>NC_079492.1:148768039-149438599 GCF_020520425.1 Spinacia oleracea
AAGTCCGAGACTACAGATCATAGTTTCAAGGAAGAAGGCAACAAGAGGGGCAAAATAGATCATTAAATACCATCATAGCTTGTCCTGCTGCTGCAATGACGATGTCAGCTTGACGAATGATGATTTCAGGGTCAGTTGTACGAGAGTGGACAATACTAACTGTTGCATCTGCTTTCAAGAGGAGGAGTGATACTGGCAATCCAACAATATTACTACGACCTACAACAACTGCCATTTTTCCTTTTACACTAATACCACTTCGAGACAGAAGCTCAAGACAGCCCTGTCAAAAAGAAATCTCCATAAGGTCAAAGATCTGGACAGTGACTAGTCAGCAAAATACAAGTTCAGCATTTAAAGGAAGCAATTAGGATTTGAATCAATCACCTTTGGCGTGCAAGGCTCAAAAAGGGGGTCTCTGCCTTTCATTGCAAGTTTTCCGATGTTCAGAGGATGGAACCCATCTACATCCTTATCGATGCTTATTTCACTTAAAACTCTTTCTTCATTTATATTTTTGGGCAATGGAAGCTGAACAAGTATACCTGAAAGCCAATAAGAAAATCAGTTGAAACACAATTTTTGGTCTAATTAAATAAACAATAAGAAAACCAAAGACCAAAAAAAAAAATAGAAATGAAAAAACCACAAATAGGTTCCTCCAACAGTTTGCTAAGAGCCGCCAACTTCAGTTCCCACAGAGCTCACAATTTTAAAGCAAAAGCAATGTCCTAAACTAAACATCCAGGCATCCCCGTGCTCATGAACTAACAAAGAGAAAAACTAGCAGAAGACAAAGTAATTCCCAGAAAGAAAATCCCATCCAACTCAGGGGTTTTTTTATAGTGATTATCTCGTATAGAAAAATTTGTTGTTTAATTTCTTATTTCAAGCGCTTCTATAATGCTTCCTACGAGAGATATTCTACTCTATAAAAAAATACCGACATATGACAAGTTGGCGATTGCAAGAAAAGTAGTGTAGTGAACAAAGAGGATAAAGAAGCACAATATACCATATACATAAAAATACTAAGTAAATCAAATTGTTAAAAAGAATAACAAACCATGTACTTCGGGGTTCGCATTTAACTCGTGAACCTTAGCGATTAATTCAGGCTCAGAGACTTGCTCAGGCAGGTCTATGTCGAAAGACTTGATCCCCACCTCAGCACATGCTTTCCTTTTCATATTCACATAGCTTTGAGAATCCTTCCTGTTGCCCACGATGACTACAGCCAGTCCAGGGACCTGTACACGTTGAGCATGCATGAAATAATGTCTCTCCACCATAGAGGAATGATCAAACGGTAAAATAAATATTTGGCAGAACAAGTACTCTTGGTGTGGGGAAGAAACAGATGGAGGAAGCTGGTATATGAGTATGTAAGAAATGAGCAACAAAGGAATTATTTTCAATTTGGTGCAAGCTGGACAAATGCATAGCCTTATTTTCACAGAGATGGGGTCTGTTGCATAGAGTCTATCTAATATGGTCATCCACAAAGATCCTCCTCCTCCATTAGCTTCTAGCTTTGAGCTTTTACTTCAGCTCTTGATCACAATCCAGAAACTGGAGCATAGTTCAATTATGCACTTAAAACTTGAACTCATTTCAACTACAACAAACTTAAAAGTAGACAATTAGACAATATGGAATGCTCAGGATCGGATCTACCTATCTTTACTTGCTGTATGGGGGAATCAATTCCCCTAAAACACCATTACCGCCATCAACCTCAGACATTGTTGTTGCAATAGTTCCTAAACAACCCAGAAAAGGGCACATTCTAGCGGTTTAGCAACTTTCCACTATACTCCCTAGTACAATGGATTTCCTATTGCGCTAATGAATTCTGCATTGATCATCTACATATGGCATCATTTCACTACCGAGATCCACAAAATTTCAGTCTGAACAATATCTCCTCGTCAAATAACCAACATTTAACTTGTAATCTCCGATATCCTCTAAAACCCTTTGTCATTCCTCGGCTATATTAACTAGCCAGGCATAACTACAAGACATCAAACCCTAAATCACTTGTGCTACCATTTTAATCCATCAACTCCCAAATTAACATTTTTTTGCAATCTACTTGAAAATTAATTAAGAAAACTACTTAGCACAAATAAAAATGTTCGAAATTGAGGAAATATAGTCAATTTGAAACTAATACGACTAATTGAGCAGTAATCAAAGTAGAAAAACTCATTAATCACAACAAAAATTGAAAAGGAAATTACCTTAGCGTACTTTTGAGAGAGAAGACGAACTTCATCGCCGATTTCTGATCGAATAGTTTGTGCGATGGCTTTTCCGTCGATTAATTTTGCAGACATTTTTGATTGATTCTATCTGAATCTGCAAAAGGATCTTTGGAGGAGATGCAGTGAGCCTATGCGTGCGTTTCTGTTACATTATCTTCATTTTGCATTAGCCTTTTTGAAAGGGCGAAATTGACATTTCGTGTTTTGCACTTAGTAAATTTTACCACGTAGAATAGCCGAATAGGGATTTGCATTGTAGGACCGAACTAGACTGAACTGGATTGAACTGGACTTGAAAAGTTGAATTTTCCATTTTCATGGACCGAGTACCAAATTGGAAAACTGATAAGGACTTAACGTATGCAATTTCAACCACTACAATCGGAGTAGTAGTTTAGTACTAATAGCTCGTACACCATATCATATTGCCAATATAGACTTGTTGTCTTGTTGATTAACTACGGAGTATAACTTTTCATCATTTAATAAACAAAAAAAGGAATATTGGTCGTTTTGGTTCTTTTCATAGAATATCTCGTTCTTCAACTATGTATGCGTGCTCACACAGTCACATATACTCTGTATACATGTAATGGTTGTTTTGGTTCTTTTTATAGAATATTGGTCGTTTACTGAAACATAGAGAATACTCTGTGTTATTTTCAAGAAAAGAAAAACCATTTGCGGTTTGCAATTCCATATTTACACTAATTAGTGTTATGTACGTAGGCGGCAAGAGGAGAAAAAATTAACACACCCGCAAATAGTTTAATTAGCGTTGTTTTTTACAATAGATAATTTAAACTTACCTCGCTCTGTCCAAAATACACTAAATTATACAGACACACAGAGTAGTACTGAGTATACTGTATTTGATTATCGTGAGAGATATTAATTTAGATATTATGATATCAGAAAACCTTGTCAAATTGATTATATCCGTCAAAATAACCTTATCATTGTAATACTACTTTTTTTTTTTTTTGAAGAAATGTACTACCATTTCTTCGTATAATGGAAAAAACTTTATCTAATGTTGGATGATTGGATGGCTCCACCTTATCCTATTATTGAAAAAGGTGGGCAACACTCAATTTATTGATGTGAACAAAAAAAAGGTGAAGGTTCTAAATTACTAAAGGCTAAGAACAAAGAACAAAGAACAAATTCACAATTCTCATTTCATTTTTGCATTATTTATTTATCTACAAACTTCACTTGAGTAGTTGAGTGATAGGATTTGTCCATGTATTAAATACCAGCTATAGAACCAAATTAAAGCTTTTTTTTTTTTTTGAGGGAACCAAATTAAAAGCTAAGGAAGAATTATTACAATTCACAAATTCACAATTTACATTTCATTTTGCATTATTTATTTATCTACAAACTTCACTTGAGTAGTTGAGTGATAGGATTTGTTCATGTATTACATACTAGCTATTGAACCAAATTAAAAGCTAAGAACGAATGAAGAACAATAGATTATATTAGTACAAGTTCACAATTTACATTAAATATTTGCATTTATTTATTTATCTACAAACATCAATTGAGCAATAGGATTTATTTATGTAGTACATACTAGCTATAGAACCAAATTAAAAGATACCAATTATACATAAAACATCTAACATATGTTTCCAATTCGTCATGATACAAGAATCGAAACAACTACCTACCTCTTAATCTAGCTCTTATTTCTCGTAGGTGGGTAAGATATATATATATATATATATATATATATATATATATATATATATATATATATATATATATATATATATATATATAATATACAAATATTTTTTTGGATCGAACATGCTTTCCAAATTGTGACAACTCCCTCGATCTCATGCAAACCATGATACATGATCATGATTCATGAATATGTGCCGTCTGATTTCAAGGATCATCAATTCATCATGGCAAAATGTGCATGAGCTAACCCGAATTATCTCAAGATCCATATATATATAATTGATTCATTAGATTATTATATATATGCAAATCATTTTTATTTTTAGTTTAATTTAAGTGTGACTCCAAGGTCCTAAAAACATAATAACTCGAATTGTATCTTCATTATTATGTGTGTTTAATTTTCTTCTTGCAGAAGATGAACAAGGAACACGATCTTCTGTATCTCTTACCATGGAAGACACCATTGTTGTTGCTTCATGCTTGAATTCATCTCCGATTATCACCCTCTTCCATTCGTGAACTAATGGAGCTTCACAAGAGAGTTTTGATGGCTTCATTTTGCTTAATTAATTGGGAATAATTATTTAATTTGTTGCCTTAGTTTGGAGACCATATAATAAGAATTATAGTTAGAGAGGTAAGGTGCCTCTTTATAAAGGCATGGAAAGGTGGCTTTTAGAGGGTTTTTTTAGTGGAAAACCGAATATATTCTACTTTAATAAAGTAAATATCACAATAAAAAAAATTGAATAGGAGACTAGGCGAGTAAAACAATTAAGTGATTCAATCATAACCATAATTTATTCATAAATTATTTTCTATTCTATTTTGGCAAAAAATTTATCTGGGGTAGTTGAAATTCAACGAAGTAAGTATTTAGGAACTGATGAAGCATATGTCGATTTTGTAGACCTGATCAAGATGAGCCCGGCCCGGCCCGAAAATTTTATTTTTTTGGGCGGGTTTGGGAAACACAAAAATACACTTTTTAGTTATAAATTTAGTCCGGTCTGAAAATGGTCCGAAAAGCCCGGCAGGCCCGGCCCGAAAATAACATGTTTGGGCACAAAATTTTGGCCCGAATCTTGGCCCGGTCCGAGATAGCGGGCTGATTTTTTACTCTCAAGCCCGGCCCAAACCCGCCCAGCCCGCCATTTGATCAGGTCTACGATTTTGGGTAAACGAATTAAGGTGCATTTTTATTCACTTAAAATAATTTATTTAAATTTACTTTCACTACAAGAATTTGTATCTTTAATGACAAACTAATAACGGCGGGTCAAAAATCCCGCTGCAAAAGCCTTTTACGACGGGGATAACCAAACAAAGACGGGAACAACCGTCGCAAATGTCTTTTACGACGGGTTAACGACCGAATTTTCCATTAATGACGGTCCCCTTTTATGACGGGTTCACTACAGGAAATCTCGTCGTTAATCAACGATTATTGGCCTTTCTCGATTTTCTCATCATTAGTGGTACAATTTCTTGTAGTGTTTAAGCTTCGAACATAGCTTTTTTTGACGGGAGCTATGAACATATATGGTATTTTGAACTTAACCGGCCTATTATTTTGAACTTATTTCATAGTATTTCAGTTCAAATCAATTCGGTTCAGTTTCAATCCTTTTATTTCGATCAGAACTTCACATTTATTTGGTCCAAAATAACAGAGCTAGCCTACATGACCTTTTATTATTTCTAAATTTATATTATCTGAACAATTCGATCTAGTAAAATATAGAGTAGTCCGTAATTAAGTGTAAATGAACCTATCCACTTAACTAGCTTGACAAGTTGTGTCACTTGCATGAGGATTGAGGGTGTGTCCCCCCCCCCACCCACATATGGACATGCTCTACTTAGATAGGGAAGAATCGAGTATGGATGTGGAAATGTGGAAATACGGAGTACACATGTGTACGGGGTGTTTTATCGGCACTAACGTATACCGACATAACTCCTCGTAAGTAAAACTAACCTGCAGATAATTCAGTCATCATAGGTAATTATTCCTTACCGGCATATTATGTCAATCTTTACCGGCATTATTAATTATATGATGCCACGCGATCGATCATCAATCGTCCAGAGGTCACTGTCAGATAGGTCATCATCCTACGAGGAGGGGCTCACTTTACTGTACACTTTGGTTTGTCTATATAAAAAGGACCTCATTTGTTGCTATGAAATACGAAACACTTAAACACACTCCTTGCTTACTGTTTGATTATCCCTTAATTACATTCAGTAATCTTACTTAGGCATCGGAGGGGGATTCTCGAACCACCCCGAGGCCAGTTAATCCGTTCTATTGTGCATATTCAAGCAAACGATCTCAACAGAAGTTCATTATCCCACAGGCAGTTGTTCTCATACCACACCTGGAACAACATGAATCATGATCAGCTGCTTTGATTAATCTAGTTCAGCATTACGCAATAGCTCATGCTTAGTTGATGTCGTTTCTTCTTAATGCTACTTGTTATGATTCATAATTGCCCCATAACATTATTCAATATTAGGTATATACCTAATTTAGTTGAAATTTTATGATATAGTATCACTATAAACCATATTATATAAATGTGTCACGATCTATGACTATTATTATGACTCCATTTTCTTACTTATAAAGGAAGAAAACACGTAACAATTGCAATGTTCTGTCAAAAAATTGCTGATAATCTTGGTCACATTTCACCTGATTGGTACAATATGATATGAGTCATATGACCATGATTAATTAGTTCTATTGTCTATTTATGTCGCTGCATGAACAGATATTTTGGTTGGTGTTTTGCAATTAACAAATTGACTCTTGAAAGCATGAAAGACCATTCAAAAAACAAAAATAAAACAAAACAAAAATAATTTGTTACTCCGCATGTATACATTGTATGTTAGCGCCATCATCAATCATCAAAACTTAGAAATAGAGTTGGGCATGGGTCCGGCCTGAAGGTTGTCCAAGTCATGTATAAAATTGGTATGATACGGTATGAGCCTATCGTAAGTCCGATACTTCACAAGAGGCATACCTGTGGAATCCTTTTAGAAATTGGCACGATTCATTCGCCTGTTGTTGGCACACTTTTTTTAAACCAACTACCCAAAATATCTTTAAATTAGCAAGGAATAGGAACCTACTGACACAGCAGGAACCGATCTAACATGACACGTGACATGAATCGCAAATGAGGCATTTATGAAAAATATACACGAGTTTGACACGGTACAACTTTTCTTTGTCCATACAGGTATGAAACACGTGGTACACTGCCCGCAAGTCCGCCACGTGAATACGTGATCATCTCTACTAAAAAAATGAGTAGGTCACTAATGGAGTAATGGTTCATATGTTTATTTTAACACTAATATAAATCATTGATCGTGTCAAGCTAGAAGCGGTAGAGTACGAGATGTGCTCAGAATAGTAATTGTTTTGATTGTAACCATTATGTATTTTCTTCGAATCTGTGGTATGCAGATTTACTTTATTATTATACGTAGATGTCGTATGGTTGATTATTAATGATATTGTTCTTCCCCTTAAATAAAAGTAACTTGTGTTGAAGACACGCCGTATGACATTGTTGTGATGTCATACGGAGTACTCTATGTTAAATTATGCCAATAGGCCCAATATTGTTCTTAAGGTGCATTATTTACCCCTTATTTTCAATTATTTCAGAAAAATAGTTTTAGATAAATCCAGGAAAGATAAAGATTACCTAAGTACAGTTTATAACTGTTTAAACCTAATGTTATTCACATATGAGTTGTCCCATGTTAGAAAAAGATGAGAGAAACTATCAATTTATAAGCTTGAAGAGTTACTCTCGCTATTCTCGATTAATTCATTGTAGAAACTCCGCTGGGCTTATAAGTGAACGAACTTTCTTCCTCCTTATATATTGAGTCGTTTGAGCCTCTTTTTATATCAATACGGAGTATTCTTTTTGAAATTAACATGATATCAGAGCGCAGATTTGTTAGACATTCATCAGATAACTTCAAAGAAGTATAATTGAAATTATATAAACTAATTTAATGGAATGCAATTGACTGCATCAGTTTATTACTTTTTTTGTAAACAAAAAAAATTGGTAAAGTCACAAAACAGCATGACTGCATGAGCATCAGGTGCTAACAAAGAGTCCAAGAGGAATCATCTGACTTCTTCCCAGATTCGACATGTAGAAACTTTCATACTTTCTCACAAAGTGTAATCTTGAAGATAAGATTCAGTGCTTATATTTGATTACTCCGTATTTTGATGCGAATATCAACCATATGGATAACTAAACTACTCCGTATACGAGAGTACGTTGTTCGTAATATGAATATTCAATAATGAAATCGTTAGAATGGGTGAATCGGGACCAGAAACTATCCAATCGGAACTCATCCAGAATCCGGATTAGAGCTAAAGGTGAATCGGGTGTTAACACACACACACAAAAAAATCTTTACTGCTACCCAATCAAGCGGCAGATTACTTGGCGGCAAAAGTAAGTTCTCGTCCTAACAACATGTTATAGTTTTCAGCTTTGATTTTGTTCTTCTTTCTCATAACTCCATCATCTGAAAGAATGAGTTAGATTTTCTTTCTCAACAGGGTTAACTTGGTTTCTTTTCCTTATCAAAAAGAAAAAGAATAATGAATCCTGTATGAAATTGGTCCAACGTACACGACACGAGTCCGTTGTAAGCCCAACACGTTAAAAGATGCACAACTATGGTCATGGATCGTATATAGACATCATTTTAGAAATCTGGCACGGTAGCCAACATATAATATTACGTAAGAGCCTCTGGCTCCATCACACAATTTGAAGAGTATAGTACAGTATTACGTACATACGTACGTATAAGAGTATAAGACAACCATTTATTCTAAGTATTCGTATAGACATGTCATGTATACGTACTTATAGGTTTGCATGACATTTTATTATCACAAATTTAAAAGTACACCGTCTTATCAATATTCGTTAGCCCACGATGCTTAACAAGTCCTTCGACATTCACATCTGAAAACAGCTACACAAATTCCGATAGGCCAATTCTCTTGGCTACAAGCCTTCCTACAAGCCGAATCAGATATAACGGAAAAACAACCACCTTTGAAGAACTTACTTGGTTTTGCACATGTGGCACCATCAACTTCAACCACCATGTTCATCTCTGTTATTTAAAACACAACAAATTAACACTAAAATATCATAATGAAAAAGCTTTTAAATTCGAATTGCTAGGGCTCAAGTCACGGAATGTTGTTTGGTTGACTAAAATTTGAAAATTAGAGGTCGGCTAACCTAAATCGACTTATGTAAGTTGTCAATCGTTTTATTCACATAATAAAATATGCAAAGAATTGAAGTATGGGAGTATAATATTTTCTTTTCCCAATTTTCTCTAAAACATACTTTCAACCAAACAACTAATCACTCATTTTACCCTTGAAATTTTTGCGTTTTCCCATATTTTCGTATATTTTCGTATTTTTACACTTGACCATTAAGTAGAGCTTTCTAGCTTGCCTATTTAAATATAAATTTAAGCAATATATTTTGAACAATTTATATTCAAAAGTAAAGTTAATTCCCAAAATACGATACCAATATACTCCGTAGACTATATATTTATACATATACTATTTAACTATGAAAACATTAAAAAGGGAGGTGGTAATTAGTATTACCAGAAGCAAAGAAGAAGAGAAGCAAAACCAAAAGCCCAAAGAATTTCTTCTCCATTTTTCTTGGTTGTTTTTACTAATTTAACAGTTGTTAGAAATTTAGTATGTATATTTTGTACACTTCAGGTGTATTTATAGGTCAAAGCCTGAGAGGAGAAGTTTTACTAATTCACCATTGTTTTTTTTTTTAAATTAAATTGAAAGGAAGTAGGAAGCACACCATTGTTGAAACTATTGCCAATAATTTTTCCATTTAGGTTCGTTTAATTTAAATTAGCCAATTAAGATTGAGAAGATCAGCAATGGTATCACCATTATCAGTAACAAAGTTGGATAGACGGCTAACTATTACTCCGTATCACCAATGAGGTTGGAGAGGCGGCTAACTATTACAAAAAGTTACATATAACGAGTCCCGTAACGTAGAAGTAACTAAGTAAGAGAAATAAAAGTGGGAAAAAAAGTTGTATCACTGAAGATAAAATAACACACAGAATTGCATTTTTTATATCGGGGAAGTATTTTCGGATATCAGATATGTGCTTGCAAATGCATATCATAGCAAAAGACAAAATAGGGAAAATGACAAAAATTAAATTGAATGGTACTCCCTCCGTCCCAGTACTTTTTTAAACAAAAATGGTACTTTTTTTACATGAATGTTACTTCCTTTTTTATCTTTTAGCTATTTATCTTTTAGCTATTTGTCTTTTAGCTGACATGTGTGTTGTCACACATACCTGATATCCGAAAAAACGGCATCATACATACCATTGTTTTCTATACCATCTTTCCTACCATTTCATATGATTGTATCAAATACAAAGTGCGGAATATTACACTACAAGAATTTGTATCTTTAACGACAACTTAATTACGACGGGTCAAAAATCCCGTCGCAAAAGCCTTTTGCGACGGGGCTAACAACCAAACAATGACGGGAATAACCGTCGCAAATGTCTTTTACGACGGGTTTACGACGGGATTTCTATTAACGACGGCCCCCTTTTATGGCGGGTTCGCGACAGGAAATCCCGTCGTTAATGAATGATTATTGGCCTTTCGCGACGGGATTTCCCGTCGTTAATAGTACAATTTCTTGTAGTGTTATTTAAGACACAACTAAATTAGATCTCGTGTATGCACGGGTTTTGTAAAAAAAATCCTGGTTTTTATAATAATATTTGATCGAAATATTTCTATCCCATAAATAAATCTTGAACATTACTCATTTAACCATCTTGCAATTTCAGTCCTATTACATATTGCATATTTTATATGCTTAATATGTTAATTTGACAAAATATTCGATGTGCTAATATGCTAATTTGACCAAAATATTAAGTAAATATATTTTCCATTATTAATACTCAATATATTGATTTGACTAAAATAATAACAAATTATTACTACGTATGTGACATCTATCATTTCCATATATAAACATATATCTTTTTTCTATACATAATTATTTAATAAACAATGATAAAAAATTAAAAAGATAAATAAAATAAAGATTTGTTTTAGGAAATTTTCTTTTGGATGAAAAACTTTGCACCGGGAAATGACATGTGTCATTCCTGGTGTCTATTTTAGTATTTGTGTTTTTTGAAAGAAAAATTAATTTATTAAAAAAGAGGCATACGATATCTACAAGAGAAATATAAATCTAACAAATACATGACAAATTGAATCAAATAAAAGTTTCCTTCATCAAAACTACAGTCGTTGAATGAATCTTGCACTGTAGAACATCTCTCATAAATAACGCTAGAACATGTAGCCTTTTCAGAGAGAGGGTCTAACGATTTGTTGTAGCCGCGAGGATGATTTTCACTTGATTCATTTGAACGTACTCGAAAATTTGATATTTGTTGCGATCCCGCTTAAAAATTTACCAACAAACCAATTCTACATAAATCCATTGAACGACAAACCAAACATACTAATACTAACTCCACCATATGGAGACTAACGAACAACGACGAACTCTGCCCATATGGTGAAAATTTATTGAATTTTTAGGAGACAATAACTGAATTAAGTGAAGGAAAAGGATCAAAAATAGTCTAATTTTCGAAAAAGTTAGACTATTTCCGACCTATGACGACCAAGAAAATAAACCCTACAAAATGAGAAAGGGAGAGAGGATGGGAGAGCAGTAATTTCACATTTTGTGTTTGTTTTAGTATAAAGTGATAGAATGTTTAATTTTTTATACCCATGCGTTGTCACTTGGATTTTCTGTGATGCATCGATCAACTGCTTTGATTTATTTAGTTCCACGTTACGCAATAGCTCATGCTTAGTTGATGTCGTTTCTTCTTAATGATTCTTATTATGAATCATTTTTATTATTATTACTGTAGCAACTTTCAAACTTTCTCACAAAATGTAATCTTGAAGATCGATAAGCATCAGTGCTTATATATACTTGACACGACCGCATGGACAACTTGAATTATACTCCTTTCGTCTTAGATCAGTTGTTATATTTTTCATTTTTATCCGTTTCAGATTAGTTTTTACATTACATTAAAATAAATATTGATTTATTAAGAAGGGATTTTACTGAACCAACATCTAGCACAGGTTAACCAGCCCAACTATATAGGTTTTCGCTTGAGTCACTCCCAAGCATTTTGCAGCTGATGGGGCTCGACCCTGTGAACTACAAATCACAAGGTGAGTTCCCCACCAACTCCACCAACAAGTACTTACAGAGTATCTTCTAATACTATACGGAGTATATGTAACCATGATAAGTGTCGAAACTAATCTAGGACAGAAAGAGTTCGAAGTACATAGTACTAGTACGTATTATTAATATTCAACAATGACAATCGTTACAAGAAACAGAGAGTGGCTCGAGCATTGATCTGTATAGCTAGGTTGACTAACCTTAAGCAATCAACTAACTAACATATGTTACGAAGTTCTTATCTTATTTGTAAGAGTATATTATTGTATAATGCAAACAAGGAGTTAACTAATTAATATGAACAACATAACAAAAGTTACTCTTTGTAACAATATTCTTATGATCAAAAGTTACTCTGTATAACAATATTCTTATGATCAATAAGACAACCATTTATTCTTTTTATCACAAGTAGGAAATACTACATATAAGATTTTAAATTTATTAATTCATGACAGTCATCATAAACACACCGGTCCATATATCTTATCGTTTTTCGAGCAATTCAAAGTGCTTAACTAATTAATTAACAAGTCCTTCGACATTCACATCTGAAAACGGGTACACAAATTCCAGTAGGCCAACCCTCTTGGCTACAAGCATTCCTACAAGCAGGAGTAGAAAACCCAGAAAAGCAACCACCTTTGAAGAACTTGCTTGGTTTTGCACATGTGGCACCTTCAACCTCAACCACCATCTTCATTTCTGTAATTCAAACACAATAAAACACATACGTAGTATATCAAAATCAAAATTTGTAGGAATTGGGATATGAGGATGGTTGTTCGGTGTTGGATATACGAAGTACTGCATTCGTTCCTTAAAGTTTTCTACATTTAGCTCACTGTTTCCACGGATTTCAATGTAAACACTACAAAATTATGCATCAATTAGAGATGGATTTTGAGACGGATACAACAAACGTCTTAAAATTGAGACGGATTACTAAATTTCGTCTCTAAATTAAATTTGAGATGGAATTGTATAAGGAGTTTCAAAAATTCCGTCTCAAATTTGTAATGGATTTGCAAGAATTCCGTCTCAAATTATTTTGAGACGCTCTCTATAGAGACGCCCTACTTTCGTCTCAAATCCGTCTCTAAGCATCATTTTGAGACGGATTTGGATTATATAGAGACAAAATCCTCGTCTCTATAAAATGATTATTTTGTAGTGAAAAAAGATTCAAACTATTATACCAATTTCGTGTGTTAAAAAGTTATAAAAAAAAAAGTTGATATTGGAAAATAAATACAGAAACAAATTAAATGTAACGAAATGGGCATGATGATGTTTTGACGTACTTCATAGGTTCTATAATGATGTTCCAATTTCTACTTTTCACGTTTGATAATGCACATTTTGTTTCCTTTATTTCTCTAATTATAAATTAACAAAAAGATATAAAATTTTGATATTATTAAAGTATTTATTAAATGAATCAAACAATACCCACATGAATACGTTTTTTTTTTCTTATGTACTCCGTATTGCAAATAATTTAGAATATCAAAAATTCTTATTTACAAGTGGTGTACAATAAATTTATTTTACACCTTATTTTGTTATGCGTGCAAGACTTTTTGTTAAAATATTCTCTTCAATTGTGAATAGTGTCAAAATTCAAAATTGAAACATCAAAATTATACTACGTACATGCATAATAGTGAAAATTATGGTCAATTTTTTTCATACTCGATCTTCACACATATTCCAAAGCGTAAAGAACGTTCCGATACACAATTGAAGTAGTATAAAATTTGAAAATTAGAGGAGGTTCAATTAATGTCAAACAAAATACCATTTCAATAAAAATGACAACTACATACGTAATATTTATAAGTAGAACGTTAATTAAGAAAGGAGGAAGTGGATTACCAGAAGCAAAGAAAAAGAGAACCAAAAACAAAAGCCCAAAGTATTTCTTCTCCATTTTTCTTGGTCTTGTTTAGTAATTTACCAGTTGTTTGAAATTTAGTTCGTATATCATGTACACTTCTACATATATATGTATTTATAGGTGATCGAGAAGAGGTGTTTTACGTCATTATTTTTTAAAAAAAAAATAAAAAAAAATTGAGCTAGAGCAGGAAGCACATCATTGTTGAAAGTTGAAACTATTACCAATTATTAATTTTGGTTTATTTTATTTAACCAATTAAGATAGACAAGATCAGCTATATATGGTATAACCAACACGTTAATGGTAAGAATATGTTTGTGTTATATGTCGACTCGAGTTTTATAATGGTAATGTAGCCATAATTGGCATGTATTATCCCTCATTAATAAAATGCATGCATCAATTATCAAAAAAAAAAAAAATGGTAAGACTATGCCTGCGTGTACTCATAGCTCACTTAGATAGACCAAGTCCATGATTACTTGATTAGGAATCTTATTAGTCTTGTTAATTATCTAGTGAATCATAATTTGAGTCACTAATGGTACAAAATATACATTGGAGTCCAGATAGTAGAAAACAACTTAGAAATCAACCAATAATAGACAACAACTAATAAACAAATGTGGAAGAATAAAATGCAATCAACACACATGAGTTATGCGTGGAAATTAACCCCCTTCGATGTGCAGAGTAAACCTACGAGACTTATGAGAAGTCCACCCTTGTCACCTTCTCTTATTATGATAAAATTGAGGGGGAAAACCCCAAATCAGTCATACAAAGATTCACAACCCCACCAACACTCCCATACTTAAAAGATCTACAATTGAGAAATAACTTGAAAGATGAAGATTATCACCAATTTCGTAGGTTCTGTCAAGCAACGACAAACTAGAGCTAATTAAAACAATGATACTACCGTTCAAAACGATGTCATATGTATCCCCAACAAGCTGGCCACATTTAAGCAAAATCCAACGATTGAAACTCCGACAAACGACATATTTATGAAAGATGCCCGAATCTCTCATCTCCTTTTGTGTATGTGTTTTGATCTTATTTCTTGCACATTCGTTTGCTGCCTCTTTAGTCCATCTAAGGAAACTTGTACCTCAAAGAAACTTCAAACTTAATCCATCCTTGGGCCAAAACAATAAGCGGAGTATTGGAATTCCACTTAAAATACAATTAAGCACAAGTATTGAAATTAGTTATGCACAAAAGTGGATTTTACCCTAACATAAAGTATAGACAAGTGTCTATGTATTACTACCGTAGTAATTGTTGATATATATATATATATATATATATATATATATATATATATATATATATATATATATATATATATATATATATATATATATATATATATATATATATATATATATATATATATATGATGACATGGCATGCTTACGTGTCGCGATTTAAATAGGAAATTAAAATATTTAACTTATATATTCTATTATTCATGTTTCAAAAAAAAGGTAGGAAAATCTTAATATTCTAATTTGTTTCCTTATTTATATTGATTACCGTATTTACATAATTTCATAGTAAAAATATTGCATTGATAGTAAAAATATTATGATGACGCCTAGTCTACGTGGCACATACATGTACCAATTAAACTCTAACACGTAAGATTGCGACAACTAAATATTGTCGCAACTTGCGACCTTTATCATCTATATATATATATATATATATATATATATATATATATATATATATATATATATATATATATATATATATATATATATATATATATATATATATATATATATATATATTTTTTTTTGTTACGGGTGTTGTATGTTGTAATATTTCCTCCGTTTCATAATGATGTTTAACTTTTTACTTTTCATTAAAAGTCTTTAGGCAGTAAAGAGTGAGATTATTAGAAAATATGTCAAAGGTTAGATTAATTTTAACAAATTTTACTAAAAATGTAAACAGATATTATTATGCAAAATTATGTTTTATTTATCTCATTACCATTTATTTAAATATATAATTGTTTATAATTTTCACTAATACACAATTTGTACTACTCATGTGTCTGTGCCATGTCACACATTTAGCAAGCGTCATGATAACAAAAATGTGTTCGATCATTCATACAAGGATTCAAACTTCTGACCAAACAAGTATTGAATAATACGTCTAACCAACTTAGCCAACTGTTTATTGCGTTTTGTACTCTATACAAATATACTTAACTTAAAATTTGAGTGTTTAGTTTACTACTCTTATCAAGATGCAATAATTACATAGGGCACTTAAATTTTGGTAAAGACATAACTTAACATTGATTTTTGAATTTCTTTTCCCATTTGGGACATATAAAATTCAAAGTAGCAATTCGAAAGGCGAAACATCAAACATCACTCGGACAACACGCTAAATAGTTATTAAAAATAATTACGTCGTATAATACACACTAACAAGTAACAACCCTTTATTCTATAATTCCGTTGTATAGTACATACTAACAACCATTTATTTCTTTTCCCATTATTGTTTTCCTACGAAGTACTACGTATAAAGATTACAAATTATTGATCCATGACATCATCAATCGAGCACGCACGGTGCACGATTAACATGACCTTCGACATTCACATCTGTAAACGGGCACACAAGTTCCAGAAGGCCAATTCTCTTGACTACAAGCCTTCTTACAAGCCGAGTCAGAAATGACAGAAAAGCAACCACCTTTGAAGAATTTACTCGGTTTTGCACATGTGGCACCTTCAACTTTAACCACCATCTTCATTTCTGTCATTCAAACAAATCATCAGAAACTTTTTTTTTATAAGAATCAAATTTCTATATGACTATGAGGATGTTGTTTGGTTGGATACATAAAATTTGAATGTTCAACTTAGGATGCGTTTTATTCATCTAATTTTCACTTTTTTTTTTTTGAACTTATCTTATCTAAACTTATCTGAATTTTCTGAACTTAACTGAACTTATCTGAACTTATTAGAACTTATCAAAACTTATTTTAGTTATAAATTGTACTTGGTCAACCCTTATTTTTCCTGAATTCATTTTATCTGAACTAATCTGAACTTATTTTTCCTGAAATAAGTGGAAATAAGATGAACAGAACATAGCTAGCCTTAATGTGAAGTACGTATTTACACTTTAATGTTGGAAAAACAACGGGTTGATACTAAAAATAATTATAGACAAATAGAGGAGATTGGAGTAGTGGATTTTAGATCTTATACAAATTAATAGCGTTGTGTCGTGGTATAGAGATTACTTTTTTCAAAGCGAATTTCGCCACCTATCGGAGCGGACTTATAGTTAGGGACGCCCTACAAAGTTAATTCAACACCTTTGATTCTACACCCCGGACTCAAAGGTTGGAATTATTTAAGAACGACTCAGTTCTAAAATGTAAATTGAACATCAGGGTTTCTATTTAGGGTTTCCGTCTATCAATAAATCTGAATAATATATCTCCTCGTAAATTAATGATAGAGTTATATTTATATGTTTCACGAAAAAGAAAACAAAACAAAGTGGCACTACAAGATATTGTACTATTAACGACGGGAAATCCCGTCGCGAAAGGCCAATAATCGTTGATTAACGACGGGATTTCCTGTCGCGAACCCGTCATAAAAGGGGACCGTCGTTAATAGAAAATCTCGTCATAAACCCGTCTTAAACTCGTCGTAAAAGACATTTGCGACGGTTATTCCCGTCATTGTTTGGTTGTTAGCCCCGTCGCAAAAGGTTTTTGCGACGGGATTTTTGACCCGTCGTAATTAAATTGTCGTTAAAGATACAAATTTTTGTAGTGTGGCTTCAAATCCTTTCGATCCTTCGGGCCAGTTAACCCGATCGGGACCAGCTCAAAATCCTCCAAATACATTATTTTTTTTTTCCTAACATGTAATTGTTGTAAATTATAGGCAAAGTTGCTAACCTAAACCGTCATAATTAAATGGTCTAACAAAATAGCATATACGTAGTATAAAGAAATTAAATGACCAATACATATTATATAAGGAGTACACGAACAGAAAGTTCATACCAGAAGCAAAGAAGAAGAGAAGCAAAAGCAAAAGCCCACAAATTTTCTTCTCCATTGTCCTTGGTGTTGTTTACTAATTTACCAGTTGTTGTTTGAAATTTAGTACTTTTGTATTATGTAACCACTAGGTTGTATAAATGTCGTATTTATAGGTAAGAGAGAAAATGTTTTACGTCATGGGATAAAAGTATAAAACCGTTCAAGCACACCATATTGAAACTTAAAAAAAGTTGGCAATTGATAAGATCGACAAGCTAGATTAGTTATTATTTGGGGTATGAAACGGTGCCACGATGATGGCACGAGAGTCCTCGGTGTCTTGACTTTGGACCGCATACGACGCCTGTAAGATGGACTTGGGGCCTTCGGGAATCCCGGAGACGTAACCTCCGACGCTGTACAATATAATTAATGTGTAAATGAGAGTGTTTAAGGGAGAGAGCTCAGAGTAGGAATGGTCCTCTTAGGCTCCGTTCTGTTCGACTTATTTAATTTGCCTGAACTTATCTAAACTTATTTTATCTGTGAAAAAAAACTTATTTTTTCCGAAAGAAACTTATTTGTGTCTGAATATGTCTTAAAGAAAAATGAACTTGTGTTTGAAAAAAAAACAATTTTTTTCTGAACTTAACTGAACTTATTTTATCTAAAATAAGACGAATATAACAGAGCATAAGTTTAGAAAATGAACCTCCCCTATATTTAGTGATCGTGTTGTGCCGTTAAGGCTCTTTAAACCTTATATTCTTATACTTCCTCCGTTCCGGAATAGATACATCGTTTCTCTTTTGGACACTGTTATTAACTAACTTTGACAATTATTTTTTCACATTATGTAAAAACAAACAGAGTCAAGTGAGGTTTTGTTAAATTCGTATCAATGTGAGAATTTCAAATATCAATTTTTTATAATTTTTTACTTACACGCAATTAGAGATGTTAATGTTCAAAGAAGCATGTTGGGATACGTGAAAAAAGAAATGATGCATCTATTGTGAAACAGAAGTAGTAATTGATACGGTGCTTGAATGGGTATATTTAGCTTTAGACTAAAATAATATGCTACTTCCTCCGTTCTTTTTTAAATGACACAATTATTTAGGCACATTTGCCAATGTATAATTTCAAACATTAATATCTTCTATTATGGATAAGAAAAAATTATAAAAAATTGATATTTAAAAAGTATTTATTGAGACGAATCTAATAAGACCCAACACTACTATGTTTTTTCTTAAGTATAAATCACAAAAGGAAGTCAAAGGAGCATGTTGTGAATAGTGTCAAAAACCCTATTGTATCATCTAAATAAGAACAGAGGAAATATTAAATATTACTCCCTCTGTATTTATTTAAGGGATACACTTGCCTTTTCCGGCTGTATTTATTTAAGAGATACACTTGCCATTTTTAGTAACTTATCAACCACACCATCTAATTAAATAATCTATATACACCCCAACCCCACCCCTCATCCCCTAAAATGACATGGTCTCCACTTGTTTTACTTACTAAAATATCTACCCAACCCCACTTGTTTTATTACTTTATTTCATTCAATTCTTTTTTTTAATACCCGTGCCCGACCAAGTTTATCTCTTAAATAAATACGAAGAGTGTAACACCCAAACATTAAATGGTACGGAGTACTCCGTATCCCCAATGCAGGCCATGGGCCCATGAGGCAATACTTACAAATTTCCATAGCCCGCGGACACAACGAGACCTTTCTTATCTGGTTGGCTCAAAAAATAGTCTATGTTGGTGGCTTGTGTGCACTCGGTGGTCTTCGTAATGTTGGACCTGTTGGTACCACATATGACTATATGAGTGTATGACATATTACATTATTACTATATTAGGCTTATCGGTTTACGTTTGTTCTAATTCCACCTCAGGGCGGTGTGCCCGTGTCCTATCTGGATCTGGACAGATTATTGAGTTCAGTTTAGTTCAGTTCAGATCAGTTCAATTCTAAATAACAGAGATATAAGTCAAGTTAATTTGAGATCAGCTATATTCAATTTGGGATTGAATCTGGTATTGGATTTAATTTCTAGTCCAAAGACGATCTGATCGGGTAAAGTATGGAGTCGGCCTATCAAATCAATATTGGATCAGATGGCCGGTTTTTGGTTCTATTTGATAGGAGGTCGGCGAGGCGGCATGCTGTGATGTGTGAGTAAACATATCACAGCGCCAAATATGTACCATTTCTTTGAAAAAGAGTACAATTTCATTAAAGAAAGAGTACCATTTCGTTAAACAGAGTACCATTCCGTTAAAAAGAGTACCATTTCGATTAAAACATGTACATTTCATTGATTTTTTTTTTTTTGCTATTATGTTTTTACAAAAACATAACAGAATGCGATTTTTACTTCCTCTATTGGATTGTGATTATTAAAGGGTCAAGTTTATAATTTTTCCTTGTAAATTGGATGAACTTTTTTTTAATTTTGAGTTTCTTTTGGTTATTTTTTTACATCAACTCACTACAGGTTAGATTGAATCAACCGCATGATCTTCAGGTTTTGAGGGGGGGAAATACGGACTTAATTGTAACATTTTGAGTAAACTTTACCTAATGCCTTACAATATTTATTAGAATTTTAAGCATGAAACGCGTGCTTATTGTCAAAAATGCACACACAACAACCTTAATTATCTTATACGGAGTACAAAGTATCTTAATAAAATATTTTTATGTTTAATTTAACTTTTATTGTTTGATTTTAAAAAGGGTAAAATAAACATTTACGGAGTATTTTCTAACACATGCCCTGACTTTTGGTTGTACCGTGTTCGCAAACTTTAGTAATTACCGAATAAGAACTTGTGTTAACTGATAGTGTGTTCTTTTTTACCAATTGATTGTTGGTTCAATGGTGATTGGAGCTGAACTTGGTAGGGAGAATCCCGTGTTCGATCCCCCGCAACAATAATTGAGAGGGGACTGAAACTTATCCACCCAGAACTCGCCCCGAATTCGGATTAGCCTTAAGAATGAATCGGGTATTAACACCAAAAAAAAAATATTGTGTTCTTTTTTCCAGCTAATTAAACCGGAAAAATAACATCAGATATTTAGATGCTAACATAGGCTTTTACCACTGGGATTAGACTTGGAAAAGGTTTATTATAATTATTATTACAAAGTATTATTTCTCACAAAATGTGATATAGTAGAGTTGGAGATAAGCATATGTTACGATGTACGACTGTATGCATGGTGATCCAGTGTGCGTTCTATTCACTTGATTTTCACTTATTTTTCTGAACTATCTTATCTAAACTTATTAAAACTTATTTTAATTGGTCTACCATTATTTTTCCTGAACTTATCTTATCTGAGTTTAACCGAGCTTAACTGAACTTATCTGAACTTATAAAAAGTGAAATTAAAGTGAACAGAATAGGACCTTCATAAAATGAAAAATACTACTTTATAGACTTACATTAATACACAGTAATCGAAAACCATTTATTCTAGTACTATACGAAGTACTATTTGTTTACAATATCATCACACATTCAGAAGTATGCCATCTTATCGTCCCTGGCTCATAATGTAGTACCTAAAAGAAAATATGAAAATATACACAAATGAGAATTTCAGATGAGCTCAACACAACACTCCACTATAACATTATAATTTAGTTCGAAAACAAACATATTTAGGACAGATCATTTTCTTGTACGGAGTACTTCTAAACCGGAAAGGAAATACGGTAAAATCTAGTACTACTTCCGTTTCTGAAAGTTCTTTACGCTTTCTGTTTAACTCCGATCTTAAAAGTTTTTTACACTTGTGTTTTATAACTTTAATCTATTTTGGAATACAATATTTACAATTGTACCTTCTATTTTGATTTTCATATTCATCAACTTAATTACACCATTTATTGGCACACGTACTTGCATAATTACCGTCTCTGTACTGATTTTTTTATTAATCTATTTTTCACAATTATACAAGATGTCACTTTCATAATTATAGTCTCTATACTGATTTTTTTATTCATCTATTCTTCACACTTAAACAAGATATCACTTTCACTCATTTGCAAATAAATATCTCACTTACTCACCTTCTCCTTTTATCTTAATTCGCGTAAAAGAGTAACCGTTAAATAAACGTATAGAAATGAAGGTAGTACGACATACTTCCTATGAGTTATAATAATCGTAACACTTTCACTTTTATACTTGTTATTATGTAATATTAAGTCTTTAACAATCAAGATCTCTAATTATATATTACTAAAATATAGTTTAATTACTTCCTCCTTTTATAAATAAACGAGTCACTAGCTTGTATAAAATGGTTATATAATACTAGTTCCGTTTCTGAAAGTTTTTTACGCTTTGAAAAATGTAAGTATAAAAACTTTGACCGTAAATTTTCTTTATTATATACATCAAAACGTTACATGTAAGATCTTGTTAAATTGGTCTCGGTATGTATTTTCAGAATATCAAATTTTTATAAATTTTCACATACGAAATTGGATATATTAATTAGTAGTTAAATATTGCATTGAAATTTGTGCAAATAGTAACTGTAAAGATTTTTTGAAACGAAAGTAGTACCTGATAGATCAAGAGGAGCACAAAGTGTTTAACAAGGCCTTCGACATTCACATCTGTAAGGGGGTACACAGGCTCCACCAGGCCAATTCTCTTGGCTGCAAGCCTTCACACAATCCCTGTCAAACCCACAAATGCCTTTGAAGAACTTACTTGGTTTTGCGCAAGTGGCACCATCCACCTCAACCACCATATTCATCTCTGTCATTTTAACAGAGCAAAACACAATCGCTTAACTAATTAGTTCAAGTGCTAAACTAATTAGTTCTAGCGCTTAATTAATAGTTTTAATACTTAACTAATTAATTTCATTAAGGCAGTCTTTTGTGTAAGAATGTCTTGTACGTACTATAAAAGTTTGTAAAAGTCTATATTAGAAGTTGATTACCTAAACCTTCCTATATTATAATAATATAATTGGGATTGTGGAAGATCATCCGACACAACACTCTAAATCTGAATACGTCACTGCTAATACCCGAAAAAAATCCTGACTTCGCGACTGCCTACTATCCTAAGTTATCTAAGATAATAAATAAGAAAATCTATTATCGGCTATGGCCTATGGGTCAATATTTTGATATGCCAGACGTACTGTTCACATACCTGTTATATAATCTGATGTCCGGTTTACTTCACGATAAAGTGAGATGTAACTATCAAAACGGTAATGCTACATAAAATGACTTACTAGAAGCAAAGAGGAAGTGATTACCAGAAGCAAAGAAGACGAGAAGCACAAGAAAAAGCCCAAAGAATTTCTTCTCCATATTTTTTTGGTTTTGTTTACTAATTGTTTGAAATTTATATTAGTACCTATATTATGTACACTTACCACTTCTATAGCTGTATTTATAGGCGAGAGGAAATGCTTTACGTCATCGTTCAAGATCCTTCAAGAACACCATATAATTCTTATTATTATAATTATTATTATTATTTGTGTGGAGAGAAGCACACCGTTGTTGATACGAGTTCGTTTTTTCGGGTATCAGATATGTGTGGCAACACGCATATCAGCTAAAAGACAAATAGCTAAAAGAAAAAAAATGAAGTACCATTTTGCAAAAAAAAAAGTACCATTTTTGTTTGAAATGGTACAATTAATCTATTTTTTTTTATCATTTTTCCTATTTTATCTTCAGCGCGTCTCCTGTGAGACCAGTCAAACCATCAACTTGATGGTGTGACGAACGCGAAACCAATAGCTTACCTCCCCTAAAACTATAAAAAAAAAAAGTAACATATCTAAACTATAGAAGTAACATACATAAACTAAAAAAGTACCTCCTCTAAAATTATTAAAAAAAAAAGTAACATGTCTAAACTATAAAAGTAACATACCTAAACTAAGAAGGTATCTCCCCTAAAACTACTCCTTATAAAAAAAAAGTAACATGTATAAACTCTAGAAGTAACATACCTAAACTAAAAAAAGTACCTCCTTTAAAATTATAAAAAAAAGTAACATGTCTAAACTATAGAAGTAACATACCTAGATTCGCAAGTGTAAACTGGTCTCACCATCAGTTGATGGTGAGGACAGTCTCATATAAGAATTTGGGTTTTACCTTTTACTATGATTGACATTTGAAAGCACGTATCTGATATCCGAAAATAGTTCCTCTCATTGTTAATACTTTAAAAGTTGCCAACAAAATGTGGTTTGTTTTAGCATGGTACGTAGTAATTGATAACATCGACGAGATGAACAATGGTATCACACTATCACCAAATCACCAATACGGTCGGTCCAATAGTCCAATATAACAAGGACCACAAGCCACAACGGCCTAATCTTGAATTCTTGATCCAATCTATATGGAAGACCTAGAGCTGTTAAAAATTGACCCGGCTTAATCTGAACCGATCGAACTCCTAACTGACTATGATCCGAAATTTTTGTAAATTAGGTAATTCGAAACCCGATTTGTACCTGGCCCGAGAAATGGATAACCGATTTTAACCTGATATTGTATGACCCAAATCCGAATCCGACACCCGACCGAAAAGATGACTGATAATCGAACTGATCCGACTGAACAATGAACCGAACCCGATTTGATACCCGACCCGACCCGGCAATAACCTTAACCTTAACCAGGCCTGTTAGTGACTCGATTATGTGGAGTAAATATTTTACGCTTGAATATTTTGAGATGACCAAATTAGTTATTGACGCGATCTTAACCCGTGTCCGAGAGTAACCCGACCTAAAATTTAACCGATACGAAAAATATCCAATCCGAATTTGACTCCAAACCCAAGATTAACTGTTACAAACTCTTTTCAAACACGACTGTATAAGCCCAAACCAGAAATTGAACCCGACTTGAATATGACCCGACCAGAACCCGACTTGTACCTGAAATGAGAAAAATCCGGCATGACCTGACAGAACCCGACCTAAACCGAGTGATAAAGTGACCCGACACGACCCGACCTAATCGTGACCCAAGAGTCGAGATAACCCGACTTGGACTCGGCCCAATAACCTGTTTTAATAGCTCTACTAAGACCGTAAGAATGTAAGTTTGTAACACTATATTGTTGGTGTACTCGGTACTGATAAGGACACAAGGTAAGTGTGTAACACTATATTGTAATATTGTTGGTTTAGGCTCCGTTCTATTGAACTTATTTTAACTGAATTTATTTTATTTGAACTTATCTGAAGTTAACTGGACTTATTTTATCTGGAAAAAAAAATTATTTTGTCTGAAATAAACTTATTTGTGTGTGAAAATATATGGAAAAAACTTATTTTGTTGAACTTATATTATTTGAACTTATCTGAACTTATCTAAATTTAACTGAACTTGTCTAAAGTTAACTGAACTTATCTGAAGTTATTTTATCTTAAATAAGTCGAATAGAACATAATCTTACTCGGTACTGATAAGGATAAGGATAGATTATGCACATGATTGTTTTTTTTTTTTTTTTTAAAGGTAACAATGGGTCAATGTCTATCCTTTTTGGTGCGAACTGTGTCAATGTCTATTATTGTTTTAGTGTCTTAACTAGGTATAGGTACCACATATTCGGATATTCCTCAAGTAAAAAAACCAGGTACCTCCTTATCTAGCATTGTCGGTTTACATAAGTTCTAACTCGACCCACATGCTATGTAGTCCTCTCTAAACCGGAAAAACAGTTAATCGATTCAGTTTCGGGTCATATTATTTCGAAATGGGTCATTTTGGTCCATTCTATGATAGTTTTGAATTCGAATAAGGTCTAACAAATTCGGTTTCATATTTAGTTTGACTTTATGCAATGATGATTCGGTATCGGAATAAGACTAATACCACACAGACACAAAAAGTAATGGGTAATTAGTATACGTGTTCGGTAAAATCGGCGGTTGATATTATGACATTGCTTAAAATTTTACTACTTTTGTCTTTTTACACTATTCACATATTCTACGTTGACTGTTGTTGGTGATTTATAGGTCAAATAAAACATAGTCATGTTGGATCTTGTTAGATTTGTCTTAATGCGTATTTTCAAATATCAACTTTTTATAATTTTGCTTGAATAGAATTTAATATATTAACGATCAAAATTATGCATTGACATGCGTGAAAACGTTTCGAGTATTTTCAAACTGTTGAAGTATAATTTATCAAATGTTAGTATGTTACCGCTATACTCGAAAGTTACTAATTTAACGTTGACAAAAGCTACATACCCGCTACCTCTACCGATAACCAATACCTTGTCAAAAACTTACAAATTATATACAAATAGCCTCTTATATAACTAGTTAGGTCAAAATGTTGCACGATAGCTCAAATGCTACCTTCGAACACGCCCATAAAATGTGAGTTTTTTTCTTAAACCTGTTTTTTCTAAATTTATTTATTTTTACTGAGTTTAATGCTAACATAAGGTACTTCGTGTTATATTCAGGTCACACTGTTGGAATATTGAATTATGCCAATCCTATCCTTGCTAATTAACTGTTTCGATATAGCTACGAAGTACTACGTATATAATTAAGGAATGAATTAATTAGTTTTTAGTCTAATGGCTAAGATTTCAATCAATCATTCCGGAGTTTTGAGATACAACATTACAATTCAAGCAAATGGAACGTACAACTAAATGAGATATAGTACACACTGACTATATTATTATTCCAATGTCCAAAAAAAAAAACTATATTATTATTTTATTTTATTTTATTTTTTGAAAAATGAGGGATAATCCCCAAACAAAAGAACTACTCCCTCCGTTTCTGTTTGTTTGTTAAATATTTCTTTTAGGGTCTTTCACAATGATTGTTACGTGGGAGAATCTTTCCTTTTATAAACTTATTATACTACTCCGTATCATTTTTTGTGCCAGCATTTAATTTTAATTAATTGGTCCAATTTTTTCAACTCATTAATTTTTTTTACAATTTCTCAAGTATGTTAAGTTAGCAATCTTTGTGTTTTTCAATTATTGGTTCATTTTGATAAATAAAACAATCTTATTGGTTGTTGTAGTGATTAGTGGATTGATGTTTTACTTAGGTTTATTTTTTTAATAAAAAAGAAAAAAATCTTTATTATGCGCTAATAAATGTGCCAAAGTCCATACATAACAAACAAAAAGAAACGAAGGGAGTACTCCGTATATTATTATTATTGTTATTATTATTAAGGTGTTACTCCATATTTATTACGGGGTATTTCCTAATTATGAGATACGAAGTATTAGTGATAAAGGAAAATATATATCACAATTATAATTACTAATATCTCATGTTTAACAATATTGTAATAAGTTTAGTCGATCATACAGATTACAAAGTGCTTAACAAGGCTTTTCACATTTACATTTGAAGAAGTCACAAATTCCGACAGGCAAATTCTCTCGGCTACAAGCCTCGCTACAAGCCTTGTGAGTACCGCAAGGCCCTTTGAAGTACATACTTGGTTTTGTGCATGCACCATCAACCTCCACCACCATCTTCATCTCTGTCATTTAAACACAATAAATTTCTTAGGATGATGAGAAAGGTCGTAAGTTGCGACAACATTAAGTTGTCGCAATCTTATGTGCCGGAGTTTAGTTGTTACATATAGGCGTCACGTATACTATTCGTCATCAAAATATTTTTACTATGAATACAATATTTTTACTATGAAAATACGTAAATAAGATAGTCGATATGAATAAGGAAACAAATTAGAATATTCAACTGATCTAACCTTTTTTCTATAAGATGTATAATAGATTATATAAGTTAAATATTTTAGTTTTCAGTTTGAATTATGACACATAAGCATGTCATGTCATCATTGTGACACGGCTTAAAAGTCGCATATTGTGACCTTTATCATTTCTGAAATTCTTAATATGGAGTAAGGTTTTTTATCTTTTTAAAAATAAATCCAGTTCAATATAAGGCTCATGGTAATCCTCTCTTTTCTTATTTTTACACAGAATCAAATTGTTCCTATTAAAACCAATTAATCATTATATAAAGTAAATCATATCGATTCAAAAATAAATATCCATCGATCTATATATGCTACTTTATGTACACCTTTTCTTTATCCTTTAAAAACATATTAATAACTTTATTTTTTGGCTGCACATGAGATACAAAGACAATAAGAAAATATAAAGGAGGGATGAATTCGAACCTAAAAACACGTAAACGTATCTTCGATCTTAACCATTAGACCAAAACCTCATTGATATATATTAATAGTCATTAGAATAACCATATTAACAACAAAATTAATTTCTTTATAAAAATAGTTTCAAATCACAACTTATCATCACTCGTCGGTTGTATTTTAAAAGTAATTAAATTAATGGGTAAAGTATTAAGAGTAAATGTACGCATAATACGGAGTTACGGAGTACAATGTACTCCGTATTTAAGATGATCGATGTCAAAAATATACTACGTATAACAACATTAAGATAGGGTGTCAAAAAAATAATTATAAGAAAAACATTAAGAAAGGATGAATTGATTACCAGAAGCAAATAAGAAGAGAAACAAAAGCAAAATCCCAAAGAATTTCTTCTCCATTTTTTCCAAGGTCTTGTTTATCAGTTGTTTGAAACTACTCAATTAAACTAAATATTATGTACGCTTTTATAGACGGACTTACGGAGTACTTACGTAGTTAAGATGATCGATGCCAAAAGATATGTGGTGTATGTTATTTAGCTAATTGATAAGATCAATTATGGTATCACTTGCAAATAGGCAATGCCACTTGCACAAGTAGCACAACAAGGCCTAAGCTTGTCTCTATGGACTCCACTGGTCCACTACTCCACTCTAGAGTAGTCAAAATTGATCCGACCCGAAAATCTGACCTGAATAGACCGAACTCATAACTAACTATGACCTGGAATTTTGATAAAACAGGTAATCCGAAACTCGACCTATACCAGACCCGGAAAAATCGATAATCGATTTTAACCCGATGTTGTAGGATCCGAACCCGAACTCAACACCCGACCGAAAGATAATTGATAACCGAACTGACCCGATCGAACAATGATCCAAACCGGATTCGATACCCGACTAACAATGACCTTATCCCGATTTTTGCCACATAACATGTTAGTGACTCGACATGTTGAGTACATATTTTACGCTCGAATATTTTGAGAAGGCCAAATCAATTATTGACTCGATCTTAAGAGTAACTCGACCTGAATTTTAACCGACCTGAAAATTATTCGATCCGAACTTGACCTCAAACCCGAGATTAACTGCTACAAACCCGATTCAAACCCGACTGTATAAGACACAAACCCGAAATTGAAACCCGGTCGTAACCTTACTTGTACCCGATATGAAAAAATCCCGACATGACCCGACCGAAAACCAACACGACCTGAACCCGAGTGATAAAGTGACCCGATACGATCCGACCTAATCATAATCCAAGACCCCTGATAACCCAACTTGAACCCGACCCGATGACATGTTTTGACAGCTTTAGTCCACTCCAATAATAATGGTAAGACCGTAAGACTATGCTGGTGTACTCGGTAGTCGGTACCACACATTAGAAATTGTTAGGTTGAGTAATTCGTCTAATTAATTCCACATGGTATGGGGTCCTTATATAGACCTAAGCTAAACAAATGTCCACATGGTATGGGGTCCTATATATAGACCTAAGCTAAACAAATGGGTCGGTCGGATTCGGTGACTTTTTGGACTATTCTATATTTGGTTCGAGTTCGGGTCATTCGAGCTTCGGGTTGACCAATCTGGTCAATATTGTATCAATTCATTTCGATAAATCTTTTCCATATATGTTCAAAGTCCCATATATCTTTATACTCCATTTCTTTTCCTAAATTTTGTCCACTAAATTATTATTCATGTGATGTAATTGAAAGTTACTTTAGATAAATTTTTACACCCTGCTATTCTAAACTCCTTATATTGCATTTACCTAAATTCTTTTTATAAACCACCTCATTTTACAAAAGTTTCCGTAGGGCTTGTATTCACCAAAAAATATAATTCATAAATGTTTCCCAAAATGTCTTTCACTCAAAAATTCCCTTTCTCCCAATTGTGTACTCCATAATCTATGTTTAAACAACAATATTAATGTTTTTTTTAGTTTCTGGTGTAGTCGACTCTAATTTTTTTTGTCTTACTTGAATGTTTCTTCTTTCCCTTTTCTTGGTCTGATAAGGTGTAGTTTTTTTCTTATCTAATCTGGTCTAGTTTGATTTTAACAAAAATGTACAATGAGTAATAAAGTAAAGAGAAAATAGTTTACTCTAATGAGTTAACATTCTTAACAAAACTCATTTTATAGTATTGTATGTTGATTTCCATCAACTTCAAGGTACCCCTTTCTCCTTCAATTCTCATTCCAATCGTCTGAATCCCCTTCCTTCCACCATACTCATTCGGTCCCCCCTCTCCCCCCTTGAGAGCCTTCAAACTCAACTTCAATTCGACGGTTCAACTAATTTCTCTTCCACGGCAACAAGCATCATTATCAGAGTTAACAAGGTGCACGTGTGTGTCTCAAGATACACTTTTAACCTAGGTAGTACTCAAGCTTTTATGGATGAAGCGCTAGCCCTTCGTAAAGGTATTCAAGAATATCTTAATCTAACATCAAGCATTTACACATTGAACGGAATAACCTCTTTATCATAAATTATATTTAAAAAATCTGGTCTATTCCCTGAAAATTATAACACATTATCTTTGACATCCAGACTCTGCCACAATCTTCATATTCTTGGGAAATCAAACATGTTTATCGAGAAACTAACAATGCAACAAATTGGATAACGAATGTATGTCACTCAATTTGTAATAGTATGTATATTGATCCTTGAAATAATCCGGAATTATATTCGACCGTACAAAAAGATTACTTAGTAATTCCTCTTCATAAGTTTATTAGGTTAAAAAAAAGGGGGTATGGGGTGTAATGTGCTACGTATAATCTTATCTTAATTTTTAACAAGTGCTCGTATTAACTAACTTGTATAAAATCAGTTGAACCAGGCATTACATTGTTAAGATAAAACATAAAATGCAAATTTGCAATATTGTTGCAAGATTATACAAAGTAATTGTTATTAATGATTTGATTTAATGAATCAATATAGATCAACTAGATGGATGATGAATTGATGATTGATGATCATGAGATTGAAGATACACTCGAATATAATCCCTCAAATTCAACCCAACATCTCGATCTTCAACCCTAACATATTTCTCCCCTTCTTTATCCATATACTCTTCCATTCCCAATTCTCCATTTTTTCTCCACATTTCCTCCCCAAAACTACGGTGCCCAAAATACCCCTCTGCTACCGTCACCCGCGGCTCACCTTCCTCCTCCGTCACCACCTCCAACGAAAGCCGCTCATAGTGTCCACGGCTGATCCCTTCAAGCTCATCGAGCCGGGCCAGGGCCTGGCCCGATACCGAGTAGAGCTCACCCAATACCCGGTGGCCTGACCCGGGGATGTTGATTAAGAAGGGGATACCAAGGGGCCCGCATACAAGAGGGTAGGAGTTGATAGTCTTGTAGCAGCCAAGGAAAACGGCGTCGTTTGAGGCGGTGAGGTTTTCTAAGAGGTGATGGTTTGGGAAGCCTCGTTTGAGGGTTCCATAGACGAAGATTTTGGTGGATTGGAGTTGGTGATTGGTGGAGGTGGTGGACATTGGTGATTGTTGCGGTGGAGAGAGAAAATATCCAATATTGGGGAAAATAAGGTACAAATTGGAGAAATTTGGGCTTCTAAAGGTTAATAACGTTGGGTTGGGCCTTCACTTGTTTGTGGATATGCTCATTTCAAAATTTGAGGCCTTAACTATGTAGGCCAAAGCCCGAAACCGATTTAAGATCATGTTTACCGCCTCGATTTTATCCTACTAAGCTAGTTAGTTGAGCAGAAGAATACTTTAAAAAATTAACAAAAACTTATACGACTAGTAATTTGAATTATTATATACTTTAAAAAAAATTAACAAAAACTTATACGACTAGTAATTTGAATTATTATATACTTTAAAAAAAAATTAACAAAAACTTATACATTGGTAATTTGAATTATTATATTCAAAATGAAGGTGTATCATACTTCCTCCGTTCATTTTTACTCGTAACGTTTGTTATTTTTACACATGTCAATGCACTACTTTGATTATTAATATTTTTAAATCTCTTTAATTAAAAGATGTTTTGAAAATACACATTGAGACGAATCTAACAAGATCCTACAACACTATATTTTATCTTACATATAAATCACCACCAACAGTCAAAGTAGAATATGTGAATAGTGTTAAAAGTTCAAACGTTGAGAGTATTAAAAATCGGAGGGAGTATTATTTACGTGGAATACTAAATATCTCATAAGTTGGCTTATATAATATGAAGTACCTCGTATCATAGAGACGAGGGTCGTGCTTATGAGTCTTAGTATAGGTTAGGTGTAGCAATTTAGTGTTCTTGGTTTCGAGTGTACTCTTCAGGAGATAAATAAGTTTTAATTTTTAAAACTTTCGCCTAATTGTCCTCATTTGCAGTATATTCACCAAGATTTCTTGGAACTGGGGTTGGGATTAGGGTGAAATCAGAGCGTGTTTTCAAATATACTCTTTAATTTTTGTAGTATTATCTTGGAGACTTTATATTCATTTGAAATGATGATCTCAGGTGGTCCGTCCGGATTTTCTTTCCTAATAAAAAAAGAAAAGAAAAAAAAAAGATTGTTTCACTGAGATATCCATGTGGGCTGGACTGTTGATCACTAATTCACCACAGGGAAGTGGACCGGTATAAATAGTATAAATCTACTCACAAAATGGCACAAGTTTTCCTGGGTCAATCTGGCCCAACTATCTATGATTTGGGATAGGTCCAATATTTAATTACTTCATTGTTTTGGTGGTTGGCTGGTTGCACAGTTCACTAACCCAATATCCACAAAGAAAGTAATCTAAATAATGAAAGCATATATTGATACGGAGTAAAATTGTTCTTAAATCAAATAAATTATTGAGCGAATACGGGTTACTACATGATGCACTTGATCCGTTTCAAAATAGTTGCAGCATTATGACTTTTATTGTTCCTACGTATAACGTTCTTTATTTTTAAAAGGAAAGAAAACTCAAACGGACTACCTGACACCATCCTTTTGAATGGGTGTCCAACGCATAACGTTACGTAAAAATTTACATTAGTAAAAATGTAATAATATTTGTAAAAAGTTTTATTTATAAAAATTATAAAAAGTTTATATATTTAAAATTTACATTGAGACAAGCCCAATAAAACTTTATATAATAATATTTATATATTATTGTTTATGAGTAGAAAATTATGGTCAAAATAAGATAAGTGAACAAACATGCATGTTAGTCCATATGAGCTTTACTTGTATTAAAACAATAAAATAGATTTCATGTGCTCAATCCTAGGGGACACTTAAAATCACTAGTGAAATTGATTCTAGATTCTTCTAACCAGCCAAAAACTAGCTGTGTGAAGTGTATATTTGAAGCGAACATATATAAGATTCAAGACTTGATTGACAAACCAAAGCACATGGCAATCTGGTTTTAAGATTACCAAAAAGATATACTTGTATAATTAATTAGTATATTAATTTCATATGCTACATTATATTACCAAGTGTCTGTTGGTTCAGTGGTGATTGAGGCTGAACTTGGTAGGGGAGAACTCGTGTTCGATCCCCCGCAACAACAATTGGGAGGGAACTGACCTATCCACCCAGAACTTGCCCCGAATCCGGATTAGCCCTAAAGGTGAATCGGGTGCTAACAACAACAAAAAAATATGCTACATTATATTTGTGATTGTAAATTGGATTAATACAATGACAAATGAACTAAACGTCAAATATAATAAGGATACATGAATCATTAATCAGTACTGACTCAACTTGTCTTTACTCTTTAGTCCATTGCAACAGTATTATTTTAGTTGGTAGGTAGCCGAGAATGAGAAATTGTTCTTCAAATATTGCATTGGAAACTTAAGAATGTGCCAAGATTCTAATACTACGTAGTTTTTATTCAAAATCGTTTTTATTCTCTAATTCCAACTTATTACATACGCTTCGATGTTTTTGTTGTTTTTATTTTACTATTTTAGACACCTACGTTCTATGATTAGTAATTGATTTCAAGTTGTTTCTATTATAGCACAATACTTTCAAAACACTTTAACTAGCTAATCTAATTGACGTAGGGAGTACTACGTATCAGTAGCGGATCCAGAAATTCGAAATAGCTGGGTCACTTTTTAAAAATTGATGAAACTTTCACTAAAATTATGTATTTTAAAAAAAAAATTGAAATTTTAACTATAAAAGAAGAAAAAAAATAATTCAAGTGGGGTCAAGGACCCCTCAAAGAGGTCCGTGGCTCCGCCACTATTACGTATTACGTACTACGTAAGTGGAAACCAAGAGAACCAAGAAGCATGTATGTGACCAACAAAAGTTGGAGGAGCTGGTGGGAAATTCACCTTATGATTTGGAGGTTAAGGGGTCGAACCTCATCAATTGTGAAATATTTGAGAGTGACTTAAACGTAGATATGCGTATCTGAGCTGGTTAACCTGTAACATATGTTGATCTAGTAGGGTCCCTTTTACTCATGTAATCCGTATGACTTATGAGCAAAGGCTAGGCCAGGATTGAAAGTTTGATACCTTGTAGGGGTAGGCATAGGCTAGCATGTTGGGTTGGGCCATACATTGAGATAGACAACATAAATTTGGACATAGGATTAGGCTGATTTCTAGCCGACGCAATTTCCATGAGTTTTGATGGGAGCCTATTGCTTCTTGGATACATCATATAATTGTGGTTTGATTTGCCTTAGTTTCCTTAATAGACCTAGTAAAATTGACTCGAGTTGAGATATGAGACCTAGATTTGAAACTGACCTAAATTGAAATAGACGTGGTCGATGTGTGTCCTTAAACTGGATGATCTAACATGTTTATCAAACATCTTGTTTTGGTGTTTAGGAAAGAGAAATGAATAAAAAATAATAAAATAGGTAGAGAGATGAGTGAGAAAGAAAGAGAGAGAATGAAAACAAAGAAAAATTGGTGTTCATGAACACCAAATGGAAAACCAATCTCTTGTAAGGAAAGTTTGACAATTGGCATATGGGGGACCAAATTACTAATTGTTTTTTTTCTTGTAATTGCAAAATGATTTCAGTGACCTAAATTTGTTATGTTATAAGTATAAATATAGGTGGGTATGGATGGTGTAGTCGTGTAGGAGAGAGGTGATATTTTTGGTGTTTGATAAATGTTGTTAGTGTTGGGGAGAAAAAACAGGTAAAATATTACTTCGTATATTTTATAAGGATGAAAACCAAAATATTAGTGTTTGATAAACATGTTCTTAGTTTCTCGTGATAAGTTAATTTTCAATTGACCTGATTGAATAGATCCACCTCTAATGAAACCAACCTAAAGTCCTAAACCACCGGTTTGTCACTCCTATTCATGATTTAGAGAATACAAATAATTTTTTGCTAGTTTATTGTATTGAATATTGACGTGGACAAATATGAAAAATCACTATTGTATACGGAGTATTAAATACTTCCTCCATTCTTTTTTAAATGACACAATTGTACTTTTGGCACTATTCATATAATATACTTTGACCATCAATTGTGATTTATACGTAACAAAAAATATAGTCATGTGGGGTCTTGTTATAATCGTCTCATCCTATAGTTTTATAATATCAAACTTTTATAATTTTTAACCATTGATAATAAAAGGTATTAATGGTTGAAATATTGCATTGGCAAACGTGACAAAAAAATTGTGCCATTTAATAAAGAATGGAGAAAGTATTTTTTAAAACAGTTAGATTTTCAGGCAATATAAAAATGGTACAACTTGTTCTCCAGTGCTTTTGATTGCTTTTCCAAAAAGTTGGATTTTTTTTAATATAAACAACCAACACTCAAACAAAACAAGTAAATTGAATTATCTAACATTCCATTATTGTAAATTGTAATCATAAAAAAAGGCTTACTATTTACCGCCCCATATTACTCAAAATCGCCCTAATATTTTACCCATATATCCCCTTTATTTACCCCCTTATTTTAGCATTTACCATTATCCTTTACCTTTTCCCTTTTTACCGCCCACCCTAAACATAATGTGAAATAATTTTTACATGACCGAGACTACCGGTGGAACATCAAATTCACAAGAGGACTTTTTTTCGGAAAAAAATATTCAGAAACTTATGCATTTCTAACTCGTACCATGGAAGGAGCTTAAACTTCATAAGTGTATACCATGGTCGGAGCTCAAAACTCATAAGTCTATACTATTTAATGTTTTGATTTGTTGTTGAATTTGATGTAATTTGTTTCGGAGAAAAGATTAAGAGACTTATGCATCTTAAGCTTGTACCATGGTACAAACTTATGAATTTTAAGCTCGTACCATGGCAGGAGCTTCAAATGCATAAGTCTATGCCATGGTGTGAGCTTAAAATGCATAAGTCTATGTCATGGTGTGAGCTTAAAATGCATAAGTCTCTACCATGGTGTAAACTTAAAATGCATAAGTTTGTGGAATCAAAATTAAATTAGTATTTTTTTAATTTATTGATTAATGTACTTATTGACAAATAAAATTGCTTGGTTTAAATAATTTTTTTTTTATGGGTGTATGGTGGTGGTTTGGATGAAGATACTTTCTCTCTTCAAAATAGATGGGGTAAAATTTGGGAGAAAAGTTTCATTATATAAGGATATTAAAGTAAAATAGTGGGGCGGTTTTGAGTAATGTGGGGCGGCTTTTAGTGCTCCACTAAAAAAGGGAGGATGTTTTAATTAATTACAAACCTTAAACGTACTCTAACGACCATTTATGGTGTGATCAAAGTTCAGGCCCCCTAATTGTGCTATAGTTTAAAGCAACAAGAGATCAACATTAATCTCGAATATCAAGGAAAAGTTAACCCTTTTCCTTTGTTTTAACTTAATTAATCTTGTGCTTCTCTTTTTACATGTCGGTATAAAAGGTTACAGGATCGATACTCATATATAATTAACTTAACCTAATCCACATCAGAAGAGATTACTTTTTAGCATTGGAATTTTGGATTCCGGATCATGTTTTATTTGAAACATGTTCAATCTTTGGTGGCCAACAGATTAATTAGTAACATGCATCCTGAATTCCTGATGCATGTAAATAAAGTAATGCATGCATCCTGTAAATCACTCTCATATATATATATATATATATATATATATATATATATATATATATATATATATATATATATATATATATATATATATATATATATATATATATATATATATATATATATATATATATATATATATATATCACTATGTGTGGTTTTAATTTTATTGCAATTTTTTAATTAATTTTCATCCTTTCTTAAATAATTATTTAATCAAGTTTTTTTTAGGAGATTGACTATTGTAAGTTCTTCTTTTTATAATTTAATAAATAAATACATATAAGATAAGAGATTGACCATATATAAGATTGACGATTTTTCATCCTAAAACCAATTGGTGATAGGTGAATTAACACGTCAATTCTATACGTTAGTCAATCTCCTTCTATTTATTCCTTGCGAGACAATTAATCCACAACTCACATATGGGGTAGTCTTCTCAACAATAAACAAAAACATGCCTAAAAAGAAGAAGAAAGTCCAAGTACATCCTCCATTCCGTTCTTTAAATATTGCATTAAGTTGACTTTTACCCTCTCTGACGCATGACTTTGAATTTTAATTTATTAAATTATGCTTAAGTATTCCCTTAACAGCTAAGCCCCATTATGAAGTGAAAAGCTTGCCTTTTCTTTTACACATAGTGCACATGGTTCACCAGAGCTTAGATCCAACTGCATCCGGTTCCGACCTGTCTTGCATACTTTGCTTGTGGTGGGTGAGTCTCCCAATAAGAGTTTCTGCATACAGCGAGACTCGAATCCCGATATCTACCACTTGAGCCAACTCTATGTTGATAAGCGAAAATTTTGTTATTTTTATCTTACATGTAGACCTGTCAAAAATTGTCTCGACCCGAAAATAGTGGGTCCTGAACAAGATTTTGTGACCCGTAACCCGATTTTATCCGAACCCGAGCAACCCGGAAAGTAATAGGTCAAAACCCGACCGAACCCGTTTTGGACCCGACCGATTGAACATCATTGTATTTATAGTAATAAATGAGATTGTGAGAAAATTTAAGCATAATAAACACGTTGTTTTTACTATTTTTTTGTGAGTAATATGATTTTAATTTGAATTATACGCCATTTTGTGATAGAATTTGATTAAATATAAACTTGTGTGGGAAAATTTGTTAATTTGTGCCCATATTTTGTATATTTATCACCTAAATTAATTAAAATATAATGCGCGTTTTAAAATCTCTCAACCCGTTGGGTCGACCCGAACCAGAAAATTTTGGGTCTTGAATAAGTATTTGTAAACCCAACCCGGAAATGACCGACCCGATTCAACACGAACCCGGAAATAATTTTTTACGACCCGACTCGACCGACCTTTTTGACAGATCTACTTACATGTGACATTTCATGGATCAGAACAAGAAGAAAAAAACAAGGTATGCGTGTGGACATTCGTGTGGGCAAATTCGGCGTGTTATCGTTGTCTTCACCAGGACACTCATTTGTCTCTCCGGCCCATAAAACCATGTCTTTGTGAATTTTGAGAGATACCCAACATTCACATAATATAGACACTTTTTTAATACTCCTACTTTTGTGATGTTATTTTCATTATTATTGTTATAAGATTGTACATATTGTTTTTTCTTCTTGTAGCTTCAAATGTTCGTTTGTACATGAAATTCACAAACGACACCGTCACGTGCACACTTGGGATCACCCATCCAACCCCACCATCTTCATTTCTCCTATCAAGTACTTTTCTCCCCACGTGCAATGCGTTCTACCTTCATGGCTTCATTCATTCTCAAGCTCTTCTATACTTTCAAACGTTGTTTACAAATATTGGCTTGCTCGTAAGAGATATAATGAATTATTGAGGATAACGCAGTTATCTTGTGATAGAATATCGAATATAGTAGAGTTCTATGATATAATTAATTATTCGATATTCTATCATATAGGATAACTGCGTTATCCTCAATATTAATAGATGTGGTTAAACTGGGCAACCCAATAAGTAGGAGAAGGGTCTAATTCACTTATAAGTCTAATGGAGGTTCGATACTAAAATAAAGTGGCAATCTTATATGGTGGTATTTTCTCTCCTATTTTTCCAATGTGGGACAACTCACATGTGAGTAACAATGAGTTTTAATAGATACATATCAGAGTACTTCAAATGAAAAGAATATATATTTTCTACGGAGTGTGTAATTAGCCACCGGCATAATCCTACCTAGGGGTGAGCAAAAAGTTAGGGTATCCTAAATTGGAACCTGAACGGATGAACCTGTTAGGGAACTGTGTAACAAACTCGGGAACAACGGTTCCAGATCTCCAATTTCAGAACGGGTACCCTATTGGGTACCCTGTACACATCCATTCTAATATAGTAATTAATATGGATTACTCAAAATAAGGAACCTGAGACCAATAAAAATGACTTATATGCCCAAAATACAAAACAACCTGAGCTAATTTTTGAAATATATATAAAAATATGAAATTACAATTTAAACCAAAACTATAAAATATTCGCAGCACAAACCATAAATTAGTTTTTTTTTTAAAAAATAAATTAGCAATAGTTTATTTTATTTTTTTAAATGGCAGGGTACCCTAAATCAGAATTTGTTGGCTGTTGCAACAGGTATTGCCGTATTGGTTCCGGATCTCATTTTCAGGAACATGTTGCAACATGTTCCAATTTCTGAAATTTTGACTGGGTACTCGGCCTGTTGTGCTTACCCCTAATCCTAACTATAGTCCCTAAGATATCCTTTTATCAATATGATCTACTGGAGTACGTCTTAACTGAAGAAGAGTATAGTTTTTCAGATGTGAGAAAAGTGTTTTCTGTAATTCCGTTGTTAGCATCTAATCCTACATTAACGCAACATGTTGTTTGATCAAGCCATCATCACTCTCCAAGACCAATGATTTGTTTCAAAATCCATGTATACTTAATTTTAGTACTAACATTAATGATTGTCAAAACTAAATCTCATAGTAATAATTTTATCTACATGTGAATAAATACGATCAATCCTCTTAATTTGTATGCATGATTGGTCAACAGAAGCTAACAGAAATTATCATTTGCAAGTGCTAAAATAGTAATCGAACAACATTTATATTGGAACTGATTTGATTTGAATTGATTTGATATGATAATACATTAAATAATTACAAACATAACCTAAATATCATTTTAAAGTGACTCTTGAATATCTAGAGGGACATAATTAAACACATAGAAGGCAAACATAAATCAATCATTAATGATAAACCTAATACGAAATCTGTATTAAACGATATTAGGGTTAAATTTAATTTGCAAATAGTATAGATCGAGAGTCAACATGATGCATCTATTATGAAACGGATAATGTATGAATGTTAGATCCAGGTTGCTCCAACGTGTCAAGATGATGATCTATCTTTTTCGATTCATCAAAACATATGAATGTAAATAAAAGTTTAAGACAAATAAATGTTGCCAAAATAAAAGGGGGGGATCCACATTTCTTTTTATCACAAACCAAAATCAATCAACATCTTTTCTGCTTTAATACCATATTTTCTTGCACATGCTCTCTCACCGCATGTTGCCACTCCCTAATTTAGCTTCAACATGACATTGACATTACATCATACCGACTAACATGGCAATGAAAATTATATGCCCATCGTAAATAAAAATTTACGGATAATGTACTTTTAGAGAATTGTAATTAATTTAGGATTGTATGGTAAAATCACGTATTAGTCGGTTTAATTAATATTCAGTATTATAAATAAAATAGTATATTAATATTTAGCTTTTTTATATGTTTTTTTGTGCGAATGAGCTACAAGAGCATTATAAATTACAAATGGGGGCACTATTTTATTATTTTATTATCTTTTTTACGGAGAATTTAAGTATACTCATACTCAGATGTGTGCATCGAATACTTGTGGCAAAATTGAAAAATAATCCCTTTGTCCCGTAATACTCACATCGTTTTGACTGGACACGATTGTCAACGCACAACTTTTTTTTTTTTTTTTTAATAAGCATTGGTTGTATTATTATTTCAGCTCTTAAGGCTCATATTACAATCTGTGTGCATGGGTTGCCACATTACACTCGACATGAGAATGATTGACCTATTGAGGTTTACAACCAAGCTAACCCCATTGCACCAACTTACAGCATTAGCCGAGTCCGACTCGACAATGAGTTTGTTCTTGAGGATCCTGTCTGAGCCCTGTGTGATTCTTAGTGCTCGATAAATAGCGTAAACCTCGGCTTGATTAATCTCCATGCAGGGGATTGGGCTGGAGAAAAGGCACATAAATTTCCCAACATCATTCCTCAAGACTCCCCCAATGGCTGATTTGATCACTAATGTCTTGAACTACATATTATAAAAACTTGTAAAATATTAATATTTTAAAAATACGTATTTAGATGAATCCAACAATATATTATATACTAATATTTATTTTCATATATTATAAATAAAAGAGGGTCAAATTGAATTATGTGAACCGTCTAAAAAGTCAAAACTAAGACTGAATGGATGAAGTAATGAGGTGAATTACTTTAATCTCTATATTCTTGAAATAAGATGAAGTGCTCCAACTTTCAAATGAGCAAAAAGTTAGTGACAATAATTATTTGACTTATGACTTATGAGGCAAGTTTACAAGACCAGTTAAGGAGAAGACAATAGTTTGGTAGTGCACTATTGTTGTCAAAAGGACTTGTCAGACCCATGGTTTATAGTTTGCCAACCAGATCAGTTCTGCTTTACTGGTTTTTCCAATTGTTTGCTACGATATTATTTAATTATTTAATTATTTTTTATTTTTGATTTTTGATTTTTGATTTTGCATTTTAACTTAAAAACAAATGAACGTGCAAAAAAGAAAAAGGTTTAGGAGAAGTTGCTTTCACAAGTGTTCGTGCACCACGGTTGTCATCATAAATCATCAACTTCTGCTTTCACAATTCACGGGTTTATATTTTCAAGAAGAATGTTCCCTTTTTCGTAGGAATAATTAATATAGGTAACATTAATCCCTATAATTCTTAATTTGTTTATTCTTAATTCTCCTCCCCTTTTCTATTTCCATTTTTACATGTTTTTGTACTCCTTATCATCATTACATTAACTTAAGAATGTGAAGATTGTGCATGCATCTCATAAAAGTGAAGTTATGTTCTACCAAAAAAAAACCAAATATTGAAGTTATCTACCAAAAGTGTTTATGGGTTGATTAACAAAAAGTATTGCAAGATACATTTTTGTAAACTTATTGGCTAACATATACACATAAATGTACTTCAGATCATTTCAGAGTGTGTCCTCTTACTCATACTTATGTATAAATGTGCAAATTAACACTAGTCGTTAATGTGACAAGAAATATGGAGTATATATATATATATATATATATATATATATATATATATATATATATATATATATATATATATATATATATATATATATATATATATATATATATATATATATATATATATATATATATATATATATATATATATATATATATATATATATATATATCTCATATTACCTTTTGTTTAGCTAAGAGGTAAATGAGAAAACTATAGGTAAATGAAAGGGATGGGAATAAATTAACTTCGCAGTTCGAATAAAAGTTGGGGAAATGAAAGGGGAGGAGGTTTGGAGAGAATTGGAGGGGAAACTAAGCTAATTTTTCCATCCATTTCTTCCCCTTCCACTTCAATCCCCTTATTTGTTGCTATCCAACACACTGATAAAATGAAAATAAGATTTACATCACCAGTCCTTAATATAATCCCCAACCATTTAAGTTTAAGTTAACTTTGATCTTGAAAAACTTTAGCGGACCCCAAACCATCTATTCAGTACCCATTAACCACAATCATCTTTTCAGCCTTTCAACAAAGGAAAATTGGTAATATAAATCCAACATTTGGCCGATTTTCTTTTATTAAGCCCATCTATACGACATATTTTTTAATAATCCCACATTTATTACCCAACGACTTTTATTGGGCCTAAAAGGTCATGAACCTGTTGTAGGCGGAATATTTCCCTACGTGGAAGTACTCTTCTCCCTCTTCTCCTTCAATATATGAGATTAATAAATAAAAAATCGGTAAAGGTTGGATTAATATTACCAAATTTTCCTTCAACGACCCCACAAATATCTAATACTTATGAGAATCGATACTAAAATCTCCTGGAACCGGGAGAAAAGCTCTAACCAACTGAGCTATCTCCCACTCTCATCTATCGGTTCAGTGTAGTTGACATTACCTACAGAGTAATAGAAGTTAGGAGTACAAATAATGTACAATTGACCGAAGAACACAAAAATTCAATGATTGTTGAAAAGTTTAGCTAAACGGTCGAACACACTACGTATGTAGACATGTAGTAACCTTTGGTGGTGTCCCAAAAACATGAAAAGCATATTAGCCATCAATCATGGTTAAATCAAAGAGCACCTTAAAAGTAAAGGTAAGTTAAATCAATTATCAAATGGTTGAGAAGTCACAATTATTGCTTGTTTTCCGTATTAAACACTGTTTATAGCTTTAATCTTTGCCTAATTGAAAGGTAAGTAGGGTCACCTACTTCCAATAATTTCTTCTTCGATTAACCTTGATTTTAAAGATATGATCCTTTATTTGAAAGATATGCCACCCTCCATAATTTTATTTCCAATTCCTTGATGCATGAATTATTCATTTAATCATTGTAAGAAAGTTGCCTCAATTTGTGGATCCAAACAACAACGATTTTAGATCATGAAATGGTCACAAAATTGTCAACTTCATTTGGTTATTCTATTATATTAATTAACATTTTAATATTAGTTAGTGTTTAGGAATGTCTTCACTATAAGTGGCTTGACTCACTTGCACATGGATTATGTACTATAATCGAACATGTTTAACTTCTTTAATTGATCGATTAGGGAATAATGACAAGTTTATAGTAGCCATAAGGTACATAGAAGAGGTGCCAATGTTTTCTAATGGTGCATTATACCGGAAAAAACAAAGATATAAAAACCGCAATTTCTAAAGGAATTTTATATTATTATATTGAGTATTAGTGTTTTATGATATTAAATTGAAAAAGAGGTTAAAAAGATCCATGTACCAATGTTGAATTGCCAAATAAAACAACAAAAAACCTAAAACATAATATGAATTGTATATGAATAATTACTATAACTATTATTCATTTTTATATATGTTACAATTGTATAGTTGGGGTCCTCATGGACGCTAGCTAGCCTAATACTTGGTTGCATATATACCACAAATCAAGGAAAGTAATTTTTTAACACTTCGCATGGCATCAAAGTCCTAACACCTAACAAAACTCCTACCACAAAATTTCACTTACCAAGTAGCATAATTTAATTGTAATTAGGAAAAAAAATGACATGCTAATAACTATCGTTGTGTTATAATCTATCAACTTCTAGTATAAACTAGAGTGTAATCATTTTTAGGATGCGTTATATTCACCTGATTTTCACTTATTTTTTCTGAACTTATCTTATTTAAACTTATTAGAACTTATCAAAATTTATTATTTTAGTATTGTATTTGGTCAACTCTTATTTTTTATGAACGAATTTAAGTGAACTTATTTGATATTTTTTTTTTTTTGAGTTCAAATAGCTACCCATCTTTTATAGATGGGTAAACTTATTTGAACTTATTTTTCCTTGTATAAGTGAAAAAAAGGTGAACAAAATATAACCTTAATCAAGTTTAAGACTCTAAGCCAAATATAGCCTTAATCAAGTTTAAGACTCTAAGCCAAATATAGCCTTAATCAAGTTTAAGACTCTAAGCCAAATACCCTACCTACAGGATGATGGAGTCTAACTCATCAAAATTTACAAGGATATTTATAACTCTTGTACTATTTAATATTAATAAAATTGAATTTATAATTCAACAATTTTGTAAATTAGAAATGTATTAAATGAGTGACATTGACATAAGAGTAACACACAACTAGTAGAATGACTTAATTCTCAAAATTCATAAATGATAAATGACACAATTATGATCCAATTGATGTTCCCACTCACAAACGATCTCAAAGTATTGTACTTGTCCTAGTGTAAAGTTAGATTCGCAACCAATAATGCCGCACAATAACGTGCCAATAAGGCAATAATTTCACAACCGTTATTGAATTAATTCAATACTCCAATTTCCATACTTCAATTCAACGGGAAGAAAATATATATAAATAACTCAAATGGTTAATACTGAATGATTGTACAATAAGTTTCGGGTTTAAATTTCGGGTTTAAATTAATGTCCGTATTTATAATTAATATTGTCCTTATATCTCATTTGTAAAGAAAAAAAAGAATTCGTAACGATTTTCGCCATACGTATTAATCATTCGATAAGTATTAACATTTTCGATTACCTCCATACAAATTTACTATGGAGTACTATCTATATAAGTGAAAAGTAAAAAAAAAAAAAAAAAAAAAAAGTTACCACGGAGTACAATTCGTATTATCTATTGCTAGTTTGCTACGGAGTACTAAATTAAATTTACACATTATAAAAAATAAATAAACTCACTTTTGATGGTAAAGAAATTATTTTTGAAAAATTAATACGAAGTAGTTAACCTCGATGCAAAGGAGATCGTTCATGAACAACTTTAGGAGTCTTAGAATAAGTCTGCCGGAAAACCTTCATCGGACTCGGAAAATACCATCCTTTACCTTTCGAACCTCTGACATCATTTCCGGCAACGGCGACAGACCTCGATCTTCTCATCTCCGCTTCCATTTTCTCTTTCCTCGGCTTCTTCTGCCACCAAATCATTGACCAAAACGACGAAGATTCTTTCCCGGTGAGTTTCTCCGGCGCTGGTTTATCATCGGCGGTGGAGTATCTAGCTGATCGGAAGAACGGAAAGGCGGATGATCTAGACCGTCGAAACGCCGGTTCACCGTCGATGAGTTTAGAGATCCGACCGACATCGGAGAAGTGGAGAGAGAAAGACGATGAAGCGGAGGAAGATGAAGAGGTGGTAGCGTAGCATGAGCAAGGGCGTACGTTAGCGCAGTCAGGGCAGAGTGCGGCGAGGCGTTCTTTAAGGCAAGATGAACATACACCAGTACGACGACGTTTAGAGGGGTGTAATGAGCATTTCCAAACTTCATCTTCTTCTGCGTAAAACGCCATTTTTAGTTTCAATTTTAATTTTGATTTAAATTCTGGAATTCAATTTGCGTGTTTTGAAAGATGTCAGTTGGAGAGAGAAGTAGGAGGGTGGTTATATATAGGGAGAGTTAACTATGGTTAAGGTTGGTGGGTTAAGAATATGGGAAGGTGAAAGGGCGGCGTTGTTGGGGAGCGGGAACATCGGATTTTATTTATTTACGGAGAGTTATTTTTTTATTTTTTTATTTTTTTTATTGTAGGGAAAAAGGTGTTTGGGTTGGTGTAGTAATGGGCTTTGACTGTTGATTGGGAGGGAATCCGAATGGGTATTGTTTGGACTTTGGGTGTGTGTTCTGTTCACACTTTACTGCACTAGGGCTCCGTTCTATTAGATTTATACTCCCTCCGTCCCGGAATACTTGACCTGTTTTCCTTATCGGGTCGTCCCTTAATATTTGACCTGTTTCTAAAAATGGAAGTATTCTAACAATATTATATTATTTCTTACTCCACCCCTATTAACCCACCTACCCCCTACTCATATTCTATGGAGTAGGGAGTATGATTTTAAGGCTTCGTTCTATTGGACTTATTTTATTTGAATTTATTTGAATTTATTTTATCTGAAAAAAACTTATTTTGTCTGAAATAAACTTATTTGTATGTGAAAATGTATGAAAAAAACTTATTTTTGCTGAACTTATATTTTCTGAACTTATCTGAACTTAGCTGAACTTATCTGAACTTATTTTGTCTGAAATAAATCGAACATAACAGAGCCTAATATATTATCTGAACTTATTTGGACTTATTTTATCTGAAAAAAAAACTCATTTTGTCTGAAATAAACTTATTTGTGTGTGAAAATGTCTGGACAAAAAATCCTATTTGTGTGTGTAAAATGTCTGGAAAAAAAAAATTGCTGAAATTTTATTAACTGAACTTATCTTAACTTAATTGAACTTATATGAACTTGTTTTGTCTGAAATATGTCAAAAAAGTCAAACAGAACAGGGCCTAAACGTAAGAAATTGTGTTGATTTTCAATGGAACTACCCATTAGCTCACTAACTCGAATCCAGGGATAAAAATTTAAAATAAACACTCGAATGCAGGTAAAAGTTAACACTGTACCAATAAAGTATTTTGATTTAGTGGTTAAGACTTAAGACTGAGGTCTTATGTAAGATAGGTTACAGATTTGAATTGCTCATTCTATTTGTAATTTATATTGACTTTGCACCTCATTCACCAAAAGAAGAACAAAAAAAACAATTAACACTATGATTTTATGAGTATGTATTGTTCAATTGCTTTATAAACAAGCCTTTATGGAATGTTGCTATGGAGCATTGTTATTGTGTGGCCAAATAAAGTCACGGATTGGTTAGCTACAAATATAGTGTTACAACAAGATTGTAAAATAAGATACCCCTTGTTTGCATAAAAGAGGACGTAAATAGTTGTGTATTGGGACATTTGCTATAAAAACATAGCAGTAAAATGGAAAAGCTTTTGTTTCCCCTAAAATAGTAAAGAAAATCTAAGAATTAAGATGCTAAATTTGGGTTAAGGAGACCCTAATGACGAAATCGTGATTAAACAGCGACGTTTGGTATTCATTCTTCATGAATCATGACTATATATTAAAATAAAAAAATACAAAAAAGTGTGGAATCACTAATTATAAAATTAATAATGTATTAATCAAGTAAAACATATGATATAATGTGTGGTTAATTATAAAATGGTATGGTAGTGGAGTTGAGGAGGGGTGGGTTGGTGGGGTGGGAGATAATAATTCAAAGATTTAGGTGGCAAAGGAGTTTGACATAAGAAACAACTAAACATGGGGTTGGAGATTTGAACTTGGATTGAATGGGTCAAACTTTTTGTTAATGAAATGTCTATTTCGATTGGACCATCTTCTTTTCTTCTATGTGGTCAATCGTATAATGTGTCTATGTGTGATGCAGACACGGCTTATAGTTTTACTTCATTCAAGTATTATGTAAGCACACTGCCACGTGTACTCAAGTATTGGGGACTCGTCGATCAAGTAGCCTCTGTGACTAAAGATGGCAATGGGTCAGGCCAAGGTCAGACATGACCAAGGAAAAAACACATCCAAATACGGACACGAAGTGGTGGGCCAAGGCCCGACATGACCAAGGACAAAACACAATCCAACACGGAAAACGAAGTGGTTAACTTAGGGCCGCGTTCCTGAAAAGTATGGCCCGGCCCCTTACAAGTGGGTTTGATACGAGCATGGCCTATTCAAACCCATGGCTTATGGGATCTGCCAGAAGCCCGACCTACAATCATCTTTACCCTACCTCGAAGGGCTGAATCGAATGGTTTCGTTTTTGTAGCAGTAGGGATAAGGATACATGTGAGAATTAGGGTTTTCTTAATACAAATGGTGATTAGGTTGCATACATCTTACATTCTTACATGTCGGTGCTTAATCTAATTATATGTTGTTTCTAAAATCGAACTAAGTATGACATTTGTTGCATGATGTTGTATGTAGAGGGATAAGAGACATCCATGTGAATAATTCTACATAGAAGATAGAAATATTTAAGGCAGTCAAATAGGGCCTGTTAAGCTAGTTAAGGGACTGTAAAAGTGAGGTGGTAAAGATAACAAGTGTTGTTTAGAAATTATGCAATTTGTCCAACTAATTTAATGTGCGTTTTATATGGACTTCTTTGTAACTTATATAAAAAAATCAAGTCCTATTATGTTCCATAAATATTGACTTACTTCAGACACTATAATTCTAGTTAAGAATTTAAGATAAGGTAAATTACTTTCATAAAATTTATACAAAATAAATTTTTTTTTCCCCTATACTCCGTATAGGATAATTTTATAGATACGGAGTACATCATATATTTAACTTAAGAAAAAATAAATCAAATTGAATGAAACCTTAATTGTGAACTAAACTTTAATTATTATTATTTTTTCTAAAATAAGTAAAAATAAGGTGATAGAATTTATTTTTTTGGGGAGGGAAAATAAGGTGAATAGATTATGGTTTAAACATTCTATATGTTCAAGGAAATCATCATTAATGAGACCTATTTATCCATGTCTAAAGGAGGAGTTAAATTTAACAATGATGGGCTTAAACGAATGTGCTTTAGCCCACTTTTTAAATGATCTATTATGGGCCTATATTTTATTTGTGATTGGTCATGTTGAATGAAGTTTATGGGCCACCAACTCAATGAACCCGAAGTAGAATCACCCTTTCATCGAGCCCAACTAGAATATTACTTTGTTATCAATTTTATTAGACCCAACAATTCTAAACTTTTATTTTTTATATTTTTATAATGCAAAGTCTTCAAGAGGGCGGAGAGGCCTATATCAGATATGTGCCTTCAAACACATATACGAGGGTACGGTAGTAATTGCACCATTATTTTGAAAGTGTCATTTGAACTTCTGATTACCATATTTGAAAAATGAACACCATATTTGAAAAGTGAGTACCATATTTGAACTTATGTCGTACCATATTTGAACTTATGAGTATATAACTCAAAATCCATTTTCTAATATACTGTGCCACTTTTATTTTATGTTGGTCTGATATGTTTTTGTAGAAACATATCTGATACTGGAATATAGTTCCTCAAGCCTCAAATAACAACAGTGTAACGAAATCTTGGACAATAGTGACTCTGATTGGTAATTAGTATTTATTGGTACTCCCCCGTCCTTAAATGTTTGCACCATTGTATTTTTTGAGTCAAACTTTAAAAAATTATGACCATAAATTAACACTTATCTATAAGAAATAATGCAATCACGTGAGTTATTATTAGACTCAGTTCAATATATAATTTTATAATATGAATTTTTTATATTTTTTACGCGTGTAGAATTAAGGATTTTATGTTTTAAGTCATGTCTTATACAACGTGAAAAGTCAAACAGGACATACATTTTGGAACAGAGAGAGTGTCTGTCAATGCCGATAAAGAGGTTACCAATAAAGTTCAAAACCTAATTGATACTTAATTAGTTGAGCTACAAAATAACTTATTTGCTAAGGATAATTATGAGTAAAACTATAAGGATAATTCATGGAAAGCTTCAAAGAACCCAATTCTATCAAGTTAGACAGTGTTCACCAATGTAGGCTTGTAGTCGGGCCCAAAAGTTAGGCAGTGGCCCAATGACATAGACTATGAAGTGAAATCTGCATATACAAAAGGAGCAAATCATGATATTTTTTTTGTTGACAAGCAAATTAATCATGATTAAAGGTTAAGTACTTAAGTCCACTGAAAACAAATCACAGGTCCCATTCTACTCAATGTTAAAAAAAAAAATGGGTAAATAATGCACATGTCCCATTTTAGTCAATGTTAAAAAAAAAAAGAGGTAAATAATGCACATATTCCTTCAGTTTCAACGAAGATGCATAAGAGACTTTGTAAAAAAAAATGAGTAGAATATTCTGTAACAAAGGGAGTATTTGCGTTATTATTACACATTTTATTAATTTTATTTTGGTATTCAGCCATTTTATTAATTAAGGGTCCGTACGGTATCATTTTTTGTGTCTAGTTTTCTATTTTTTACAAAATTAAAACCACATAAAGTAATTTCCAGTTTTTTGTTGTCAGTTTTCGAATTTAACAGATTACGATAAATAAGATTATATTAGATCATTACTTAATCTAAATCATACGACTTACAAAACAAAAAACAAAAAACTGAAAACTAAAAGTGATACCAAACGAACCCTAATATTTCACATAGTTAAGTTTTCATTCCAAACTTGATAAATCTTCATTGAGACAAACACAGTCTCTAACCAAATAGTTAAGTAAAAGACAAAAGACCGACGTCAGAATAGACTGCATTTGATCAAGTACAAACTTTACAGAATATCATCCTAAAAATCAATTGATAATGTGTAGAACGGCTCATTAGGCTTAAGTTAGTCATTGATCTTTTCTCAAGGTACCACCTCGTATTTGGAAACATGGGGAAAAGGTTTCTTGTAAAACCCTACAAAGGAAATAAATTATGTGCCAAAAGTCCATATGACCAAAGGACTATGAAATATGATCATGTGCAACATACATATATTGCAAACAATTTTTATTTGACGGGAGAAAGCATCAAATAGCCTTTTTCTATTGCGTAAAGTTTATTCCTAAGTTGACCATTATTCATATGAAAATTTGGAGAGTAAAGAAATTAAGTATAAGAGAGCTTTAATTAAGGAACCAAAACCAACGATATGTAGCATAGAGATTTGATTCTTAGCTAATCTGGTCCACCAACTCCACCCTAACCTGTATTTTTTTTTTTCACCGGTTAGGAGAAGTACCCTAATAAATCAACATTTCTCATAGGTCAGTTCGTTTAGCTACGTAGCTAATATGGAGGTCAGTCCGTTTAGCTACATAGATCAACGAGCATTGTCACTCCTAAACACGAGCAAATGGTGATGATCAAACCCGTGGCTTTCAAGTCAAAACTCAAAGGTGAGTTCTCCACAAAATTTCACCCTTCCCTCTTGATCTAAATTAATACAACTATAATGTGCATGTTGAGTTGGAACTGATTTTTAGGAGTATACTAGTACGGAGTATGTGTTTTGAGTTAGTATCATTTATTTAGGTAAGCTATGCAATTCCCTCAATAAAATAAAAGGGTAAGCTATGCAATTTTTATTATTTTTGTTTTTTATAATTTTTTTAAGTTTACATTGAGGATCTATTTAGTTAGTTTACGTGTCTGCCAAAATATAAAAAAAATGATTGTTTTCTATTTTTTATTTTTTTATGATTGTGTGCTCAAGTTTGCAACTATGCTAGACCAATAAAAACAAAAAAAGTTCGACTCAGAATTTTAGTTACTTTTTATTTCAATAATAAAAAAAAAGTAATGACATGTTGACATATCTCAATTGTTTGTTTAGGTTCATATTGCACACTATGCTAACTTTAAGGGATTTAAATGACTGATTATTAATGTCATTGTCAAAAAACCAAAGACGAAGTATTTTATAAAACGGTTTAAATTAAAAAGTGGATTTTTTTTTTTTAATTTACAAAGCGAAGGGAGTAATTGTGATCTAATGTGCTCATACTTAGGTGGTACTAAATTCCAGCTAGTAAGACACCTTATCCTCTTCATTCTTTGCTCAAACCTGTGACCTTAAAAAGGAAATATGTACAAATATTTGATGTTATCTTCGTTGTTAAGAGTCGACAAAACAATGGATCATGAAGTAAGTAAAATGTAAAGTAGTCCCCTTTATTTTTTTGCATACAATCAAAATAGTGTATAATGGCCCTTTAGCACTTTAAAAGTCTACATATTTTGTTGTCCCTTGGTGTTGACTGTTGACTCATGACTCTTATTTACCTTTGGATTTTTCATCATATACCAATTTATAAGTGGACACAAATTAATTAAAATTTTGTTTTTAATTGGCTTTAATTAGTCTGCACCAAATGCTATAACAAAACATTGTCCCTTAATCACTTGTTGAATTCAATGCATGAGAACGAATAGTGAGTTAAGAAAGAGTTGGCATTCCTAGGTTTATGTTAAACAGGCAAACAGCTTAAACTTGCTTAATGTGAAGTTATAATCTACTTTTTTTAAGGAAAGCTCGAGAAAGCTCGAGAAATTTTAGTGGATCAGCGTAATAAAAATGTGAATAAAACAAGAATATGCAAGATAGATGAATGAAAAAGGTGGGTAGATGTAATTATACAAATATGTATTGAGGATAAACCAAAGTAAGAGAATTTATAAAGGTGGATACATTGCGGAGGAAAGGGGGGAATTGAAAAAGTAATGTATTTGCCATTTTTTTTACATCAACTAAAAACACAAGGAAAATAAAGTACTAAAAAAAGCCAAAAAAGGAAGAAAAAAAAAGGAAAAAGTAAAAAAAAAACTAGTCCGGTTCAAAAAAATATTGTTGTTGACGACCTCCCATTTTGCATCTTTTGCCAATTCATGTGCTTGTCGAATCGGATCACGACCCACCTTGTATTTGCCAAAGTTCAAGGAACTCTATCAATTTGTGAAATTAACTAAAAAACCTCTTTTCTCATCTAGAATAGTTTTAATATGATTTTGAAAGAAAAAAAAAGTAAAAAACTTGATTTTATTCGAGCATACGACAAGTTATTTTAAGTTAGGATATGATCCCATTAGACATTGTTCATTATTCATCATTCATCATTATTAACGAATAAAAGATGTGACATAGTACCGACTTTTCATTTCCATTATTTTGGATAGTAGTCCCTTAACAGAATGAAATATTAACGGTGTATGTCGGCATTATACAATTCTACAAGCATTTAAGCTATAATTTGGCGAATATTCATAGAAGTTTTAATTTCAAGAACAAATTATACCTTATAAGCCTACAACGTATAACCAATCATATACTACCTCCGTTTCAAAAAAATCTTTATAGTTACTATTTGCACGAACTCCAATGCAATATTTAACTACTAATATATCCAATTTCGTATGTAAAAAAATTATAAAAATTTGATATTCTGAAAATACATCCCGAGACCAATCTAACAAGATCTTACATGTAACGTTTTGATGTATATAATGATGAGAATTTACGGTCAATGTTTTTATACTTTGGACACATTTTTCTAAGCGTAAAGAACATTATACAGAGTAATAAAAATCGATGAAACTTTAATGTACAATATGTCAATATGTCTACGACGTCGTATAAAGTTGATTTCAAGATGAAATGGTGCATTTGTTTACATAATATTGTAATTGAGTAATTAACTCAGATCGCAAGGGCTATCTTCTTACTCAACCTTTTCACTAGGGTTTTTTTTTTAATACTTTGTACAGAGTATATTGTACAATATAGTATATTGTACATTAATATATTGTACGATGTAGTTTGATAAAAGAGGAAGTATTTTTGGATATCAGATATGTGCTTGCAAATACATATAATAGTAAAAGACAAAATAGGGAAAATGACAAAAAAGTAATTAAATGGTACTTTTTAAAACCAAAATTTGTACTTTCTTTTACAGAATGGTACTTTTTTCCATGAATGGTACTTCCTATTTTGTCTTTTAGCTATTTATCTTTTAGTTGATACGTGTGTTGTCACAAATATCTGATATCCGAAAAAACAACATCTTGATAAAAGCACATAAAAAAGATAATGCAATATTTTTTATAATATTTCATCATCATGTGTTATACAATTAACAATGCATACAAAATTAACTAAGTGGGATATTAATTTGATAAGGGTTGATATAATAATTAGCAAGTTTAATTTACAACTTAATTAAGTTATAATAAGTTCAAATTAGTGACAATTAATTAGAACAAACTCGTTGTTGTTGAATTATTAATCTAGAAAATTCTAGATAATATGATTGTAAAAATCTAGTAGTAAAATGTACTAATGTAGAACAGTCTAGAAATATATGATTGTAAATTATAATTTAGAATAATCTTAGGAAATGTCTAGAATTATCATAAGAAAAATCTAGATAAATGACAAGTGTAGAAAAATCTAGAAACTTGGATACAACCAATATAAATATGTTGTATGTGCATAAGTTGAGAGGTGAACCAATCAAGAGAGCTCCCACAAAACATGAGGAGTAGAAACAAGGGTTCCACCAAAGATATAAGTGAGAGATATGGGTCTTCGCAAATATTGTTGTACAATTCTTATTAATGTAATCAATGATTAAAAAAAAAATACAATTTTGTTATATTATTCAGGTCGATCAAAACTTCCGCGTGCGTCCTCAAATTTTTATCAATGATCATTGTCTGTAATAATAAAATTCTTATATTATATTTCACTCTATTGGAATATATAACAGTTGGTTAGTAGCATGGTAATAGTTATTTGAATTATGATTAGGAAACCCTAACAATCACTACTACAAATTCCGAGTTTTAGAGACGCTTTTCCAGCTCTTTTTCGACGACAAAAAGCGCCGAGAAATATATCCTCGACACTTTTAAAAAGCGTCGAAAAAATGGGAGTCGAGAATTTTCTCGACGCCTTTGGTCGTCCGTCCCTTAGACGCTTTTCTCCGTCTTCAAAGTTACAAGGCGTCGAGAATCCCGACGCTTTTTAGCGTCTTAAATTTTACAAGGCGTCGAGAATCACCAAATTTTACCCGCTAACATTTCTGTTCAGGTGCTTAGTTTTTGTTGGCGGGGGTCCATTTCGACGCTCGAAAGCGTCGAGATTTATACAATATATGGGTTTATTTTCGTTATATCAATTCATTATTATTTTGGGGTTGACATAATCAAAATTTAACTTAAATATTACTATACAAAAAGAAAATTCAACTGAGGTAAAAGAAACCAAAGAGGGTCAAATGGAATCTTTTCATTAATCATTAACGTATAGAATACAGAATATGAGTCTTGAATGGATTTGTTCAAATAATGGGAAAAAATAATAATAACCATACAATATAAAATTATATAATTAACTATCACGACGCACTTCCTATCGAAATTGTTTTACACTAAAAGCATTGAAAAAAGACTTGTCGCCATTTCTCTTTACTTGTAAATTTAGAGCTTCTAGAATAATCTCCGTGGAACATGGGATACAACTTGCTGCAGAATTTATCTTCTCTCTATCATGCAGCTAGAACTTGAATCACAAGACCTGAAAGTGACCTGAAATTATCATTCTAGAGATGGTTATGTCTTTTAGGAACGTAATAAATAATCGAGACAGTTCAGTCCCTAAATTTTCATCAATTTAACATCGACATGTGCCACAAAAATAAGTTTTAATTAGGACAACAAAACAAACATATAATTCATCCTACGACATTTGAACATAATATATGGTTACTTTGTGAAATAAACTGGCCAAGGTATGTTGATAAGATGCATCACCATGCCACTAGAGTGATCAAGTAATTAAGGGGCAGGCATAAGGTTGAATATGCAACAAGCATCTTCATCGATCAGCCTAAACATAACAAAATTATGGTTTGACTACAAGATAATTTTAGAGTACTATTATGAGCACGGGATTTAAGCACTGCAAAGCTCTAACCAACAATACTAATTTTGACATGTTACTAGAATTTTGAACTCTGGATTATTCAAGTAACAACCGACTTACCAGAGAACAACTGATAAGCACATGGAAACAGCCTTTTCTGCAAGATCCACAATAATGGCTTACATCCTTGGAGCCCTAAATTGCCACGTGAAACCAGAGTTACTAAAAGGGTACTTTCTCAACAACAAAATACAGACACACCCGACCAAAAGATAAATAAGGAATCTAAACAAGGGAGTATCATTGTCTCAAGAAACAGCAGTTGTATTAAAGAAAGGAGCAAACCATATAAAGAAACAAAGGCTGGCCATCTTCATAGAAAAAATTGTTTTCGCTCCTGCATAATTCAAAATTCCATCTTTCTTCGCTTTCGTAGCGTCCACTTGTAAACCAATCAACCAACAAGTTTGAGTCTGATTGCACCTTGGATGCTTGATTTTGAGCATACCTTTCGTGGAAAAACATGTCACTGGATTAGGAATGACAGCCGACAACATTTCATGTCTAACGCGTGCCTACTGCACAAGAAATAGGTTATTGTACTAGCAGTAATTGATGCATGCACAATCACTCCTTGATTTCTCTCTCACCCCACATGTTTTTTCAAATAAATATAACATTAATATGAGTTTCTCATGATTTTTTTTTTTTATTTTGGGCAGAGACCACAGGGATATTACCTATTTAAAACACTCGGCAGTCGGCAACCACCTAATCACTGACCAAACCAGAAGAATTAGTGGTAGTCGACCATTTGCTGATGGTAAAAAAAACACCAAAAGGAATAGTTGGATTACCTTGAGCTTTACAATATTTTCTTTTACATTTTCAAGCTTTCTCAGTGAACGAGCTTTTCCCCTCCCTAGAGAATTGCACTTAGCCATCAGTTCTTTGTAGCTCTTAGGAGAAAAGGAAATCCAAATTTCATTCTAGTTTTTCAGAATGTTGGACAAAGCATTATTTAAAAATTCAAACAAGTGGTAGAGGATAGGAATAACACATAAATATAAGGCTCTTAATATTTGGATTCTAAATAAAAACATAACAAAAGTTTCTGATAGTCTGATTTATCTTTGAGAAACATAACAAAAGTTTCTGATAATATAAGGCTCTTGATATTTGCATTTGCTTGCCTAACTACACAAGGAGAAACAAAAGAAAGCTTTACTTCAACAAAAGTCAAAACAGCTTCCCTGGAAACCTCTTGACCATAGGAAAGGAGCAGGGCCGCAGGCAACTAATGTGAAACAATAATGTGAAATTCAAACCACTAGGTCAGTGGCTTACAGTACTGCTAAAAGATTTATAGATTAGAATATTTGCAGCGCAGGAAGGGGATATTCACCCATGCATATCCGACTTTAAAACAATCAAGTTAGAATATCAATAAATTACGGAAGGTAGAACAAATAAACTACAAGTACTCTACAAAAGTCAAAAGGTAAGAAGGTCTATGACTATAAATTACGGAAGATTAGAATATCAATACACTTGTTTGTTTCCTGTGCTTGAAGTCTTGAAGAGTCGAGCTTTAGTGCAGCGATAAACTGCCAAGTACTAATGTTAATAACTGTACAAAACAATTGCTAAATGTTTTAGTTAATACTGGTATCAGATACTCAAAAAATAAAATTTAATACTGATATCAGATACTCAAACATCATGTGAAGAACCAATCCAACAACAAACTACCACACAGATTGTAAAAGGCTTTTTAAATTCTGGAGTAATTGTGCTGTCATTAGTAAAATCTGAAAGATAAAGCAATAGAAATTCTACCTTTAATTGAGGCGCGTCAGATAGCACTCTAGCCAATATGATATATATGGGATGCAGACTCCAGATTTTTAATACATCATCTGATGTTTATGAAAGATGAACTGTCATTTGTATCCTGCAAATCATCAAACATAGTGCATTCATATTATGAAACAATAATTATCACATGTCAAGTGTTGTTGCCTGGAACATTTCTCCATGGAGGAAAAAATATGTGAATGAGCGTTGCAGAATACAACGCTTGAAAATTTTACAATTACTTATTGCAGATGATACAAAGAAGGGACCAAAAGTCATTCAAAATCAAGTAGATGCCGGAAAAAAAAAAAAATTTAAAAGCGCAAGACTACACAATCAATTTTGATATATCGTGCAATTCATGTTCTACCAAACCACCCATAAGAGAGATAAATAAAGGCAGAATGCCACAAGAGTTTGGTCCCTTAATACCTCCAAAAAAAATCCCATATCGAGGGAGCAACTAGTTAATTAGTGGCAATGACAATAAATAGTATTCCACAAATGGTACATAACAAAGTAAGAATAAATTTTTCTATATCTCTCTCCATGCCTAACACAAAATACACACATGAGAGACAGCCTTGTTAGCTATATGGCCTACCAACCCACTATCTCTGCTTATATATCTACCAATAAGCATGTAAAACTGAGCACTTGAATCCTATTCAAAGGGCTTATTGTTGTTTTCATGGAGATCACAGAACATATGGTACAGAACTACATGTCCATGGAGGATGATCGGATAAAACGCGCGACAAGTTCTATTATTGTAGGAATCTAAAATTGAGTTGACTTAGTAAAACAACGAATGTAACCAAGAATCTACTCACAAAACCATTTGTGGTAGACCAGATAAATGACTATGTTGATTTATAATCATAGAGTATAATATTCAAATACAAGTAGTGAATGAAAATTATAAAAAATAGTCCACACAAATAGAAATTGCATACTGCTAAAAATCAACAAATAAACTCATATCTGTTGCACAAATTATCATTCTCAATTTTTAGGGGATTAAAAAGTACAAATGGCTAGCTAAATACTATTTACTAAGTATGACCAGTAAATAAAGGAAAAAGTATTAGAAACTAAAAGTATAAATGATTAGCCATTCATAAATTTTGCTCCCCTGCCAAACTAATAAAAATATATTGCACATTTCATAGGCTTGTGGGTTCAACTGTGAGACTCATTCCATTAGCAATTTAAATATCTTCAGGATTTTTCTACCTACATAGATAGACCAAACCTATGGTAAAATACATCAAATTTTACTTTTTATCCAGCAAAAGTAAGTGTAATGTTCACGGGAAGTCAAAAGAGGAAAACGATACATTATTTATAAATCAAGTTCGAGTTCAAATACGAGTCTAGTTGTGATTGATTTTAAGCTCAACAAGCGTAAAGCCAAGCCGAGCTAAGTTAAGCTAAATAGTAAATACTACTCCGTATAAGTTAGACTCGTATCATTTTGCTTTCCCAAACAAGTAAATGGATTTCCAAACTTCTTAAAAGTAAGTCCTTGATTACAGTGTTGTATTAATTTATGGAGTTCAGCTCTGGGGGTCTGTACTCTATTTTGTTAAACAGCGTAAAACTCATCTTAATGCAACAAATAGGGGAATATCCTACAGTAAAAGGGTAGTGTATGCTATTTTTATCAGATGATTTGTCAAAAGAGAGAAATTGTGACAGATGAAGTATTAAATTTGGTTTACGACATGGAAAATTAGGATGAAATTAACTAAAAGTAACTATGACCTATTACATTATAGACTATTATTTTCAAACAATTCTTCTTTTATTTATTTCTAGTGAAGGTCAGTAGTAGTACTCAACTAGCCCTAACACATTATTTGTCTCCTCTTTTCTTACAACTAATCATACTACTCATATAAGAGGGTAATACACCAAAACACCAGAACACATAAAAAATTAAGACACCAAGGCGAAGAAGCCAACAGAGTTACACACAGCAAGCCTAAAACCCATACACCAAACAAGCACCATATCTTTTTATTTTATTTTTGAAGGGACCAAACAAGCATCAGCTAAATACTCTGTAATTATGCAATTCTAAAAGATCAATTAACTAAAAATATAAACAAAATACCCCCTATTATCTTACTCTATAAGAGACATTCAAATGTGAATTAGATAAAATAATACACAATGGGACACCAAAACCTTCGAAAACGAACAAGCATAAATAAACTCTAACCAATTGATCAATATCCAGATGTTTATCATAATAATTCTTACCATGTCGAAACTACAGGGTCAAAATTATCAAATTAACATGTTTCCTCATATTTAATTAACAATCTGCAAGAAAGAACGATTCAAGTGAGTTTATGAGTACCTCGGAAAGTTCGTCCAACACAATGAAATGAAATTGGGAAGAAAATGAAAATTGGATCTGAAGTAGAAGAATCTTTGACGGGGTTTTGTGCCACTCTGCCGCAATTGAGTAGAAAACACAGATGATGAGAGGAGGAATTCAATGGAAAAAAATCAAAAATATTAGATCAAATTAACAAAATTAAACCCTAAAAAATCCCTAATCAAATTAGTAAAATAAGGTAAGAACCGAAGGTTCATCAAACCTGAAGGCAATGGCGAAGTGACAGTGTGAGAATTGAGTCCTTTCCCAGGGATGATTTGCAGATGAAATGGTTTAGGGTTTGAGAGAAGATGTGGTTGCTGGGAGTTAAGAGTGATAGAGCGTGGGAGGCTCCGTAATATTCCTACTAAACTTGAATACACGTGCCTTGCACGTGCACTTTCGACGCAGAAAGCTGTCTAGATAATCGTAGACGCCAAAAATCGACGAGAGTAAAGTTTTCCTCCCAACGCCCAAAGCCAAGCGTCGAGGTACCAGCGTCCAAAAACCAAGGGTTTTGTAGTAGTGAATTTACTCCAACATGCATGCTTCTTGGAGAGATATACTTCGTATAACATAACAAGAAATTCAACAAATTGAATGACCAATGATTAGGGCTGGCAATGGATCGGAGGTGGATCGGGTGGAGCTCAATCCGCCTCCATCCGCCAACATTTCATCCATCACCCGACCCATCCATCACCCTATTTTTTCCCATTCACATCCAACCCACCCATCATCCACAGGTGAATCGGGTGGATCGGGTGCTTCACGGGTGAAGGTTAGAGCACAATTAATTCCTAAATGATGTCAAAATTTTCATTAAAAACTGGAAAAAATAGTACAGATACTCCACATCATTGTAGTGTTTTTAAAGTTTAAAGCACGAATTACATGCTATTTCTAATAATAGACTACAACTTTGAAATCAAGCAGACATCAGGTCTTCCTATCACATCTCTGGAGAAAAGATTCATTCATCCATAATTCCATACCCTCTTCATCCTGCCATTATGAAATAAAAACAAAAAACCAAATTAAACAATAACAAAGGAAATAAATGTGACTAGCTTGAAATGACAAAGATGCAAAAAGCAGATCCGAATAATACAAAGTACATTGATTCTAAACAGGAAATATCATTTAGCATTAATATTAGATTTCCGATTAAGTGTGATTTCTCCAACTTTATGTGTGTATATATCAAGCAAAAATCGATGAAAAATTGACAAAAAAAGCAAAATTAGACTGCGAAATCGAGAAGGTACCAGATATGGGTCTTCGGCGACGTTGCTAGTTACTCCGGCGGCTGAGCCGTTGAGCTTTTCCAAAGTGAGAGTGAGAGGATCTGGGAGAGAGAAGGGGATGAGGGGGCGGTGAATGAACCCTAGAAGTCACCAGATTTTTATGCAAACATAATTTCACTAAAAAAAGTTATATTTTAGATAAGAAATCACGGGTGGATGGGTGGATCGGGTAGTGGGTCGGATGTTGGGATTTAAGTCCACCCGAATCCGACCTGATCCACCACCCGATCCACCCGTCACCCGATTAAAATCCAATTGTTTTCGGGTTTTCATCCATATAATTGGATCGGGTGGATCAGACATCCATCGAGTCAGGGTGAAATGGCCAGCCCTACCAATGATTTAAATATCTTTATGAACATATATTTGTATAAGCTAGCCACAAAAAATTCAAGTTAAAGTATAGCCTATGTAAAAAAAAAAAAAAAAAAGTATAAAATGATTGTAACTTAAAAGTTTGGAACAACGTATGAAATTCTTTGTGGAATGTGGGTGGGACTACACATACAAATTAAACTTGCCAACTTGACATACAAATGACATGATTATTTATATTTTGACATGTTGAATACGATAGAGCTTATTGCATTATATTGATTGGTTGCATCTTTATTTAATTTTCTTAAGTGGTGAGTAAATTAAAAAAAATCCAATTAAGTTAACACATTTGTCTAATTGTCTATGTTAATTGAAAGACCTTCGAGCGTTGAGTGAATTTGGTATCTTACTTATATAAAGCCAACTTAATTGTCTTTTTCATCGATAATGACTTGCTTATGGATAAGAACTAACCAACACTAAATAATTAAAGCCATTAGAACTTACAACTACAAATATCTAGTGCCCTAGTGGCTACTTCTTTATATATACTACGTAAATGAATATGATCAAAGCTTTGTGACTCAAAAGTTAGATCTAACAACCTAATTAGTAAACATTCCGGTGATATTTTTTTAATAAAAGATGGTTTGAGGGTTTGTTATTCGTAGAATCAAGTATGTACATCGGTTTAGCAATAGAGGAATTGGTGAAAGTAGTAAGCATTATCCTAATTATGAAGTAAAGAGTATTCATGTCATATAAATGTGCGAACCAAGTTATACATACAAGTACATTTCACTCTTTTTTTTTATTATTATTCACATGCTCATGCATAACAACGTAGATAACTAGATATACACTCACTCACATTTTGCTATTATGGTTTTTTATTCATAATATACATCGTATTTCTGAGTCCATATGTATACCTAGTTTTTTAAAAGAAAACTGAAAACCATAGATTATTAGATGAAACGTGTCACCCTATCTTTCATCAATTAAAAAAAAAATCAATTTTTTCTTTAGTTGTTTTTTATATAAAGTATTTTACATTTTCAACACATCTTCCTAATTCAACATCAATTACCATTTAATTCATATATTTAATCATTATCTCCCACTTCCTCTCCTTTTTAACACTCAATATCAATTCACCATCTAATTTATACGTAGTATATTTTTTCAACTTTGAATTCCATCTCTATATAAATCATATTTTCACACTAAAATTACAAGCGCTCAATTTAAAATTAGCATTTTAAGATGGCTTAACAACCACATTATAATTATCTGTTCGTTAACCGGGTTCAAAAGCTAGTTTAGGGTAAGAAATCTGACAATCATATGCAAAGAAAGTTATACTCCGTATATGTTCCGAAGCAAAAAGCCGAAGCTAGGAAGCTTAGTTGTGCACTTTACACTCTTGCGAACCATAATATTGGGCCCACACTGTGTACACAAACAAAATACAGATACATCGCTAAGTGAAGTGGTAGGAGCCCATTGGGCTGTATTAGTCAACCCGTCAATTCTAGACACTTTCGTTGTTCATGGGTCGGAAATGGCGTGCCGTGACCGTGTGTTTCAAGTTTTTCTTTTTTCCTTTTTTATTTATTTTTATAATATTGATTTATCCTCCTTCCATGAATATTACAACTCCAAAACAACCCTACACGGCTACATTAAAAACTCCCAAAAAAAAAAAAAAAAAAAAAAGGATAAAGTAGGAAATAAAAGTTGGACAAAATTGCTTTTGATTGACTTTGACCTTTAACACACTTAATTAGTGACTACTCCCATTGTTCTTGTACAAGTATGGCCACCATTGTTGTTTAAGTTCAACTACTACCCATCATTGGAGAGATGTATTTACATATAGTTAAAGTTATATGGGTTAGTTCTAACCAAATAGACTTACCATGGTGTTATTCTAGTTTTCATTCATCACTTTTAGTGGGGTTGATCATCAAGTTTGACCATTACAAGGCTTCGTTTTTGGTAGTTGGTGAATTTTTGTATGGCCCATTATTGGTATAGTGCCATAGCGGTATCTAAAGATGGTTGTAGGTCGAGTCGGGCTGGATTTTTGGAGGAGCCTACATGCACGGCCTCACGCTAAGCCCACTTGTATCGGGTCGGCAGGTGTCGGGCCAATAATGTCAAAATAAAGCCAGGCCCATGGGCCCTAATGACGGACCAGATCCTTTCGTCGTGCCTAAGTCTATTTTTTACTAAATTTAGCGTGTTTGTGGGGTCTTGTAATGCCGTGTCTTTCATACTTTTTCCAAAAAAAAAATCGGCACATGCCTGGCCACGGACACGATTTCGTGCTCGTGTCGGGTCGGTCGGACCGGCCTGACCCACAACCTTCATTGGCGGTATTTACTTTCTACCATATTAATATTTACATTTGTCAAATCACCGCTTTAACAAATTCCTTTTAGGGAAGTACATATTTGCCGGAAGTATAAAAGATACTTCCTCCAATTCTTTTTTGTTACAACACTTTATTTTTCACGCTTGTCTATGCATATATTGAACAACTAGTATATTTAATTACCGATAAGTAAAAAGTATAAAAAATTAAATTTCGCAAAATATCCATTAAAACAAATCTAACAAGATCCCACATGAATACGGAGTATGTTTTTCCTGAAGTGTAGATCGTCAAATAAAGAAAGTAGATTATGTGAATAGTGAATAAAAAAAAGTGTTTGAAAATATTTTCAATCGGAGTAAGTAAATGGTATGTCAAAGTGGATAAAAAAAGGAAAATTTGGTAATATTAATCTAACCTTTGACCGATTTTCTTTTATTAAGCCCACCTACGACATATTTTTTAATAATCCCACATTTATTACCCAACAACTTTTATTGGGCCCAACATGTCATAAAACTGTTGTAAGCGGCATTATTTCTCTACATGGCAGTACTCTCTCTCGATATATTCAGTCATCATCATCAATTCATCACCATCTCGTTGACTTTTTCACCGATTACCGGCCACTTAAGCCCAATAAAAGTCGTCGGGTAGTAAAGGTGGGATTATTAAAAAATATGTCGTAGGTGGGATTAATAAAAGAAAATCGGCCAAAGGTTGGATTAATATTACCAAATTTTCCATAAAAAAAAGGCAAATACTCTCTATATATCATTGAATGAGAATTGTTGGAATCGTGCTTTATTTAAAAGCAACTAAAAATGCATCATAATGTGTATGGCAATATGGCGCTATGGGGCCTAAGTATAGTGTAATACCCTACTAATTAATTAAGGTACCACATTATTGTTCAACTTTGCAATCTTGAGTTCTTACTAATTCATGAACCCAACAAAACTCCATTGCTAACACGCAAAGAAACACCCCATACAATTGTATTCCTCTTTTCATACATAATAGAAGAGGTTTGTATACATGGTACTCCGTTTATCGTTACAATTTCTATTCACATTTATAAACTACACATTTATCGTTACAATTTCTATTCACATTTATAATCTACACATTTATCGTTACAATTTCTATTCACATTTATAGAAGTGACAATTGTAAAACAGACGGACAAAACTAGAGAAGAAGAATTATTAATTTGGGACCATGGACTTGTTAGGTAAAACATAATTAAGGCAAACCCTTCAATTTTATATATTCCTTGACCATTGTAGGCAAAAGAGTAGAAGAATGTTCGATGTTAATTCGGATGTCTTTAATTTATATCTCATCTTGTGTTTCACCTTTTTTCAATAAAGACACGTTACAAACTAATATTTCGTGATAAATTACTCGTATTTAACTATAAACATTAATACATTATGCATTTGTGATTAAGCATAATATAGTTGTAGACTTGTAGGAAATACCATATCTTACAAATATTTGTGATTTAAGATTCTTCTACACCATACTCAAAACTATGCCACATTTTTCTTAATTAACAAAATAGTTAGATTAATTAAGTTAAAAATAAGATTATATGGCCCCACCTTCAACACCTTTAAGCCGGATAGTCACGCATTCTTATTGTCAAATTTAGTCATCATATTCATATGTAGATCAGTAGATGTCAAGATGTGTAACCCCCCACTATTTTTGGAACTCATTTACATTTGCTTTGTTAATTTTCAACAACATTTTCTCTATGAATGGCATAAAGCCATTAACTTTTACTTCATTTATTCAAGCATTGTGCACGGGGTTGGAAATAAATAATACAACTTTTAGTAAATTGTTTCTTTTTTCTGCTTTTGATCTAGTCTGATATAGTTTTCTATTGTTATCTTGTTTAACAAAACTTCAACCGTATTTGCACATAAAATAAGAAAAATCATTATCATTAGGCTCTTGTTGGATTCTGTTAATTTCTTATACAGGCACTTATTCTAATACTCGATAAGGACCACTCAATTAACACTATTTAGGCCCTATCTGGTTAACTTTAAACACCGTGCACAATTAATGGTATTGCGTACAATAGATAGTTAAACAATATTTTAACTGCTCTAATATACGTTTGAGACATCTAAATGACTGCACATTATGATAAATTGGTTCCTACCTTACTAAAGATTAAAACTAGTTAAAGTATTCCTAATTCAATTATCAATGTCGAATGTGCTTATACTCCCTACGTTTGTAATTAATCCCACGTTGATAATGAAATTTGAATGGTTACATGAGAACAAATTCCTAACATAGAAAGTATGAAAATTTCTAGCACACAAAAAAACTAAATAATTTTCCTATAAAGAAAATACTTTGTAATCGTTATGTCATTGTCATTATTTGTCATAATCTCGGATGCCAGCACACTAATCTACTACTAATACAAAATGATACCTTCTAGTACATTACAAAGGATAGTTTATTATAGAGGGAAAGAGTAGTTCATCGAACTTTTTCTTAGGGAAATTAAAAAACGGATTTTTCATGAAATGCCCCCGAGGTTTGCCTTAATGCACCAAATACCCCTAAACTTTCCAGAATGCACCAAATACCCCCGAGGTTTAAAACAATGACATAAAATGCCCTTAATGAGCATTTTCCGTCCATTCTGTTAAGTCTCCGTTAGCATAAAATTACTTTTTTGCCCTTACTCAACTAATTTCTCTACTAATTCTAATATTAACACTTAATTATATTAATTAAACCCAAAAATTTAATTAACTACTGTTATTTAAAAAAAAATGTTATCAAAAAAAAAAAAAAAAAAAAAAACCCAATTTTTTTTCTGGGCTCTTCTTCTTCACGCAATTTCTGGGCATTCTTCTTCCTTCACGCCATCAATCATCATTGTCATCATCTTCTTCTTTTTCTTCTTATTCCACCATCATCATCCCTAACTAAAACCCTATCTCATTAACTTGCCCTTGGTCGGTCTTTTCTCTCTCCTCACCATCACTTTCCTTCATCCCTCCTAAAAAAACCCACCATTTTCTCTCTCCTCAAGCTACAACAATGGTGGATTTACAACCCATTTTATTGCCGAATAACAGCAACATCAGCAACAACACTTCATTAATCTGTGTTTTCAGTGCCACCACCACCACCACCAAACCACCCCCCCGCACTTCCCCCACCGAATTCCTCAGTTCTCCCCACTGCCGCCACCACCAAACCCCCAAACCCCCACCACCAAACCCCCACCTTCCCCCGCACTTCCCCCCACGTTACTCACCCCACCGCCGCCGCCACAAACCCCGCTCCACCTTCCTCGTCGTCGGGGTTTCCCTCATTGCTGATATGGGGATCAATTTTGCGACGTTTTCCTCGATTTGCGGCGTTTCCCCTCGATTATTGCAACGAGGATTGCTGATTATTTGAATCCACCATTGCTGATTTGGGGATCAATTTTTTTGTAAGGGTTTGTGTTGTAGATCTGAATTTTAGGAGAGAGGAAAATGGAATTTGTTTGTTTGAGTTTGAGTTGAATCTTTGAACGGGGGGATAGCAGAAAACTTGTCTGTTCAGGTGAAATAATGGGGTTTGGTGGTGGTTGTTGGTGAAGTTCATGAAAAAGGAAAGAGAAAGAGAAAGAGACAGAGAAAAGATAAAAGGAATAAAAAGAGGGAAAAAAATAATTCATGTTAACGGGGGACTTAACGGAGTTAACGGAAAATAGTCATTTTGGACATTTTGTGTATTTATACTAAACCTCAGGGGTATTTGGTGCATTCTGGAAAGTTTAAGGGTATTTGGTGCATTAAGACAAACCTCATGGGCATTTCATGAAAAATCCCATTAAAAAAAGAGAAAAGAAAGGTACATTTGATACTAAATAAAACCTAATTAAAGAGATTTAGGTCATAAAATAAGGGAGGGATGCCCAAGCATTGCTTGATTACTTCATGTTTAAGGGCAATATAATCAGTGGATGTATTATATATTTAAATGTATATAAAGTCAGTCCAAAAATGAGTGACATAAGCTCTCTTTAGTCAATAACTTTTGATATATTAATTTCCTTAATCATAGTTTCATGCTTTTATAATCTGGTTGAACTATTCCATTGGTTACTTTATTTTAGTTGGTGCCTTATGCAGAATGCACCCGTGGTTATCATGGATATTGGACCACCAAAATAAAAATCAACAATTCAATTTCGAATCTGAATTTCTGTTATAATATACTCCCTCCCTTCCGGAATACTTGACCTGTTTTCCTTATTGGGTCGTCCTTTAATACTTGACCTGTTTCTAAAAATGAAAATATTTGAACAATATTATATTATTTCTCACTTCACCCCTATTAGCCCACCTACCCCCTACTCCATACAAAAAATAATTAAAAATTCAACCCCTACTCTCCCCCAATCCCACCTCTTAACCCACCTCCCACTAACTACATTAAAATAATACCCCACTATCAACTACTACCTATTAAATTAAATAAGTCAATTTAAGTCCCTTAAACTCTGTGCCGGTCAAACCGGGTCGAGTATTCCGGGACGGAGGGAGTAACTTTATTGTTCTAATACGAGTTTGTATGATTATAATGGTACAGGTATACCAATTGAGGTTGACATGAGTGGTTTAGGGTCTCTTGCACCTTAACCAAACCAAGGTCTCGGGTTCGAACCTTGTGAATGGGAAAAATCTCAACTGTGAGGGATGCTGCCCATCGAAGTACCCATGCAAACTCCCGCGGGAAATTAGTCCACTCGCCGAAGGCGGTGGGAACTCCTCGTAGTAGAACCAAAAATAAAATTGTACATGTATAAGTGTACAATTATGTTCTTTTGGACTGAACTACCTAAACTACATTTATTAAAATTAGGATCTTGTATTTGAGCTGATTTGAACTGAACTGAACTTAATAAAAATGCAGAAGTGAAGTAAACTACTGTATAATACTCCACTTCGTATTGATGTGAATTGAATTAAAATTTGAAAAATAAATTTAAGAACATGGACTGAATTAGTGAATTGGGCATTATATCTTATTACAGAGTGACACACAACTTCTGAACTACTACATTCGTTTCTTAAAGTTTTTTACCGTCACTATTTGCACAGACTCCAATGTAATATTTAACTATTAATATATCCAATTTCGTATGGGAAAAAATTATAAAAAGTTGATATTTTCAAAATACATACCGAGACCAATCTAACAAGATCTTACATATAACATTTTGATGTGTATAATAATGAGAATTTACGGTCAAAATTTCCATACTTTAGACACATATTTCAAAGCGTAAAGAACTTTCAGAAACGGAGATAGTACTCATTATAATTTATATCCTTATGTATTTGGCTCATATTTTATTTTAGTCTGTCTCTTAAAAGTTACGCAATTTTCTTACTCCGTATTTGGTCGGGCACGGATATTAAGAAGAAAAATTAAATGAAATAAAATAATAAAACAAGTGGGGTTGGGTAGATATTTTAATAAGTAAACAAGTGAGGACCATATTATTTGGGGGTGGGAGGTGGGGTGGGTTTCTGAAATTATTAGTTTAATAGGATGGTGGGTCATATGTTAAATTAGATATATTATTTAATTAGATGGTGGAGTTGATAAGTTACTAAATATAGTAAGTGTATCTTTTAAATAAATACAGCCGAAAATGTTAAATATATCCTTAAATAAATACGGAGGGAGTAGTTTCCCAACAAACAAATTGGGATGGAAAGAGTATAAAGATCTGGAATTGAGGTAGGGAGTAGGGACTATATGTACTGGGAAATGATAAATCTAAAGAAGATTTTTTTTTTTTTTTTTTTTTTTTTTGACGGAACAAGGAAGATTTAACTTCTTCCAAGAAAATTAACTTTAAAAAAAGTGTGACTTTTCTTAAAAGAAGTAAAAATTTATTTGGATTTATCACCTCCCATATGTACTCCATAGAAGACAACAATCATGTCCCCAAATCCAGCCGACTTCGAATGTCCAAAAAAAAAAAAAAAAATCTAGCGGACTTATCGGCTACATGTCTTTCCAAAAACCTCGGCAATTTGTAGCCTCTGAATTGTGAAGAGGAAAGTTGCTACTTTTAGAAGAATGTAAATAGTACTCCGTACAAGTATTTATTAAGGGAAATGGATTAGTATTGCAACTCAATTTAGAAACCACCCTCTTGGCCTCTTGTATCCGGTACGGCCGTACGGGGTACACAATACATATGTCTGTAGGGGTGTCAATACACACATACATAATTACTTATTCATAACATTTTAAATGTGATTATATATTGTCTATAAAAGGATCAATATCTAGTTGACTATTAATGTGATGACCAATGGATGCTACGTAATCAGCAGTGCGATTAGCTTCTCGAATTATGGCTATCGAAATTAAAGAGCATATGTTTTATGTCATCCATAAGCAGCTGTATTTTCCATGGACAAAGAACTCTTTGTTGTAAAATCTGAATTATAAGTAAATTATCTCTCTCAATGAGAATAAGTCAAATACTACTTTTTATTGCCATTAATAATCCATTGCGAAGTGCAATAGCTTCTGCAAGAAAAGGGGGGGGGGGGGGGGGTAGCTCCCAGATTAAAAGACCGACTAGCAATATTATTTCCAAAATGGTCTCTATTTAGACACTTGCTGTATCTGAATTATAACGAACAGAACCGTCAAAATTAAGTTTGAATGTTCCTGGGACAGGTGGCGTCCAACAACTTCTACTTTCATAAGAAACCACAGGGGTTAAGTTGGACACATATTCCGTACAGTAGTGCAGTGTGCACATAACACTTGATGACTAATGATACGAACTAGGAGTACAATATTAAAGTGGAATTGATTTTATGATGTCAGTTAAACTTTGTCTTATACGGAGTAATTATCAAAATTATATATGTGGATAAATCTCAAGTTTTAAGCTTTAATCTGATCCGATCACTAAGCCGTAACTTTTGGTTAGAGGAAGATGACCTAATACATGATGAAAATATCGACATTCAAATAGTACAAATCCTCATTATTTTAAGTTTCAATTATTTTAAGTGAAACTTATCATTTACATTTAATTTATTAAAATGTTGCAAAGGATTTGGAGTTCTTTTTATTCTTCTTTTTTTGGCGAACCTTCCACGAAATAACTCTGCTTGGAGCTGAGGAAGATCCTAATTAAGTTGTTGCACAGTTTCTGTGTACTCCGTAAGATTATATTTAATGGTAAGCAAATTCGTAAGTTGTTTTTATTTGTAATGTCAGATTTTCAAGCTACTATTTTTTTATGTGTATTTTGCTCCAATGGTTAGCAAGTTGCTTGAATTTTTTTAACCATTCTTTTAATATATTTTTATGATTCAATTCACAAGTTTATCAAATAAACAAAAAAAATTTATTTTATTTTCCAAGCTAATTTGCTTAATTTGGCTTATGTACTCCAATGGTTAGCTAGTAGCTAGAAATTTTATGAAAATTGCAAGTTAGTCCCTATATGTAACCATTGGAGATGCTCTAATACGGAGTTAACATATTCATTTCATGAGAAGTATAACTTCTTTTTGATGAATTTAATTTTTTCAATCAAATAAAATTCTTAAAAAAAAAATTATACACATCTAAATAGAAATTAGATCCCCTTTCCCAAAAAAAAAGTAGAATTCAGACCCGATAGTAAATTAAAGCTCGGTTACTGATAGAGATAGAAATCTATTAGAATTTAATTAATCTCTTATGATATTTGGTGTATATTAGATTTCTAGTCATATTTTAGTGTTCTTAATCATATTAGCACTCATATTGTAATCTCTATATATTTGATCAATGAAATACACTACAATTCAAGGATGTTACACAATCTAACATGGTATTAGAGCTTAGGTTATAGATTTAGCTTCCACAAAATTTTATTTTTCGATCTTGGAAAAATATTCGTCCGTTACATCAGTCCTCCGTGTATTTTTTTTTTTGGTTTCTCACTACAAATAATTGTGCTACGCCTATATACAAAAAACTAGTGCTACATTTCTACGTGTTGCCTTACGTGGATCCGAAGTAATGTCCTTCTCAATAGAATACACTCCAATTTAAAGAATTTACACAGTTTAACATTTACTATATTCATATCTTTCCAGTTCTCTATAACCAATATATTATAGGTTTATCCTTCAAAAAAAATATATATATATTATATGTTTACATGCTTGTATTAAGATTTAAAACCATGGAATAATTGACGTGAACTAAATATTTTCGATCTAGATACTTTAACATACCTAAAAAGCGGGGAGTGATGGAGAAAGCGTCCAAACAAAATGCCCATTCCTTATATGCAAGTCCATATGGTATAATGATACCATGACCTGACCACCCTTTATTTTCACAAACCCCATAAGCCATACCATATACCATGAGTTCATGACCACCATGTATATTCCCCATGCAAGTTCATACAACCAAGTGCTTTATAAATGGCCTTCCATCTCTTGTCATAAAACCAACTTTTTATAGGAATAAAAAAGTTAAAAGAATTTATTATCTATACTAATATTTTAATACACGAATTTTGTCTATTCGATCACGTGTCTCCTCCTTACTTTTATTTAATTTGTATTACCTTTTTATTATTTGTTTTCTAAAAATAAACCGTTTTTAAAATTGCAATTACTAGCTTCATACTTTCAGGTTTGTGCAAAGAATTGGAGAAGAAGCACAACAAATAGTTCAACAAATTAGAAGGGAGGCCGATCGATACGAGGGATGCAGCTCTTAACACGGTGGCTAATACTTCTAATGCATCTCAGATAGTTTTTGGAACGATAGTGTCTTCTATCAAGGAGGCTATGCAGGTTTCTACTGATAGCAGAAGGTTCCTCTTCTTCGAAGAACAAAGACTTTTCACCTTTCATTGTTGGCGGTTCAACAAAGGATAATCCTATTGCCATTGTTGAAGTTAAAAATGGAGATCGAGAAATCACCAATAACTAGGGTTCTTTGGCACTCGACGTTTTGGATCTTTTGGTGTGTATAGCTTGTCTAGCTACCAGCTTTTCTATAGGAAGTAAGTTTTTTGGTTGATAGGCTTTTGGATATTTTGAACGTTTATGCCTTTATGGGAGGTATGATCATCCATACTATTTTACCCCTCGTGTTTTCTAAAATTTTTTTAGAAAAAGAATACAACGTTTTTTTTTAAAAAAAAAGCCCAAATTGGGGGATTACATAAAAAAAAAAAGTAAGTGGCACGTGTATGGCACGTGTATGTCACTTCGTTGTAATTGCACTTTGCAACTTCTAGTAAACTACTACTCCCCCTTGTTTTACACGTGATAGTAAATAAAAAAATAGCTAGTCAATTCTCCTAGTCTTTTTGTTTCACCACTCACACTATAATAATTTGTATCTTTAATGACAATCTAGGTACGACGGGTTAAAAAAAGCAGGGAACAACCGTCACAAATGTCTTTTACGATGGGTTAACGACGGGATTTTTCATTAACGACGACCCCATTTATAACGGGTTTGCGACAGAAAATCCCGTCATTAATCAAAGATTATTGGCCTTTAGCGACGGGATTTTCCGTCGTTAATGATACAATATCTTGTAGTGTCGTAAAGTTAAGTTTACCCTTACCTCCAATAATTAAAAGTTACCCATTCTTAAATTCTTATTGTCCTGCGATTTAGGGAGTATATATGTAGGGTTGCGTATACGCTAATACGCGTCATATTGATCAAACTTCAATGCTTGCGGCATGAAAATGGTACTCTACAAAGAAATTGTGAAGTAATCCGTATTTTATTTTATTTTAATTTTGACATGAAAAAAAAATAGTAATCTGTATGTAGCTTTTTTCAAGTATCAATTTCATATTGTAGATTTCGGAATTTTTTCTTTTTCGATTTATAAAGGATAAATTTTAAGAATATGTTTTACAAAACTAACGAGGGTGCTTATCAAAGTAACATCTCAATTGAAGTTCATTTTAACACCTTAAATCTTACGTAGGGTATTTCTCAAATCGCTTTAATAATTTAAACTGACTTAAAATTTCGGCACCTGAAAATGAAGAAGTTCAGTGTTCAGATGTCAAAATCAAAATGATAGAACTATTTTGAAATAGTATATACTTATGACTTACAATTTTTTTTTTTGAGGAGTATAACAATAATTTGGCAAAAGAGTGAATTAATTATAATTCGTATGAATCATACATAAATAGATAATGGGTCTTACTAATTAACTACTCCCTCCGTCCCAAAATTATAGTCATGTTTACTAAATCGGGCGTCCCATAATTATAGTCTTATTTCCTTATTTGAACACAAAAAATTTCTCATATTATTCTCATTTGGGATCACAAAATAAAAAGAAAATGTACCTTATTCCTTTTAATATGTATTATTTTCTCTTCCCCATGTACTATATTCTACTTTTTCATCATCAATGTACTATATTTCAATTTCCCACGCACTTAATTCCACTTTTCTTAAAATCTGTGTTTTAGTCAAACATGACTATAATTTTGGGACGGAGGGAGTAATAAACAAATGAAGGTTTACACTTTACAACACATATGTGCTTGAATTACAAACATTGCTAACTAACTACACCCCCATTGTCTCTTTCAATCTTGATTTTATATCTTTTTATAATGAATATAAACAAAATCGTCCATCACAAAGATTATTATTTGTCCAAAAAATGCATGATAGTAGTTAAGCTAGGGAAGTTCCTTTATTTTTGTTTTCATTTTCGGATTTTTGCAATACAAATGATAAAACAAAGAAGAGCAAGATGCATGCTTATATCTTTGAAAACATGACTAGTTTTAACAAAAGAGGCTTGTATTGCCACTTTAGCCAATTTCTATAACTTGTAAGAAATAGTTTGTTTGGTATGGACACTCTATACATTTGCATTGATTTGGTATATCTCCTAATTAATCACACCATTCGTTGAGGATTCAACCTAATTTCCAGGTGTCTAAGCTAATATAATAGTCTAGTTGGATATTAAAATAACAATTACTTCTAACTTCTACTAAATATTAGGTAAAGGCTACTATTATTTTCAACACCTATTTCATAAAGGAATATACAATAATATAATTTCATTTAGAAGTTCATAGATGAATTTTAGAATAAGGTCGTTTACTCACCTGGTTTTCACTCTTTTAAACTCCATATGAGATTAAGATCACGAAACATCTGGTCTAGTATGTTACTACAATGTCAAAATCTTTAGAATTACTGGTCAAACTGCATATAACTTGTCTGCTTAAGCAATTTTTTTAATGTTTTTTGTGGCATATGAGTTATAGGGCAATACAAATTATAAATGGGGAAGGAAGATTCGAACATGAGATCGATATATCATACACAAGTTTTCAGTCTTTACCACGGTCGGGTGCTATTTTTTATTATAAAAACCGAAGAGTATTAAGCAAGTTACATCAATTGAGAAATACAATATAATCAACCAAATAGTAGACTTTATTTTTAAGGGTGGAGAAAGATTAAATTCAAATACATATTTATTATTAAATGATATACTAAGTAGAATATATCAAAGGCCATATCCACAAAATCATTTGAAAGTAACTAATTATCATTAAGAAACAAAGCTAGATTCCATTATGAAAACCAAACTCTACCTAAATGAATGGCTAATATGTATTGACTCAATAATAAAACTCCCAAATTAATTGAAAAATAAAGTATAAATCGAAAAATACACATATGACCAGCTTGGAAATACAGAGCCTATTTGTACTTGTTTCTTATTTTAGTATATTCTCTTGCTTAGACTTCATCAATTGACAAGAATTGTTGGCCCCACTCCATCATTTTGGTTCATTTCTTGCCTACAAACCCACATTATAATTTAATTTAATTAACTGAAATTATTAAAACACAAAACTGTAAGCCAAATGCCAATAATTGAACTCCATCTCCCACCAAAAAATAAAAATAAAAATAACGTCACCTAGAGTATCACGGAGTATGTATTTGGGTAATGATATACTCCCTTCGTATTTAAAAAGAGATACACTTTATTTAAACAACTGTATTTACAAATACACACTTTTCTTTTTTGATATTTTTGGTCTCCACTTCCAATTTATATTAATATCTATCTCTTTCTTGTGGTCCCTACACTTACTCACATCATCTAAAGACGGTCGTGGGTCGAGTCAGGCTTCGTGTCGAGCCCACGGGTTGTGGCCCTAACCGGGTCGAGCCCAATCTAGGCCCACATTGTATCGTGTCGGGCTGGACCGAGCTGAAAAGTTCAAAACAAGGCCCACCCCCGGCACGAGCCCACGGGCTTTCGTGCTGGGCCAGGCCGGCCCGTCGTGCCTAAGGCTAATTTTACGTAATTTTGCGTGCCGGGTCGAGTCGTGTCGTGCTTTTTCCAAAAAATAAAGGCCCAGGCCAGGCCCACGGCCCACGACTTTGTGCCCGTGTCGTGCTTTTTTCGTGCTCCGGTCGGGTCGGTCTTTTTTCGAGTCAGCCCGGCCCACAACCATCTTATTGCCATCATCTAAAGTATATCACTTTTCAAAATACGGAGGGAGTATGCAATTTCTAAGGTTTTTATTCCGTAATTTGTAAATAAACATTCAATACATGTGCTGAATTTGAATTAATTTAGAAATGCATAACAAAATTACACGTTAATCAGTACTCCTTCCGTATTTATTTAAGGGATACACTTGCCTTTTTCGGCCGTATTTATTTAAGAGATACACTTGCCAATTTTATTAACTTATCAACCCCACCATCTAATTAAATAATCTATCTACACCCCACCACTCACCCCCCTAAAATAACATGGTCCCCACTTGTTTTACTTATTAAAATATCTATCAAACTCCACTTGTTTTATTACTTTATTTCATTTAATTTTTCTTCTTAATACACGTGCCCGACCAAATATATCTCTTAAATAAATACGGAGGGAGTATAACTAATGCCTAATATAAGCAATGTACTCCGTACTGTTTTTAAGGTTGTATAGTATCATTCCCTTATTTATTTTTTATAATTTGAGTAAATAATAATGTACTAGTACTTGTAGTCATAATTAAAATTAATAGAATTGATAAGACCAAAGGACATGAAAATGAAATGAAACGAAAATAGTGGGTATAAACAAAACAGAGCTAGGTCGGTTCATCTCATGACTTCCTTGCGCAAAACGTATCTTTTATTTTATTTTATTTTCCATTTTATTTTTTTCAAATCTTTAAATATATCATCATTTTAGGTTCGGGTCCGAACCTTAGGGTTGTAGCAAAAGAAATTCGATAAAAAAGAAAGGATAAGCACAACTCTTATTTGCTTTAATATAATAAAAGTTTTGATCCTACGCCATCTACCACCTTCTTCTCCCTTCAATATAATTCAACAAAACCCTCTTCACATTTTCTCAGCCTCCACTCTCTCTTAAACTCCCACACTTCTCTCTCTAAAAACTTAAAGAAGCTCAATTTCTCTCTCTATAAAGTTAAAAGAAGCACTCTGTTTTCCCCTGTTTTTCAAACTGGCGATTGTTAATCAAGAAACCCCTGTTGTTCGTGAAATTAAACCCAAGAATCGTAGAATCATGGTACATTTTTATTCGCAATTTAAATTGACACCCTTTTTACCCAATTTCATTTTGTAAATGTGGAGTCTTTTTCATTAATTTTATTTATTTTTGAATTGAAATAGGGTGCTGGAGGTCCAGAAGATGAAGATTTTAACAGATATCCGCCATGGTTGAAGCCTTTGCTACGTGAAAAGTTCTTCGTTCAATGCCAATTTCATGCTGATTCTCACAAAAGTGAATGTAATATGTACTGTTTAGACTGTATGGATGGCCCACTCTGCTCACTTTGCCTTGTTCATCACCGTGACCATCGCGCCATTCAGGTATACTCAAACTGTTCATTAATCACTTTCAATTTCTTAATCACAGTTTATCAATTGGGTTTTTGAAAAATACATTTTGGGTTTTCATCTTTTTGAAGAAAGAATTGATCTTTTCGGTTTATTTTAATTTAATTTTCCGGGTTTTAGGATTTTGATTAGCATAAATGTCTCTGTTAATACTCCGCCAAAAATAATCTGTTTCCCCAAATTCGGTTCTATTTGCCAAAAATGGGATTGTAGAGAGTTTCATTCATTTAGCAATTGTTTTGCTAATTTCAACCATGGTTGGAGTAACATTCATTTTAGCAATTGTTTTGCTAATTTCAACCACGGTTGGAGTAACATTCTAGTTATCACATTAATGAGATAAGTCTAATTCAATATTCTCCCAATTTGTTCATTCTTTATTAAAAAAAAAAAAAAGCTCTCTTTATTAAAACCCATTAACTTTTTCAATGTATTGAAATTAGTTCAATTCTTGCCCACTTCTTCAATGTATTGAAATTAGTTAAAAAAAAATTTAAAAGAAAAAATTAATTCAATTCTAGTAGTCTGCCTGATTTTCTTTCCCAATTTTGAAAAGAATGGCAATGTATTTGAAAAAAATATCTTAACTTGCTCACCAAGCATTTAACTCTGATTTTTTTTATTTTTTTTACAGTTTCTTTACTACCTCAACCAATATTGTTGACTTGTACTTTCATTCCTACTCTGCCACCAATTTTTTTTTTTTTTTTTTTACTTTCTCCCCCAATAATTCAAGAATAATAATTTCTAATTTAATAATTTGAATATAATTTTGACAGATTCGAAGATCTTCATACCATGATGTGATAAGGGTGTCTGAAATCCAGAAAGTGCTAGATATAAGTGGAGTACAGACCTACATTATCAACAGTGCTAGAGTTGTGTTCCTAAATGAAAGGCCACAACCTAGGCCTGGTAAAGGAGTTACCAACACATGTCAAGTTTGTGAACGCAGCCTTCTTGATTCCTTCCGTTTTTGCTCTCTTGGTTGTAAGGTAATTTTATTTTACACTTTACTTTTTATTTTATTTATTGTTTTCTAAGTTAATGTAGGATCATATCTTTTTTATGATTTATACAAGGCAAATTTGCCAAAAAGGACCTTTTATAACTCAAATTTTGCGAGAAAGGACCTTATATAATTTTTTTTGTGAAAACACAAGTAATTTTTTTTGCGAGAAAGGACCTAAGGAATGTTTCCGGCATTGACTGAGCTTTTCCGGCCATTAACTTGCACGTGAGCAGCACGTGTGGCTTACGTTGGCTAAAGACAATGATTTTCCTGACTCTTGAATTTTCAAACTTGATTTTATTTCGGTTTTTCTTTTCAACTTTAGGTTTTAAAGCTTAGAATTTTGGAGGAAAATTGGGTGTGATTAGCAAAATAATGCCACACGTGCTTCTCACGTGCAAGTCAATGGCCGGAAAAAACTCAGTCAATGCCGGAAATTTACTCTTGGTTGTCTTTCGCAAAAAAAATTACATTAATGTGTGATTTCACAAAAAAAAATTTATATAAGGTCCTTTCTCGCAAAAAAATTTACATTAAGGTGTTATTTCACAAAAAAAAATATATAAGGTCCTTTCTCGCAAAATTTGGATTATAAAAGGTCCTTTTTAACAAATTTGCCTTTATACAATCATACCATATCTTCGTTGATTTCATCACATTTCCTAAGCAATGCCAAATTTCCCCAAATTTTGGAATAATTTTCTCGTGATAAAACATATACTCAGTATTATGTATCTCGGTGCACCTATAATGGGTCTGTATTATGTATCTCGGTGCACCTATAATGGGTCTGTATTATGTATTTCAGTGCATCTATAATGGGTCTGTATTATGTATCTCGGTGCACCTATAATGGGAGACTATTGACATTGCTATTTGGTCATTGTGGATTTGATTGACTAATTAATTAATTGGTAGGAAATCTACCTGATTTGAAATGTGGATGGACTGAATCAATTTTGATATTTTGCTTTATTTGAATTGGGTTTTTCTAGGTTTTGATTAATTCAATTCTACCTTTTTAATATGGAAATTTAATATGGAAATTGGCACCATTTTTTGGATAATGTGGTTTGATTTCTATGCTCATAGAATTTTTATTCATTGTGTACAGATTGTTGGTACTTCAAAAAATTATCAGAAGAAGAAGAAAATGCAACACACAATGGGTTCGGATTCTGAGGGCTCGTGTAGCACGAGCAGCACAACCACCAGCCACCACCACTCCCACCACCACTCCCACCACCACGGTAGAAGTGACATGATGGACACCCACTGCAACTACAACCACAACAAGGTGGTGCAAAGTTTTAGTCCCAAAACACCACCACCAACGGCGGCTAGTTTCAGGACAGCCAAGCGTAGAAAGGGTATTCCACATAGAGCTCCTTTTGGTGGACTAATTATAGAATATTAATAATAGCTTTTTAAGTCCTTAATCTCTAAGATTATTGCACTATAAGTCTATATAAAGTCTATATACCCCTCTCTTATATAGAACTAGTTTTGCCATAGTGGTCCACAATTCCTAATGCTTGTGCTTTTTTGGGCCCTAACTTAAAAAGCCAGTGCTAGGTAATGGTAACTCTCTATATGTATATATAGTGATTATGATGCAATAGAAAGTTGGAAATATATATGGTTAGAAATGCAAATAAGAAAATGCCAAAAAAAAAAAAAAAAAGTGGTCAAGGACTTGTGTGAAAAGAAAATAGGCACTTGAATAAGGTTTGGGAAGAAAAATGTAACTATAGGGTTATTGCAAATATTATGGATTTTTCTTTTTGTTTTTTGGTTCATATGTGGTGGAAAGAAGAAGGAAATGTACATATTTTGGTTGCTTTGTCTTGAAAAAGATGGGAAAATGTACTTCTTACCTATATGATGCTTGTATATACATGAAATTATGGAAAATGTCAAACTACTTTTAATATGTTAATGTTTCTACTCTTTCTTTTAGTTAAACGATTGCTTTCTTATTTGATAATATGAGTAATAGCTAAACATGTTACTACATTTTTGTTATTTGAAGTCGAACTTCAACTAATAATATGTTTAATCACTCGTCGATAAACTACTTAGTTCAAAATAAGACTATAAAAGTTGACAAAGTTGACCAAAAAGTCAACAAGTGGTTAGTGTTAATGAGGATAAATAAGTGGTTATTTGCTTTGTCTTGAAAAAGATGGGAAAATGTACTTCTTACCTATATGATGCTTGTATATACATGAAATTATGGAAAATGTCAAATTACTTTCAATATATTAATGTTTCTACTCTTTCTTTCAGGTAAACGATTGCTTTCTTATTTGATAATATGAGTAATAGCTAAACATGTTACTACATTTTTGTTATTTAAAGTCGAACTTTGACTAATAATATCTATAATCACTCGTCGATAAACTACTTAGTCAATAATACTATCAAAGTTGACCCAAAAAGTCAACAAGTGGTTAGTGTTAATGAGGATAATTATCTTGGAAATATTATTCCAATCGCGTTAATGGCGGGGTCCAGAAAGAGGGCACGTGGCAGGTGTTAGTTGGAGAGTGAAAAAAGCTATGAGTGTCTTGATTCGTGGAATCCGGGAACTAAGGTCGGCCGCCTTGAAAAGCTGAATTTAAAAAAGGAGAATGTGTATTTTTGGGCCGTCAAATGGGCCTTTTATCATTCACACGGCCATCACTGAACTGGGGCCCACTTCAAGTGATTCATCGAAATGGAATGCGAATGCGATGACGTCACGTGGTTATGCTTATCTCTCCATTTTATTTGGTATCTTGCAAGTTGGTTGCTATCCGTATATCGTTGGTGCTAGTTAATTTCGTTACAAATCACTTTCATTTTTGCCAAATTACTGTTGACAATGATATGTTGATATACCAATAGTAGAATAGTTCAATCTTTTGTTGTAACATGTAAGTTTGTAATTCACTCTTTCCCTTTATAATTAAGTGCATTTTAACTATGGAATTTCGATTTGACAGGATCATTGTTATCTTTAACTTGTATTCTCTAGGAGATAATTCATATATAGTCATAGATTGAGAATTGAGATAATAAAAATGAATAGTTATATATTTAATGTTTACAATATGTAGTCGTTTTTTATGAAAAATAAAATTAATGAAATCGTCCTTTATATATATACCAACAAATAATTTAAAGGGCTTTTTAACAAGAAAATACAAGTTTTTTTTTTTTTTTTAATAAGACAATATAACATGACTTACTTTGGTGTTTAATTGTTTATACACGATGATAAAATAATGACCGTGTGCGGCGTGATTGCCTTTGACATAATGTTGGATTTTACCGTCATACTTTAGTTGCACGGCTTGCACCCACATATAAGTACTACCTCCGTTTCATTAAGTTCTTTACGCTTTGGAAAATGTGTCCAATAATCAAAACTTTGACCATAAAAATTATCATGAGATATGTTGTTAGATTCGTCTCAAAATGTAATTTATAAATATCAAATTTTTATAATTTTGTGTCATATATAATTTGATATATTAAGATCAAACATTATACCGGAGTCCGTGTAAATAGTAAGTGTAAAGATCTTTTTGAAACAGATGCATATAGTATAAGTTTAAAATATTTACTAATAAAGAAAAATATAAAGAGAGAAATTCAAGATATTTATAAAGAGAGAAACAAAAAAGAATGTAAAGAAAGAAAATCAAGATATTTATAAATAGAGGGACAAAAGAAGGTTAGAGAAACAAAAGATATTTATAGCGCACAAGAGGAAGTTAGTTGGTGTTTTCAACGAACATCCTCCTCATATTCTCATATAACGATCATTTTAGCACCTTCCTTTTGATATTATCGAATTCGTAATTAAGGCCCGCCAAACATTATACGAAGTAGGAATTTTTGTATGTTTCATGAATTTCTTGTTATGTTTACGTTATTGTCACTAATGTCATATCTTATTTAACTTATTTTGATTTATTTCGGATAAAATAAGTTTTGTTAAGTTGAGGTAAGTTAAGATAAGATAAATTCAGAAAAAAATAAGTTTTTTTCAAACATTTTGCACGAGAATTAAGTTTATTTGAGTGAAAATATATTCAGGTAATTAAGTTAAGGTAATTTCAGATGATATAAGTTCAGACAAAATAAGTGGAATAGAATGAAATCTTGTATATATTTTTTAATTTATATACAAAATACTCAGAATATTCGAATATGGTTGATAAATTTAGATAAATGTTAGAAATGGTTGCTCACATATCATTTCATTTATTCACCTAAGTTCAATTAAATGATAAATGAAACTTAGATAAATAAAACACATCCTAATAATGTCAAAGGACCAACTCAACAAAAAACTTAAGCCGATTGCTGAAGCCCCAAGATTAGTTTTATACCCTATTACACCCCCTCACATGAAAGCTCTTTGCGCTTGAAGTGTGGTTGCAGCATAGGCTGCCTCATCCCCAACGCGAAATATTCCACTTTAAAAGGAGGGTGGATGAGATTTTGCTCTGACATCATGTCAAAGTACCAACTCAACCAAAAATTTAAGCTGATGGTTGAAGCCTCAATATTAGTTTTATATTCTATCATATAAGGCCTAATTGTGTCTAATTATATGATGTAGCTTGCACATAAAAGAAATACATATTGCTTTGTTTTTATTTTTTTTCAAATGTAAGAAGAAATATATTACAATGCCCTCCACATGAGTATCAATCCTAATTAATTTTGAGAGTACTTCGTATTGATTTCTAGCAAGTGAATGGTTGATGGGAAGGAGTCTTGAGATCAAAATTTCGATAGATTCCCATAAAGTTGTTATACGATTCAAGTGTTTCACATAAATGATTGTAAGTTTGTAGCTTATAAGACAAGGTTAAGTTGTCACTATATATATACACGTAGTATATGCAAGGGGAATACAAATTAAGAATAGAGAAAAATGAATTGTGTCAATATAAAGAAATCATATCTCATGTTAATTGTTGCACACAATAATGTAATACGGTTACGCAACAACTAGTTACTCCCTCCATTTTGTTTGGGTCCTCGGGTATTCTATTGAAATAGTTTTTTCTCTAAAAAAACAATTTGAAACTATTTACAAATATGAATTTGGTTCATGGAAGATTAGCAAGAACAAAAGGAAATGGAGGAAAAAACTAATTTTATATAGATCAGAAATGACGAGATAGTCAAAGTGTGACCACGCACGTTAATATACAAATAATGTAGAAGGTATAGTGTGACCAATATTTCTAAAGAGATAGATGGAGTATATAGCTTTATAACGATACTTGATAATAAGATGTCAACAAGAGGCCAAATTACTTAAGTGGTTGTTTGATTTATAAAAAAAAACACGGAAAACTGAAAAATCAATGTAATTTGGAGATGAAGGTCGGCTTGTTAAGAGTTCTCCGATTAAGAACATGATATACTTCATACTATGTAATAGAGAAATAATTGATGGAAATAATAGTTTACTTGAACTTGGATAAATGTGGATTTGTAAGAAAAAATAAATCCCTATAATATACCTAATTAAGAAAATCAAAATAAAATGTGAAATAAAATGGAGTAATCACAATAAAACGATTTCTAGCTACGCGTACGGTACACATTGAACTAGAAAATGGAAGGCTTAAGTGAAAATGACAAAAGCTCATTGGCCTACAAATGTCCGACTATGACTATGAAATGTATTATTAAAAGCTCACTTTTTAAAAGGTGAGAAAACAAAATAAAAATGAAGTTATTTAGACACAAAAAATGGAAGGAAACAGAAAAAAAAAAAAAAAAAAAAAAAAAAAACTTGTCGACTTGAGAGTTAAGATTCTAGTGAGTTCACCCAAATGACACGAAGAAGACTCAAAAGTGTAATTGGATATTTTCCATAGTTTATATTCATAGGTTTGATTAAACACCAACAATGTCCTAGTTTTAGTAGTTAAGAATCTCAAGATAGAATAGAATGCGGAGCAACATTAGTATATTTCACCGTTAAGGACCCGAACCTTTTTTCTCTCTTCTCTCTCATCTTTAGGGTTTCAGTTTTCTTTGCCGCTTAGGCCGGAAATAGTTTAATTTATTTCCGACCGTTTTTCTTGTTTTTTCATTGTTTTTTTTTGTCTTGTTTTTAGTTTTTTCCGTTGATTTGTTCCCAATTTATTTTTGAGTTGTCCCCAATTTCTTTAGGTTCTTTTTAGAGTTTTCCAGTTTCTTGATTCTCATCCATGAATGAGAATTTTTTTAGGGTTTCAATTTGGGAAGGAGATTCGGATTCATACAGGTTTAGGGTTTACCATCAACTCGTTGCGAAGAACTCTACTTGAAAAGATGCGAAAACATCGAAAATCACTGCTCGCGTTAAGTTAGAACCGGTGGAGTACGAGTTGTGTTTCAGGATGCAGAATAGTAATTGCTTTGATTGTAACAGTTATGTATTTTCTTTGAATATGTGGTATACAGATCTATTTTATCATTGTAGATGCCGTATGCCTGATTATTAATGAAATTGTTCTTCCCGTTAAAAAAAAAAATTAAAAAAAATATCAAGATAGAAGAATTTGATGATCCTAATTTACCCCTAATAAAAAGAATCTAATTTGATGAACACGTTGTGTTTTGGCATTTGAGAACATGAATGTTACTCCGTAATGTTTAGTGATCCTTTGTCTACAATAGTTTAAATCTCTCAGTTTTATTACTACATTTAAATCTTTTAGTAAATATACAAGTATGGAGTATAAACTTTGTAGCGAAATTGGTCAGTGAGGTGCATCAAGTGAAAGATTGTACAAGCTATTTTGTTGTTAGATGTATGTATCCGATTAATTTGTTACAATTCTGGATCCGCCGATGAGATGGGTGCATCGTATTGAATTTTAATGTAATTTTTGAAAAATAAAAAACTAATGTCAATTTCCATATTAATGAGAAAAATAATAATACATTGAATTTGTCAAAAAAATAAAGTAAAATAAACAATCCCCTACAATGTCGAAATAGCGCACTTTAATTATTCTTGTCGAAAAAGTTGAATGATACGGTGATCACAGAAGCTGAAGCCATGCTGGAAGTGGGCTATGTAACCAAATTGTTGTTACTAAAAGCAATTAAGCTAGATTGGAAATAATTTTTTGTTTGTTATTTCTTATATATGTATTACTCATCCCTTAAAGATATACTTCTTTCTTTCTTTCTTTTTATCCTTTTTATGTGCAATGTGCATCATCCCTTCACATAAGGTCCATAATTGATTGGACCTCATATATATAATATATACGGAGTACTTCGTAGTTCGTACGTGATAATGTTTGAATGCCAATGAGATACGTACATGTATGGGTTCAGTGATAAACAATTGAATATATATGTACAATACTGATTAACTGATATATCTAAATTCACCTTCTTATTTTAATTTGTAATATCTTTGTTACTCATTGTAACAAAAAATAAAATAAACCAATACTGAGTATGTTGTTAGCGGAATATATCATATCATACTAGTTTTTAATAGTGTAACAATATGGAATTTTCTCCTAAAAACATTCATATCAAAGAATAGATGAGCCCACTAAAATGCAAGGTTTCAACTTTCAATTAGATTAATACATCAACTTGCTTGCCTTAGCCATGATGTCACTCGAGTTAATTATTTGGTTTGTGTCGTTTTCTTTTATGTTTCTCTAATTTTTATTTTAGAAAATTAAAATAAAAAAGGAGATATTTTGAAGGGTTGTTTTCCTTAGTGAGATCCACAAAGAAAGAATTGAAGCTTTTGTTTGTTGTTGATGCCTATATATATACACCATGCTGCTGATGTTCTCATTTTTCACTTTCATAATTCAGGTCGGCTCGATTATTTTCGTGTGTCGTGTCACTTGTATAGCTATGTATTACTTAAGTACGTGTTAAAACCACAAACATTTTTAGTTGTATCTTGTAAACTTTTATATTAATATAATAAAAAAAATACCTAAAGCTAAGTAAGCCGTTATTGTAATACGTACTAGGTTACTAGCTAGTATTCTGTATATTTTGACATACGAATACCTAAATACCAATCCAATTGAATATTTATTTCCCATTTTTAATTATTTAATAAATAAAAAGTGATGTCCTAATTAAATAAATAACACTTTTGAATTGATGGGATATACCATTTTGTCAATTATCCCATACATGTGATCCATAATGATCATGTATGTTGGTTTGATCAACATAATGGATGACATACAATGATCTTTTATAAACTATCAAGAAAGATATTCTTGGTGTGTTCATCAATGATGTCAAGTGAACTTGTATACGACAATCCTCTATCTCTAATACGTACCCTATTATGTGAGAAATTTTGATACATTATATATTGCTTTTATTATACCTTTTGAAATCATTAGTTTGATCAATAATGTAAATCGTAGATTAATTTCCCATAAAAAAAATTACATTACAAAAAGTAAAATTGGTACAAATTGATCGCTTAACAACGAACTTTAATGTACTAGCTAGATCACGTGAGTACTTTGATAGATCACGTGAGATATTGTGAGAGTCGTTAAATTGTGTGTATTTTCAAAAGTATATGTTCGAACTACGTACCCGTGGAACCAACATTAAATAGTCTAATTAATAAAATATCCCAGAAAGTAAATTGCCAAAATACCCTCGGCAACAACCTCAAGATAGGTTTTTTTCACAATCTTAGGGTCCAAACATCAGCGTTACAGAGTACCAGGGATTTACACACTTACAAACACGTTTATTTACCATCTATGTCACTATTTTCATCCTATAAATGGTGATTCCTCAGGTATTCAATTCTTTCCGCACAAACTCTCACTCTCTCTCCACTTTCTCTCTCTAGCTTGAAACACACAACTGACTTGAGCGTTGGATGAGCTTTTTTGGGAACGCCCTAGAAATAGCTCACTTTGTTGATTTTGTAGGTCATGAAAGTCGCTCGAGGACATGCATGATGTGGATTGCCTACTCGGACGAGCTCCCCACTCATTTTATACTCATAATTTTTATGCAGAAATTGTCTAGACTCTTTATTTAAAAAAAAAAAAAAAAAAAAAAAGGTAGTTGTCCTAATACATGCTCTGTTTTCAAAAGTATTAATGATCAAAGTTACACGGTGTTCCGGTGTTGTAAAGATGGAAACAATGGGCTTCGAATGAAGGCCCTTTTGTATGTGTTGAAGATCTTGCTTGTTTGAATGAGTGGAGTCCGAATTCACCTGCACAAGAGCAAAGTCACTAGCCTCGGGGGTGTTTCCGAGGAAAGCCCCTCCGATGCCTAAGTAAGAATGATGCTCGGATTCTAGAGAGAAGTTCTCTAGAAGAGTAGTCTTAAGGCGATAAATTGGACGTACCTTGAGGTGTGAGCCTTGGCGGCCTATTTATAGTGTTTGCATAATAAATGCCCATAGGTCATTTATTGTTATTGGGCCTTGGGCCTTAATGGATGGCTGAATAGCCATTGGTAGGTTTGATGTTGTCGTTTAGAGCCATTGGGCTTTGGACTTAGTGGCCCAATTGAGAATCAATTGGGAGCCCAAACAACATGCCCCCCAGACCCGGTCCATTTAGAATTAAATGGGTGGGTTTCCAGCTGTCAGAAGTCCGAAGGTTCCCTCTCTTTTTTGAAAAGGGATGATTTGCATTGATGACAAGTGTTGGGAATTGTAATGTGTCATGGAGATCGTGGGTTTGAGGAAGTTGATGCGCCCTTTATCTTTTCTATAAATACTGGGTGCTTTGCTCCTTTTGAACTTTTTACTCCTTATTTCAAACCCATTCTCTCTCTAAATTCCGGCGATCGCAGTGCAATTTGCTTCTTCAGATCTACGAAATTCGGCCAACTTTAGACTTCGGGAACTTCTATCCGAAGCTCTACTTCTACCTCTACCTCGGCCCCGAAGCCCATTGTTTCCATCTTCAGTCTTGCTCTGAACAATTTGTCACAAGCTGGATGTCAACGCTGAAGCTCGGCCAATCAAGCAAAAAAAGAGAAACTACTCCTCGGAGAAAAACAAAGCCATCGCCGAGGAGGTTAAAAAGTTGCAAGAGGCCGGATTCATCGAACCATGCATGTATCCGAAGTGGCTGGCCAACGTGGTGATGGTCAAGAAAGCGAACGGCTCATGGCGAATGTGCGTAGATTTCACAGATCTGAACCGAGCCTGCCCCAAAGACTGCTATCCCCTGCCAAGGATAGATCAACTGGTTGACTCCACCAGCGGCCATGCACTGCTCAGCTTCATGGATGCCTTTTCAGGCTACCACCAAGTATTCATGCACCCCGATGACAGGGCAAAGACAGCGTTCATCACAAGCGCAGGAGTGTTCAACTACAAAATGATGTCTTTCGGCTTGAAAAATGCCGGAGCCACCTACCAGAGGTTAGTTGACCACGTCTTCGCCGACCAGAAAGGGAGGAATGTGGAGGTCTACGTGGATGACTCCATCGTAAAAAGCATCAAGGAGGAAGACCATGTCAAAGACTTGGCAGAGACCTTCGGAAATCTGAGGAAATACAGCATGAAGCTGAACCCAAAAAAATGCGTCTTCGGGGTAAAGTCAGGGAAGTTCCTCGGATTCATGGTGAGCGAAAGAGGAATTGATGCGAACCCAGACAAAGTCCAAGCGGCATTGGATTTACCCGAGCCGAAGACCAAGAGAGATGTGCAGAGGCTAACCGGCAGGTTAGCCGCACTAACAAGGTTCATATCAAAAGCCTCGGACAAGGGAGCCCCCTTCTTCAAGGCACTGAAACCAAAGAACCTCCCCGGAGGAGAAGCAGAACCAGTCAAGAAAAAAGGGGTCCCGAGGAAAGTGGATCCCGAACTGATATGGGAACAGGAGCAAAAAGAAGCTTTTCAGCAACTCAGAGCCCACCTAGCTCAACTGCCGACACTGGCCAGACCAAAGGAGGGGGAAACCCTGTACCTATATGTCGCAGTTAGCCCTGGAACCGTCAGCGCAGTGCTTCTTCGGGAAGAAGAAAAGAAGCAACAGCCAATCTACTTCACCAGCCGAACACTCACAGGGGCCGAAACCCGGTACCCACTCATCGAGAAAGTCGCATATGCAGTAGTGGTAGCTGCACGAAAACTGAGGCCATACTTCGACTCCCACCAGATCACAGTGCTAACTGACCAACCGCTCGAAAAAGTACTCGACAAAATAGAGAGGTCAGGAAGATTGGCTGCCTGGGCCTTCGAACTATCAGAGTTCGGCATCAAATATCAGCCGAGGACAGCAATCAAAGCACAAGCATTGGCAGACTTCTTGGCCGAGTGCTCATACCAGGAAATGTTGGATGATACGAAAAGCACTTGGGAGGTCTTCACTGACGGATCTTCCACAATAAACGGCTCAGGGGCGGGAGTTGTACTGATCCCCCCGACGGGGAAAAGCATAGAGTATGCATTGAAGTTCGGCTTCAAAGCAACCAACAACGAGGCCGAATACGAGGCCGCAATCGCAGGGATAGAGCTTTGTTTATCCCTGGAGGCCGAACATGTTCGCCTCAAAACTGATTCCCAGCTTGTAGCCAACCAGATCCGAGGGGAGTATGAGGCCAAATGGCCCAGCATGACAGCCTATTTAGCAAAAATTAAATCCTTAACATCAAAGTTAAGATCCTTTGAAGTCATCCTCATTCCCCGAGGACAGAACACGCAAGCAGACGCACTGTCAAAACTCGCAAGCTCAACACTCATCGACCTAAACAGGTCGGTCCACGTGGAAGTTCACCAAGAGAGAAGCATCGACTTGCTACCCACCACAGTATGCAGCTTACGTTCCGAGCCTAGCTGGATGGACGCAGTAGTTGCATACAAAGAAAGGGGAGAACTTCCCGAAGATAAGCTGCAAGCGAGAAAACTGAAAAGATTCAACAGATGGTTCATCATCAGCGCCGAAGGAGAGCTCATGAGGAAATCATTCTCTGCTCCGCTGCTAAAATGTGTGGGTCCAACAGACGCTGACTACATCCTAAGGGAAATCCACCTCGGGATATGCGGAAACCACATTGGAGGTAGGACATTAGCACATAAAGCCCTTCGGGCTGGGTACTGGTGGCCCACTATGGTTTCCGAGGCAAAGCAGATGGCAAGGAAATGCGAGAAATGCCAAAAGTTCGCACCAGCCATCCATCAACCAGCTCAAACCCTACAATCAACACTGTATCCCTTACCATTCGCACAGTGGGGGTTAGACATCATTGGTCCCTTCCCCTCAGCAACGAACCAGAAGAAGTGGTTGATTGTAGGAGTCGACTATTTTAGCAAATGGATCGAAGCCGAAGCTGTCTCCTCCATCACCGAACCTCAGGTCCGCAAGTTCATATGGCAGAACATCATCACAAGGTTCGGCATACCAAGACTGATGGTCTTCGACCACGGGAAACAGTTCGACAACACCCCGTTGCAAAAGTGGTGCAAACAGTTCGGCATACACCTAGCGTACTCGGCAGTCTGTCACCCACAAAGCAACGGGCAAGCCGAAGCTGCTAACAAACTCATCCTCAACGCACTCAAGAAAAGAGTCGAGGATGACAAAAACAAATGGTTAGAAGAGCTACCCGGAACGCTATGGTCCCTTCGGACCACTGAAAAAGAAGCTACCGGACAAACACCGTTCCACCTTGTATACGGATCCGAAGCTGTAATTCCTGTGGAAATCGGAACAGAAAGCCTGAGGATCCAGGCATACAACAGATATGATGGGCTCCAAGGAGAAAGCAACAATCAACTTCTATCCGAAGCTCTCGATCTACTGGACGAAGCTCGGAACGATGCAAGGACACTCAACGCAGCCTATTTGCAGAGGGTCAACAAGCATTACAACCGAAGAGTCAACGCCAGACCTCTAAAAGTCGGTGATCTAGTACTCAGAAACGCCGCCTCGGTTCAGAAAGGACGGATCCATGGCAAACTCTCAGCCACTTGGGAAGGACCATACATCATCCATTCCGAAAAAAGGCCAGGCACGTATATGCTGAAACAGTTAGATGGAACAATCCTGAAGAACCATTGGAATACCGATGTTCTCAAGAAATATTTTGTATGATCTCTGTCTGTAAACCAAGTAAGTTGTTTAATGAGAAGAGGAAAGCCATTGGCACCATGTGTTTCATTAAACTTATCTCTATAATTATTGTCCCTTTATATATATATGCAGCCTCGGATCTGATCAATCCGAGACTAAAAACAGGTTGACTTTGCCCATTCCTTGATAAAATGCAAGAAATGACCAAATCATACACTTCAGGGAATCGTCCAGAATCCTCGGATTCGCGGTACCCTAATAAAATTTGTTCGCAACAAACAGTCGCTCGAATCAAGTTATAAAACTCCGGCTCAGATCCACGGATCGCCGAAGGCATAACTAAAGAGGCAGACTAGCGATCTCTTGCCCAGGTTTCCGAACCACAAGAGATCGGAAGAACAATCCAAACCTCTGAGCAGATCGACGGATTTGAAGAGTCTGGAAACTAAAGAGTCTCTTAGCAGATCTACGGATTTGAAGAACTCGCAAAACTAAAGAGTCTCTTAGCAGATCTACGGATTTGAAGAACTCGCAAAACTAAAGAGTCTCTTAGCAGATCTACGGATTTGAAGAACTCGCAAAGTCAAAGAGTCTCTTAGCAGATCTACGGATTTGAAGAGCTCGCAAAAGTTAAAAAGTCTCTTAACAGATCTACGGATTTAAAGAGCTCGCAAGATCAAAAGGTTTTTGGCAAGTCTACAGAAAGAGGAGCTCGAGAAATCTACGGATCTAAAGACCTAAAATTGCGAAAGTACAAATTGAAAAGAAGCAGCCAAGTAACAAACATTCATTTTTTATTCAATATTTGGGGGGAGTACAAATACACTGAAAACCTCAAAAATTGAAAACAAAATGAAACAGTTAAAATCGGCAGCCATCAACAGACAATACCGGCCTACCGAAGTACTAAAGAAAGCAAAAAGAAATGAGTACAACGCAGCGCCGAGGCAAAAGGGGGAAAAGCAAGCACATATTCGGAAGTCCTCAACTGGAACCGACCGACTCTGAAGAAGACGACTGCCCGAATCCCTAACTCTTGGGAGTCTCAGGAGCGGCCCCTAGGGGAGCATCCTTCGAAGAACCCCCAGCAGTGGTATCACCTTCGGAAGTTGCCTTCTGGGCCCGAGCCTCTGCAAGAGCAGCTTGGCGTTCAGCTTCAGCTTCATCTCGATCAGCTTGGCATTCCACCAAGTGGTCCTCGGCCTGCATCCATAGAGGAACTTTCTCGTTCCAAGGGAAGTGAGGCATGTGCTTCGCAAACATGCGCCGAGCACCCAGGATGCCGTTCCAATACTGCTCTCTACACTGATCAGCAGTGTAGAGGTTGACTCGCTCCTGCTCCAACTTCCGAACATAGTCATCCTTTTCCCGAAGCTTCAGCCGAAGGACAGGCACCTTATCAGCTTGCTGCTGGATCAGCTCCCGATGCTGGACAAAATGGTGGAGCCTTAACTCCGCCTCTTTATGCTCCTTGTCGGCCGCTTCAAATTTAGACTTCATCTCCTGGAAGAGTCTATCTTTTTCCTCAAGTTCGCTAGCGAACTTAGCGGCCATATCCTTCTTTTCCTCAGCAAAGGAAGCGATCTTCTCAGCATCCTCTTCAACTCGGAAGATGAGCTGGCCAACCTCGGTCCCGATCTTCTCAGCAGACTCTCTAGCCTCGCGACTATAGTGAAGGTACAGCTGCTTGAGTTCCGTAAGCTCGGAGAGGAGTTGCCCAGCCTTCTGGTCCAAAATGGGAATATCACGAGCATAAGCCTCACGATATTTCCTCAGTTGTTTCTCCTCAACCGAGCTACACTCGGAAGCGAACGAAGACCAGAAAACAGCCTGGGAACGAGAGAAAGATGAGCAAAATAGGAAAAACATAAAACAAAAACACAACTCAAAGAGAAAAATCTAGCAAATTACCTCGTTCAGATAGTACTGGGCCATCATAGCCGGATTCCTCTCTTCGGCCCCAGGAACCCTCCACTGCGGGTTAGCACGAAGCAGATTCTCCCGAGCAGCCTCGGGGCCCACCAAGGATCCCACGTGAGCCAAGGGGTCCTCTCCCAAAATCGGAGCCCTGGCATATCGAGCCATCGTCTCCCTTACTTCTTCGGGGATCCGTTTTAGCGGAACATCCGAACAGGGATCAGCATGGATCAGCCTATCCAGGGCCGAGGTAGAAGTAGAACCCAAAGTTGAGTGGCGCCTCTTCCTCGTCAAACCTTGCTCGGGCTGCTCCTCCTCTCCAGCAGAGGGAACCTCCTTCTGAACCTCGGGGACCGCAGCTTCGGGGCCCGAGAGATCTATCATCTCCTTGTCTGGACTCTTCTCCCTCTCGAAGGGAAGATCAGCAGACTCCTTCTTCTCCCCAGCTACCTCAGGGACATCCGAACCAGGAACAAAATCGGCTTCAATCGCCTCCATCACCTCGGTGATATCCTGGATTTCGATCCCCAAAGCAGCAGATGGTTTAAGGGGAGAAGGGATGATATCTTCCTCGACCAGCGGCTGATCCACGGGCGGCGGTTCAGCAACCACCACACTCTTTAACTTCTGCCCTGGCAAGGGCATGAAGTGAAGAAGATTCTTAGGAGGAGGCATGACTTCCGAAACCGCTTCCTACATAGCAAGCGTTCAAAGATTAGTTTCCGAAAAAGGGAGAAACGAACTACAAAAAATCCAAGTCAGAACAAATACCTTCTCCGAGGGCTGAGAAGCCTTCGCTTTCTTCGGATGCGTGGACGGCCTCAAAAGAGTGCTACCCTTCCTTTTGCGTTGATCCTAAAAAGGGGAGACCAAGGGTCAACGAATATAAAAGAAGAAAAAGGAAGAAATAGAGAAAAAAGCGGGAAATACCCGGTTCCTAGATAAAGTGATATCTATCCGAGCCGGAGATGAAACCGAAGGAACGGCACGCGGCACAGCGTCAGTCCCAGGACCCTAAAAAGATGGTCCAGGACCAAGACGTTAGCCGACGGCCAACCGAAAAGAAAAAGATAAACAGAAAATCGAGCTTATAAATGAACACTCACCGGGTCCGAAGTTGTCTTCAACTCAGGAAGCACAACCTTCACAGGAACAGCTTCAACAGAAGAGGCGGAATCCCACGGATCAGCTCGAACTTCGGATATCCGAGCAACCCCCGAAGGAGACAACACGTAATCCTTCAGACGAGGATTACGAGGGTTATCTTTTCCGAACTTGTACTCGGGAGCCGGGTCGTGAATAGTCTTCAAATCCAAAGAAATGCCCAACTTCTTAGGATCAATGCAGCTAAAGCCGTACTCTGCAAAAACAAAGCACAAAACATGTCAGCAAAACGAAACAGGAAAGAGGACAAACTCACTGAAAAAACGGTCTCAGCCGAAAGACACCTACCCCTGTCAAAAATCCTGCTGAGACCGGCAACAGCAAAAATGTCCTCCCTCAAAATGTAATTGAGATTCGGGAGCCAGCTAGACGGCAGTCGATGGTTATCCTCTTGAGCCAAGAACCACTGGAGGAGGTCCACATAGTGGCGATGGTTCCGATCTGGAGCTGCCACACCCCTCATATCAGGATCAGGAGCCACGAACCACTTCGGAGGACGATAAAAGTTGGGATGCTTCGGATCCGTCGGCACACGGACGAGCAACCACTCCGTCTTCCAATTGTGGTCAGAGCTAAGGTAGGGGTACGCCGTGATGTAGTTCGGATCCCCCCTCTTTCGGGACTTCTTGTTGACAATGGTCCACCAACCATACCCATCACCCTTGGAAGCATGGTTGAGAACCAGATCGTGAAGATCCCGAAAAATAGCGACAGAGCAAGGGAAATTGACGAAGTCACACACCCATCTAAATCCGATTATGTGCCTCATAGATTTGGGTGTGAGCTGGGCCAAACTAATGTTGTACGACACCAAAAGCTCGGATACGAACGGATCCAAAGGAAAGCGGAGACCATTCTCCAAATGGTGAGTATACACGGAAATGAACCCCCTCGGTGGATGAGTCACCCGAGGACGCTCTTGTTCAGGAAGCTCGCACCAGTACCCCAAGGCATGCTGAATTCCGTATAGCTCCTCGGCCTTCCGATGATAATTCCCTAACTTCGCTTCCACCAACCAGTCACCGCTGACCGATTTCTCCAACGGACCGTCGATCTGCGTGGTCTCATGCAAAATTGAGGCATACTTGCCCTTCGGATCAGCTTCCGTCCAATGAACTGGAAACTCGGAGTAACGACGACGAGCACCCGAAAAGCCAGCTCTCTCACCAGAGGTTGCGCGTTCATCTTCGGAAGCATCCCAACCAATCGAACTCTTCACCAACGGCCTCTCCGAAGGTCGACCCCTCGAAGATTTCGGTAACCTCCCCGAAGGCACGTTCTCTCTCTCACTAGAGGAACCAACAACGAACTTGCTTTTGCCCCTATTCTTTGCCATGGTCGCGAAATCTCGATCTAGGGTTTAGATTGAGGGGTAGAAGGAAGAGCGAAGAAAAAAAGAGAACTCAGAAGCAAATTACCTTTTTCCGAAGCGGAATTCGCCGATAAAGCGAACAACACAAGTTCCCGAAGTCTAAAGTTGGCCGAATTTCGTAGATCTGAAGAAGCAAATTGCACTGCGATCGCCGGAATTTAGAGAGAGAATGGGTTTGAAATAAGGAGTAAAAAGTTCAAAAGGAGCAAAGCACCCAGTATTTATAGAAAAGATAAAGGGCGCATCAACTTCCTCAAACCCACGATCTCCATGACACATTACAATTCCCAACACTTGTCATCAATGCAAATCATCCCTTTTCAAAAAAGAGAGGGAACCTTCGGACTTCTGACAGCTGGAAACCCACCCATTTAATTCTAAATGGACCGGGTCTGGGGGGCATGTTGTTTGGGCTCCCAATTGATTCTCAATTGGGCCACTAAGTCCAAAGCCCAATGGCTCTAAACGACAACATCAAACCTACCAATGGCTATTCAGCCATCCATTAAGGCCCAAGGCCCAATAACAATAAATGACCTATGGGCATTTATTATGCAAACACTATAAATAGGCCGCCAAGGCTCACACCTCAAGGTACGTCCAATTTATCGCCTTAAGACTACTCTTCTAGAGAACTTCTCTCTAGAATCCGAGCATCATTCTTACTTAGGCATCGGAGGGGCTTTCCTCGGAAACACCCCCGAGGCTAGTGACTTTGCTCTTGTGCAGGTGAATTCGGACTCCACTCATTCAAACAAGCAAGATCTTCAACACATACAAAAGGGCCTTCATTCGAAGCCCATTGTTTCCATCTTTACAACACCGGAACACACGGATCTGTACAAATTAGTTTCATTCAAAAGAAAATGAAAGATAAATTTGGAAGTACAATGGAGGGCCATCATCAAGCCCATGATCAATAATTGAAGTGTAAAGTGATGGTTCATATTTTATGGATCATTCTCATCTGCAAACTGATCGATCTACTTTCCTATTTCTGCAGATAAGCTGCATTACAGATTTACAGCATGCAAAAGAGAAAACATTATTGTTGCTACCTTTTATGGCCCCCCATTTTCCAGTTGTTTAAGTCGTTTAGATTCTGAATTGGGTGCACGTAATGTGTCCGTATATTTCGAAAATTTAATTTGTAAAATTATTGTAAAATTATTTTTTACCACCTAAAAAAGTAAAACTTGTCTTTTACCACTTAAAAAAAAAAAAAACATGTTTTTTACCACCAATTTTATACACTCCTTCCACGATTTTCTTTAACTACTTCATCCTCCTCTCTTCATTTCCATTGAATTTTGTTAATTTTGTGAATTGATAAGAGAAAAAATCATGTGAATTTATAAAAATAATGAAGTAGGAGAAGATAACGGATTTAAATACATGAAAACGTGGAATACAAGAAAAATATTAGATGTAATATCGTTATTGTGTCCCTCTATATAACGGTTTCATCTATTTTTTCCATTTTTAGATGGTAAAAAAATAAGCTTTTAATGTTTTTAAGTGGTAAAATACAAGTTTTAGTTTTTGGACGATGATATAGGTCGCAAGTTGCAACAACATTTAGTTGTCGCAATCTTACGTGTCGCAGTTTAATTGGTACATATAGGCGCCACGTATGCTATGCGTCATCATAATATTTTTACTATCAATGTAATATATTTACTATGAAAATATGTAAATACGGTAGTCGATATGAAAAAGGAAACAAATTAGAATATTAAGATTTTCCTACATTTTTTTATAACATGTATAATAGGGTATATAAGTTAAATATTTTAATTTCCAATTTAAATCATGACACATAAGCATGCCACGTCATCATTGTGACACGGCTTAAAGGTCGCATGTTGCGACCTTTATCATTTTCGTTAGTTTTTTATGTGGTAAAAAATAAATTTTCGATTTTTTAGATGGTAAAAAAAAGTATATCCTTAAGGGTATTATTGATATTTTACGTGGACACCAAATTGTTCAAGAGTTGCCTTGTATAATTGAGATCAATTAATTAATGAATTATTAAGAGTAGCAAATTATTATGTCTAATTGATACAACATTATCCTATAAAAATAATTAAGAAAAAAACATTATGACAATGATTGATTAAAAAATTAAAATAAATTAATACCTAATATTTGGTTTGGATGGAAACGGTTCATAGTTGATGAAATGGCATTGATTAACTTTGACTTTAATACATAAAGTGAGATTAATTATATAATGTGGTTAGGGTAAAATCTGACGGCTAACTGTTAAGTGGAAGTACTTACTTAAACAAGTAGAGAGGACAACAAACTGACCTATTCAGAGTTGAAAGTATACAGATTAAGCCAAGTTTGAAGTTATTAAGTCAACTCTTTTATTTTCGTGAATGAAAATAACAAATTTCAAAAATTCACAAGAATTGTGCATTACTACAACTTGCTTTTATTGTTTAGTTGACCTAGACTATTCCTTCACGATTAGGTTATACCCTACTTTTTTTGTCCGGAATTAATAGTTGTGTTGACTAGCAACTTTTTAAAAATACATGTCCAAGACACAGTTTTAGCGTCGAGGATTATTTTGGTACTGTTAAACAGAAAAGGGTAATATTATTGGACGATAATATAGAAAACCATAACATAACTATAATGGATATAAGATTTATAATGGTGGATTCCTAAACCAACACTAGTTCCACATTCCTAAACATACGTAACTCTAACACGTACCTTTAACCACATACTAATTAGATTTCTTAGAAGAAGTACCTTTTTTTTTTTGCAAAATACATTTAACATTTTGACTTTTAAGTTAGTCAATCAATGTCTAACTTTATTTATCAATATCTCTAATTATATACAGATTACTAGCAAAAATTATAAAAAATTAATATTTTAAAAATAATACCTCATTTGACAACAATTGGTATGTAATAGTGGAAAAGTTAACTATTTTGATGAGTGTATGACTGTCTCCGAACATGCTAGAATGCTAATGGGCAATTGGGAATTGTGGGCCGGACATAAATTCCAGCCTACAAATCATAGAATCAAATTCAAGGGTAAACCCAAACGGCCCAGCCCATCTCCAAAATCTGTTTACATCGAATTGAGGGACCTGCTATGCTAATACGGAGTATCAAAGTGGCACTGTTGGAACATTGGATCAGTACTCTTCTAAAAGTTCAGGATAGAATATAGTATAAGCCCAGTATTTCACTGGGCCTGAGTAGCTCACCCAACTTTTCACTGGGCCTGTTTGGTAATGAATCTAGGAAAGGAAATAGATTGAAAACATTTAACAAGGAGAAACGATTATGTCAAGTGTTATCATTATTTGTTGTTGGTATACCTAAGGAAGGCAACCCCTTGTATCAAATTAGGGATTGAGGACGGTAACACTTTGTTACTACAAGGTTAAGAGTGGTAACTGTTATAACGGATGCAAAGAAAGAATAAAGAACGTAATAAAGAACGCAGAGAATTTAACGTGGTTCACTAACAATGTGTTAGCTACGTCCACAGGCAGAGGGTAGGAAAGTTTTATTGATCTTGAGGAATACTGATTACATAATACGAATAGGTTATGACCTAAAGAGTTTATATAATACTCTCAGCGAGATCCTCGTGCTGGGACGTTGCAGTAGGGGATTGACCGATTCAAGGCATTATTCTAACAGTAACAAAGTGTGGTAATGCCGTAATGATTATCCTTTGGAAATGAATTTTGCTACTCATTTCTCATACCAAACAATAGGTAATGGAATTAGCTACTTCGTAATTGATTCTATTTTCAACCCTTGAAAAATATTATACCAAAATAACCAAAATGCTCTTAATAGTATAGAAATCGGTGGTCAATGTTGGAAAATTAGGGTCAACGTTGGAAATCCGGCACAAAGCCAGTCCTCACAAGTCACAACAATGTGTCTTCTTTTTTTTCTTTTTTTTTTGGTTAAACACAACAATATGTCTTTAAAATCTTCCAAAATCATATGAAGTTTTAGAGACATATTTTTGAGATATATACTTCATATGTGGGATTATGTTTGGGCCTATTTGTAACATTTGTGTTCTTACAATCAGAAAAAATAAATCACCTGCCATTTGGCCCAATTAAAAGTGTAATCAATTTTTGCAACATGGATTGAGAGACGGGCAGTAGCATTTTGACTTAGTCGAGTATCAAGACGCTAATTGCAAATTTTGTAAGTGTTTGTCAAGTTAACGGTTCAGGTAACGGTTTGATATCTTTTGTCAAATGTTAAAAGAATTAATGTTGAAAATAGCGGATAAATTTATGATAAATTTAAGTAAATTTGAAAAAAGTACATATAGCTTTTATTGTATTTACAATATCAACAACTACCCTTTTACCGAACCCTCACATTGTAACCCGTTACTTTAACTAGGGGTGAGCACGGTTCGGGTAACCGAACCGATAAGCTTATCGGTTTGGTTACCCGAAACCCGATAAAGGCAAAACCAATACCCGAAACCGAACCGATAAGAATCGGGTACCCGAAATTCCGGATACCCGAATCAATTATCCGAACTTAACCGAATTTTGATTAAATTTATAATTTGATTCCCAATTTTTATTATGCAGCACTTATTTTTATAAAAAAAAATGTTTAAATCAGATATAGCATTAATATGGTCCTTCTATGGGCACCATACTCCATAGTTGATTATCTGCTTATGAAACCTGTAGAGGGGCTATGATTACTGAAAAATATATGACGAGATGTTGTATAAATAAAGTACTCAACGCTCACGATTCGGGCGTAACTAATTAATCAACTCCATTACACAAGATAAAATAAAAATAGTTCTCAATTAACCAACATTACATATATAATTTTCCACAGAGGCAAGACAAAAGCTTTAGGCATTTCAAGCTTGATCTTTGAAAATCTGGTACAGAAACACCATCCTCCAATTTAACTTGAAACTTCAAGTAAGTAGCAACAAAGTTGAGGGACACCAGCAGCAGGAAGAGTTCTTCAAAAATACAAAAGAAAAGAAAATTAAGATGTGGAGGATAATTAAAACAATAAGACAATAGAAAAACAGAATGTTACCTACATAGCAGCAACTTTAATCATCATGAACAATCAAACTCAATCACCACCACAACATTTAGCATATTTAAACTAATTCACACAAACCCAGATGCAAAAATAAACCAAAATGCAGAATAAGGTCTCCTATTCACTTTCAACTTGATTCACAAAGCTAGCCTACGCAAATTGTTACAGGTAAATATGTTCCCTAGCATTGTTTATGAAATGACAAGTGCAGATGGGTGCTAAGTGCTAACTGCCCTATCTACATTAAGAGTCGTTGGAGAGCATTATCTCTTCATAATAACATGCTGAACAATGGCTTTAATGTTGTAAACTTTAGTGGGCTACATCTGCAAGGTCCATGCCCAAATGAACCCCGTTATTATTAATTGGAAGTTAAAGAATCACAAGGTCGGTCAAAGTACCATCAACAATTAACATATGTCTTACTACAGTTCTTAACTCACCCTTCACCCCTTCAGCATTTTAAGCTCAATAAAATCAAGAAACTGACAAATTAATTAATTCTAAGCTCAAATAGATTTTGAAATATGAAATATGAAATATAACAATTAACAAATCCTTGTAAAAATAATCTACAAACAGTACCCTGAATATTAAAAGAAGTAAAATAATTTAGTGAATGCATTTTAATCTACTTACTTACACCAAGTATTAACCTGTAAGAAAGAGTGGAATAGTAAACCAAGTCATGATAAATTGATAATTAACTGCTCTCACAAGCAAGAATTTCCTATAAATATGATGTATATAGCATCCGGGATAAAAGAGACTAATCTAAACATTGATTTGCAATCCACAAAAGGCCGGTTAAATTACCGTCAACAATCAACAATACTTCTTAGTTCTTAACTCACCATTCAGCATTTTAAGCCCAATTAAATCACGAAAATAACAAATTAATTAATTCTAAGCTCAAATAGATTCAAATAATGAAAAATAACAAATCCTTGTAAAAGTAATCTACAAACAGAGTCAAACACCATGAATATTGAAAACTCACGATAACAAAAAAATTCAGAAATTAATCACATTTAAAGTTAAAGATGGAACTAATTACCTTGAAAACTCCGACGAAGTGGTGAACGGCCGGTGACGACGGTGAGTAGTGAGTGTTGATGAGATGATGGAGAATAGTAGTATGAGATCTAAGACCCAAAGAAGAGATGATGGATATCTCAGATCTGTAGAAATATAGAATGAGAAGAGAGAGAAAGAGAGTGAGTGAGAGGATGAGCGATTGAGCGGCGGTCTGGAGAGTGGATGAGACCAAGAGAAGGAATTAGGTTATTCCACATTTGCGACTCAATATACTTCTTTTCAGCTTTTTTTTTTAAAAAAAAAATTGAAAACTGAACCTTTTCGGGTAATTCGGGTACCCGAATCTTTGTTAACGGGTATCGGTTACCCGATCCGTTAACAAAGTTTCGGATCGGGTACCCAAACCGAAATCGTTATCGGTTCGGGTACCCTAATATTCGGATCGATTTTGGTTCGGATTTTCGGGTTTTTGGTTTTTCGGATAGTTTTGCACAGCCCTAACTTTAACAACTAATTGTTACCCGTTACTATTCACCGCTATGGCTAATTTTCAAAATTTTAAGTAGGATTGAAGCTCTAACTCTCTAAGTCCCTAACATCAAAAACAATTTTTAACCCCAAAGTTAAAAACATCATAAGAACATTTGTAATCATCGAAATACATTCACCTTTCGGCGCAACCCGCAAATCCCGTTATAATGATGCTCATAATTTTTTCAAAAAGTCCCCTTCTCAGTCTTCAATAAACCCCACAAAAGAAATAAAAAATTCTTGGCAAACGTAAAAGAAATACAATAAAATAATTTACAAACCAATAAACAAAAAATTACATAAAAAAGTCCATACAATCCAATGTAGTTAAACTCAAATTACATTAACATGACAATTACATAAAATTAGTAACATTATTGTTATTAATTAAGTGTAACCTTGCTTATATTTTCTAAAAATCTCCTCCGTTTTAGCATTCCTAAACGCACAACAGCCAACAAGATAAACACAAATAAGCGCGATTAGCGTAATAATTAAGATTATATTAGCCTTCCTCCATTGTCTAGCAAGACTAGCAAGTAAACCAGCTTTACAAGATTCACAAGAGTAACAAAGTTGGTTTTGTTCATTGTTCCATGACAAGCAATCCATATCAGCAGCTGTATCAATTGGGCTTATCCAAAATGTTGGGTTTATGAATGTGTATCCACATGCTGTTGGTGGTTTACAACATCCTGTCTGAAAAAAAATAAAAATAAAAGTTTGGAATAACATCAATACAAAGGAAAGAATATATTTAGGGTTTATTTAATTAATTAATTAACATTGATTTACTTAAGAGTACATAGATTCTTAAACATGTGACATGAGAATTTGAGATGTATTACATGGGTGGAGGAATCTTTAACTTTTTTGATCTGTTTTTTTACAGATCTGTGTTACCCTAGGCGATAGAATATCGTATGTGATACAGTTACGTTTTAGTATCTTAATTAATACCTAACAACCGTTAATGTTACTGTATCCGTCGTCAAATTATAGTGTTCATTTTGATTTACAATAAGTAAGACTAGGTACGAGTAAGTTTCTGAAATAAGGTGAAGATAACTAGTCCTATATGTTGAAAAATAATTACTCCCTAGATGAAATTCTCCATATCATTGAGAGTGAGGGCTCCCGAGTTAATTTTAGTGATAAAGAAATATTACCAATCAAATGGCAATTTCGTAAATAATTGATTTTATTACGAAAATGCCATTAAATGCATGATTCAAATACATTGAAACATACGTTCAGTGACAAAAATCATATTTCATCCGTTCTACAATACATGAATCATTTCTTTTTGCACGTATACCTACACGCTTCTTTGAAAATTAATATCTCTAAATACGTATAAGTAAAAAATTATAAAAAAATTTGATATTTAGAATCCTTGCATTAATACGAATTTAACAAGATGTCACTTGACTATGTGTTTTCTTAGTGAAAGAAAGATTGTAAAGGTTGATTGATGAATAGTGCGCAAGTACGTAATATCACCTATAATTTTTCAGCCAAACATTTACGAAAATGCCATTTGATCGGAAATGTTTCCCAACCACTAAGATTAAACTTGAAAATTGGAATTTCTCATTGACACTATTGAGAGTGGACAAAAAGGATTATCTATCATCTTTTCTTTTTGAAAGAAAAGCTTAAAAGAGGTTTATACCTCAATTTTTCCATTTCTATAGCTTCTAACAGATCTTAAGCTATCTACTCATCTCAATCACAATACAAAATATAAAATCCAAGTTACATTTTAAAAAGATATAAACAAAAATGTATGAACATTGAGTAAAATTACCTGGATAGGAGAAAGAGGAGCATTGAAAAAATCTTGAGCCATAGTATAAGTCTGGTTTAACTCAGGACAAACACTAGTAGAGCTCAAACAACTCTTAATCAAAGCCCACTTAAACGGGCCATGAACCCTCCTTCGAAGAAAGCCCGAGAACCCATCAAGCCTGTACTCCAAGTAACCCCGGCTAGGGGCCGGGTGACCCGACCCTCTAGAGGTAACCATGAACACAAAAACAACCAAACAAGCTAACAAAATGATCAAAACAAGCATACCAATAAGGTAAAATATAAGCAAAGGGGCATTACGCCAGAACCCGCCCACAAACCCGGCTAGGGCAACTACAAGGGTCAATGCACCTATGATAATAACGGGCCATTGTAGGATCCGAATACATGAGGTTTCCGGGTCACTGGCTAACCATATTCCGGTACCGATAATGGGGATTGCAAGTAGTATGCCTAGGAAGTTTATGGCTCCTATCACATTGTTGCTTAATGCCATTTTTTTATGAGGGTGTTTTCGACTTTTCAGGGTGGGAAATTCTTTCTTCAATTCAATTCAAAGTTGAGGCTAAAATCTGCATTTCTAACATATGAAAATGGGGTTGTTTTAATGAGGAGATTTTTTTGGTTTTGTGATAGAAGGAAGGTTTTTAGGTAATGTAATGTACTAATGTGTAAAAGGTTTGTGTTTTGGAATAAAAAGTCTAAGATTAAAGCAGTATAATTGGATGTACTTTTTTGGCTTTTGTTCTGTTTTTGCCAGATTGAAGGGTTGGAGATTAGGGATTGTTGTTTGTCCTCGAGATTGGGATAATTGGAGCCCATTTGTGGGGTAGGGTATGTTTTGGGCTTTTTTGTTTGTTTATTTTGGATCATGGCTATGAAGCCCATCTAAATCTCTTGCAATAAAGTTCAAGTAATTAGTGTTGTGATAATTAAGGTTTGCAAGTATGAAAGAATCTAAAGTTAACTGAACTTTGTTTGGAACTAAACTGGAATGAATTGAATTACTCGATATAGTATTAGAATAAACTGAACTAAATTGAACTAAATATGACTATATGCTGTTTGCCCTGCTAGTCTGACCCAAAATTGTCTAGGTGTGGGCATATTTCTTGGGCCCATTTTGTGGACATGACTCGGCTTGGCCTGATTTTAAATTTGCTAGGTGGTTCAAATTTAAAATTTTAATTATAAATTGGCATGACCCGAAATAGCGTATCCTTGCACCCAGTTGTCCCGACTCGACATCATGGAGTGATTTTTTTGTTACGGCCTGATCCGTCATTTGATTAGTCCTAAATTGAAATTAAATTGAATCGAAAAATTGAAAACTAAGTCTAAAAGAACAAGGATCGATTCGTGTTCTTCTCAATTAACTAAATTCACCATTAGTTTAATCAGACTTATTTTCACTGACCAAAAAAGGCATTAGGATTTCATTCATGATTAAAGGTCGTATCTCTATTGGATTCGTCAATAACTCCAACTTACAATCAAGTACCTCTTACGAAATATGTCATAAACTAACCTAAGTTGGGAACCAAAAATAACCAGGTAAAATTAACTTATTCTCCGCGTTTTGAAAAATAAACTATATTTGAAATATACATTTGAACTAGTAAAATAGACTTGATATGCTAAAATCCGACCCTCTTGCTAAAAGTAAATATAAAATTGTACTTATTCTACCAAATCGATATGATCCAAACTTGACAAAACTCGAAACCTTTCAAAATTTTGAACCAATACCATTCTTTGTAGTTTCAATTTCCATGTTTCGAACACTTGACTATAAAAATTAAGCTGACGTGACCTCAAACTGCTTGACCTTTTTTACATGCACATTTACACCTATTGAATTATGTGTCTCGGTGCATCGACCTATATGGCTATATTACCGGACTTGGAAATCCATATCGGACACGAGTACGTGTCCAAATGTCAGACACAACTATTTTGTGAAAAAAATTGCATGATATTAGTCCAAAATGAAATGTCCAAGTATCCATATCCATGTCCGAATATCGAGAATTTGGTACGCGTATTTGATGTAAAATGAAGAATACTGGTAACAGACAACGACTACAACAACCTCAACAATTCAGCATTCAACAACAACCCCAAAACGTCACGTTTATAAGTAAATGAATCCATAAAACTCATAAAACGTTGCGTTCCAAGCATAAAGGAGAAAAACTAAAAACGAAAGGAGAAGAAACACGTTAAAAAATCCAGGACTCAGAAACAGGAAAGGTAACCTTATCAATGGAGGCAACAACAGCAAGAACAAGTTCTATCCTCTTCTCTCACCTCCACTCATCACTCCCATCTCCCTCACTCTCTCCTTTAACCAAATTCCCATTTAAATCTTCATCTTCTCTAATTCATCTTCGCATTTCCAATTCTACCCTTTCATCTTCACTCAAATTCCCACTCTATCCCTCCAAAAACAGGTCTACCTTTGAACTACAATCTTCTGTTGAAGGAGTGGTGGCACTAGAGGAAGAAATTCCCAATGAAACCCAGGAAAATATCCAAAAGAGGAAACTTTATGTGGTTAATTTTCCCTTTTCTCTTTCTTCTGATGAATTGAAGAAGTTGTTTAGTGAGTGTGGGACTGTCAAGGATATTGAGGTAATTTCTTGATTTTTGAGAGTAATTTTTGTTTTAATTTGGTGTGTTGAGAGCCGCAAAGAACGATTTCAGGTCTAGGGTATTACCCCCAACTAATTATTGTTTTATTTCTGATTTTGTTATTTTGTTTAATGTTGTTTTTTTGTTGGGATTTGTTTTAGCTGATTAGGGATAAAGATGGGAAGAACAGAGGATATGCATTTGTTACAATGGATTCTGGAGATGAAGCTCAAGCTGTTATTGATAAATTTCATGCTAAGGTAAATATAATTGTCTCTTTTTTGTTAAGAAGTTTGTTTCTTTATCACTTCTGTTGTGTAATTATATGTTGAATGAATTGTGATAATTGAACAAAAAGAATTTAACAATTGAATTATGGGATGTTTGAATTTGTGTTATCTTTCCACCAAAAATAGGGGTGGGAGTAGAAGGAAGAAATATATGGTTCATAAGGGTGTCTCAAACATAATCTATTCATGTTTTGACAATCTAAAGTGTAACTAGTAAGGTCATTGTTGCATACTTTACCTCCCCGAACACGACCTTAGGCAGGACAATGGGGTGTTTGTTGACCGTTTTGTTGTTACATTATGACATTGATATGAGAAGAGTAGAGTTATTGGAGAAATAGTATGATATGATGCCATGAAATTCGCGATACTTTTTAATATAAGTGGACTTGTTACCTATTACTCTATTAGGCTTTATTGAAATACTAGTAGGTTATAGATGAAAAGATAAATGAAAGCCTTGTTACAACAGATTGCTGCATTGTTTGGATTAAGTCTATTAAGATTAGTTGAAATGTGGAATATTCTACAGTTTTATGCTGTTGAGGTTTCTGAATGGCAATAACGATTGTTATTGAAGATTGGATGACTTTCTTTGGGGTAATTTGAGCAGTCTCTTATGCTGTTTGAATAGGTGGAAGATGCTAAGAGTGTGTGGTGAGAGCAGATATACGATAGATAAATAATGGGAATTTGTCAATGATAGACAGTGTCTGTTGAATATGAGTCCAACTGAGTGGATCTCAAGAATAATCCATGAGGACCATGACCTCTTGTGTTTTACAGGTTGCTGTTAAGGCTCCGTTTGGTTTGGTGTAAAACGTTTTCGGTGTAAAATGATTTTCCATGGAAAACACTTTCCAAGGAAAAACACAATTCCAAACTAGCTTTCCTTTGTTTGGTTCCTTTAAAGAAAATGGGAGAAGATGGTGAAGATTGAGGGGAAGAAGGGAGAGGGAGGTAAGGAGGAAAGGTGGAAAACTGGTTTCCCTTCCTTTCAAATGGAAAAGGTTTTTCATCTTTGAGGGAGTTACGGAAAATTGTTTTCTATCCCTTACCATACCAAACAACGTAAAATGATTGAATCGTTTTCCATGAAAACGTTTTACACCCTACCAAACGGAGCCTAAGTGCTAAATGTAGTTTCCTTGGACAACTTTACACGGAGGTGATACACTGATACATGCATTTAACTGCAAGGGAAGTTAGTATGGAAGGGGGCAAAGGCGAATCAGTGGGTAATGATGTAATGTGCAGCATAATTGTTAGGGAATCCTTTCTCACTTTACTAAGATAATGTTTCAGAAAAGAAACAGGCATAGCCTCTCACTTGCAGAAACCACCAGTAATATTTTGAAAAACAAGATTACTCTATCTCTGTCCTAATTTCTGATGCTCTCTTCCCTTTACCCCAAACCTCATAAACACGAGAAATAGAGAGATAATTGAGGCTCTGATATCTTTCTGTGGATGTAGTTTGTGACTTTGTGGCTAATTTCTGACACGGTCTAACCTCTGTTAATCTTAGTAACCTCTCATGGTATGATCTAGTATGTTACGGAGAGAATTTATAATGCCCTCATTCAGTCCTTTTCAAGAGTATAGAAGTGCTGTTTTGCTGAACAGCTATTGACAAAGTGGAAAGAGAATAATCAAAAGTTGCATTACAAAAAGTTTGCTAAATTCCTTATTTTATTAGTTTTAACTTTTAATTGGTCAAAAGGATGGCTTGGCTATCTGAGATGGCCGTACAAGTTATTGCTGAAATTTGCACCGGATATCCATCTTGAAATTTAAGGAAAGGCTTAAAGTGTTAACTGGCTGTCATGGATCGATAGTGCCGTCCTACCTCTTTCCCATCCATGTAGTGTTTTTCTTCTTCCCCTAAGTTACTCTTCCATACTCTTTGCTATTGTATGAAGTACATTTTAACTATGAGCATAACAAAGGAGCGTTTCTCTTGGTTTTTATATGTGATTTATGTCAACCTATCATTCCATTGTTCATTTGGTGGGAGTATGGAACACATTTTTTTCCCAAATACTTCCCTTGGCGAAAATTGTACTTGCCTTGATGTGTTGTTGGTTATTTCTTGGTAAAAGTTGTTGCAACAGTTTTGCAACTCTTTTGACAAATAAAAGATACTTCGTATCATTTATCTCAATATAGAGTTTGGACTTTGGAGCTTGCAGGGGTTCTTAACAGAGATGATATAAATAGTGTCGTAAACCCTTCAAATATGTTTCCTATTTCGCCCTGTTAGGATGGCGATAACTTAGAAATGAACATAACCACTCTCTAATCATAAGTTCATAACCACTGAAGTTATTCTTGTTAGGTACAATAGCAACATTCTTTTCGTCGAAAACAAGCTGATAAAAATTAAAGAGAGATTTCTCTCTGCTAAGATAAATTTTAAATTAGATTTTCTTTCAGATATAGCTCGATTCATATTTCATTGCAAATGAAATGAATATTCACATTCTTATCATACTTGAGTTGAAATTTCACTAACTGCGTCATGTGTTTTGATGTTTCAGGAATTGTCAGGGAGAACTATTAAGGTGGAGTTTTCAAAGAGTCTAAAAAAGCCTCGACCTAAAACTCCTGCAATTCGTCCTGTTAAAGAGACACATCATAAACTTTATGTATCAAATTTACAGTGGAAAGCGAGATCCATTCACCTCAAAGAATTCTTTTCAGCCGATTTCACACCTGTTTCTGCTAGGGTTGTTTTTGAGAGTAGTCCATCAGTAAGATCTGCTGGATATGGTTTTGTTTCATTTAGCACAAGGGAGGAAGCGGAGGCTGCGCTCTCTTCTTTGGATGGAAAGGTAAGGGCTCGTTCGGTATCACTGTCAGTTTTTGGTTTATTGGTTTTATAAATCATATGATATATACTGAATCATGAACTAAAAAATAATCATACATATAGTAATCATATTAATTTTGTAAACTGGCAACAAAAAACTGAAAACAAAAAACGATACCGAACGGGAACTCTTTGTTTTGCTTTTAACCTAATACCCTGTCAGCCGTTATGAAAAAGACTCATAGAACTCTTCCCTTAAAGTTCAGGGTTTTATTTATAGGTATTCTTATCAGTCATATAAGTTAGTTTCGTTCTTGGTATTGCCACTGATGAATTTCAGTCTGAATTGAGTAGCTCTTGGACTTCAGTTCACTGCTTGAAGCAATTCCAGCAATACCTTTTAACCATAGTGAAGGCTGAAATGGAATTTGATGTGCCAATATCCAATGCTTTCGCCGTAATCCAATGCCACGGGATTTAGAATGAAATAAATCAAAGGACTATTAGCAGAGTTATTCTTGGAAATACGAGTGCAGTTTTTTGCTACTTTTAAGCAATATGACAACCTTTTCCAGACATCTCAATATAGGAGTATAAGAGTGACTGTTATTTTCAGAGCCACGTAAAGCTAATATTGTCATACCTGGCTTGTTTCTGAAGCTTATATTCTGTATTGTGGATTAACTAGCATGTATCAACTAATCAACTGTCTATAAGCAACTTCTGTAAGAGCATCTCCAATGGTTGTAGCTAGGGACTAGCTTGAAATTTATAAAAGTCTCAAGCTAGTAGCTAGACCATTGGAGTGCAAATATTAAATTAGCTTGGCCAAGCAAATTAGCTTAAACAACCTAATTTGCTTGACAACTAGCTCCCAAATTTGTCAAATAATTAATTGACAAGTGGGACAAGTGAAACTAATTTAATTAACAAGCTAGTTGCTATCCATTAGAGCACAAATTAACTAAACAATGAAATAGCTTAAAATCTTATGTGGCACAACAAGCTAATTGTCAAATTAGCTTACTATTAGAGATGCTCTAAACATGTAGAGCATGTTTGGTATAACACTTTTCAAGTGTTGGAAATGGAATCAATTAACTAATTCTATTACCTGTTGTTTGGTATGAGATATGGGTACGTAACACACTCCATTTCCAAAGGGTAACCATTACCACCAATTTGTTACCTCTAGTAACCTTGTGGTAACAAAGTGTTATCGGTTATCCTCCTCAATCCTTAATTTGATACAAGGGGTTGCTTTGCTTAGGTATACCAAACAACAAATAATGAAAACACTTAACATTACCATTTCGCCTTCTTAAATGTTTCCAATCCATTTCATTTCCTAGATTCATACCAAACATGCACGTAATATGATGTCTGGAACTTTGATGGTAAAGTAGATTCATGTTGCTCGTCTGTAAATTTAATAAATTAAATTTTGATATAGGAATTATTGGGGCGTCCAGTACGCTTGAAATTCAGTGAACGGAATAGTGATGTCGAAGCTACAAATGAAGAGAAAGAGACAGATAACTTGGATGAATCTACAGTCGTGATTAGTGAGAAAGAAGTTTCCGATGATCAGCCTGACGAGTCATAGTCTCATATAGGAAGAAGTCGTGTTCTCAGAAATCCGGTGTGTACATTTTTGCTATATTCCATTATTCTTCTGCACTAGATGCTTTTTCAACCACTGTTATGCTCATTATTATCATTACTGGTATTATTTTTGTAACACATGTGCCTTACCTTAGTAAACCCTAGTGTAGAACTTGTAATTGCATCTCAACTTTTCATTTCATAGGTATACAGCAAGTGTATAATATTTCCATGAATACAGATTTGCTGCAACTGCAAGAAACATACTGTACTTTCTATGTGGGTAGTGTTTGCCCCTTTTGCAGAATCTGTATAGTTTTCATGTGGGTAGCTATTATTCAACTTATTGTGACTCAACTTATATTATCTAAACTTATCTGAACTCATCTGAAATTAACTCGTATGAAATTAACTGAACTTATTTTGTGCATATTGGAATATGCTAGGATTCCTGTAGATAAATGTTTACTCCTTAATTGGCTATATAATGGAGTTTAAACTCCCCTATTTCATCATCTTCTTATCTAAATTGAGCTAATTACATAGAGATTATTGTACTTTGAGCCGTGTGCCGTCCACGAAAAGATAGTTGTTGACATCTATGGCTGTTAGTGATTGAGGTTTTGATGAGGGAAACAATTACTACACTCAACCACATTCTTGGGTTTTTCTTGTTATCCTTATCACTTTGCAAGTTTTGCATTGATAAATATGGTTAAGGAGTATTATTCTTATCAACTCTCTACTTCCCAACTATCCCACATAAATGTCTAAGGCAGTTGTATTCTTGTGAGAGCTATTCGATTCCAAGATTCAATCACAATGCATTATCCATTTTAGACAGAAATTTGCATTCAGAAAACTGTATGTGAAACTGTCATAATGTTACTGTTATGTGGCGGAAATAGTTGGCTGAAAATAAGGTAGCAAACACCACTCGAACCACCCTGTATCACATTAAGGTCTTGTTCTCTTCATAGGACCCGGTCTGATTTTTCTAGTTTCTGGTTTGGTATGAATGTTTATGTAAACTAAGGCATCGGTCGTGCCGGAATCGATATCCTATTTCCAGCTGAATGAGGGCCGCACAGCCGTCAACCCTTTTTAAGTGCAGTGCCTAGATACAATCTTCTGGTCTTTCGTCCGCTATTCGAATTTCTCTCTTAGAAAATGGCCCCGGCCCCAGCCGGAAAGAGTAAGACCGGAGATTATGTATGTTTTCTGCGAGTGTTTTTTTGCTTTTTTGGTCTGATCTGGTATGACTTATCTGGTCCGGTGGTCTGATATGGTATGATTTTCCCGTTCTGATCTAATAAGCAATAAGAATAAGGTGATTGTGGGATGAAAGCCTAAGACTTGTCTTATTTTCTTTTATTTTAGGTTTAATAAGTTAATATTCCATATTGTATAGGATAAGTTGAGTTTGCTTCGGATCTCATTCTAGTATGTTGAAAAACTCCGTTATAAACTTGGGTGTGACCCTTGAACGTATGCCCAAGCACATGGACAATGTGTGGCAAACGTGCTTGGACAAAACGGTTTCAATAAAGTATGGTACGTATCTCCTGTAAAGAAGAGTTGTTCATGGACGGGACAACTCGGATGATTCGATTTATCGGATCCTCGAAAGGGGGCTAGTATGTACAACGTTGAAAACTTGGATGGTTTTCAAGACTCAACTAATTTGGTCAAGGTGGGGTACATGTTTCTTATCCAAGATCATTTCGAAGTTATTGAGTTTTCCAGCTTCCACCAAAATATTTCGTCGTCTTTCCTTTCAAAGATTCGTTAGTTTGGAAATTCCGGAAAAGTGATTTCGGTACACCAATTTTGAGAAGAAAATATTCTATGTTTTAATTAGATATAGATATGTTAAATCAGTACAGTAGTGTGTCAAATTCAGTTTCCGGAAAATTCTTTATTCACCAGCTTGTTGAAGCTCATCTATGAGTTAAAAGCTTTTGTACCCGATTGTCTCAAAAGAAACAACAAAGAGGGTAGGGCCAATGTTGACTACGTTTCCTAACCCTCTTCAAATACACACCAATCATTATTGATTTATTGATATACTTTGTGTATCTTTCATCAAAAGGTGTAGTTGTAAGTTGTAAGTACCTTTCATAGGGGTTAATAATGCCAATCTTCACAACAAATTTGCAGCCCGTATGTAACAACAAATCGTGTACGAGTCCGTCTCTAAAAAATTTAGGTTCTGTTCTATTCACCTTACTCTTATTGCTTATAAGATCAGATCATATCAGAAAAATCAAAGCAAGTCAGATTAGAAGAAGCAAAAAGACGCTCACGTAATTCATTTACATTAGAATAGACTAGATTCGATAAAACAGAACAAAAACAAGAAAAATCAAATCAGGTTAGGTGAAAAGAACAAAGCCTTATTGTGATCAAACGGACTTACAATGTATTTGTAACCTTAACTACAACTCTTTAAGGATCCTAATAACTATGTTAAGGAAAATCTTGAAACTTATTACCTTATACCATATTATTCATCATGTACTTATTTTTAATGGGTAAGAAGAAATGATCCTACTGAACCAACACCTAACACGTGTATTCATCGTGGACCTGTGAAACCATACACTCCACATAGTTTTGTGACATTAAAGTATAAAGATCATAAAAGATGAGAAGCTTAAAATTTAAAGGCACCTTGACCTGGTCCTGTGGTGTCCTCTTGTTCTTATTGTGGCTCAACTAACTTTATCTTTTAATTACAAAATATTCCATTCACCATTTATATTTCTTTGAGATCTTGGTATATTCTTAAAGTTCTGTTATGCTAGATTTAAGTTCAGATTTGTATATTTGCTAGATTCTTTAATTTTACTCCACAATTTTATTTCCATAATGTGATATGTGATATAAAAGGGTACACAAATATTATCCACATACAGAAGAATGGACAATCTCAAGTTCATGGGGGTAGAATGAATGTTCTGATATATGCTGTAAATTTGCAATGCCCACAGTTCTACAATGCAAATATGTTTTCCAGCTCATTTATTTCTTCCATTTTTGTCTTGCACGTACAAGATGCACAATACACTTATCGTAAACCAAGACACAGAGTAACTTTTACCCCTTTTTTATAACTTTTACCTGATTAGGTACAAGTAGTATACAACACAACTAAGGTATGGGTGCACCGTGCACCCTCTTACATTTTCTCCTTGTATTTGCATTATAAAAGAGAGAGAATATCAATTGACATAAAAATACCTTTGGAGTTTGGATGCACCTAAAAATTTCAACTCAGTGTGTGGCAAAGCATCACAAGAGAGTACGCGACAATTTCACCAAAAAGAAATTGGGACAAATTTAGTTTATCAGATGATGTTTAATGTCTCTCGTTAAATCAGTGTGAGACAGTTTCATACTTTTGAGAAAAGATGTGTATATTAAATATTCTTCATGCATTGAAGTATATAATGCTGTTGATTTCTATTGTTTGTGCAGTGGGACAGTGGTCCTAACTAACAAAGTATCCTATGCCTCTAATAAAAAGTATACTTATTTGACAATTTAGACATGCTAATTAAGTAATTTTGATTAAAGAGATTCTTAAATTTATAAGCATATATTTATCTCATTGGTTAATTGTGGGATGTAGTACGACTTAAGGGCCTTTGATAGGAATGGAGTGTTATACACACCAAGCTGACATTCCTTAGCACTATAACATTCTGATTTTTGATAGTGTATTTTTACTTTTTTTTTATTCTTAATAAGGAATTAATGTGACTAATTGGGGTTTTTTTTTTTTTACATAAGTAATTGGATCATTTAGAGAGGTTGAAACTTGATCTTGGTGGAGTATAGAGATTATGAGGAATCATTTGCTTTTAGCAATATTTGCTTAATAGTAAAGAACTCTTTAGCAGCCACTCTCACTGACCGGGTTCTTAGATACAATCTCGATGTTTTTATTCAAAAATTATCACCATATTTTACTACGATAACCTCAGATGAGATAAGCTTTAGTGCAAGAAAGTACAAGGAGTAGCTCAATTAGTTGGTTTTGCTAATCATCGAACTTTTTGTGTTTGAGGTGATCAGTTTTTAAAGAGACCGGATCATATCAGATTAGATCTGAAAAAGTAAAAAACACTCACATAAAATATTAAGTCCAGACCAAAAACTAGAAAAATCATACCAAATCAGATAAAGAGAACAAAACCATAAGTTTTGACAGAGCATAATTGGTTATGATTGTACTTGGGAAAAGCAAAATCAAATCAGAGAGCTGACTTTTATTATCAAGTTGATGATGTTTAAGGAAAAATAATATTCTTTTAAGACATGTTTAAGATTTAATTAATTGCTTCTTTTACACATAGAAGGTGTATGATATGTAAGAACATAAGGTTTGAATCATGAAAGAATATATGCTTGTTGCTACTTGCTAATGCCTAGTGGGTTTACCACACTTTGGACATATAACCCATTTCATTTAATTAATTAATTTATATGATCAGTTTTTATACTGTAGTTAGTGTGTTAAGCAAGGTTTTGTTTAGTCATTTGAGTACAGAAGAATGAACATACTACATAATCTTGTTTCCAACCTAATTTAGACCAATGAAATAGTAGTACGGATTTACGGAATAGGAGTAGTAAGTTTCTATTTTCTGATTTCTTTGGGCATGTGTTTCGGATCAAATCATAGCTGGGTGCAACTGCAAGGGGGTCCACCAACTCCCTAAAAATTCTGGATACGCCACTGTCGACCACCTCGAAAAAAATTCTGGCTACGCCACTGCATATAATTATGGTGGTGTATAACGTTGCCGTTTTATGTTCCTGGTATATTAGATGATTGTGATTATTGCGGAAGTTAATTAATACATCTAGAGATTAATTTATCGTTACGCTGCAGGCAGTGGCGGATGTTAGGGCGGAAAATTTTGTAATGTATTTTAGTTATGTCGCCCTAAAATTTGTGTATAATTGTACTAAATTACATACTATATTGCTTAATTTTTCTACAGATCCCCCTCATAAAACTATTCAAGATCCGCCACTTATTACAGGGCAAAGGGCATATAAGTAAATTCCAACTCCGATATACAACTAACTTTCTACCCCATTCCCCCCCCCCCCTTCAATCATGTTAAAGAAGATTGCCCTCATGGGCCATATGTTAACATTTCTACACTTGACTCACAAAAGTGATTAGGAGAAGTGTACAAAATTTGGGCAACCAGAAAACAAAGGCATTCATTACTTTCATGAATTCCCAACTATCCCTAAACCTTAGTCAACAATTTTTCTAACCCCTTCACTTTCTTTCCTCAAAAGAAATGCTAAAGTAGTAAAGCTAAAAAGAAAAAGGAGGGAAAAAAAAAAACAATTAGATATAACACCCAAACACCCTTAAATCCCCTCATTTCCCCTGTATTTTCCTCCTCCTATGTTCAATCTTGCTAAAAATTTGATAATACCAATAAATATTTCAATTATTTGAGATAATATTATAAACAATCTTATGCAATTTCTAGGAAAACCAAAACCATTGTTACCTTACATGAACATAGAAGACTGTTCTCTAAGGTTATGCACCACAAACTGCCCTAAATGGTGTGATGGTATTTTCATACCGTTAACTCCACCACCACCACCACCTCCATTTTCTTTCCCTGAAGAAAACTCTCAACTTAGCCCAACTTTCTCACCTCTTGTAATTGCAATCATTGGAATTCTTGCAAGTGCTTTTCTTCTAGTAAGTTACTATGCCTTAATCTCCAAGTATTGTGGAAAAAACAACAACAACAGGGTTAATCAGCTTTCGAGTAATAATGGAGGAATAATTGTTGATGATGATTATGATGGTAATGGTAACCATCAACATGAGCCATGGTTTGTTACAACAACTGGGTTAGATGAAGGTTTGATTAAAAGTATCACCATTTTTAAGTACAAAAAGGGTGATTGTTTGATTGGAAGTAGTGGTAGCAGAAATGGTGAAAGTGATTGTTCTGTTTGTCTTGGTGAGTTTGTTGAAGATGATGATTTAAGGCTTTTGCCTAAATGTAATCATGCTTTTCATGTTAGTTGTATTGATACTTGGCTTAGGTCTCACTCTAATTGCCCTCTTTGTCGCGCTAATATAATCTCCTCAGCTTCATTAGTGGTTGCTAATATTGATAATAATAATAATAATAATAATGGTGTTCAAGTTCAAGATCATAATGGTGTGTTAGAAAACCAGGGTCAAAGTGAAGAAGGGAGTGATTTTCTTGTAGAAGAAGCAAGTGGGAATTTACCAAAAACCCCATTTCGAGCTTTGAGTGATCTTGGTGTTAGAGGTTATGGAGGAGAGGATACAATGAGAAGGTCAATTTCCATGGATCATAGATATGAAGCTCGAGTTTCAATTCCTGATCAATATCATGATCAATCTTTGAAAAGGGTAGCCGGTGAAAGCAGCAAGTTTGGTGTTTGTAGTGGTGGTAGTGGTGGTGGTGGTAGTAGTAGAAGGGTGGTGTTGCACGGTGTTTCGAGTGGTAGATTTTTGTTCAGTAAACATGGCAGAGGGAAAAATGCAGTGATAATTCCTCTATAATGATACAGTATTACAGTATATCACACCCCAAAACAAATGTAAGGGAAAAAGAAACTTTTTTCAGATTGTTAAGAATTGTAAGAATTATGATTTTGCAGATTGTCTTATACTAATTAATTTGTTTGATGTAATTTAGATGATTAGGACTGAAAACCTTGTCTTAGAATTATTTTTTCTTTCCTGTTTTTTTTTTTCACTTATAATTTTGATTTTAATGGGAAGTTGGATGACTTTCCTGATTGTGACCTGCACACCTTGTTTATATGAATATATTGTTTTAGGCATTTTCAGATTGGTTATAGACTTATAGCTGTTCTACTTGTTGTCTGGTTTGGCCGACTTTAGGGCTTACTCTCTGCGTTCCATAATGTTCGGTATGGATAATCTGGGTATTATTATTATCAGTAATGGAGGTAAAGGAGTTCAATTAAGCCAGACATCAATAAAATAAATGCTTCTTCAAGATTTGTCTCATAATCACTGCAACATTGACAATGTCTCCTTAAAGTCGAACCTTAGTTCTAATACAATTTGTTGGGCGCCTGCGCGTGTACTTCTTTGACATTGCCGAAGGTAGTCACTCTCTGTGCACCACTCAACTAATGCTCGAGGAAGGTCGTGTCAAGGTTCTTAACTCGGCCTTTAAACAATAGGGTTGTCAAATCGGGTCATTGGTCGGTTACGGGTCGGGTATAATCGGGTAAGGTATAATCGTATGATGTTTTGTACGTGGTCATTGTGCTCATGCGGAATTGCAGATTTAATGTGTGAACCTTTTTTTTTTCGGGTCACTTCGATTTTTGTCAAAAATCAGTTAAATCGGATTATTTTTTGACAGCCCTACTCAACAGGGCCAGTGCAAGGACTGAATCCCTTTCTGCTTGCACAACTGCACATGTACCATCAGATTCACGTTCCATTTGTATAGCACTGTGTAAATTTACTCGTTAAAAGCACTTATATTCTCTTACATAATGTGGGCTTGTATAAAAAGGCTGTAGGAATGTTTTCATATCATCAAATGGGCCGTTGATAGTTAAAACTTAAAAGTACTGTCAGTAAAGCCCAAAGCCCAATAAATACCAAATTGGGCCGTTGAGAGTTAAAAAAATGTTAAGGAAAATGATGCAAGATAATGTTAATATGGCTGGCTGGAAAGCCTATTTTAATTAGCAACTGTTCATATTTGAGAGAGGGAAAAGAAGAAACAAACAAGAATATTACAGTGTTACCTAATTCACTAACCCACCTCTTTAACCACGATTCAGAACGTGTGAGTTATTGGTACGTGGTGGTACGGTACACTTTTGGACGAGTTTAACAAAACTATAAACTAACTACGTGATGAATTATGTTATAGTACCTCCTTTTTACGTACCAAAACGTGTTGTGTTTCGGGTAACACTGGAATATTACAGTGTTACCTAATTCACTACCCACCTCTTTAACCATGATTCAGAATGTGTGACTATTGGTACGTAGTGGTATGGTACACTTTTAGACTGAGTTTAACAAAACTATAAAATATGTGATGAATTACGTTCTAGTACTACCTCTTTTACGTACCGGAACGTGTTGTGTTTCGGGTAACACTGGAATATCCCAAGAAACAACATCTTGGAGCATTGGCGGATGCAATGTTTGCTGAGTGGGGTCACTTGACCCCACTTGGCTGAAATTTTTTGCATAATTGTAATCAATTTTTGATTAATTCGTATTAAAAAGTACTTGATTTTGTTAATTTTTCAGTAATTTTGTAATAGTGACCCCACTTAGTACAATTTCTAGATCCGCCACTATCTTGAAGCTTAATAAGTTAACAAAGAAGGAGCAACATCTTGCTCAATTATTCTAAGCATGTGATGAACTGCCTCTGTAATACTATCTACAGTAGTGAGCTGGCACCCTTCTTCTACCTGCAAAAGAACATCCAATTCCATAAAGCTAAAACTGTTTAAACTTCCCCAAATTATGACCAGATGATGGCATCTCTATTTTTAGCAAACTCAACAAACATTGAAAACTAGCCTTTCCCCTATAAGCTAGGTAGGTAGTACTAAGTACTTTTATTTTTGCCAATAAATGAAGCTAAATTTGCACAATCATCAATTCTTTTCTTAATGACCATTGTTCGGCAATTAGAGTTTAACGTTTGGCTGTTTACTTTTTGCATTAGCAATTAGTTGATTCTCGTTTTGTTTAGCAGGTTAGATTGCAAATTTAACTAGTTGTTTGTATAAATGTATTTAGTAACGCATAGAGGTTCGCTAAAGTTGTTAATTATTTTACTTTTATGTACTCCTTTATAGCATTTATTTAATTTTGTTAGGTAAGAATAGTAATTATGGACAAAAATGTTTTTACAATGTTACATTAACAATTCTAAGCAAAAAGTTGGTGAAATGAGTCATTTTCAAAATGAGAGGTTTTATCTCAATCATCTTTTCAATATTTTTTTTTTACTAAACACCCCAACCTCTAAAAGACTAAATGTGGTCCAAACCTCTAAAAACCCTCTAAACCTCTCTTTACCAAACAAGGCTCTGATGTGTTACTCCAACCATAATCCCAAATATTCTCTGTAATAAGGAACGGTACCTTTTAAGGTATACGGCTAAAAATGGCAAACAGGTTGATCAGACCGGATTTGGTTTGGGTTAATTATGTTCATATCATATTTGAGTCCTTAATGCAGATCAAACTGAAGTTATCTAGTTTCATACACAATTCGGGTGAGGTATATATCGGTCAGTTTTGCCAAGACTATGTATAGTACACTATAAATGCATATAGAAAATGTAACAAAATGTGGCAAATGCAAATACATACCTTCAAACTGATGGAATACAGGACTAAAGGGTCCAATGTGGTGACACTGAGATGAAGAACAGTGAACCGAAGTGTTTGGAAACCAGAAACCAATTTTGATAACTGTCTTGGATTTTTCTTCGAAAGGATTCGAAGATTTGCATGGGTTTCGATCAAGGTGACCTCGATTTCAGCTACTTCAGCTTTGCTCTTTAAGGTATACTTGTTACCAACTTCAGAAAAAGTTTGATCAGAATCTGTGAAAAATTCTGGGAATTGAGTTGACAATGTGCTGTTGTAGGTTGTGGTTGGAGTATTGTTACTGTTACTGTTACTGTCACCGGTTTCTGATTTCATAATTCCTGTTTGTTGCAGAAAGATCATCTTCTGAAGTTCAAGGGATTGTACAAGATGTTCAAGCTCCTTCACAAATTCTATGGCACCACCAACTATTGAGGCCTGATCACCCTGCAAAAACATTGACATCAAATAAGGAACATTTACAGAAAACTAAATTTTATGTGTTTGAGTGAACTGTGAAGTGACTAATTCTGTTAAGCCTTAAACTATAATTGTCAATCTTACAACAGAGAAGAGTTCAGAATCAAATCCAAGAAGAAAAACAATATCCCTACATCCCAAAATAGAACTAATTTCTTTTTAGTTCGTCCCAAAATGAAAGGTCATCACTTTCTAAATTTTGTGAACACAGTAGAAAATTTGAACTTTCTCATGCGAATCTTGATCATAATACCATATCCTAATGAGAATTCCTGAGAGAGATTAGAATAGTAAGGTGAAGATATAAAAATTTAAACAGAGAAGAGTTCAGAATCAAATCCAAGAAGAAAAATAATACTCCCTCAGTCTCAAAATATGACTCATTTCTTTTTAGTTCGTCTCAAAATAATAGGTCACTTTCTAAATTTAGTTAACACGGTATTAAATTTGAACTTTCTCATGGACTCTTGATGATATCCTTAACTAGGATTCCTGAAGATATAAAAATTTAAACAATGAAGATTAGTTACGGTATTTTAGCTCTAAATTCGTTAAAAGGACCACAAATAGCCCGTATCAAATCAACAATTATTTAGGGACGGAGGAAATAATAAAGAGATACCCAAAACAGAATAAATAAAAAGTCAAAGTTCTCATGCATGTTTACATCAAGCTCTCATCCAAGACAGTTTAGTTTATGCATTATTGTTTATAAATAATGTTAGCAAGAACAGTAAAAAAAGTTATGGAAATAATAATACTTACCCTTTGAGCATAAGATTCAGGCATAAGAGAACGAAGAACAGCAAGGTGTTCATTCATCTGTTTCCTGCGATTCCTCTCAACAGTAATGTGAGTCATCCTCTGTGTTTCAGCTTCTTCTTTGTTCTTGCTAACTTTTGGCCTTCTCCTTCTCACCTTCCTTCCTTGTACAACACCTAAGTTCACCCTCTTGCTAGCTGTTCTACTACTCGGACACTGATCCATGGATCCCAATCCGGATATACCACCAAGATTTTCAGGGTTTTCCATTACAAAAAGATCATCCATAATGCCAAAATTACTTCCATATATAGGAGCATTATTCAGAGTTTCATAGACCATGAAGTTGAAGAAATCATTATAGTTAGGCATCATTTCTAGGGCCATCTTAACCTATGCATAAAATAAAACTAGGCTAACAAAGAATTTTCTTTTTAGCAAAGAAAACAGAGGAGTAAACTGAGTAAGAGGATTATTGTTCTTATATCAGTATGAAACTTAAGAAAGGTATAAAAATTCAAAAAATAGATGAAAGCAAGAAAAGGGATGCACGTGAGAGGGGGAACCTGTTTCAGGAAATATCTGAGTATTTCTGAAATATCAACGGTGCTAATATGAGTTTAGAGAACAGAGTAAGTTTTGTTTTTGTTCCACCCTTCAAAATTCATAAGGATGTAATGTATACCCAAGAAACTGCCATGGTTTTCTGCTAGGGATGGTGAGAAAGGGGACCCTACAAAAGTTGCATGGAAATGAGAATACTTACAAAGTTACACTATAACAAGCTGTGGAATAGCTACATAACATAATAGGGACCCTTGAGAGAGGGAGGGAAGGTCCTTAATTTGTCAGGTAAAACCCACAGATTAGACGCCTAAATGTACCACTTTGTCACTCACAAACACACAAGTCATTATCGGCTAATTTGCCTTAACTTGCGCATTATTACATTTAACTAAGGCTCTGTTTGGTTCACCTGATGATATTAACTTATCTGAACTTGTTTTCCTTAACTTATACTGTATTTGGTAATAGTATAAAAAAAACTTACTTTTTTGTGAACTTATCTAAACTTATTTTTTCTGAACGTGTGCAAGTTTATATAAACTTAGCTTTTCTGAAATAAGTCAAAAATAAGTTAAAGTAAGTTGAAACAAATGGATCCTAACTTTATTGCCCAACATAACATAAACTAGTGATGTAGCTGAAACAGAGGAACTATGTTCATTTTGATTCTTAGGGGTCGAACTTAAGTAATGGTAGAATATAGTTCACCAAACTACTAGACAAAGACAATAGACAATTGTTTAGCGACTAGATAAATTGGTGGAAACGATATAATTATTTCACCACTAAATAAGAGGTCACTCTTTAAATTTTGTTAATTACGTTTTAAATCTTGTACATCACGAGAAATGATTTTGTCACTCCAAAAGTTAATTTGACACTTCTTTCGTAACTTTGTGATGTGATTAGGAGAAGTGCCAAAAACTTGATTCGGAGTGCCAAAATCAATTGCCTTGATGTAGCATTCACAATCTAAAAACAAAGAGACTACTACATAAGCAAATGTGGGGATGAAAAAGAAAATTGAATTTAAGATAATTATGGTAATTTTATTTAATTTCATAAAAATAAACCTGATCAAATGTACCAAATTATTTAGATGACGATAGACAGAAATCCAACTCTACAGAAAGAGTGAAAACAAACAGATACACTGACAATTACATAATGCACGTAAATCAGCAAATTAAAATCAAAGATTGTGTAAAGTTTAAACCATGAAAAGTCCATTGAATGTGACCAAGTTTAACAAAAGAAAGCGATATATGATTAGAACACTAACATCCATATGGTCCCGACCCGAACCCGTAGGGAATCGACATTAGTCATTCACACCACTCAAAACCCTGTTAAGAGAAGAGATTTTATTGAACTGGAAAGGAAAGAAACTGTTTTCCTAAACAGGTGAAGAGGACATGGTGGTGGACCTTATTGGGCCCATCATGGACCCATTATGGTCCAAGATGCCAGATTACGCATCAGAGGGTTCCATGTGAAATCTTACCCCTCAATATAAGTACATGATTATGATTATATAAAATGTAAAGAAAAATAAGGATATTGTTTCGTTTTTCTGATGTTTCATATCATACATAATAATAATAATTATTATAATAATAATAATACACAGAATAAGGACAATATATAATACAATCCCAAGACTAATCTCTTTTCTATTCCAGTGTCCTTTTTTGCCAGCTGATAGAAAGTCATACCAGAAAGCTAACCTTTGCATGAGGAGAAACAAACATACAAAAAAACATCTTCACATTATAATGACCTGTAATATTGTGATTATGATATTTTTTATAAATATTATAGAGACAAATGTCCCCATGATAAACAATGAACCAGATACATGTGGCCGATACGGATTGCGCCCCGGGACCGACAAATCAAAATATGCAATGTAATTTGAAAATAAACCTGTGAATTTGTATTTATCTGTTCTGCAGAATACATATTATTCAGAAAGACAGCATCAAGATTAGGAGAAAAATGTTAAAGCTTTGGGAACTGATGAAGTCTTAGTCTGTTTTGATTTCTGGTCAATGTAAATCAGATCAAGCAAATTGTTCAATACACATTACACATTCATAAAAAAAAAGTTTATAAATAAAAGATAATGATAGAAATCAAATCATAAAATAATTTGAAACTGGGGTATGGTGCTGAAATGATCCATCACTACCAAAACTTCAACCGGAAATTATAAAATTTTGCAAGTCCAGTGAAAAGACACAGAACAAATGCATATAGTAGTAAAATAGCCAAGGCTTGATTTGAAGAGGCAAATAGAGTATCAAAAGATAAGTTTACCAGCCCTGTTAGCAGATTTGCCTGCACAAGAAAAAAGAAAAAAAACAGAGAAGAATTAAACCTAAAATGTACAGATCAAGAGATATATAATACGAGAAAATAAATATAAGTAACTGAAAATATAGAAAGTTCACTTACCAGAAGAAAGGATGCTAATAGATTTTGGTCAAAAGCTGCTTCAAGAGCTGTGAAATTACTTCCAGGAACGAATTCGGAAAGCATAAAAATTGCCAGAACCTACAAATTTTAGCATAGTTTACAAGGAATTATAAAAGATGAAGACAGTCAACATAATAAAAAGGCTACTCGGAAATTTTGAAATATTAGCAGTTTTCCCGTCAGCTAAAGGTAGAAATTTACATAATAAACTGAAATAACATTGGCCAATACCAGCAATTCAACTTGTAACTTTCATTGTACACAAGGAGAGATAATAGAAAGGCAGTGGGAATTGAATCAAATAAATCAAAACCAGTTTCTGTTTAGAAAGGTATTGAATTAAGGAAATGATGATGGATCTTCAGAGTAATCAGCACTTATTGTTCTAAATGGACGGTCAAGGTAATGCATCCCTTTAATGTTCTTTTTCCACTACTATCATATGTCAGTTAGGGTGCTATAATCTACCATTTGGTACCTCTCCAATTCAGCTACATATTAACAGCAACTGAATCCTCCTTTCAGTCTCTTTTCTCAATTTGAAGTACACAACAAGAGTCTTAACATGCCAATGTAGATATTGAATTAAGAATAAAAACAAATCTTAAGTCATGTAATACAAAGAAATAAGTAGGTATTAGGTCCACCGAGAAATAGAGTTTGCACATAATAAGGCACAGGCCAGACTTTTCCAGGGAATGAGAAGATTGGGACTACTTACATGGTTGTTTCCTTAAGTTTAAGCAGAGCAGAGGGGAACACACAAGAAGTCTAATGTGCATTTTGTATTCATCAAGATAATTTTGGAACTATGGAATACTTTTTTGAGGTTTTATCATATTGCTTCACCACATCCAGAAAAAGTGGTTCACTTGCTTTAGAACTAATAAGGCATCTCATAAATTTTCAACAGGAATGTTCAGCAATAATGCTAGAAACAAGCTTTAGACATGTTATAACTTATGTGGTTCATTTGCTTTAGAACTAATATAGCATCTCATAAATTTTCAACAGGAATGTCCAGCAATAATGCTAGAAACAAGCTTTAGACATGTTATAACTTATAATGGTTTATCCATAAGAAAACAAAAATACTGCAATTAATATAAATTGGGCTCACACTAACCCCACTAAGCATCGGCCACAACCACTGACGTAGTTGAGTTGAGGCTCTAAGCTGCAGTAGAGATCCATAACAGAAGGCTATTCACCTAGTTTATCTAGAATCTATTGCAACCATCCAACAACAGAAAAGTGTAGTTAATTCTCTTGTTAAAAAAGTAACTGTAGTATACTTGATTGTTCAGGACATTAACTAATTCCATTTCCTATAGGCCTAAAAACAGCAATTTTACTCTGGGATTGGAGTCCTTTCAGAGTTCAGTATATAGAACGAGGGTCTCTAAAACCCAATGGTGAAGGTTCAAATCCTACTAAGCATAGTTTCCAATATTATAACTTTATAAGAAATGAAAACTAATTGTTCAAATTGCGCTTTCTTTTACATGGTTTAGAACTTGACTTAAAAAAATTAGGCTTTGATAAGAGATTCGAAAAGACTCTTAACCAATAGAAGTTTAAGTCATACATTATAAAGATGACGTAAGATACAATACCACACCCAAGAAAGATCTTTCTAACCAAATTGATTATATCAACTAAAAAGAAAATAAAGGGAAGAGGTATACCTCAAAAGTTACAGCCAGCACAAGCATCACATACGCCATGTTGCACTGAGAGAAAATATAGTAAGAATTTACTTAATTCTGCAAAATTAAACAAGAAGCTAAAAAATCAAATCATAACCAAGCAGTATGGTAACTATACCATTCTTCGCGAGACTTGTTCCACATGCTGGTTTAAAACCAGAGTCAACAACCTACATTGTTCAGAAATGCTTAGCTGCAGCTAAAACCACCTAATGGAAACTACAAATAAGTTCAAGGAAAAAGATACTATACCAGAGTACAACAGAAATGGCGCAAACTTCCTTTCTTGTCTGCTGATCTCTATGTGAAGAACAAGAATTGTTCTTAAAGAATAGTTGGTAGCTCAGCTGAACACCAATCAGATACATACTCATATATCCTAAGAATTAGAGACCCGTTAATATGTTGACAGAAATACACTCTTTAAACATCATAGGATGTTCAAAAAAAATTAAGTACAAAGAATTAAATTCAAATAAATTGTTTTCGTGAAAGGCAAGAATAATGGATCTAAAAATTAATGCACACATTCAAGAAACAACATCTAATGATACAGTTGATTAGCAGGGAATTTTAGTTCCACGCCAACCTGAACTAGCAATTTTTCTTATTTTTCTGCCATAAATCAAAAGTTTTCAAGGAGCACAAAAGCGAAAGGAGACTGCTTAATGGCACTTACCAAATATACTGAAGACACCTTCCTTGTTTTCGCTTATAATGTCCAATCCTCTCACATCAGATAGCAGATATTTGTTTAAGCCCTGCACCAAAAAGATTTGGTACCCTGAAGGACTGATTAGTCAATTGAATTAACTGGGTATGGGTAGACTACTCATAACTGTCTAAAGTATAATATCAGCAAAAAGGAAAGGGAAATTAATAATAATAATTGTGAGGTTCACAATGTTCATTTAGTAACCTTTACTCCATAGTTACTGCTCACGGTAATCCTAAGGTGTTTAAGAATTCACATCACACCAAAACCATTAACTTCACCGATTTTATAAACTTCAGTCAATATTACAAAAACTTTTAATCTATTACCAACAAATTCATGTTTTGATTTTAATTCTGACAATCGTAAGGTGCTTAAGAATTCACATCACACCCAAAGCATTAACTTCATCGATTTTATAAACTTCAGTCAGTGTCACAATAACTTTTAATCTACCACCAGCAAATTCATGTGCTTATTTTAATTCTTATAAGCACCGTAAGCACTCTTGCTCCCTAGTTTTGTATAGTGCAGCGCAACGCTAGAGTTTAAGGACTGAAGAAGTTTGATTAGCTAATCCCCCCCCCCCCCCCCCCGGGGTTAGGGGCGGGGGTGAAATATGAGAAAATTTCACAAGATTGTAATGAATTTGGAAAAAAAAAATAGCTATTTCTAGCAAGAGGTCTTCTAAAGACTCATACTCACCCAGTCACCCGTCCCTTATTGTTTCCCTCATTTTCCTTTTTGGGTTGTCCCTTTGAATTTGCCCAATTCTATATAGGGACGACTACTTAACTCTCACACCACTATATTTGGTCCCACCACTTTTCTCTCTCATCAACTCCTCCCAACCAAAAATTATAAAAGTGACTTCACTCCAATGGGGCAAACAAAAGGGGGCAGAGGGAGTGGAAATCAAGGTTAGCGCACGAATTTGTTCAGCCTCAGATTACTAAGTTTTGCAAACTATAGACCCGAGGTTATAAAACTAACAGAGTTAAAGACTGACAAAAGATGGAATGATGTAAACTTTTACAAGCCTCAGGCTGCCATTGTGCATGAACTATGGGACAAGATAATCATATTAATTATGAAAAAAATACAAATAACCATGTAAAATTTTCCACAACGAGAACATACCTGTAAGAATGGACAGACCAAGAATCCCACAGTATTGTGGATGAATATTTATTGCTGATGTCAGAAGCGAGATTGCAGCAAGAGTAAAAAAGAAATTCCAGTGCACACCATATTCCCCCACATGGACCTAAAATGACAAAATGACTAGCACGTGTTACAACTTACAAGAGCCTCTTTGACTAACAAACAACAATACGCTACATTTTCAAGGGTATGTTTACAAAGCCACACTATCAAAACCAAGTTAAACTAGTACTCCCCAGTTAGGACTAAAATACAATGGACATTTAATAAACCTGCACAATATACTCTCAGTCAGAGGTTACTAACAATAAATCTCTATTGAGTTGTCTTCAATTGGAATGTATGATTGTCAAATGGGAAAACTAAACCAGATACAGGGTTATACAAATTTCTTAACAATCTTCACCTGATAATCCACTCCTGTAGTTGAAACGAGACGAGCAAAACCCAACAAGATCAGTGGACAAGTAGACTGAAGGGCAGTCTTCCATCCTCTGTGGTCACATAAGCAACAATGGGAATTAAATCCAGGGAACTAAGCTAAATATTGTTCTAGTAAGGATAATATGGTGTATATAAAAATAAAAATTAAATTACAATGCAGACATAAATTTCATAATAAAAAGTATTTTCTCCCTCAAGCCAGAAATCAATTGAGCACATGGGACAGAATGGACAGTAAGCCAAAGAGAAACGTACATAAAGTACATAAAGTACATTAGAGCCATTGAATGAATTGAAGACGCAAAAGCATTTTGGTCTAGATTCTAACCCAATTCATTTCAAAACTACATAAGCTCCTTTTTACAAATAGCTTGAGAAATTAAAGCACAAAAGCAGTTCATTCTACTTATGCATCTCTCGGGGAAGGAACAGAAGATCATGAAGTCTAGATGAAAACCACTTGCAAAAAATGAGTCAGAAACATTGATATCCCAAAGAAACAGAAACAATATCACAGATGACACTTACGTAATGAGGAGAGGGAATGGACAACCTAAAAAGCACCTACTTTTTAGCGTCTCTATTTTGTTCAACGTAATCTACTTCTGGTTTCAGCAATGATTCTTACCCTTGCCTAGTAATTATCCCATTTCCTCCAATAAAATACTTTTTTTTGCCCAAGATTAATCCTTACAGTTTCGTGGATGTTACATGTCAAGCCTAACAACAACAAAACTCACCCTGAATAAACATTACGTGCGTGTCGTGAAACCAGGGCATTTGCCACCACAAATGATCCCACGCCAAGATCCATCTGATACAATCATACTCAAAGGGATAAGTTACCAAAAATGTTAAATGGCCATCATAATGATTTACCATAAGGCAAATTGGTGAAGATCGGGTCACACTGAGTAAGACAGCAAGAGACAGTCAATATTTTACAGCCATGTGGGATTTTGTATAACTTTCAAAAACTATTAACTTTTCAAAATTTAAAGAAATACATAAACAAAGATAATATGACCAAAGCACTAAATTAGAGATGGTGAAAAAGAAAATGTTGAAACTGATTTCAACTTCAAAATAACTGTGGACCTTAAATTTTGAAGTGTAGGTAATACAATAATAATGCCCACTATATGTGGAAAAACAATTGGCGCTTTTTGGTTTTGGCTTCCATAATTTACTTCATGCATCACACTTTGATGCAGTCAAGGTCTCAGGACGATGAATATAGAACTATACATAACTCAGTCAGAACTGTGAGACAGTGACAAGTACAATGCAGAAAGGCCTTAATTACAAGAACTTTTGCATTTCCTTTCTTATTCAATTTCAAATTGTACATGCTGCATTATCTCACTGGTCTTCAATTCAAAGTTCGCCCATAGTATTTGCAATCAACCAGAAAGCCAAGAAACTTCCCATAGAGAGATTTTATTGATCTTTTCTTTTGAATTCCAAAATTTTGTGAGTTAACTAAAGGTAGGAAAAAATACTTGAGTCTACAACACTCTTACCCAACTAGTTCCATAGGTCTCTGTCTTCGCATATTTTCGAGGGAATATTTTGAAGTCAACAGCAAGTATACATACACATGTAATTATCATCTGCAGCAATCATCCTTGTGAGACAAGAGGAACCTTATGAGAACGTAATCTTAAAGAAGTGAAAATTCGTCAAAAAATTAAAACAAAAACAAGGTGAGACGTATACCATGACAACTCTAAATGATGATATACTTTTCCTTACAGTATCACGTGGTTGGCCGCTTCCAGAAGATAAAAAGATATTATATCTGCACACAGAACATTAGAAGGTTGTAAACCACCAAATTCATGTACCAATAATCAATAAGATATGTCAATCACACTTTGCATGACATTATAATTACCTTTTGACTAACATACAGAAGAGAAGAAAGAATGTCAGTGATAGTGCTAGTTTATGTACATATTCTGACAAAACCTGCAATCCAAAACAACCTTTTGTCAAGTTGATTAATTTATCTTTGACTGAAGTATATTAAATATTGAACAATATACATGTATGATAACAAATTTCAAAGCATTTATATGCCTACTGCCAACAAGTTCAAAATAACACGGCATATAACATTACAACCCAGCACTCAGGATCAATTGCTTCAAGAGATTGGTTTGGTGTGTCGTAAAAACAAAATAAAACTTAAATCCGGACTCAAAGTAGAACTAAAACTTAATACAGTCCAGCCTTAAGCAAAACAACCTGCACAAACAGTGATTTGTGAACAACAAACATACTGGAAAATATTAACACGCGGCTGGCTCTCGCATTGCAACGTACTTATGTACCTAACATTAATATACAACAAGATAAACAACTCACTTGTCTTCATGATGATTTTTCTTTTCTGCACTTCCAATTAAGCTATTTTTTCACTTCAACAGTTTAAAGAAGGAGATATTATTTGCTAGTAAATCACTTCTTGAAGATGAAGCGGAAGTGCAGGAGTAGTGAAGGACATAGACTTTTACAATGTACTCATCCCAAACAAATTTAACTATTCTACAATATGCTTTCACACGGAAGTTTTGCAAAGATCATGTGTCATAATATAGGGGTCTATACCTAAATAGTGTTGTTACTTGTTAACAATATATTCCTCACCAGAATACAAACCCAAATCTCAACACAATATATTAACAATTCACAGCCCTTTTCATTCACAAGCCCAATACTCAGCCAGGTAGGATCTCAAGAGTGGGTGCCATTGTGGTCTCAAGTAATTAGCCAGTCGGTTTGGCTTCTTAGACACGGGTATTTAGAAGTTTGTCAAGAAAACATTCTCAAACTAGGGATTTGTTTACCAAGCAATCCTATTGAAATAATGTAGATGAAAGAGGAAGCAGCTCTATGAAACCCACACTTTGAAGACTTCCACTGATGGTTTACTAATGTGAAGTGTAAAACCGCACAATGCACAAAAGGAAAATTACTGAATAAATCCAACCAAGACTGATGTTGGGCAAACATTGAGTCCAATGTAACAGACATGTTTACCAAGAAAGGGCATCTTCTCATAAGCCAGCAATGGATTAGCAGTTTGGAACTAGAAGACAGTTTTAACAGTGAAAGCAGACCAGTCGGCGACTGAATAACAATGGGATCTTATGCATGATTTGAATCAAAACAGGAGGGAGAAGATATAGCACTGAGAAAATTTAGATCAATTATACTGAAGCAGACAAGGATATGTATAGATGAGGTCCTCATACTTGTTTCCTTAACATTATATGGCAGTAACTTACAGTGTGGACAAAGAGGATAGGAACAACAATGAAGAGAAAATCCACAGCCACTGACACCATGTAGGAACTGGAAGACTTTGCAGTAGCTGAATCACTATCATCTTTCTTTGACGACCTCTGTGAAATAATGGAACCTGAAGAAAGAAGATCAGTCTTCTAATCATCCGCAACAAAGAATAATGATTCATCCACAGACTGGAAGACATAGAATGGACACATAGGACCACATTTTCAATTTGTCTTAATTACTTCCTCTTCGTTTGATAAGCAATACTACACAGAAAATTCTTCAGACAATTTTTGCCCAAAGAGAACAGAATGTAAAAGGAAAATGTAACGGCAGTTGTGAACCTGGATCGGAGATGAGAAAAGAAGATAACAGAGCTTCAGAAAGGAGGGGGGGGGGGGGGGGGATCAACGCTGCATAGAAGTTTGAATTTGACTATCATGACATGTAGACAGAACAGAAACAGGAACAAACATGGTCAAGATAAGCCCACTTTATCCTCATCGAGTTCAAACTTCACAAACGGGAAGAAACAATGAGAAATAGGCTTGTATAGTGCAGAAATAAGGCCAATGCTGACATCTCATCTGCTCTGCCAAAAACAACATTTACTCTGAAGTTTTAATTATCAAAGTACGCTAGACGAAATTTCATTTCAATGAAAACTACAAAAGAATATCCTCATGTTATCCTTCAAGGCCAGGTTGAATCTACATCCTCACTGAAGCACTCAAAAGCTGTGACGAGAAAATGAGAAAGCTGGAGAAAAAAGAACCCTATAAGTTATAACAACTAAGGTTTTGAGGCTGGAATCTTTAATTCACTAAACAGTCAAGGATGGGGCTTAGAACACAACCAACAGATGCTGTTATTTTTCAGCAGAAAGCTGGAGAGAGCGGAAGAAAATCGTAAAGCCAGTAGTTGTATGACTTGTATCTATGATACTTTGGATTCAAAGAAGACTTTTCTTAATATAATTGGATCTCTACTGCTTTACAATGTTAACATTGCAAGCTTACTTTCCAACCGCCCGAGACTGAACTTCCTATTTGCCTTATACTGTTTCTCCACCTAACAACTAAAATCAGGAGGGAAAAAAAGGGTAGAAATTTGGCAAAACATAGTGCCAACTGCCAAGAAAGTTTTAGACACTATCACAAATACTTCCGGAACATGCATCAACAATAACCCAATGCCTCTAGAGATTGAGGCTCCCACCCTTGGCAGGGAAAGGGAGTCGGTTTCATGTAGTTCTCCCTTTCCGTTATCACAGTTTAGTGAATTCAATTTGATGAACCAGGAAACTCCTTTGGTTAATCATGTAAATAACGAAGTAGGCATAGGTCACAATCAAACCACGCTTTGCCAACAGGCCCAACACCTTCTCTCCATAATCACAAGGGTAAGTATGTATATTAGCTGCCTAGTAACTTCGGCATAGGTGATAGTCTCGTACGAAGCTACAGTATTTCCTAACATCCATTTTCCTTGGTCTTCCTTACTGCTTTCACAAGGATGCTACTCAACCAGATCTTAAACATCATCTTTCATCTTTGTTTTCCTTAGTCTCTGAGCAAACCACAAATATGCTACTTCATATTAACCTTCAACCACATGATCAATTCTTTTCATTCACTCCCCAAATCTCATCCCAATGATTCCAGCAGCCACATTGAGTCGGGGTAACTAAATTATAAGTTTATAACCTAATTCATTTCAATACTATAACACAAACCCTAGTCTGTTGTACTCCTTCGGAGAAACTTCCCAATTGCACAAGAAAATTCATACCTAATACACAATTATCCTAAGAAAATAATCAGTAGCTAGTTCCAACAACTCCCGTAACACTAATTAAATGCCGCTAATTCAAAGCCAAAAATACATACCAGAAACATAATTTAACCCAATTGCACGCCGAATCAGCACAATTACCTGAAAATTAGGGTAAGAAATTGCAACAGAACTCAACAAATGTATTCCATTCCACAATTAAGAAATTAAGGAAGCAGAAATGTTGAAGAAAACATACAGGAATAACGAGTGCGAGTGAGAAAATGTCGAGTAAAGATGATCCAGATAAGTTGCTAACAAACCTAACAGTGATACAAACATGAAACTAAGAGTCAATTAAATCAGATTAGACTCTGTTGAAATTGAATAAGGAGAGAGAAAGTTGAAGAAATGAGTAACTGTTCTTTGAGATGCTTGTTGTGGTTGAAGGACGTTGTTGCAGATGAATCCGCCATTGTTGATGATGTATACGGCTCTGCTATTCAAGTTCTGCAATTTCTTTGAGTTAAGCGGAAGCGCGGGTAAAGTTGGTCATATACGAGACATGAGGAAGACGATGTTCATTGAATCTGGAGATTGGAGACTAGAGAGGAGAGAATGGTAAAAAATAAAAATAAAAAATACAAAAACAAATAAAAAGTCTTTAGATTACTCTTAAGTTCTTTACCCTCGGTAATTCTTGGCCCTTATTAACTTAATCAGGATTTCGTGGATACCAACGAGTTTAATTGGTAAAGTCTTGAGAGGTGGTATTCCGTATTAAAGATCTGAGATTAAATCTCGTCTACATTATTTGTGTAACGTTAACCTAATTGTAAATATCCATCTATCATCCACGATCCATTCAACTGTTATTCTTACATTGAATGTAGTTTTGTGTAACCTCATCGGCAATGGGTGAGCATGGGTTGGGTACCCGAACCAATAACATTATCGTATCGGGTAACCGATAACCAATAAGGCTAAAATTGATACCCATGATCGAACCGACCGTTAAGTTCGGGTACCAATACTTCGGGTACCCAAACTTTCGGATCGGATATCGGGTACCCGTTATGATATCTAATTAGATAAAAAAGACTTTATAGCTAGATTATTGTAATATCATTAACACTAAATACCAACGTTAACCCATGATTTTGACTACATTACTAATGAAATTAGAATTTACTCATATACATACCATTTAGGATTCTGAGCTCTTGGCAAAAAATATTTAAATTGGGAAAAACTTAAAAAAAAGGGCTTATCGGATCGTTATCAGGTACCCGTTATTTATAAAATGATATTCGTAACCATATCCAATAACCAAATTTTGGATCGGGTACCCTAACCGATAACCATATCGGTTCGGGTACCTTCTTTTTCGGATCGGATACCGGTTCGGATTTCGGGTTTTTGGTTTTTCGAATAGTTTTGCTCAACCCTAATTGGCATCATATAAAACATTGTAGTTTCGTGTAATTTATTTTTTAAAGAATTGAGAGGAATAATTTCACGATTATTGTTTACCTAATTAAACACATTAATGTGGTATGTTTTGACAAAGGGTTTAGAAATTGCATACTCTAATGCCATTATGAGTTCTATATAGCCAACTTTTAAATTTATGTTAGGATGAAATCTAACTCTATAATCCAACCGGTACAGAAATTGTATCTTCAAACTGCAAGTATTAACATAACACGATCCCCCGATAAAATGACCCAACGTACTTTCTGGAAAATCCGTTTCATCTACTCCGTACGAAATAGTATAGACTTCCCCTGTTTTAGAATACTTGCTCCATTTTGATTTCTTACACTAAATCTGACTACATTTTATTACTAAATGTAATTATTTTAATTATTATTGGGTTAATCTCTACGTATGTTTTCAAAGTATCGGCTTTTTATAAACTTTTTCTAACAATTAAAGTGATGAATATCCAAAGTTATTTCGTTGGCAAACATAAAATAAAAAATGGTGCATGTACGGGTGAATAATTTTCAAATTCTTTTGAATGGTTAAAATGCCATGACAACACTTGCAAATGCACAAACAAGCAACATAAGAATAGATATATCTTGATTAATAAAAATTGTTGTACTCTGTATTTCTCTGTTACATAATGATATTATATGTAGCAAAACATGCATTAATATTATCAATCTCCTACAAAATTTGATTTAAATATATAATCTAAACCTACAATAATAATAAAAATCCTAATCTAATAAGGGACCATCTCCTTTATTTTCAAAAGCAGAAATCTCTCCAAAACCTTCATGCCTTGTTCTTGATGTTTTGCATGAAACCTCCTCAAATGTTGTACAACTTAATGTAACTTTATGACGATGCCTTCTTTTGATGAGTTCTTTGACATGATCCGGTATTCTCAACGTGTATTTATCGGCCTCTTCTCTAGGAGCCCTATCCCTAAATATCGAATGTCCCGTTGTATGTGATCTTGCAAACTTCACGCATTTCAATGCACAATCTTCACTGTTCTTCTTATTATCATTCGCGTCATAATCCTCCTTAATCACGATGCTAATAGCATCATTATGATTATTATGGTTATGATTATTATTATTAGTATCCAAAGAGGATGTATTTTCCTCGATAATATCATGATCTACATTATTGTTTCCAATACTACCATTTCTTCTAATACTTCTGTTGTAGGGAAGTTTCTCCGGTGATTTCTCCATTTCCAAGGTATCCAGGTTTCTCCGACAAACCGGACACGATTTATGTAACTCGAACCATAGATCTATACACTCTCTGTGAAAGACATGACAACAACTTGTCAATAGTCTAAGGATATCATCATCATCAAACTCACACAAACATATAGCACATTCAAGGCCATATTTCTCACGTCTATAATCTTTTACACTTGAATATGTAAAAGTAGGAAATGAGTTTACAATGGTTAAATCTAGGCCAGGAGGAGTTAGGGTTGTAGTAGTAGTATTTGGATTAATAGGAGTTCCATTAGGAGTTTGCCTATTATTTAAAGAATTGACTATATTTTCTAAAAAACATCTACAAAAATATATGGAAAAGAAACCTACAAAAAACATAACTAATAGAAGTATGGTTAGAACAAGTGTAACCGGTGGTGTTGGGTCTTGAGGGAATTGTGGGTCCGGAAGTGGCGATTCCGTCATCGACATCGGCGTGTTGATGATATACGGCTTGGTTATTGGCCGGGATAATGGTCCTCCGGCCTCAGCTTTTTGCATCTGAAACTTACTGAGTTACCAAACAACCATTATTTTTTTACCGTGATTGAAATTTGTGACTTTTTTTTTGTGAGGAATGTTTTGAGAAACTATAACTAAGGAGAGAAAAAGAAGATGTATGAGATTAGTGGGGTAGATCCTTAAATAAAGGTGTGACGTGCAAATAAAGTCAAGTGTGTAAGAGTTATTACCATATAAGTGTTGAACGAGTCCTTTGTGAGAAGAACAAGGGAATTTGTTGAGGAGGTTTATAAACATATGAATTATAAATTATGGTTTTTCTTGTCAAAGAGATAATAATTAGTGGTTTACAATGTTTTTGCTACAAAACTTGAGTTTAATACTTTACGCAATTTCCTCGAGTTGTCGCATATATATTGCAAGTTTAATATACTCGATCTAATGCGTTATTTTTCTTCTTAAATTTTAAGTACTACTATGTAAACAAAATTGGTTAATGTTAGAGTTCTATATGACTGTACATTTGGATAAAATGTACTCATATATGCACATAATAACAACGCATTTAATAGTTATATTATAAAGTATATGAAATGTGAATATAATATTTTGTCCGCCTTGGTTTATTTCCTTATAAAAATAAAATAAAATAAATAAACACCAATACTTCGTATAATATACAATATATATTGTATGACACGTATTACAACAAATCTCGATTTTATTACTCAATATTGTACATGATGTATTAGATAATACAACAACAAATCTTAATTTTAAATGATAGAGTTTAGACTAATTATTTACGTAATACGAAGTATAAGCTAACTCTTGAGGACCGTTGGCGTAATTTTAAGAGACTTAATTTGTAAACAAGTTGCTAGAAGGTTCTAGAGTGTTGTGACGTTGCTGAAGAAACAGAGGAACATTCTAATACTCCGTAGTTGATCATGCATAGGATGTGAACATTTCTAGCAAGTTGGAGAAACAAATTTAACATTGAAGAGTATGAATAGAGAAGTGTGCGTATGTTATTGGTTCCTAAGTGTTGTATGTGTAGATCAAAATGTTTACCCCATGTATAGATGGGAGTGAGTTTCAGACCAAAAATATTTTTGTACAATTATTTGGTACCCATTTAGAGATTTTTACTATACCCTGTTAACGTGTCAAATTTGTTTAAATTAAAAAAATTATTTTTGGAAAAAAAAATCATTCCTAGCGAAAGAAATAAATTATTTTCACCCACCTGTGCAATTATTTACCTCTTCAGTTTCCTTATAAAATGTCATGTATGAGATGCGTGCATAAACATTAGTGTGCTAATAAACTAACTTACATACATAAAAAAAACTAACCTGGGTAAAAAGAAAAATATAGAAATTAACAATCTTTCCAGTTTTCATATAAAATGTCATAAACACTAGTGTAAGTAATAAACTAGCCTATTTAAAGTGAAAAAATATACCAATTAATGAGCGGATATAATTTCAATAGTAATTGAAATGATTAAATTTTTTTCTGCTTATTATACGAGTTAAAGAAAATAGAGATTCACAGATTACAATTACATGGACTTGTTTTATGGTCAATTATTATGAAACAGTTTGTGTCGAAAGATATAGGTTTATGAGAAATAGTATAAATAGGTTTTGCTACAACAATTGTAAAACCACAAAGGATTGTGTTTAAATGGAAGACCGAATATCGATATACCAAAACATTTACTCCGTAAGAAGATACGTATTTGATGAATGCGTACGGAATAAGAAATTACGTAATTAATGAAGACTTACGCACTTCTTTTCAGAGGCACGTGTGGATAACTTAATGCAATCCTGATTGTATTTCTTATAGTAATTGATTATGTTGCGTAGGCTCAGATGAAATCATAGGAAAAAAAAGTTCACAGCAACCGGTTTATAAATGATTAACTTTGTCGTAGATGAACTTGCAATGGATGACTTCCACAAACAAGTCATGGGATCCGATCTTATATGAAACACTTGTAATATTTTATGGCGTTACTACACTCGTAATATCTCATGGCGTTTACAAAAGCTCTAACTTCACCAAATACTCCAGGTACTGCATCAACATTTCTTTGCTTAACATTTGCGCTAAAACCTGAGCGTGCTAGTTGAAATATGTTGATGGAGCATGGGTAAGATTCACAAGGGTTTGGCCGACCCGTTAAAGATTTGTTCAACATAATTTTGTGTATCATAAACAACGATATAATACCCCGTACAACATATAACTATCATGTGATATATTACATTACAACTATTGCGCATTTATATCATATGAAAACTACTACTACATATACGTATGTGTTAAAATCTACAAGTACGTACAAAGATACCTCCTTTTATAATATATTGCTAATTAATAAGTGTATGTATCATCATCATCTTGTCGCCGCATGTTATAATTTATCTATATCTAATTATGTATAGATATTTATTTACAACATATTGTATGACACTTCTTTTATTTAACGAAAGAATGGAGCAGCTTGCGCTTTGGTATTTTGTTATGCTTTCAAGGTAAGTAAAACTTTGAATTATAAGTTGATATCTTGATCATCATGATGAGATTCAAATTCCATGATCAATTTCTTCAACTTCTTGTTGGTAATCCTTTGTTGAATCGTTTTGTCGTCCTCTTGAAAACTGTGCGTACAAAAACACTATGTAAATATTCAAATCCATACCTAAATACTCCGTATAATATTGAAATAATTGTGATAATGTAACAACTAATTAATCTCGGGTTTATAGGTCATGTACCTTTGGGCTTGTACGGGTGCCGAGGGCAACAAGATCTTAGCGAGCTTAATCGCGCTTTCAGGGCGATTAACGACGTGATTAAAGCATAAGTATCGTCCATAAGTTGAAATGTCTTCAAAAACACAAATGTGGGCATCAACCAAGAAGTTCAAATCAACGGTCACTAATACTCCATCTTGGTACATCTCAGCCGCTCCTTTTAAGTAAGGGTGTCTTATGGAAAGATCAGACACCAACAATCCACCGTTGATTGTTACCATGCTAATCCCACGGTCCATTGCCAATGCCCATGCACTCTTCTCGGCTAAAGTCTTTGACAATGCATGCCATAACTATAGAATAACATTTATTCAAATTAGTCTTTAGTCACATTTTAGAGTTTGACTTTGAATTTTCATAGTCAAATTACTATTCTTACCTTAAATTTACGACAATATCCCACATCACTCCAGTGCCTCTCGTCGAGTTCTGACATCATCTGGCGATTTTCTCTCCAGAGAATGGTTGCTGCCGATGACGTGAAAACAACTTTGTCAATTGTGTCAATCTGCGCACACGCTTCTAACACATTGTGTGCCGCTCTTACTTCCGTATCCACTGTATATTCCTGAATCACAATAATTTTAAAGATTAAATTTTTATTACATTGACTTAAAAGCAATTTTTGCAAGGACCATGACCTAATGAGTAATGACCAACACCAATTAATAAAGGGGACAAATGAGCAAATAGACCCACAACTTTTGCTACTCCTTTTCTTTAAGGAGACACAATCTTGTTATCCAATTATCCCTAACTTCTAGAATTCCACAATTTGGTGTCAAGCCATGTATTTCCACATTCGTTGGCATAAACTAATGTGATATTATATGGACTTGGACACCATTAACGCCTTAATTGAAAAGTTAACACTTCTATTTTCCACTCTTAAGTCTTCAAATGTCTACTTGAATTGTATGCAAACTAGGAATATTGGATTAGTGCATAACAATTTTGACTGATAGCTAGACCTTCTTTCACGCTTTTGTGCTACTAGAAAAGTAGGGATTTCTAAAAGTACTATGTACGAAGTATATTTTGAAAGCTACTTATGAGTCACAACATATCTTAAATTTAGTGGAAAAAACAACTCTGCCAGATGCTAGTCATGCAACTACTTATACTTACTTTGATTTTACCAATTTTTTGTTGGTTCAGTGGTGATTGAGACTAAATTTGGTAGGAAGGATCCGTGTTCGATCCCCCGCAACAATAATTGGAAGGGGACTGAAACCTATCCACCCAAAACTCGCCCCGAATCCGGATTAGCCCCTAAGGGTGAACTGAGTGCTAACACACACAAAAAATACCTACTCTGGGTTTTTTTTTTTTTTTTTTGATAAGGAAAGAAAACTTAGGCGGATTACCTGACACCATACTTTCGAATGGGTGAATTACAATGACTCATTTTTTATAATTGTATCATTTGTTATTTCACACTTGTAAATGCATAACTTTAGTCATTAATACTTTAATTATTCATTAGTTAAAGTTATAAAAAAAATTGAAAATATATATGTGGACGAATCTAACAAAATCCCAAATAACTATATAATTTCTTATGTGTAATTTTTTTTTTTTAAAGGAGGAAATATAAGGTGTGTTCCACACTTTTGCTAGATCTTTTCAACATTTGCAAAGAAAAGGTTGCAAAAACACACACTCCATTGCAAGTTTGCAACTAAATTAGCTTTAATCAAGTTTGTAATTTGATCACATCATCACATGCCACGATGTGAGTGATGAGAAAGGTAGCTAAAATGGACGGTGATTGGTTGATTATGTACACAATGATGTAATAATCATGTGGAGGAAAGTAAAGAATATGGTTGATTCAAATTAATTGTTCGATCTCTCCAACCTAATAATCGGCTGTTGTTTATTTAAAGCATTTCAAATCCAGCTTCAATTTTGCTGTATTTAAGTTCAAGGAGATTGATAGGTAACCATCCTAATCTACTTCCAAAAGTTGCAACTCTTTTCCAAAAGTGGCTTAATACATGGACGAAAACGGTTACAGTTACTTTCTCTGTTTCTTTTTGTTTATGATAGAATACTTCATTTTTTCTTATTTTTAATAAAAATACAGAGTAGTCTATTAGACTTTTTTTTTTTCTTTCCAATTGTTCAAATAATTTTTAATAATATCCCATTTTTCAAATTTCATAAGTAGAATTTTTTAACTTTCTCAAATGTATTCCAAGGAAAAATGTGTACTATATTGGACTGGCAAAGGGTAAATTTTAAAATGAAGGATAATTATAATATTTAACACAATTCAATAAATATTAATCCTACAATCAAGCCAAATTCGTCTATGGATATTATATCTAATGGTGCGTTCTATTCACCTAATTTTGACCTTTTTTTTTTTTCCTGAAGTTAACTGAATTTATCAGAACTTATTTTAGTTATAAGGATTTTTTGGATAAAACCACCTTTTAAAGTTCAACTTTTTGAAATAACCACCTTATATGTTTTTTTTAAAAAAAAACCACCTTAAACTTCCAAAGTTTAAGAAATCACCACCTTCTGTTAACTTTCGTCAAATGTTCCGTCAGTGGGCCCCACATCCAACGGCCAAACATTTGGAAGTTAACGGAACATTTGACGGAACATTTGACTGAAGTTAACAGAAGGTGGTGATTTCTTAAACTTTGGAAGTTTAAGGTGGTTTTTTTTTTAAAAAAAATATATAAGGTGGTTATTTCAAAAAGTTGAACTTTAAAAGGTGGTTTTATCCAAAAAATCCTAGTTATAAATTGTACTTAGATAATCCTTATTTTTTCATGAACTTCTATTACCTGAACTTATCTGCATTTATTTTTCCTGAAATAAGGCGAGAACCGGGCCTAAATTATTCATTAAAAAAGTAACTTGCTAATAATAGAAAGAGCAAAGATCGAAAATTTTGTAGTTTTACTAAAATTAGTACTTAGTACTAATCTAGGTTGTTTATCAAGAAATTATTATGTCATAAGTTTTGTTAAAGGAAATTAATCTTTTTTTATCATAGTACTTAATTAAGCTAACAAAAACCAAAAAGTGGGAAAAATGAAACTTACATCATAGACAGGTTGATCAAAAGGAAGTTCAAAGTTATAGAACAAAGCAGAGCAACCCTTCAAAACATCAAGTATACTATGATAATCAAACACATCACAATCAAATATCTTCAACCTTTCTTTTCCATCATCATCACTTAACCCCTCCAATCCCTTCACTTCACCTATAATAACATACAAAAAACATAATGAATTAATAAATTAACCTCAATTAATAATCAAAATTAAGCTAATTAATCAAAATCATTGCTAATTAATTACCGTGAGGTTGAACCGCGGCATGAACAATGTAACCACGTTGAAGAAGCCGGTTTACGAGACTCGAACCGAGTGAACCGGACGCATCCATAACACATACTGTGTTTGAAATGGGGATGAATGATGCAGGGGCCATTTTTGGTGGTTTATGTTGGTGGGAAAATTGTAAGAGTAAGTTAGTGAAGAGAGTGTATTATTTATTTATATAGTTATGAAAATAATAATAAATAATAATGGGGTTTTAATAGAAGAAGTTGGTTTAACATGAAAGATGGGTTAAGTTAGAGTTTATATATATAGTATATATAAAGAAGAAGAAGAAAGGAAGAGCTGGCATTCAAAGAGTGTGGGATGGTGATATATTATTAAGTTGGGGCGGAAGAGTTGGTTGTTAGAAGGGGAAATTAATTAATTGTGTTTAGTCAACGTGTATGACTTTTTTTTAGGAAGAAGAATATTAGATGAAGCTAGACCTGATTAAAAGGCGGGTCGGATCGAGTTCAACTTATTTAATAGAGGATATTAAGGGTATACTCGTAATTGTATAAATCGCTGACATTTTTATGAAAGGTTTGTTAGGTCGGTGTTTTGAGTTTTTACGATCCAATCTGCACGTGGTTCCCCCTGTACAGATTTAGGGGGTGTAATAGAGGATACTAAGCGTATACTCGTAATTGTACTACTGTACGATATTTTTATATACATGAGTCTCAGGCACCCGTATTAGGGTAAGCCGTATCATTATATTCACACTATTATATCGGGTCGGGCTAAGCTTTAAGTCGATTTTGTGTTCCAAAACCCTTCATTTCGGGCATAAAGTAGCGTTTTTTTGAGCTATTTTCGGGTCAGGGTAAGGCTCCGTTCTATTAGACTTATTTTGTCTGAACTTATATTAACTGAACTTATCGGAATTTTTTTATCTGAAAAAAACTTATTTTGACTGGAAAAAACTTATTTATGTGTTAAAATATCTGGAAAAAACTTTTTTTTTCTTAACTTATAGTATCTGAACTTATCTCACTTTAACTGAATTTATTTTTTCTGAAATAAGTCAAAATAAGTAACAAAAGTGTAGTTTTACGTTGCCTAAAACCCGTCAATTTTTCTTATAATCGAGCCCGAAATGAAAAACATGCCTAAAAATTCTCATTTAATTTTGGATCAGATCAGGTCGGGCCGGGCCGGACTCAATTTGATCAGGTTTAGATGAAGCTAAGAGCAAGATTAGCGCTAGTATAAGCTAAGACTTCCACGTCATCTTTTTTATTTATTTTTAATTAATCTGATTCTTGTTGAGACCCTTTCAGACTTACTTAATTTTTTCACTTCACCCCTCATACTCATTCAAGACTCCTCAAACTTATGAAAATAATAAAATAAAAATAAATAAATAATAATAGTTAAGATTAAATGTACTGTTTAAACGTCTTAAGTAGAGTTTTGGAATTCCAAGACTCTTGCTCAGACTTTTGTCATACTCTTCCACTTAAATGGGAGGTCTTAAGTTAATACTCAATAAGACTATTGCTCAGACTATTACTCAGACTACCGCTAATCTTGCTCTAAGGTCAAGACTCAGGTGGCTGGAAGTTGGGAAGGGGGAAGTTATTAGTTAATTATTATTATTATTATTATTATTAACGAAGTGGTGTTATAGGAGTTAAGCTAATTAATTTAGGGGATGATTTGAGGGGGAGTTTGGTAGAAACGTGTGTTTGTGAGAGTAGCCACATTGGCAAGAAACCCTATCTATGCCTTCTATAGTTCTATGTTTAATGTAGGGAGGACATTATTACACCAACAGGATGTGTTGAGTTCGAGCCGTGGAGGATTTAAAGACGTGTCTTAATTTATTGCGTTTGTTATTTGAATGTCAATAGACTCAAATAGGAACATACATGAAGGATGTGACCACCCAAAATTGCAAACCTTGTCATTGGATTAAGTCTTGCTTAATTTAATAGTAGGGTGTTTTGTAAAAAAAATCGAAATCGCGAACCGTATCAAAAATCGGAAAATCAGATTAAAAGCATGGTCAACCGACCCGGAAAAATTAACATAAATGTACGGTACAATAATCAAACATGTAAAAATAGTGGTTAAACAGATTGGTTATGACGCAATTTAGAAGGTGGACCATGGTGCACATAGAGCATGGTGCACCTTAAGAACACTAGTATATAATTGAAAGAACATCTGGTTACTAGAAAAGAACATGAGTATTTTTTTTTATTTAGGTTTTTAATAAATAGTAAAATAATATATTATTTTTATAACAAAAAAGTGAAATATTATATCGCATGTTCTTTCGCCGTAGTGTCATGTTCTTTTGTTTATGCACATATGTTCTTTTGGTGCACCATGCTCTATGTGCACCACGGTCCATAATTCACGGATTGTGGTTATGATTACCATTTTTGACAAAACGGTTAATCGAAAAAGAAAAGAAAAAAGAAAATATAACTTCCTCCATATTTTAATACTCGTAACATTTAGACTTTTTACACTATTCACATACAAAATATTCTACTTTGACTACTTTTCGTGATTTATAGATAAGATAAAACATAGACAAGTGAAATTTTGTTAGATTCATCTCAATGTGTGTATCAAAATTTTATAATTTAATTAAGTTAGAGGGGACAAAATAACAATATTATGGCAGTTAAGTTTTTTAGTGTAAAAGTTTTGTTTGTGCTGGCCCAATAAATATGAACTTGTGTAATTTAAGTCTTTGTTCTGATATTTCTTTTTTCCCCTTTTCCTGATCTTCAATTTCGAAATGTTATTTTTTTTAAATACGGTAAAAGAGATTAAAGAAAAAAAACCGAGTACCAATTTATGGTTAATAGGATATATAACCACATTGAAACCGGGATTAACCAGTCAAACGGTAACCGATTTAAACAGTAACGTTATGATTCATGAAAATGCCGAACCAAAGTAAGTTTTGAGACGGATAACTACCTACAAATAGACCTGTTAAACGGGTCGGTCGGGTCGGGTTGTAAAAAGTTATTTTGGGTTTGAATCGGGTCGGTTACTTTCGGGTTCGGGTCGACCCAACGGGTTGAGAGATTTTAAAATGCGAATTATATTTTCATTAATTTAGGTGATAAATATTCAAAATATGGGCACAAATACACAAGTTTATATTTAGTCAATTTCAACCATAAAAAGGACGTATAATTCAAATTAAAATTATATTACACACAATAATAGTAAAAACAACGTGTTTATTATGCTTAAATTTTCTCATAATCTCATTTATTATTATAAATACAATGATTTTCAATCGGTCTGGTCCAAAACGGGTTCGGTCGAATTTTGACCCATTACTTTTCGATTTGCTCGGGTTCGAAAAAAATTGAGTTACGATCACAAAATCTTGTTCAAGACCCAGTATTTTCGGATCGAGTTCAGATCGATTTTTGACATGTCTACCTACAAACACCCCTACTTGATAGTATAAAATAGGTAGTATTATCACAACCACAAAGCATGTGTGGACCCACACAAGTAAAAAAAAAAAAGGGAGTTTAACATTTTTTTGTGGGGAGGAGGGTGTTGTTTGGTAGGGAGGTTGGTTAGTTCCGTGGGGTGGAGGGAGTGAACGTACAAGCTACAAGTATAACATTTCGGGAAATGATAAATCCAAGGAAGAATTTCACTTCTTCCAAGGAAATCAACTTAAAAAAAATTGGATTTCCTTGGAAGAAGTAAAATTTTCCTTGGATATATCACTCCCTCACATTTCATCCATGAAACTAGAAATTGCTATTAATTACTATGTTGTTGAAATGTTCGAGTGAGCTGGCCAATTTGCCTACCAACTTAAACATACTATTTTCACTCAAATTAATCTTTTATGTTAGTACAATTTACAACTCATAGCTTTGCATCAGGGACAACAGAAGAATAGCTGGCTTATTAATTCAGCAGCAATAGTTTTATAATACAAGTAGTTAGGGTAAAATGGTAACTTCACTTATTTAATGAGTTTGGTTTACGCAAAAAAAAAAAAATACCTTTGATTTGTGAGAACCAAACTAGTATGTTGTTGGTACCAAATGATATGCAACAATTGTAGAAAACACATACTCCGTATATTGTTATTTTATTCTTAGTATTGTCTTAAAGACAAAACTGACTTCTTCGTAGCTAGAGCACAACACAACTCGACCCAGCACGTCACATATAAGAATTCACAGGTCGTGTTTGGGACACAATTTTTTTGGGTGTAAATGTGTCTCAAACGCAACAATAAATTACAAGAGGGGGAGAGAGTTCGAACTTGATATCTATCATACACATGCCCAATCTTTACTACTAGACCAACATGACTTTGAATAATCTACACAATAAAATACATTTAATTGAGCGAAATTGGGCTGATACACCTTACGTCACGATACAAGGGCACGTGGCTTGAGCTTCCTTTTAAAAAAAATTGGCCATGATGGCACAAAACAAAATTAGCGGGCTTGACATGGGATGAAATGTACCTATTTAGACCCCAAGACATACTAGATGGACACGAGATAAGGACCACAACCATCTTTATTCTTTTAAGTTGGACTACTACTAGTCTACTACCATTACTCCGTATCATTGAAAACAAAAAGAGTATAGTTATGAACTTATGAGTTATCATCCCATTAATTGGTGATGTCACTGATGAAGTCACTTGGTTTGGCTTGTTTTTTTTTTTTTGACGGAGGTTTGGCTTGTTAAAAGAGAAGCTCAACCATATTTTGTTAGAATTAAATTTATGTGACATTCTGACCTTTTCCTAATTTTCATGAAAGTTAATGTATTTTGAATTTTAATTTAGTGGGAGTAATCTTAACTTTGTCCAACAACAATTTATCAAACTAGTAGTCGTAGCTGTTTTATTTTGAAGATTAAGCCTCTGGTGTGCAATAGACTGAATAGAGTACATGACTTTTGACCCAAAAAAAAAAAAAAAAAGTCCAAATTGACTTTTGTTCTTAATTTCTTACTACGTGACTCTTAGTTTTGCACTTTTGACCGTTTGTAATTTTAAACTATTGTCTTTTACAGACTATTCCCTTGTGTTATTCAATAGTTGTTTTAAAAAAAAATTAAAAAAAAGTTACAAAAATGGTTTTAATTAAGGTGGAGTTATTCATGCAAGAATGCATTTGGAATTTTTTAAGGATGCGTTCTATTCACCTAGTTTTCACTTATTTTTTTTGAACTTATTTTAGTTAACTGGACTTATTAGAACTTATCAAAACTTATTTAGTTATATATTATACTTGGTCAACCCTTATATTTGTTGAAGTTATCTTATCTGAACTTATCTGAACCGATTGTATCTGATCCATAACCGACCGATGACCCGATTTGACAGTCCTACCTGCAATCGAATTAAAGCTCATGCTTGTATTATTGGACTTCTACTCCATAATTTATACTACCTCTGTTTCAGAAAGTTCTTTATGCTTTGAAAATTGTGTCCAAAGTATAAAAACTTTGACCGTAAATTCTCACCATTATATACATCAAAATGTTACATGTAAGATCTTGTTAGATTGGTCTCGAAATGTATTTTCAGAGTATCAAATTTTTATAATTTTTTCACATACAAAATTGGATATATTAGTAGTTAAATATTGCATTGGAGTCCGTGTAAATAGTAACTGTAATTTTTTTTTTGAAACGGATGTAGTATGAACAAAGGTCCAACACCAATAGGTCCATTAGGCAATTTCAACCTAGAATGTTTGCATAGACTATGGGTTGGACCGTTTTTCCTCAAAACAAAGAATGGTCCAATATTACCAAATCCTAATCCATTATCCAACGTCCAAATAGACTTTCAATCTCTGGTTTTTGGTGCGAAGACTTTGATTATCTGTACTCTGTAGCTCACACACACAAAGTGAAGGAGAAAAGGAAGAAGAAGAAGATCGATCTAAGAAAGTAATCAATTAGTAAAGATGAGTGCAGCAGAGATTGAATCAGAAACCCCAACACCTTCGTCTTCATCTTCTTCCTCAAATTCAACTACCACAACTGTTAATACTCCCACGATCGGCTTACTTTTATCAAACACAGAATCAATACGCTCTTTCCTTAATCTATCATCATCATCGTCATCAAATCTCTCTGAAAATCTCCGGAAATCCGCACTTTCTCTCTCATCCCAATCATCAATTCCTTATCAATCTCTGCGATCCATCTGGGCTTCCTCTGATTCCACCACCAGGCCCTCTCTTTCACTCCTCCTTCGCGGTTCTTCCTTCCTCTTCACCAGCCCTGAACCTCGAGAAAAGGTTAATTCACCTCATTTTATTTTCCTGGGTACTTTTATTTTGATGTTACTTAGCTAATTTAGTTTATGTTTGTAATTTTGTTATTTTCTGAATGTGGTTGAAGTTGCATTTTCTGGTTACTTCCGTTTTGATGATAACTATGCAATTTAGTTTCTGGGTATTTTGTCATTTGGTGTGGTTTTGGGTGAAATTGCATTTTGTTGTCATATTGGATTATTTGATTAGGGATTTAGGGTTATTTAAATTCATTAATGTTGTTAGAAACAGTTGTTTGTTGAATAGTCTTTTCAGATTATGTGAATTTTGACAACGATTGATGAGATTATTGAAGTGTATGTGTAACAAGGTTAATTATTGCTGTAATGCTGGTATGCTCCTGTCATGTCCCATTTTTCTTTGGGTATATTTGTGTGTAGTTGTAGTTGGCATTGATTATTCGAAAGTTTAGGGTTATTGGATATGACTGAAAAAGAAATCTGAACTGTATACAGTTATCAGAGGCTATGATTTGTTGATTGGTTACTGGTTATGTGTATTTCAGTGATGATTGATGGAGTAGTTGAAGTTATGTGTAACAAGTTTTGGTTCTTGTGTTATAATGCCTGTACTACTTGAAAGTTTAGGGTTACTGGATATGGTTCCTTTGTTTAGCTGATAGAGCTATCCTGAACAGCCGGAACTGGTTAGCTGTTTTTCTGATGCTTATAGTTTTTGGTTATGTTTAGAGCGAAGAGCTGAAAGCAAGATTGAGGAAGCTAGAGGAATTGGCTGAGAGGAAAGCATATGCAGAACTTGTGAAGGATATTACTCCAAAGAAGCCAAATGAGCCTTTCTCATCTTACAAGGACCAGCTTGGATTTGGTATGTAACATTGAACTTTTGCTTGCTTTACTCACGTCTTACTAATTGTAGCTCAACCTGTACGCTGATATTATACTTTGTATCTATTGTTATTGATGTTTCCTTAACAGGATACTTGTTAGTTGTTACTACGTGCTTTCAGTTTTGTGCTAATGTTGGTTCCATTTGCTCTTCTTTAAGAAATTGTTGCTTACAATCATTGTAAATTTGGTTGATAATATTTCAACTGCAATTTGTGTCAAGGGCTTTAGGTTCTTATTAGAAGTGAAGTTCACACCTCAACTGACGGGTCAACAGACAACCCCTACATTATTGTGATAGTGTGATGTACTAAAAGCTAGATTAGATTGATTTCAGGTTTAAGTCCCTTTAAAAGGAGTTCCTTGATAAGGAGTACTCCCTCCGTCCCGGAATACTCGACCCGGTTTGACCGACACAGAGTTTAAGGGACTTGAATTGACTTATTTAATTTAATAGGTAGTAGTTGATAGTGGGGTATTATTTTAATGTAGTTAGTGGGAGGTGGGTTAAGAGGTGGGGTTGGGGGAGAGTAGGGGTTGAATTTTTAATTATTTTTTGTATGGAGTAGGGGGTAGGTGGGTTAATAGGGGTGGAGTGAGAAATAATATAATATTGTTAGAATATTTCCATTTTTAGAAACAGGTCAAGTAATAAGGGACGGTCCGATAAGGAAAACAGGTCAAGTATTCCGGGACGGAGGGAGTAGTACCCTTCGGAGATTTACAAGTGCACTTAGAATCAAGTTGATACCTAAACAATTTCCTTCTTTAGAAATTTCTCTATTCCTACTTATCCATGTTGTATAAGCGTCTGCTTCTTCATTTAGGTCCATTCTCGATAAATTCATCCTTTTGACTTTTTCCAGCGAGTTACTCGTCCATTTTTATAGTTTTATTCATCTCTTTTCACAGTTTTAACTTTTAAGTGGTGAAATAGGTTGCACATTTCATGATCTTGTGAACTATAACGGGGAGTTTGCTTTGACAAAGGGAAAGGGAATGACATCAAAAAGGGAAAGGAGGAGAAAGGAAAGCAAATCTCATTGATTTGATATGTTGTTTGGGTTAGAATGTTAGAAAATTTCCAACAGTAAGTCAGTATTGTAACCATCCTTCCCTTTCTACAGTAACCACCACCTTTGCCACCCTCTTTCCCTCTGTGTTGCTCCACTTCCCTTCGCCTGTGCTTCATTCCCATTCCCTTCTCCGCGTTCCCTTCCCCTCCATTTAAGGTAATTTTTCTCCCCTCTCTCCTCTTTCTCTTAGATCAGGTGGCTGGTTTAGGGTTGTTTGGTAGTGGGGTTGGTGTTTCAGTTGGTTGGGGTAGCGGGGTTGGTTTTTTGGGTTGTTGGTTTAGTACTTTAGTGTTTTGAGTGGTGGGTTTGGTATTCCGGCTAGTTGGTGAGGTTTTTAGGGATGTTGTGGTGGCTTTTTGGATGGTTGAAGTTGAATGTTGTGGGTGAGGTGGTTTTTCGGGTGGTGAGGCGCTGGTAAGAATGACAGTGGTGGATCGGTGCTGATGAGGGTGGTGATAATGGTGGGATGGTGCTGGTGGGGCACTGTTGTTGGGGGTGGTAGTATAGAGAAAGGGAATGAAAATACCGTGTGGGGAGTCAGATTAGAGGACTTTGGGGGTAAAGGGAATGATTAAAATGACAATACAAACAACAACATAGGGAACTTGTTATGTTCATTCTCTTTCCCTTTCCTGGATACCCTTAACCAAACCCCCCCCTAAGAGTTGTTTCTCTGTTTTCTGCGACTTGTCGTTTCAGTGCCTATTAAAGTTCTGAAAAGTTTGCAGTTTGGAACTGCCTGAAAGCACCAGGTATCCAGCTTTTCTAATGTTTCGTGCTGGATAAAGGTTTTCTCTTGACTATGATTTATGACCTTACCAAACTTGTGGCAAGATCCTCTGTCTTGCCTTGTTTATTGTTCTCTTGAACCCCAGCCTCCTGAAAAGAGGTTTTGTTTCCACGAGTTAGGATGACCGACCAGCTTGAATGTCCGGACTTTTGATTTGTAGAAGCTTCAAAGGTTATAGGTTTCTGTGATTAAGGAATGCAAGCTCACTTCCAATTTGCCTGTATTCACTTGTTAAGTTGATATCCGATCTCTGGAGTCTGTAATTTGAAACCACCTCACTGTATTAAACTAGCCACTCTCCTAATAACCTAGGCCCATAGTTTAAGCTAGACTTAATGGAAAGCACCTTATTCCACTATATCATCTTAGATTTTCCATCGAAAACTTCCATCAACAATTACTTTGATTGAGCCATGCAGCAGGTAGAGGATCTCAAGCTGTAACACTAATATTCATGTAGTTGAGTTTTTAAATTTGAGGAAATAATAAATAAATTGTTATGAATCTAGCACAAGATAGAATAATAGTGATTGTTACTTGAATTTCTTATTAGGCTCTCATTTGAGCCACCACTAGGACTGTACCTTGGACTTGGTTGCAGCAGATATTGTTTCTTGAAGGTCGTGAAAAAAGTATCATAATCAGTATTTAAAAATAAAATAAATAACATAACAAGGTCGGGTGTGCTTTAGTATCTCCTATTTCTTCGCTTCAAATAATCCAAATTGTCACACATAAACATCATACCATTCACATCATGCTTTAGAAAAAGTGAGCTTAGACAACAAATGTTTGATTTTTCAGTACTGAAATATGAAAACTTCAAAGGCATTTAACTTCATCAGATAGATTATATCTTGCCTCCAAACCTTAATTTTGTGGAGGACTCAAAATCTGAAATTTTGGATTTCTAATTTTTCAAATAAATCTCTCATGTTTCCAACTTTTTGTCATTGTACATAAACAAATCACTCATGTTACCAACTTTATAGGCATATTCTCTATTCTGTAAGTCAGCTGGACTTCATATCATTAGCATATTATGTAAACTCTTATATTATCAAGGATTCCATCTGAAAGATATTGGACCCAAAATCATATTTTTTTTCATATTCATGAAGCTCTTCCATTAAAATCAAGATGAAACTTGCCATTTGCGTTTGCATACTATCCAATTATCACCCACTCTCTCCCGTTAAACTGCATAGAGTTTAGTAAGTCTCCAATCTCCATCACCATTCTCTGAAATAGTTAGGTTCTTGTTCCTTTTAGTCGCTACTTTTAGTCCCTTCCAATTGCTTTTACTTAAAACCCTGGAAACAAACTAACTTCCCTTTCACCCATGCTTTACCACCTATATAAGTTTCTGCTCCTTTTTAGTATTTTATTAGTACACTTCAACAGGGAGTTGACTTAAGTTGCATAATAACCTTGTCACGAGACTCGTGACATATTAAATGACCGAGTTTCACCAAAATGGAACTTTTCTGTTTGCAAAAGGTTAATTATTCTCCAACTTCTCATTGATGTACTGACCCATGGTCCACCAATATCTAGAACTGAAGTTTTGTTTGCTTAAACTAAATTTGGAATACAAATTTTGGAAACTAGACTAGTAATTTCCAGTTTTCTGCTGTCAACTTTCAAGTTTAACATGATTAATTTATGCACGGCTAGTTTCAAGTTCATCGTGCAACATATATCATACACATTTTTTAATCAAAACCTAAACCTGAAAAGTGGCAGTGTACGGAACTCCCTCAGCTGCTTGGTTGAAGAAAAGGAAGATCAACATTCAAGCTGTGTATAAAATGTACTTTTTGATAAAAATAAAATAAAATAATTTCTTCTATCCATGATTTAACTTGTCAAAGATCATAGAGTGCGCTTCATGTATTGCTTGTTCAGATTCTGGCTTTTTGTAGTACTCCGTATCAAGCATGTTTATGCTATCTGCTTGCTCGCATATGGTTTATATTCAGCTCTATCTAAGATCATGGCAACTTTTTGCAGGTTTACATGTTGTGGTCATAATGTTTACTGGTTTCCTATTTGGATACTTCGCCTTCAACGCATTGTTCGACCACAATCCCGTCATGGTAATTTACTAATTTATTAGAATTCACATAAAAACATGCTTTAAATTGAAGTGGTTAAATTGCTAACACTTTTAACTTCAATTTTCAGAGTACTGCAGGAGGCATCCTGGGTTTGGTTTTCGGCATGCTTGTGGAAACACTTCTTTTCATCATTAGGACTAATGATTTCAGTGATAAATCACCGTCTTCCCATTCTCCTTCTAACTTGACGATTAAGAAAAACCAGTAGACTACCAAGTCTCGTTGTATACACTTTTTTCCGAATAAGTAAAGTTCATTTTATTGTATACAGAAAAGAGTAAAAGTTATCAAAGTGGATACCTTTACTTAGTTGACAGGTTTTTTCAATCCTCGCGAAGAAGAAGGAACACTGCACATGTTTTGAAGATTGCTTAAGATTTTTTTTATTTTGTTTTGTTAAGTTCTTGAAGGAAGCTTGCAAATCTTCACTGAATCTGAATTTACCAATATATGTTCAGGAATGCAACTAGTTGATTGGATATGTGGGTGAGATTTCTAGGTTGAAGTGGCTCAGTTAAAGTTGTACGGAGTAGTAATTTTTATTATGTTTGATTGAGTTTCAGGTTGGTTTGTGTCATGTTGGGTCTAGTATCAATAATCTTGTACAAAATCATACGGGCATCAGTTTCAGTTCAAGTCAAAACCGGGTCATGTTGATTCGGGTTACAATTCAGATATCAAATCATGTATTGATGTATGCATAAAGATGGCTTTGGGTTGGGCCTCCGCCCACATGAAAAGTCCGGCTTGACACGGACACGGAGTCCTAGTCCGGGCCTGGCCGCATTTTTTTGGAAAAAATACGATAAGTCGCGACCAGACACAACAATTAAAACATAAATTTAGTAAATTTAGGCTCAGGTACGACGGCTCGGCACGTGGGCATGTGGCGTGCTTTTTTGAAATTTTCAGCCCTGGAGTGTACTGGCCCGTTAAGGCCTACGGCTCGCAACCATCTTATGTATGTATGTATGCACCAGTTTTGCCAGATCTCGTTGGATAACTCGTTAATGCATCCAATGCAAAGCAGTAATGAGTGAATTAGTGATCATGATAGTTTCGCCCTTTATTTTCGGGGTAGATCAACAAAACTTGCTCATCTCTTTAAGTTGGGGGTATGACCCGGAGATGTTAAATCGGGTCATCGATCGGTTACAGATCGACTATAATCAGATAATGTAATTGTACATGGTCATTATGTTAATGCGAATTGAATGTGAATTTTTTTCCGGGTCAGTTTGATTTTATCAGAAAACAGTTGAATCGGGTCAGTTTTTGGCAGCAGTATGAAAATCGGAGGTAAAAGCATATTGTCTTGTGGTCTCATGATCGGAAATATCTCATGTGATAGCGTGAATGTAAATATCTTAAAATCACATGCAAGCTACAAAAGTGGGTATTGACTATTGAGGTTCGCTGTACTTGTTCTTCTTTAATTTTCTATTGTAATAATGTAATTATCTTTGGTTATTATGAGTATTTATCAAGTTAATGCTTTTACTTATGTGGGCAAAATTCTCATGTGAAAGACCAAAAACAGGGGACAAATACGAGGTTATTGAGGAATAACCCATATGACACGAACATCCCGTGGTCACATCAATGCAGTAAAAGGAACTTAGAAAATCCCGTGCAAACTACACTCATCATTCAAAATATACAGGATATTTTCAATTTTCTCGGCAATTGAAAATTAAGCACGTCTACCGAGAAGTTAATCGAGCAGCAGATTGAATAACAAATGTTGGTCATCTAATTAACAACACTAATATGTTATTCTCCCTCGTGCGGAGTGGCTCCTAATATGTTATTCTCCTTTCCTTTTCAAAAAACAAAAATAATATGACATGAACATAAATTATCCGATTTGATATAATTAACTTGTTTATCACACTATGTAATCGTGTTACGTATGTTAAGTATTTTTTTTATACAAGTTCTAGTTTGATTTTGATGTTTCTTGTTTCTTTACAAGGTTTACAAAGAGGGGAATGGATCGGACCATAGTTTTATTGCCATTCCAATGAAATGAGTATGCCGAGACACCACTAGAACAAACCAATTGTGATGGAAAGCAACAATCAATTTCTCATTCATCGTTGAAAATATAATTTATTTAAATATTTGGGGAAAAAATAACTTAATTCTATTATTGTTGTCAAACTCCCAAGTATAACCCACATATATTTTGGGAATATAGTAAAATTCTAGGCAATAATAATGGTTCAATATATGATTGTAGAGGGGACCTTCATAAGAAGCCATAAAAGGGCACATAGTTTGGACTAATAATATTATTTGTGGCTTTGTGCGGTTCATCCTTCTTTTAGCCGAAATGTAAGCAGTAAGGAATCTAAGGATTAACAACCTACTAAATTATAATTAGCACCTATCACATGTTAGACAGTTTAGCTACACAGGTCAAGATTGAGTCAATCTCAAGCATTTTTGCAGTTGACGGGGCTCGACCATGTGACATCCAAGTAATGATGAGTTTCCCATCAACTTATTTTGGTTATGTATTCGGAATTTGTGATGAACATATATACATAATACCTAAAATAACTTTGGGCGAATTTGATAATATATAATTGATTTTACGACTAAAACTTCATATAAAAACAATTTACATCTCTTTCATTTTCTAAATTAAGGCCCTGTTCTGTTCATTTTATTTCCACTTATTTCAGGAAAAATTAGTTCAGTTAAGTTCAGATAAGATAAGTTCAGAAAAATCAAGGGTTGACCAAGTACAATATATAACTTAAATAAAATTTGATAAGTTTTAATAAGTTTAGATAATTTCAATTAAATTCAGATAAGTTCAGAAAAAATAAGTGGAAATCAAGTGAATAGAACGTACCCTAAATAAATCGATCTAGTTGAATTACTACATGCCTCCAAGTTGTGAACAATTGAACCTAATTTCATTCAAGCTCGACTTATTTGTTAGTCAAACACAAAAAATTAATTAAAGTATGCTCCTTTTTACGTACTCAAATAAAGCTTTGACCAATATTGATCAATACGTATTAACTAATATAGTGCTGCATTTACATTATTTTTTTTTGATGTTACCACCCGTTTTATCCTTAGAGCTAATTTGAATTCGGATCGAATTCTGAGTGGATATATTACAGATCCCTCGTAATTATTATTACGGAAGATTAAACACGCGACCGCCCTACTAAATTTAGTCTCAATCACCCTTGAATAAAAAGACAATTAGTTCTATTTACATCTCTAACAGCAGTGAACATTTGAGTTACTCTTTATGAATTATGATTGAATTATTTATGATTGAATTATTTATAGTAGGACTTCGATCTATCCTTCTATCTATAGAAATCCGTACCAGTATGGTCCTTTTTGTCGTTTTATTCCAAGTGGCAATCTATGACTCCTCCAAATTGCATTTTCCACATTACACGTATACAATATTCACCCTTTTTTCCCATTAAAAAAACATACACACTCACAGCCGCCTCCTACGCGTGTGCCTTACGCTCAGCTAATCACGTGAATTTTCCTACACGTGTCACCATCTCATTCATCTTCCTCTTATATATATCCTCCTAAAAGTACACCATCTTTTTACTCAGATCTTCTCCTTCAATTCAATTCCCTCAAAACTCGAAATAGATAAAAAAAATTCATGAAATCTGCACTTTCAAGAACCGGCTCAATCCCGGTACAAACCTTAAACCGGACCCCTTCACTTAACGGAAGCATTCCTTCGTCCCCAAAAGTCTCATTTCGGTGTGAAAATAGTGGGTTTACTAAAATTAGGCTGTCTAACTCGGATACTGATTTGATCCGATCCGAGTTGAGGAGCTCTCGAGTTACCCGAGTTGGATCGGTGTCGTTCCCTGATTTGGGTATGATTGTTGAGGAGGAATTGGCTGGAGGAATCGGAATTGGAATCGGAACCGGAAATGGGAAAGGGAAAGGGAATAATTACGGAGGTAAAGGAAAAGGCGGGAGTAATAACAAAAATAACAGTAATGAGAAAGGTAATATTGGGGATTATTACCAAAAAATGCTCAAGTCAAATCCTGGTGATTCTTTGCTTTTGAGAAACTATGGGAAATACTTGCATGAGGTAAATTTTATTACTTCCGAAATTAATAATGACATGAGTTTATATTGGAGCTCGTAAATGTGTCGTGTCGGGGTCGGGTTATGTTCGTGTCGAATATAAACGGTTTTTACACCACTAACCCAACCCATTTAATAAACATGTTGGGTCGTGTTGATCCGCTTACCTAATCGTATCGGAAACTCTTGATATTAATTCGTTTCTTCGTGTCTGTTTCGTGTAGTGTTGTTGTGTTTGTTCGATTAAGTTGAATGCATCATAAAATTTATAACCCTAATACATTAAGTTTTTGGTTGTTTTTTCGAAAGCGGTTTAAGTCGTGTCAGTTTTGTGCGGTGAATCTCAACACTAACCCGACTCATTTAATTAAACGTGTCGATATCGTGTTGACCCGTTTAATTAAACGGGTCGTATACCTTGACACTATCCCGCCTTTTTCATCCCCGGTTCGTGTCGCATCAGATTTTACCAGCTCTATTTTATATACGAGTAATATAGATAGTTATGTATCTAACAAGTTCAGATAAAATAAATCATAATTTTAATGTTTGTTGGGATTGATTGGTTGATAATGTTTTGACAAAATATATGTATAGGTGGAGAAAAATGTGGAGAAAGCAGAGGAATGTTATGGGAGAGCAATATTAGCAAATCCAGGAGATGGAGAATTATTATCATTATATGGGAGTTTAATTTGGGAAACTTCTAAGGATGAAGATCGAGCTCAACTTTACTATGATCAAGCTCTTCATGCCTCACCTAATGATAGGTACATTAATTTTTATAGATTATTCTTGCGTGGATCTGGTCCACAATAATATTAGTGTGTAACGAAAATCAATAGTTTTATCTAGCACATTTTTACGTTCATAGGGATCTGTATTGTTCATATAGTAACTATCGTAAATTTAACACCAAAATTTTTAGACATAATAACCATTTTTTACAGTAACCTTATGTTTTTTAAAGCTATTGGACTTAAATCACATTATTCAAGAGCACAACATGTATCAACGATACTTTTTTATATATTTTTAATAATAATCCTAATAAAATGCCAAAATAAATTAAGAATATGTTATTGAATTTATTTTAAGATAGATTCACAATAAATTTGGTATGGTCCAAGTCCCTTTAAAAATTGGTGAACTTTTATTTATTTTTTCTATTAGTGATAAAGATATATGAATATATCATTGTATGAAAGTTATTTCATCTAAATATATTTACAATTTTTATTAATTTTTTTAATATATAGCACGGTATTGGGATCATATGCACACTTCTTATGGGAAGCAGAGGATGATGAAGAAGATGCAGATATTATGAAGCTTGGAAATGATGTTGTTCTTCCTGCTATGGTTGGAGCTCACTAATTAAACCCTTGGCCCGATCCATTAATCCGGACAATTTTCTATATACAACCGGTTATATAACGTATAAATGTTATTTTCTTACTTGCTTACTTGCATCTTATGATCACATGGGTAAAATAATCGTTCAGAGTTCTTGGTAGGACAATCAGTTGTACGATGAAAATTCCTCTTTTAAAGTGAGGATGTAAAAAAAAAAACTTATTTTTTTGTTAGTTTTCTTGCTTTTACTAACTTCTAAGTATTACTCTATTACTCTAGTAGGCAATAAATAGAATTCAAGGATGTAACAAGAAATACAAGACTATGTAACAATTTTCTTTGTACGAATATGACCGAATAAAGTTTGATCTTTGATGAGCTTAACAATATTTTACCTAGATGATAAAGGTCATAAGTTGCGCCAATATTTAGTAGTCGTAATCTTATGTGTTGGAGTTTAACTGGTACATATAAACGCCACGTAGACTATGCGTCATCAAAATATTATCAATGTAATATTTTTACTATAAGAATATGTAAATAAGGTAGTCGATATAAAGTAAGAAATAAATTAGAATATTAAGATTTTCTATATTTTTTTGTAACATGTATATTAGATTTTATAAAATAAATAATTTATTTTTCCAATTTGAATCATGACACATAGACATACTATGTCATCAATGTGACACGACTTAAAGGTCGCATATTGCGACGTAGCTTTATCATTTTCGTTTTATCTATGGGTGATTTGACTTAAATTTTGATATTTCTTGTGCCCTAACTACCTTAATTGTCACGTGATCGAGACTGTCCCTTTCGGCTGCTTCATAATCCAGCATAATCTGATCTTGGATAATGATCTTATCTTATCGATTGAGTACATTATTGTGATGACTAATTGAAAAAGGGTCTTTTAGACTTGACTAATTGTTAGCTAGATGATCGAGCATACAAGAATTTTTTTTTTTTTTTTGAGGGAACTCATAAAACGGTGATTCGATTAATAAATCGGTTGCAGCTATATTTAAAATGTCAGTCGAGAAATCACACATGTAATCCGCATTACATTTCTTTGAGATAAGAGCGATAAAAGTTTTATTCAATAATGTGGCACTGCATTTCTTCTCAACGCACCCAAAACCGTTGCATTATTACTTAAGCTTTTAGAGATAATTTAAATTGTGAAATTATCGAGGACATAGTCTATTTAACAGGGGACACCAAAATGTCATTTACTAAAATGACCTCAAGAGTTCCCTTATAGAATAGAGATAAACTTTAGTAGATAATTTAACTAATACTCCAAAGATCTTATCATCTTGTCCTTTGCTTTTTAAACTTCATAGTATTACTTCTTCTACTCTTTCTCAAACTTGACATTTGAACTTCATTCATCACTTGATCCCTCCTCCTCCTCCTCCTCCTCCGCCGCGACTTGCCTTTCAGATGAACAGAAACTTGCCCTTTCTTCAACCTTACACTCTTTCCATGATTCATTCTTCGCCGTCTTCTTGTCTCTCTCCATGATTTTCTCTTTCTACCAAGACTCGAACCATAATCGTTGAAACCACCACCCTCGTCAGCTGAACTAGAAGATGTACTAATGTACCCTAACTCAACATCCCTACTTAGTTGTCGCCTAAGACGACGTCGTCTGCCACGATAAACCCGTTTGGTGTACCGAATCTTATGCCAACAAAAACAACAAATGTAGTCTAGTGTCAAGCATGAAGTTTCACAAACCGCCCAACATAGCTTACATAGTGTCTTTGCTATGCATTGGCATAATCCCAACTTATATAACAAGTACACGAAAATTAGGCCTACAACAATCAACAAGTTACAATAACTTAATTACAAGTTATACTTAAACATGTACGTAGAACAAAATTAGATGTAAACAAATAATTATATAGTGTTACATTTACTCATTAGTCTCACCCTATAAAGTTAATGATATGACCGATGGTACAATACATATTCACCAAAGTTTTATTGATCTTCTCGTTCCTCAACCTTAGTTGAGACCCTTAAGTTGGGACCGCCCGTGATTAATCAAAATGTGAGATATTTTAAAGAAGATAAGATATAATTGAGACTGGTAGCTTCAATTTTTCCTATATATTTTAAAAATACCAATCTTATAACATAATCTTTGACAACTTTTTTTTTTTCGTATGATCAAATTTAAACAGTATGTGTGCGGTGTTGTGTATAGCGGTATAGGCAACTTTTAATTTCAGAGAACAATTAAATCTATAGGTGAAGAGAATACAAATAAAGGATCTTACATATGTATAAGAGACAACAAGCTAGCAGAAATTTCACCAAGTCGGCTACGCAAATGTGCTCGACAAAACAAACAACATCCCATCTTCCATCACACACGTCCCTATAACATCAAAGTATCAAACCAATAAATATTATTTTTTCGCTCAATTGAGTCAGAAGGGCAATAAAAACTCATTGGTACAATCAAAGTAATTAACAATAACATAACCATATTACATTAACAAATCATATTGAATATTATTCAATTATGCGGTTAAGCCCAATTGCCAACTAACGTTACCTAAGTTTCAAAAGTGTACCCAAAACACTAATACAAGAACATAACCGTTCGATATTGCATAAACGGTTTGAAGCTTTGTAATTTTTAAATAGTCTTTTAGAGTTTTGGCGTTTCCTGTTTGATTGTAAAACGTTTCTCAGATTGTGTCTATTTGCACTTGGCCTCTTAGACATAATCCAGTTTTACGCTTACTTGATTATTTCAATTATTACTTCTTAGAAGAAAAAAAATTAGAAAAATAAAATGCAAACAAATTAAATGGGAGAAAACTTACTGGCATGATCGACCAAAGACGGATTTGAATGGTGTTGCGATAACATTTCCGATCAAAGAACCAATGTCACTTAGAACTTTGCTTGTAGAGTTCCCCATAATAGTTCTACAATAACCACATTCACATACTCCTAATTATATTTTACTAATCACCATTAACTTCTAACTTCCCTTTCATACTTCTAAAATCTTGCTCAACCCTATTTTTTCGGGCTTTGGGGGGAAGAAAGAATGAGAAAATGATGAACAGAAAACTAATAACCACTCTCTTAACCGAATTTTTCCAAGTGTAAGTTAAAAATGGATTATGCTTTAAAGAATAAGTTAACGCTTAAGTAATCGGATTAATAAGTTTACGCATAAAAAGAACAAGTTAAATAATAATTTTGCTAAAAAGAACTTGTGTTGTTCAAAGGAGATTTTTTATGAAGTAGAGGACTTTGTGATGGAATTTTTTTTATGCTTTAATTTATAGTAACCTATTTTTGACAAAATAAAAGACAAAATAAGTTAAACCATATAACTATATAAGTGATTAAGTGGGTCGTGGGTCGTGGATAGTTGACACACAATATATACATAATGGACACATTACATAATGGGTTGTGAGTTATGTGGGTCGTGGACGTGGTGGGTTGCGCAGGTTGAGTGGGTCCGGTGGGTTTGGACAACCTTTGGGGCCTAATGTGCCTACAATCGGTTAGGTGGGTTTGGTGAATTTAGACGGGGTTCGAGGGCTGATGTGGGTCAAGTAGGTCCGATGGTTTGGACGGTTACTTAAGCGTTAAAAAATTACATAATTCATAAGAACTTAAACTAATTTTTTTTTTCGATACTAATCTTTTTACAGTATATCCAGAAGGAAAGAATGTTTATGACAATATCAAATTGTCGTTGTTGTATTAGATCGTCGTGTTATAAGATTGTAAAATCGTAGAATAAAATCGATCGTATTTTAGAATTGTAAAATCGTAAGTTCTTTAATTCAAATCGCAATTTTAACAATCATGCCCCTGCTCAGTACACACTACACAACAATCCTTTTACACAATCCTTGATCCAAGTAACAATAGTTGCAAATCTCTATTTATGTGTCCGCAAATACCTCCATCAAATTCTTTTAAACCTCAAATGGTCAAAGTTACAAGGTGAAAAGTCCCTTATTTTTTACGGTTCCCATTTCTTTGAAAAACATTGCCAAAATGGGCCGAAATTTGACACTATTGATTCCACAATCGGGTAACCCGCCCCAAACACAAACAACGGGCTAATCAACCGCCGTCTTCAACCTTTGCTTCCCCCTTTCTCCTTCTCCTTCTCCTTCATCTATCTCTCTCCTCCAACACAGGCTTCAATTTCACAACAATGGCGAAGAAATCAAAGGAACAACCCAAAAAACCTCCAACTCCAAAATCTAAAAAAGTCCCTGCAACGTCTGTCAACATTTTAAACCAACTATTTGGCGAAACCCCTGATGCCGAACCCTCTAATTCCTTGTTTTCCTCTGATAATCCCTTCCGCAGAAAACCAACTGATTCATCACAGACACCCCAGATTCCAGAAAACCCTAAAAATGACGAGGTTGCGAACCCCGACGTTGCGACTAAGAAGAGGAACAAGGACGACATTTCTCCAGAGGAGGTTAAGAAATTGAGGAAAGAGAAATTGGAGAAGAACCCTAATTTGGAAGCTGTTGTTAATGGGTCGGAATTAAATGTGAATTTGGAGGAGAAGAAGGAGAAGAAGAAAAGGAAGAGAGATGAGTTAGAGAGAGATTATGAGGTGAAGAAGTATGGAGCTGCACCGGATGAGGAAGAAGAGAAGAAAGAGAAAGTGGGTGTTGGGAAGAAGAGGAAGGCGGTGGATAATCCTGCAGATTTGATGGTTTCCCAAGAAGGGTATGATGATGAGAGTAAGCTTTTGAGGACTGTTTTTGTTGGGAATTTGCCTTTGAAGGTTAAGAAGAAGGCTTTGTTGAAGGAGTTTAGTGTTTTTGGGGAGATTGACTCTGTTCGAATTCGTTCTGTTCCTACAGTGGATGTGAGTTCTATGGCATTTTTCTTTGTTCTTTGGTTTGATTTTGATTTGGTTTTGTGTAATTGAATTGTTTTTTTGATTGTTTTTGTTGTTATAGAGCAAGAAACCTAAGAAGGCTTTGGTTATCAATGGGAAACTCAATGAGTCAGCTGATAGGTAATGGCAAATTCCTTTTACGTTTATGAAAGATGAACTTATTGTTATACTTCATTTATTTGGGTTACGTTCTTGTTGTGAATAAGAGATGAACCTCTGCAATGTAGTGTACTGGGGAAATGCTCCATCAAAATGTGATGACATTGCATTGATCTTGTTGATTGCTTTGATTCTACCATGAAAATGAGTAGTTTGAAACTAAATAATTAGAAGAGATTGACATAGGTAGAAGAACACAGAACAGTTTAAGATAACTAGTGGCGTGATTGGTAGAGAAATGCATTTGATATGAACAATGTGTTGACCTTGTTGATTGCTTTGATTCTACCATGAAATTGAGTAGTTTGAAACTAAATAATTAGGAGAGATTTAGATAGGTAGAAGAACACGGAACAGTTTAAGATAACTAGTGGCATGATTGGTAGAGAAATGCATTTGATGACAACAACATTTGTGTTGGTGGGAAAGAAGTTTGAATTCCTTGTCTGGTTTTTAAATATGGGAATGAGGATGGGTTCTATAGGAATTGTTGATCAGGATTCAGGTGAACTCCTTGTATGGTTTTTTACACTGTTGTTCCCTCTCCCTCAACTTTGATTCCGTTCTAGTGAACGCATGAAACGGGCATGAAGGAATAAAGTCTTTTCTTTCTGTAGAAAACATGCTAAGGGAAGTTCAGATTCAGATTTTTTAGGTGAATAAAACGCATAAGCATTTATTACTCGATATATTGGCTGATTATCTGATTTTCTCATACATTGGAAATCTTGTTTGTGATGTGTTGTCTTCTTCATGTGTTCATCAATTTAGATTATCCATGTGGAATTTCTTCATATTTTCTGATGAACACCTTTTTGCAGCGTCAATGCCTACGTTGTTTTCAAAACAGAGCAAGCCGCAGAAGCATCCTTGACCCTTAATATGTCTATGGTATGCATGGTGTTGGTTGAGAATTTATCTGCTAATGTTTTTATCTTTTTTTCCCTTGGTGCAATTTCTAGTTGACTGCCTTTCCTTTTTTTATTGACCCGTTATTAACTTTGATACAGATTGGAGGAAATCATATCCGTGTTGACAGGGCGTGCCCACCTAGGAAGAAATTGAAAGGAGATGACTCTTCTGCTACTCTTTATAATAACAAGAGGACAGTTTTCGTGGGTAATTTGCCATTTGATGTCAAGGTATATGCTTGATATGTCTTCCCTCCTTTTTATCATTTTTTTTAAATTTCTATGTTGGTCTTATTGCTGATGTTGATCATTGTCTTCTTTCCAAACAGGATGAGGAACTTTATCAGTTGTTTTGCGGCATCAAACAGCTGGAATCTGGCGTTGAGGCTGTTCGAGTTATTAGGGACCGTCACACAAGTCTTGGGAAAGGGATAGCGTACGTCATGTTCAAAACAAGGGTATGTCTCGTGCTCTGTCTCTGTAATATTCAATTATTCATAATACGTGCTTGTGAAATATTAGGTTGATACAGGGAGAGGTGGTACATCTGTAACTTAAAAGATACTCTGTCTCACTGTACAAATAGACAGATTTAACTATTTATTGTGATTCTGCATCGGTTTGCTACTGCATATTAATTCAGAATGCAGAGTAGTGAGAACATCATAAAAAGGTTTCTTTTGTATACTTTACTATTCCAGTTCCCTTTGCATTATGCTGGGACTTGGGAGCTTGGGTCCATGGGAAGCTTTGGCACTTGTCAGGTTGTTATATTCGGCCGTCATTAAAGAGCTATGCTTTGTAATTGAACAGACAGGTTTGTGAACTTCTGCACTAGGCCTAGTTGTAGGCTGTAGGTGTTAGGATTAAGTTCTCACACTCTTTTCAGATTCCAAGATTTTTTTTCCTCACCTTATGTGAATCTTGAAAGTAGGTCTATTTTGTTGCATGAAGTCTATCAGCAATCAACATTAGTCACTTTGCTAATATTAGTTGTAAATAGCCAAATTTGATATATTATATGTGGTACTAATTGAAGTGGTAAAATTCTTTCCAGGTATGATATCTGTCTTGTTTATTAATTTTTTACCATAAGTGAATTATGCTACTTATCAAATATTTTCTTCTGTAGTAAGATATAAAGATCCATGTGGTTAATCTCTCACGTTCTTTGGCGTTAGTATTAGTCTTTCATATCTTTCATTTTGCATGTATTGGAGCTTGCATGGCCGAGCCTTTTCTTTTCTCCACTTCCCTTGCCTGTCATTTAGGTGATAATATACATTGGTAATGACAAGTATACGTCATTATGGCAATGTGTGAGTTATTACCTTTGTTCCAAAACATCACTTCATCTTTTTCTTTCTTTCTTTCTTTGATTTGGCTAATGCTTTTACGATCGGACAATACTCTGTATGCTTTGGCATGTGAACTCTTATGCCACGAGTAATGCTTAGTATAGCCTTCCTTGCATAGCCTCATTAATGGAAGATTTATTTTAAGAATGAAGGTCTTGACTATGTCAATTTCTCTAGCATCTCCTTTCTAGCCTTTTCTGTCATTGACCCTTAGAATTAGTGATAGTAGTATCTCTGTCGATCTATGGTGCAGATTATTTGCATGATAGTCACATTTGTTTTGATGCTTGATAGATTATTTTTCACATAATACTACCTCTGTTTTAAAATGATCATTACACTTTCTGTTTTAGTCCGTTTCATAATGTTCTTCACACTTGCTTTATTCTATTTTTTGACATAAAAATTTACTACCTTACCCTTCTTACTCAATATTTACAATTTCCCACTCACTTTTCTTACTTCATTCATTTTTTTTCTTATGCCATCCAAAATTTTACACATTTCTCTTACTTTATCCATATTTTATTATTTTCAACCAACTTTTCCATTTTTGTGTTAGTATGTTTGCAAATAGTAACCGTAACGATCTTTATGAAACGGAGGTAGTGTGTATAGAACACTCTTCGACTGGGTGAAAAGTGGAGTTTAAGCTCATCCTTGTTTGCTTTTTAATTTACTTCATTGCTTGTTTATTAAGCATTGGTAGTTATATTTTTGTAATTTTTAGGTAATGACAAATTCTTAATAATGTGTTTCTTGTACAGGAAGATGCAAACATTGTTTGTAAAAAAACCTTGAGACTCCGAGACCGCGAACTGAGAATTAGTCATGTCAAGTCAATTACTCAATCCACCACACCTACCAAGAGGAAAAATCCATTTTCAGGTGACTCAGAAAATTCCCCTGCTAAGAAATTTTCATCGGATTCGAAGACTCGTACCCCTGCAAAGAAAGGCGCAAAGACTCCTCCACAGAGTCGGTACAGGGTAACCGCCAGTGGGGACACCTCGTACCAAGGTTTACGTGCGAGTAAATCCGGTGAAAGTAAGAAACAAACCCCTGTAAGAAGATTTACTGCTACAACACCAGCTTCTGTAAATTCTGGAAAGAATAGTGGAGTCAAAATTAAACAGAGAGTTGATAAAAGACCATCAGTAGCAGCAAGAAAGGCTAAAGCAATTGCTATGCAGAATGGTGGTGCTTCTTATAAACCAGGGAATAACAAAAGAAAGATGGATGCTAGAACTCCCACAAGTTCTAACAAGAGAAAGAAGGTTATGAAGTCTAAGTAAAAGAGTTTTTAGTGTATAATTGGCTCTTTTATAATCTGTTTAAGTTTTTACTAAAAAAGAGAGACTTCTGTAGTTTGATCTAAACAGTTTATACAATGTCTAAATCGATACATTGACATCTGATTCTTATGATGCTGTAATCATAGTTGTGTTTTTTTTTCCAAGATTTCGACTTTCTTTCATGTACACTTGTGAATTTGCATTTTGTGTTTCATTTGTAGAATCACAAGTTCTAGCTAGCCAGTAGATGGTTCACCATGTAAGGAAAAATGATACTGTAATCATTGTCTATTTGTCTCTGTAAGCATCTGAGACAAAAATTTAAGCTCAGCATTTAAGAAAAAACAACTAAATTTCCGAAAACTGCCTATACCTTTTGGCTATTCTATAATCCATCTATATATGAGTATTACTCACTCTGTCCCTTAATATTCGCACCGTTTTGACTGAACACGTTTGTCAATGCACAATTTTGACCACCAATATCTTTAATTACATATTATAAAAAACTTATATAAATATTAATATTTTGAAAATATAATATTAAGATGAATCCAACAATATATTATATATTAACATTCGTTTTCATATACTATAAATAAAATAGGATCAAAGTGAATTATGTGAATAGTGTAAAAAGTCAAAACGGTGCGAGTATTAAGAGACAGAGGGAGTATACTAAAGCCAATTGTTTTTTACCTCTAAACTTCACATATTTTTATATTACTTTAATTTTTTTATAAGTTAAGTTATTGTACAACCTCTAATAAATTCTTCTAATGATTCTGAAAATTTAATGTGGCGCAAATTACAAAATGATCAATTTCTTTAATTTTTTTTATTGCATCCAAAAATAACTCTTTTTATGGTTTGAATTGAAAATCAAAATAAACAAACTAAACGCGCAAAAACATTAATGAAGTCATGTGTTGCACGGGAGCTAACTAGTCTTTAATAAAATGTAGTCTATTATTTAAGAACTGAAAATGTACAACCTTTCTTGTCATAATTGTACTCTGTAGACAATATATCATCAAAACTTCATTGACAACATTCACAAATCAAATTTTCTGCTGAATGTCAAATCACATTTCCAGATTTCAGCCATCATTCAGTAAGACAACAAATGCTTTTGTGAAGGACCAAGATGAAGATTGAATATGAAAACAGACATTTCATAAAATCTAGAAAATTATTGTCACATCATTTATTTTACATTCCAAAGTGAAACCAACCAACCAACAAACAAATCGACTACTACTACTATCCACAAACTACACAGAATTTTCGCCTTCAGCATAGCATTAGCATATGAGCATATGCCCTTTCAGAATGCCATTTCAGAGTATACAGAGTCGACAAGTTTTATACCCCTCGAGTTCATTCTCTGTGGTGGTACGAGATGCAACAAGCAGTTTTATGGGCCGTAGGATCTGTACAGAGATAAGCGACCACGAATAGGAGGTTTAGCATTAACTGAGAAAAGCAACAAGGTTTTGTCAATTATGTTTTGTTCTTGTTCATCAAGGTAGGGGTGATTGAAACGATCCCAATTAGGAAAAGTGTGGCAATTGACTGAAAGTCATACAAATCGCCTATTGATCGCAATTCTCCAAGAGCTATTCCAGCCTGCCATTACAGAGGAAAAGAGACCGTGTCAGGCAATATCATCGATGTTCATGCCTCATATTCATGCTTTGAAAGATGGGGTTATGAAAGAAAAGATAAAAAGTACGGAGTACATCTTAATTTAGGAGAAACTTGATCAAAATAAAACACCAATTTGCTTGAAACCACCTCTAACTTTCAACGATATTCACCAACTCATTCTTTTCCCCCATAGAATCTGATACCGGTCCAAACATTTTTTTCGACTAATGCTCTGTTTGGTAGGGTGTAAAACGTTTTCATGGAAAATGATTTTCCCCTTTTCAATCATTTTACGTTGTTTGATTTGGCAAGGAATGGAAAACAAATTTCAATTTGAAAGGAAGGGAAACCACTTTTCTATCTTTCCTCCTTACCTCCCCCTTCCTTCTTTCCATCACTCTTCAGTCTTCACCCATCTTCTTCCATTTCCCTTTTTCATATTACTTTTCTTGTAAGGAACCAAACAAAGGAAAACTAGTTTGGAATTGTGTTTCCCTTGAAAAATCATTTTTCACTGAAAAAAGTATACGCCAAACCAAACGGAGCCTAAATAAACCTTAGTTGTTTGTTAGGACATGTATGCCCGTGCCCTGGTAGATGGATAGTAGTACTTGAAGAGTGGTGCATGACACATCAATAAGGGAATATAACACATGGATGGTCAAACGAATGAAGAGTTCTGTGCAGATTGACATAACCGAGGATGGTTTCAGGCAAATATATCTTGAAAATTTTACTTCATCAAAGAAAACAATAAAAAATAGTTTGCCTATATCATAGTAAAAACACATACTCTGACAGTGACAAAAGCAGCAGGGATCAGTCCAATGAATGTCGCCAAGAAGAAGGTGTGGTAAGGTATATCCACAATTGGTGAAGCCACATTGATAAATGTATTTGGTAGTGTGGGTGTTACTCTTAGGAAAAGCATGTAATTCAACAAGTTCTGACGTCTTTTCGCCACCTGAATGAAGGTAAGGGAAGAAATAAAACCAAGATCAGCCTCAGAAATTGGTGGCGTTGTTCAAAAAGAAAACACTTACTCCGTTATTTTTTAGATGACACAATTATTTAGGCACGTTTGCCACCCCACGATTTCAAACATTAATATCACAAAAGGAAGTCAAAGGAGCATGTGTGAATAGTGTCCAAAACTCAATTCTGTCATGTAAATAAGAATGGAGCAAGTATTTTTTAAGGACCAAGCAGAGATTATTGTTACCTGTGCTTGGAAGAAAGTCAGTTTGTCCGGCCACATTGAAAAAACAAGAGGTCGGCCAATAAGTTTTGACAAGAAAAAGCAAGACGAAGCACCAGCTGTAGCAGTGAAAAGGACCAATGCCAAACCTCTAAATACACCAAAAAGGGCTCCAGCTAACAAAGACATAAACACAGTTCCTGGAATCATGAAAGTCTGCATGAAAATGTAGACCACAGAGTATCCAACCAATACTTGCACCGTATAGTCACTTGTGTACGTCTCGAGATGGTCTCTAGAAAACAAAGGATCAACATTAAGATAACAACAAAACTTCACTTCCATTTTTATTTTTATTTTTTGAATATTGTAGCATGTCAAGGGAACATTATCAGTAATTAATCAGAATATTAGTAGTTGGGATTCTGGAAGATTAGGGGGTGCATTTTTTAGAAGCTGTTTGATGGATTCAGAAGAATGACTAGTGAAAGGAGGAATTAGCATAATATTTCCAATTAGAGGATTACATCTAGATCATTTCAAACATATGAAGTGAACCAATGAAATGCAAACAATGTATAAGGTTTGTTAAAGACAAAACTCACAACCAGTACCTAAACTTTCTATGACATCCAATTGCTTTAGACAGTTAGGCCCTGTTCTGTTCACCTTACTTCCACTTTTATTTCAGGAAAAATAAGTTCAGATAAGTTCAGTTAAGTTCAGATAAGATAAGTTCAGGAAAAATAAGGGTTGACCAAGTACAATTTATAACTAAAATAAGTTTTGATAAGTTCGAATAAGTTTAGATAAGATAAGTTCAGGAAAAATAAGTGAAAATCAGGTGAATAGAACGCAGCCTTAGACTATTAGACCCCTCAGTCTATTCTACAGGCACACTACAAGGTTCAGTATTCAGATGCTCCCACATTAAAACTCTAACTAAGGCACCAGCAAACTAAGGCAGGACGAGGCAACTATATCAAGAAGAAAGACAAGCATTTACGACAGAAGTTAAATCAACCGAATCACTCAGCCCAAGTAACAGTGCACCGTCACTGAAGCCCAGTATAGCAATTAACATGAGTTGTTAGCTGGCTAGTTGTTAGTTGGTTTGACTAGCGGATTGTATTAGCAATTTGTGTAAAGGTGTTTTGTAAATAGCGGTTAGCTAATAGCTACTTCTTGAGTAAAATGACTAATAAGGATATTGCGATGTTTTATTTACAGGGGAATTTTTGAGAACCCTTGCTAAAGAGTACAATAGTAAATTTGATTAACTTTACTATAGAATAGTCATTTCACTAGTATATTACAAACCTCTTTTCCAAAAATCTCCTTAAACCCGTTTTTTTCCTTCAAAATTAGCCTATAAGACTCAAACCTGTCTTCCATTCCTCTCTAAACCAAACGTTCTCACAGTCTCATTAGAGCTTTGAATCAGTCCAACCTCTTTTTTGCCTCAAACCTCTCTTTCTGCCCCAAACCTCAGCTTGTTCAATGACACGTCTCAAAGTTGGGATGGGTAAAGCAATAGAAGTTGGGTGAGCATCAGAATGCTTTTTATGATATTTGGGCTAAATCAAGAGAGCAAAGGACAATGATGCGCATGTGCAAAGCTTTTAAGAGGCCATTATTTATTGTATGATCCAGTCGCTGTAAACTGCAATGTACACCATTTCCAGCCAAATTCCATGAAGGTAGCAGATTACAGCTAATGAAATTTTAAGACATCAAGTTTACAACCAGATGAATGTAAAAGACATATGTCAGCCTACACAAGACATGAAGTTTTAAGAACACATGGAATTAGATCCCAAGCACTCAGTTCAACAGAAAACTAATTTAGTCATAGCTTTTTTCCACTTCTCAAAACTCAATCTATATGTGCCCAAAGGAATGGAAAACATGTCCTTAAAACTAAAGGTTCTTTGTCAAAAAGAATAGCATCCGAAGAACAGCTTCCAATGAAATACCAAATAAGAACAAAGGCAAAGTTCAACAAAATAACTGATGAAAATGTCAACTGATTACACTTTCATAAACATAATACTATACCAGCTACATCAAGTTCAAACTAAATTCCCAAATTGGAAAGAAATCCGAACTGGCGAATAAGGCTTACTAGTTACTTTGATCATCTGGTGAAAATACTTAACTAAATCCCAGAAGCTACAAGCTAGATTGTCTGACAATGAAGGTGGAATAGTGATCAATAAGCTCCTTAATCTACAGAGAAAAAGCTATGCAAACAGCTGAAAAAACTTCAATAGTTTAAGAAATTTCCAACACTAAGTTCTACTTTCAGTTATCACATTGAATTATACAAGAATTTGCGTATCATAAAAGACGAACAACACAGCAACATTAATGCACAATCAAACATGGTACAATCAAACAAACAGCTGATAACCCCCCATTAATGCACAACTGTAAAGATTCAATCTTTCCCCCCTTTTTGAACAATAAAACAAAACAAAAATCCCAATGTTTCAGATCTAATAACACCATTCATATAGAAATAAACCACTAAAAAAAGTCAAATTTAACCAAAACAATCATAATGCGAAACTATAATTGCTGAAATAAATAAATAAATAAAATAAAATAAAATATAGGAAGTATTTTGTGGATACCTAAGAATTTGTAAATCTTCAAGGGTGCGAGGCAACTTGAGGAAGCTATAATCAGAAGCAGGCATGGTTAGATAAACACCCAAAAGCCCTAATCCATATGCTAATACAACCATTAAAGCTGCTGATACTTCCCACATTGTTAATGGATACTTCGAACTTGTTTTTTCTTCACACACCAATCTTTCCTCTGATTTCTCCATTTTTATTTCTTAATTTTCTCTTAACCCCACAAAATTTAAACCCAAAAAGTTAACAAATTTGAAGTTTTGGGTTTATCTGGGATTGAATTATATAATGCCCCAGATGAAATTTCAGACCCAGATTTAAGGAGAAGATGAGGAAGATAAACGGAAGAAAAATTGGAGAATTTTTGAGAGATATTCTTTCTTCCTTTTTGTTTACTTTCTTCACACTTCTCTACTACGGAGTATTTGTGTGTTTTACGTTTGAGCTTCTAATTTTGTGGGAAATAAATTAATTTGGAGAATATTCGTTGGAAAAAAGAATAGAGAAATTATCCTAATTCATTATTATTGATTATATAATTATTGCCAAGATTTGTTTATATTTGGTGGGATTTAAAAATCAAAAAAGGGTAGAAATGGGAGAGAAGTAGAACCAAAAGTTATGGTCCAACTTTGGTTTTTTTTGTTTGTTTTCTTGTCTTTTATGTATTGTGATTAGTAACACTTGACATTAAAATGGAGACGTTGGTTTCATTCATAACCTCAGCATGTTTTTCTGTTAAAACTTAAAAGTAATCTAGGATGACACGTAACACATTTCACACAAGTCTTATTCGTGTCAATGTGTCATGTGCATACATGCGAATTGTGCTTGTTACCGACTACCTAGTTTACATACTCTGTCGTTTATGAACCAAAGTTGTTTGGTCATATGGTGTATTTGATGGTCACAGGTGCGAGCCCATAAAACAGATGGATGTTAAGGTATTGTTTAATTGACATACAAAAACATGGGAAGTTAGAATTAATAGAAATTGCTAAGTTTATGAGTTATGGTTGACAAAATTTTGATGAAATGGGAAGTGAAACTTCCTACGAATTTCAACTTCCCAGTAAGTAGAGGAATTTGTTTACATAATTCCCCTTAGGTAAGTAGAAATTCTCATGAGAACTCACATTATTAATCAAACAAATTTAGGAAAATTATGGAACGTAACTAATTTCCTATGAATTTGCATTTCATGTGAAATTATACTTCCTATGTAACCAAACGACATCTAAATGTACCAAACAATGGCGAAAACACTAGGAGACAAGGTCACCCACCCAACTTTTATAAAATAAAATGTTTATATCTTTTATATATTAGAAAAACTAAATTAGTATGGACTTAATAACTTTTTGCATTTTATTAACATATCGACATTCCAAGTTAACAATTATGGCTCGACCACTAATACCAAAATCAGTTTCCTTAGAAACATTGGAGACTATACCTAAAGATGGTTGTGGGATGGGTCGGGTCGGGTACGGGCACAAAATTATGGGTCAAGCATGGGCCACATTTGTTTGGGAAAAACACAACCCTACCCGACCCTACAAAAGCCCGCTTAATTTAGTAAAAGTAAGTTTAGGCATGAGGACGTACCCTTGGGCACGGGCCTCCTTTTTTGAATTTTTTTGACTCGACACGGCTCGATCAGATACAAAGTGAGCTTGGCATGGGCATGTTCAGGCCCTTGGTGCGGCCATCTTTAATTACTCTCTTCTAAGCTCTATGCATGTGGTGTTAATCATGGAGGGCGATCGCTTTTGTTCTACTACACCTGGAGGTAGGAATCGTCTTTTAGGACAATGGTATCCACGACATTAAAATTGTTAATTCTATATTCGTTCAATTGTTCGCATCATCGAGATAAGTCTATTTTAACTACATTTCTATATCAACATGATTATGTTATTGTTTTACTCTGTAATATGCAACATGTTATTATTCATTTTATGTTAATCCGATTGTTCACATCATCGAGATAGGTTTATTTTAACTACATTCCTTTATCAACATTATTATGTTATTGTTTTAACATGCTAACATGTTGCACCTCCTGAACGAATGAATGGCAAAATGTAGCAGACGAGCAAAGAGCACGTCTGTCTGCACGTGACAATGAGTGTTGGAAACGGCGACGGAGAAAACAAAGGAGAAAGCGGCCGCAAGTGCAAATCCGCGAATGGTGGGGCCCTGTGGTAATTTCCGGTGTTTTTGCATGTGCTATAAACTTACTCCAACTTGATTAAACTACGCGTTTTGTGCTTACCTCAACTTATGGAATTACAATTTTGCCCCATTAAATGTCGTTTTCTTCACCTCATTTTTGTTCACATCCATATCTCTCTTCTCTACCAAATGGGTTTTGCTTATCTTTGAAACATATCATATGACGATATTGTGATTTGTGATTACACCTCATTACGGAGTATTAATAAACTATATATACTCCATAATAACAATAATGTTAGATAAATTATCATTTTCCCGTTACGAGCGTTGTTAGTGGCAGGAGCCAAGGCTCTTCACCCAAAGGACTCCATCATATTTGTTGAATCTTCGGCACTTCGAGAAAGAATCAAAAGTGCGGTGGCAATGGGGTGTAAAAATCTCATTATTGAAGGAGATAACTTGGTGGTGATCAATTCAATGAACAAGATTTGGCAGGTTCGTGGGAGATTAGTGGGCTCGTTGAGGGGATTCTAGTTGAGATTTATCAAATTTGGATTCATTTTTGGCCATGCAATGTTAACAAGAAGACACTCAAGCGGCGGATTTCTTGGTGGCAAAATAAAACTGTTGTTCTATTATATCGTTATGATTTTTGTCTGAAATGACGAATTAGGTGTTCCTTCTCAAAGAGGTTAACCTGATTTTTTTCCTTATAAAATAAAAATTAAAAAAATTATTTTCCCGTTACCTCTTTGTTGAGGTGGTATAATTTTATTTTAATTTTTTTACGCAAAAACGACTGGAAATATTATTTAGGCTTTAGCTGTAAAATTCAAAACTAAAATGACTTCCCTACGTACAAGGAAGAGAATAACCTTTTAAGCCCCATTTTTCATCAATATCTTATATACCCCAAAAGTCCCCATCGAAAACCATCTACAAGAAACATAATCAGCTACCAACCTATATACATTGCTTCATATGTTGACATGTAAACCTAATGAGCAAGACCCAAAAAATATCACTCCTTCAAACTAGTTGTTAGTGATTTCTCCATCTTCCACATCAACAATAGCAATAACGATTATCTGCAGTTGTTGAACCATCAACAACGAACGGAGCAAAGTTTTTTTTTCTTTGAAGAAGAAGCCTCGTTGCCATTCTTACCCTTAGTAACTTGAATATCATCTTTGAGAGGAGAAACTATTGTTTCACATGTTGGAGTTTTGTACCAATTGAGGTTGGCATGAGCGGTTAAGGGCCTCTTGCTCCTTAACCAAGGTCTCGGGTTCGAGCGTTGGGAATGGAAAAAATCTCAACTGGAAGGGATGCTGCCCATCGAGGTACCCATGCAAACTCCCGCGGTAGATTAGTCCACTCACCGAAGGCGGTGAGAACTCCTCGTAGTAGAACCAAAAAAAACATGTTGGAGTTTTGTTCACTCCTAGTGGTTTTGTTTCAAACGAACAAATTAATGTTCCACGTTGATAGAATACCTTCATATCGTTTTGGACAAAATCAGTGATTGGCCATTCAATTGGATTTCCCTTGATTTACTCTAACTAGTTATGGCCCAATTAATTCAACTTCTAACTTTATTGTCACGAATTGATTATCTTTCATTTTTGGCTCATTGACTAAAGTATATATAAAGTATTCTCCGTCTTCCAAGAAAGAATACACGGAAAATATTCTCTAGCTTTTCTAGAAGAATTGATTCAAGCACTTTGTTCTTCTAGTTCTTAGGCAATGTCAATTTGGTTTTCAATCTATCTCTTTGCTACACCAACGAAATAGACGATGTGTAGCCTTAGAGGTTGATTGCTAAGAGTTCGTGTCGTGTGTATGTAACGTGACAAATTCAATTTTAGGGAGCAGTGGTATTTTGTCACGGCACGACATTCTCAAATAAGCAGTTCTAATTTCATATACTATTAGTCATATTTCCTACACCAAAGACAATTATATCTCAGAAGTTGCGGAAGTAGTGGCAAACATTGTTGATAATTGAAGCATTCTGAGATAAACTCGCTATTTCTTTTGGATCAAAGGTTCATGCAGGTCAATATGTCATGTTCTTCTAGGAAATTTTGACTATATGAATTTATTTGATTTGAAAAAAACTTATTTTGTGTGAAATAAATTTATTTATGGGTGAAAATGTGTGGAAAAAGAAATTTATTTTGTCTGAAATAAGTCAAAATAACTCGAATAGAACATAAGTCTTCAATCACTATATCTTGTATTTTTTTTCCTATTCTTATGCTTCCTTACCCTATATTACTGTCAATATTACACCACTTACTACGTACGGAGTAATGTTTTGTAAAAGAAACTAGCTCTTGAGCTGAGCCTATTCATAGAACGGACAGTTATACACGGATTGTTTAAATGTTATATGAAGTTTTAATTTTTTTGAGAACTTGTGAATTTAGTGGTAATATATGATTTAAATAGAGCTTGAATGTGAAGGTTGAAAAAATATACTTCATCAGTTTAGAAATAGTTGCACCACTTTGACTTTCACGTTTGACAACGCACAACTTTGACCGTTAATATAGCTAATTATCCATTAATAATTTTATTTTTTTTATAATTTGAAAAGTAGACATTGAGACTATTCTACCATTGTTTTACGATAACATATTTTTTTATAGGTGTAAAAGAAGTGTCAAAGTTAATATATGAATAGTGTATAAAATAAAAATGGTGCAACTATTTCTAAACGGAGGAAGTATAAATTAAATGGAAAATTAGTATTGACTATTGAGTGTTATTAAGGAGATGAAGTGGCAGAGTACCATGTAGCAAACAACAAAAAAAACAAAAAAAAACAAATTGATGGATAAATATGGGATGACACGTAGCATCTATTTACTTATGGTTTTGCTTTTTAAATACTAATAACTAAGGTATAAACTAGGTATAGATGTAACTTGAAGAAATTAGCTGTTTTGAAATTTTGGTATTGGTCTTGGGCCATGAATAGTTGATTAGACACATGAAGTTCGCTCAAACGGATAATTAGATTTGGACTTTGTATGTTAGGCCCATAATTATGGCCTACTTATCTCCCTAACTGTGTGAGGTCGAATAGGCCCAAGAATGTAGAAACTGATGAGAGAAAGAAAAAGAAAGATTTGAAGCATAGATTATGACCTTATTTAGTACAGAGAGGTTTGTACCACTTCTAGAGATTTAACTAATAAAAACCTCTACAAAGGGTATTGTCTGGTAAAAAAAGATTACTGAAAAGATGATTGAGCTAACACCTCTCATTTTGAAAATGCTCATTTCACCATTTTTTTGCTTGGAGCATTGCTAATGTAACATTGTAGAAGACATTTGTGTCCCTTACTTAACAAAATTAAATAAATGCTATAAAAGACAATTGTCATAAATATTTTACATAATAAAGGAGTTAACAACTTTTAACAAACCTCTATGTGCTACCAAACACATTTGTACAAACAACTAGTCGAATCTGCTAAACAAAAAGATAATCAGCTACTCCTCCGTTTCTTTTTGTTTGTTACGTATTCCTTTTAGGCTGTTTCACAATGTTTGTTACGTGGAAGAATTTTTCCTTTTATAAACTTATTATACTATCATTTTCTGTGTCATTTTTTAATTTTAATTGGTCCAACTTTTTCAACTCATTAAATATCTTTGCAACTTCCCAAATATGTTAAGTTAGCAATCTTTGTGCTTTTCCATTATTGGTTCATTTTGATAAATAAAACAATCTTATTGGTTGTTATAATGATTAGTGGATTCAGGTTTTACTTGGGTTTCTTTTTTAATAAAAAAAAATATCTTTATTATACGTTAATAAACGTGCAAAAGACCAAACCTAACAAAAAAAAACGGAGGGAGTACTCCGTACCTTTTTGAAAATGCGAACAGTAAATAATTAAAGGAAAAACTCTAATTGCTAAATAGGGCTATAATTATACATGATATGTTTCATTTATTAGAGAAAACACGAAGAAATTTCATGATTAATAAGATTTCAACATAGGTTTTATAATAAACCTAAAGTTTTATATGTGACCAAGCGCTTTCAAAGCCCATAACGGAGGTTAATGGACGTTTTGTTTTAGGGAAGTTACTTTTGTAGTTTTAGGCCAAATATTTTTATAATTTTAGTCAAGATATACTTATATAATTTGTATGGGGTTACTGTTTTAAATTTGTACGTGGTTACTGTTTTGAATTTGTACGTGGTTTAGTTGGTAATTAGCAGCAAATCAGTAGCTAGTAGATTTCCGAATTGCAGCCCAAATGCCCAATTAAGATAACATAACGTCATATTATTTTCTGTGAAATATTATCTTTTAGGAAGTTGAATTAGTTTAGGAATGTGTTTCCTAATTCTAAACGTATACTACTTGTCTTGTATAAATATAATCTCAAAGCTTTACCCTAATATTTACATAAAGCCATACATAATCGATTATTATATTCTTAAAATCCTATTAGCAAATATGGCGGTTGTCGATATAATTGATGGGTGCTTACCGCAGGAGCTAAAAATTGAGATCTTGCTTCGATTACCGGTAAAATCATTGGTAAATTTTAAATTAGTGTGTAAATCTTGGAATTCCCTAATCTCCAGCCCCGATTTCATAAAATTCCATACACACAATTCAAAAAACAACCCGCCCATAACCTTGTTATACAATTATAACCTACAAGTACTTAATTCTGTATCCCTTCGTAAAAGGGACGACAATCTAAACCCTACTGTGTTACCCGTAAACCCTCCTCTCCATGACTATGTACTAAAAGGACACCTTATTGGATCATGTGACGGCCTTATATGCACGTATCGGCACCTAGGCCTGGAACAAACCTGTATCTACATCTCTAACCCTCTCACCAAAGAAACGAAGGAAATTTCAACCCCATACCATATACCACCCGGTCGTGGTTGTCTCAATATTAAAAGTGTTTCATGGTTCGGGTTCGTTCCCTCGATCAATGACTACATGATTTGGTTAGTAATTGACAACCCAATTCCAAAGCCAATAGTTCATGTATACTCAATGAGGGATGATAAATGGAGAAAATTAGATACTAGTGCTTTTAAAATCATTGGGTTAATGTTATGGGGTACGAATGCGGTTGTAAAGAATGAGACATTGTATTGTTGGTTTGGCACCTTTTACAAGGACTTCATGGTTAAATATGATTTAGTACAAGACATTATGGAAGTTGTGCCAATTAGTTTGAATGATAAACAAGGTTTAATTTGGTATAATGAACCAATCATTGGTATCCTTCAAGACTCAAGTGTATGCATTTGTAAGGTTGATCCTTTTCACATGATGGATGTTTGGAAGTTAGATCAATATAGCAACTCGAATTCTTGGAACAAATTGTTTAGCCTTAATGTGGCTACATCATCGCCTCTTAGATCTAGATCGCGCTTTTATTTCCTTTTGGGATTTACATCTAGTGGGGGTATTTTGGTAAGATCATCTTCTTCTGATTGTTATCCTATCGTTGATCTTACCAAGGTTACTAACGAGCTCTTGCTAATTGACCCGAATCAAAATTCACATAGTCCAATGCAACTAGGAAGAATAGAGAATGTTCTTTACATGTTGGATTACGTGGAGAGTCTTGTTTCTCCTTTTTCATTGCTTTTTTAAATTAGACAAGCCTTGGAATTGTATTATTCGATCTTGTTGTTATGTTATTTTCTTTTTTAGAATCAAAGTTCAAATTAGAGGAACGATTTCTCTTTGTATTTTATCATTTTGATAATCTAGATTTTGACCATTGTTTTAAATTACATAATTATATGTAGGGTTTCTATATTTGTAGGGTTTCTATATTGTCAACTAGAGGTGATTGTATACCAAATATGTGAACGTTAATTAGAACTTGAATTGGTACGAGTTGAGCCGATGTACTTAAAACTCGATCGCACTTGGCTTGACTCTCTCTAAACTCTATGATTTCTTTCACTTAATTAATATTTCATTAGGTACTGGCAGGGGTGGAACCGGAATTATACATATGGGGGCCAAAACTTAATATATACGAAGTATATAGTTTTATAACTATGATAAACAAAAAATAAATGAAAAAAAAATCAAGTATAAAAGTAAGGAGTTAAGACTAGAACGTTGTACCTATAGTGCATACTTAATATTTAAACATATCATGGGGGACCATAGCCTCCGCCAGCCTCCTAGTTCCGCCGCTGGGTACTCGTACTAGTTTTTTATATAACATTTGATACTCCAATACTCCGTAATAAACAATGAAGTATTACACGAAACCAAGTAATTTTTTTTTTTTTTAGGTTTAAGAAACCAAGTAATTTATAGAACATTTATACTCCGATAATAAACAATAAAGTACATGTATAAATTGACATATCATGAAATAATTTTGTGAATGTTCAATGCAATATATATGCGCTCAATCTCTATAGATTCTTTAGACATTTTTTGTGTAACTGATACCTCGTGTGACCAAATGCTTATTACTCCTTCCGTTCCACAATGTTCCTCATATTATTATTCATATGGTCAAAATTTAAAAAATTTAACCGTAATTAATAGTATAATTAATTAAGAGTGAAAATTATTAACTTGTGGGATATACGGAGTAATTGAATTCGTTTCAACATAAATTTCCTAAATATTATTTTTTTATATAATTTTTACTAATATGAAATAAAAAAAAAATTAACAGTCAAAGTAGTGCATTGGAGACCGCGCATAATGAAAAATTGAGGAACATTATGTAACGCGGGAAGTACTTATTAGTACCAACTTACCAACAATTGCAACCCAAGTTCCGTGCACAATACAAGCATAGTTGTATTATGCATCCATCGTTCTCTTAGCCATTAAAGACCTCATTTTCATACATTAAATGCACACAACCACAACCATCAACCTAACTCCTCTCTCTCCACATAACATCCACAACCAGAAACTCCATCATTATTTTTATTATTTATCCCAATTTTATACCTCATCACATATTCCACATTTTATTCCTATTTCATACACTCACAAAATTCCCATTTTCTTAGAAAAATAAAATAAAAATGGCAGGCATAGTAACAAAATTATCATACAAGAGGCTAAAACAAGAAGTGATATTTGAAGAAGATGAAGATCATGATCATCTTCCTCGAAGCAAAAGTAAAACAGAAAGAATCTGCGAAATTATTAGAAGATCATCATCTTCAGTCAGATCAAGAAACCGCATCATCAACAACAACAACAACAACAACAACTACAACAACAACAACAACAACAACAACAACAACAACAACAACAACAACAACAACTGGATTAGTAAGCTGAAATTAAGCAGGAAATTCAAGCTTAAATTTAAATTAGGAAGTTTCAGAAGGTTTTTCAGGATTAGAAGAGTTAATAAGCTTAAAGTTGCAAGATTATCATGGGCTAATAAGGTTTTTAAGAGATTGAAGGAAAGTCAATCACATTTTGGTGAACTTTTTGCTGGGAATTATTTGTTTATGCAAGTTACTCCTGCTTCTTTCAAGAACAACAACAACAACGTTAATCATCAAATTTATAATCATAATCTTAGTACTGTTAATAAGCTTTCTAGGTTTCCTTCTACTAATTTTAGTAGTAATTATATATATTCTTGAAACTTTTAACTTGTTTAATTAGTTAATGTATTTATTTGAAGCTTTTATGTATTTAGTAGACTTTGTTTATGATAAGTTTTTGTGCAACTTTTTATTTTATTTTTCTCTTAATTTTCATTTCTAGTATATATGAGTACAATTAGCAAGAGCAACTAACATGATGATAATTAAGTAATTAATAAATTGATGTTGGTTCTTGTTTTAGTTTGTCACTTGTTTGGTATTTTTGTACTACGTACTTAAGATATTTCTTAAACAAAAAAGAATTGAATGATTGTTTTGCATAAGTAATTCATAACAAAGAAGAATGATTGTTTTGCATAATTAATTCGTAAAAAAAAAGAATAATTGTTTTGCATAAGTAATTCATAACAAAAAAGAATGATTGTTTTGCATAATTAATTCGTAACAAAAAAGAATGATTGTTTTGCATAATTAATTAATTCAATATTGTACAACGAGATACACCCATGACTATACTCTGTACGACTATACTCGATCTATGTATGTGTATCTAGAAATCGGTACAATGAGACACGCCCATCACAAATTTCATCACAAAAACCAATAACACATACGTACATAGCACATAAATTTATCGTATTATCTGTACAAAGCTTTAATCATTTGTTATACGTAATAGTACGGACGACCAAATAACACCTAAAGTACTCCACTTAATTAATTATTATTAATTATTTATTATTATAACACTATTCCTTATTGTATTAATAGCGTTAGTACGTACCCTATCTAACAAATGTTAACGTACGTACGTACCCTTCATTTTGACCTAAATTTTCATGCATTAAATGTTTGAATGTCCGTAGTACTCCTTCTGTCCCTTAATATTCGACTTGTTTTGACCGGACACGCTTGCCAATGCACAACTTTGACCACCAATTTCTTTAACTACATATTATAAAAACTTATAAAAATATTAATATTTTGAAAATATATAGTAAGATAAATCAAACAATATATTATATACTAACATTTGTTTTCATATACTAGAAATAAAATAGGCCGGGTCAAAGTAAATTACTCCGTATATGAATAGTACAAAAAATCAAAACAGGTCGAGTATTAAGGGATGGAGGGAGTAGTTAAAGTTAATTAATTACAGTCTTACTACCATATAACTGATTCATTTATTATAACCTAACTTCCACCAGCTGTCTCTTTTCTTCCCTAAAAACTCACATTACCCAAAAAAAGCTATCATCTCTTCTTCCAATTCAATTCCTAGCTACCACCAAATTAAGCTTCCATTTTCCTTAGCTTTTTCCTGAAAAAATAGCAGGAAAAATGTCCAAGTTTTCATACAAAAAGCTAAGAAAAGAAGTCATATTCGAAGAAGAAGATGATGAAAACAAAAAAGATCGAAAATTCGAGGTTATTAAAAGATCATCATCATCATTATTACCAAGAATCATAAGCAGGTGGTTTGGTAATAAGCTGAGAAATAGAAAGTTGAAGATTAAAATTTCAGGGTTTCGAAGATTTTTCAGGATTAGATCAAGAATTAAGGTGTCAAGATGTAGATTATCATGGGCTAATAAGGTGGTGAGAAGATTGAAGGAAAGTCAAGCACATTTTGGTGAGCTTTTTGGTGGGAATTACTTGTTTATGCAAGTCACTCCTAATTTCAACAACAAAAAAAACATTAGTGTTGCTAATCCTTTTTATAATCCTAACATTACTACTAATAATAGTAATAAGCTTGCTAGATGTTCACACTTTACTTTCATGTATTGAAGTTTAGTGGAAGCTTGTATCTAATTAAGATGAGGGATGATATATAGGTAAGGTGGTGTATGTATCAAGGGTACTTTGGTAATTTTGGGGGTGATTTTAAGGGCACTAGCTCTAGAAATACCCTACAAAATAAGGGTTGGTTGGTTAATTAAATATTTTCATGTAATCTCCAAGTTCTTCCTCTATAGAAATAGGGGTCAAGTGTAGGGTAATCTGATCTGAGGGGACTAGGGGAGTTATGTAACTTGTCGCTGCTCAAGTTTTATGGCAAAAAGCTAGAATTGTAGCATTGAATGGAGGCATATTTAATAATTCCGGTCTAATCCAGTCTAAATCAGGATCGGATCGGAAATAACTGGCCCGGTCCAGTTACGGTCGCGTTCACAAATTTTCTTGATTTCGGTTTCAGTCCAAATCGATTTCGGTCCTGTTTTAGACCGGTATGTATCCCTAATTAATTGATAAGTAGACTCATGAGGCCACGATTATGGAAAACAAAGTTGGTGAAACAAGATAACATTATAAAAATTAGTGAAACAAGAATTGTTATCTTGCTTCACTAATTTTCACATTTATAATGTTTTTGTTTTCCATAGCCGTGGCCTCATGAGTCTACTTATTGTTATCTAGTTTCACTAATTTTCACATTTATAATGTTATCTTGTTTCACCAATTTTGTTTTCTATAGTCGTGGCCTCACGAGTCTACTTATCAATTATAATTGTATGCGTGCTAGCTCGAAGTACTTGTTGGCATGAATCAATACATATGTATTTAGACATTATCTTTAATTTGATATAATATATAAGTAGTTTAATTATATGAATTGTATGGGAGTATAATTAAAGAATTCGGAACCTTATAATTATATCCAGCAAGACAAAACAAAACAAATCATTTAGAAGACACCCATGAGTCCATCCATGATCCATCCATAGTTCCATACCCATAAATTAAACAAAACAAACCACATTTTCCAGAAAAAATTGGAAATAGTTAGAATTCGTTCTATGGAGGGCAAGGTTTGTAGCTCTGCTCACTCGTTTTATTCCTAATTAGATACTCGATCGTATTAGGCCTTATTTTCGATCTTCACCTGATTTGGTTTGATTTTCTATTTTTTTTTGTTTGGTCTGATATAGTCTAAATGTTTTCTGTAAGTGCTTTTTAGTTTATCTGGTCTGATTTTTCTAGTATGATCTCATAAACAATAAGAATAGGTCACGAAGGGAACAAACACTTAATGGGCTTATGACATTGCTCTTTGAGACCCCCAACTCTACCTACACCAAACTACTCCATAACATGCAACTTTTTACTTGCATCTCATTCACAACAAAATAAATTTAATTTTCATGTTACTTCGTAACTCATACTCCCTCCGTCCCGGAATACTCGCATCGTTTTGACTTTTTGCACTATTCAAATAATTCACTTTGACTCTATTTTATTTATAGTGTATAAAAACAAATGTTACTACTCCGTAGTATATAATATATTGTTGGTTTCATCTTAATATATATTTTCAAAATATTAATATTTAATAATTTTTATAATATGTCTTTAAAGATCGATATTGATGGTCAAAATTATGCATTGACAAACGCGTCCAGTCAAAACGGTACAAGTATTTCGGGATGGAGAGATTAATTTCTTGACGTTCAATATTATGCACTACTAATCTACATTCATGAATAAATCATGATGACATACATGGGCCTGAAGTCCTGGACCGACACACATATGGCTGATATGGGCCATTAAATTGACCCTCGATTCCATTTTCCATAACCCGGCCCAAATCTGCATGGAATTATGGGCCCATTCACCACCACTGACCTTTCCCAATGCAAAAGATATACTTTTTCAACATGAGTATTAACAAATAACAATATAGCAAATGCATAAAATAAATAAAACATGTACATGCACGCACTCTAGAATTAATTAATTAATTAAATAAATTAATAAAAGAGCAAAGTGACGAATTCCATAAACGCAAAAGATTTGCATGTCCAATAATAAAACAAATCAAGATTGGATAAGTTATTAAGTTGAGCTACTTGTTTATAGACATGAAAATGATAGATACCGGAATATCTTCATACTTTTAAGTATCATTCCATCCACTTACAAAGGAATCAATAAGGATTATACCTTTTCATTAGCCCACCTTTCAATCCATTGTGTGATCATTCTATGATTACACTAAATTTAGTTGGCTTAATCAAATCCCCCTTCTTTGTTTTGTTTCCAAATTTTTCAACATTTTTTTTTGTTTTTCTTCTTCAACTATACAAGCAAAGTCTATCTTTATTCTTTCTTATTACGGAGTATTCCGTATCTAGTTCATGTTAATTTCGAGACTTAATAGTTTACTACGCTACATAAGAAAGAAAAATTATATTTTCATATCAAATATATTTTCAAGCATCAACACAATTTCTTTTGTACGATGAAGGAAATACGATATAAATTATCATGTGTTACTGTCCTTATTAGGCCTTGTTTTCTTCACCTGAGTTAATCTGTTTTTTTATTTCCAGTCTGGTCTGATATAAATGTTTTCTTTTAAGTTTTTTTTCCCCTTTTTTGAGCTGATTTGTTTTTTATCTGATCTAATAAACATAGGGTGTTCATCGGTCCAAACCCGGACCGGACCAGACCGGACCGAAGACCGAAATTTTGATAATTCAAGATCCGAAGACCGGACCGATTATGCTTGGACCTAACCTGGACCGGACAGAAAACATTGGTCCAAAACCCGGAACGGACCGAAAAAATCGGTCCAAAACCCGGACCAGACCGGTTTGGACCGATTGTAGACCTATTTCAATATATTTTTTTATTTTTTCTAAAACTTATGGTAGAAAAGAAAAAATATATATAAAAAACCAATTGTCTAATGCCTGTTTTGGAAGCTAAAATAAAATATATCACAATATAGTAATATTTACAACCTATTATAGGAGAGAATTAAATTTTTAAATAGATTAAATTTTATTTTATTAAGAAAAAATCAATCCGGTCCAAAATCGGGTTTTGACCAGACCGGACCGGACCAGACCGAAGACTGAAAATTGATATTTCTCGACCCGAAAAGCGGACCAATTGCCTTCAGTCCGATCCGATCCGATCTAAGTCGGTCTATTATTCGGTCCGGACCAATTTTTGCACACCCCTTATAAACAACAAGAATAAGTTCAAGACAACCTAACTAAATCCGAAATAAAAATTGAAACATGTAACACACCATACCTAATAATGGAATGAAATGGAATGAGCTATGAACGCATGGTACTACTACTCATTGAGACATTTAGAGGGTCATATATTCATTGACTCGTTGTCCCATCGATTCTTCATTCTTTACCCTCCCTACTAAAAAGGGTTTCTGATCCTTTAAATCCTGACCGTTGATCTTTTTAAAACAAAAAAGAGGCAAAACTGTCCAATAACGCGTCCCAGAACTATCAACATAGACCCTCAGATCACGCCACGTGTCTTCACATCTCGTCATTTCCTTAACTAACCATGGTTAAGTTACTTGAAACCCACAATCACAGTCACACTCACCCCCTTTAATTTAACCCTAGTCTAATCTAAGCTATATATACCCACCCCTCTCCCCACATACATTTCTCCATTTTTCTCTCTCCTCTATTGTGCTCATTGATTCAGTTTTCTCTCGCAGTTCTTCGCTGTTCTTGAGTTTTCGACCCAAAACCCTAGTTTCGTCGCAATTTCGCTAGGGTTTTCCCAGCATTGTTATGAGAGTTGTTTTTCTTTCAAGAAATCGAACTAAGTTTGCTCAAAATTGTCGTTAATGGCGGAACATCCTCGGCGTTTTTCGATCGGCTACGCTTTAGCGCCCAAGAAGCAGAAGAGTTTCATACGAGAATCGCTCATCAACCTCTCTCGTGACCGTCTGATCGATTTGATTAAAATCGACACGGATATACCGTTGATAGATCAAGGACCGTTCGATTGCATCCTTCACAAACTGTACGGTGACGATTGGAAGAAGCAACTCGTTGATTACAAGGCGAAAAACCCTAATGTCGTGGTTCTTGATGCTCCAGAATCTATTGAGCGCCTCCATAACCGGATTTCGATGTTGCAGGCTGTTTCTGAGTTGAAAATTGTGCAAAACGACCGCGAAACCGAAACGTTTGGTATTCCGAAACAAATCGTGATTTACGACGCTGAAACACTTCGTGACCATAGGTCTTGGGATGGATTGAAGTTTCCGGTGATTGCTAAACCCTTGGTTGCCGATGGAAGTGCAAAATCGCATAAAATGTCGCTTGTTTACAATCACGGAGGATTGAGCAATTTGAAACCCCCGATTGTTTTGCAGGAGTTTGTAAACCATGGAGGAGTCATATTCAAGGTGTATGTGGTAGGTGAATACGTGAAATGCGTGAAGAGGAAGTCGTTGCCAGACGTTTCAGAGGAGAAATTGGAGAGTTTAGGTGGATTGGTCACATTTTCTCAGGTTTCGAATTTGGCAAGCAATGAGAAGACTGATGAGAAGTACTACAAGAAGATGCACTTGGATGATTGTGAAATGCCACCGCAGGAGTTCATCACTGACATTGCGAGAGGATTGAGGGATGTCATGAAGCTGAATCTCTTCAATTTCGATGTGATAAGGGATACAAGGCTCGGAAATCGGTATCTTGTGATTGACATTAACTATTTCCCAGGGTATGCAAAGATGCCGTCGTATGAGAGTGTGATGACTGACTTTTTCTGGAATGTTGTTGCCAAGAATGAAAGAAGAGAAGTGGCAGAAAATGAGGAAAGTGGAGAGAGGAAGTTAGTTGATAACATTGGTTGCTGAAAGTGTTCGTCAGTGATGAAAATGCAGGACTAAATTTGTTACAATAGGTGACAGTTTCTTCTTTTACTTCTTTCCCCTGCCCCAGAAGTGAAAACACAAAAAGAAAGAAAATGGAGGATTAACAATTTCTTTGGATAGGTGACAGTACAGACTGGTGAACAATTAGGCTTTCTTTTTTTCTTGTTGAATATTTCTTTGTTTCTTTTGTTTGTGGAGACCTGATTAGTTGGGTGTTTGATGTCAAATGATGTATATTCCATCTTGGTTTTGGAGTTGGTGCTATCTGAAATACTTCTTAAATGTTTGTAGACGAAAAAGAAGGGTTGCTTTGATGTTTTAGGAAGGGTTTAGTTTGTTCTTTCTTGACAAGTTTTGTAATCTTGTTTCCTAAAGGAAATGTTCAAATTTGTGCCTTTTTCTGGCACTTTAGATCAATGAATTTGTCCATTTGGTTTATCCAATTGTCTTCTTCCATTCCCCACTTATTTATAATTATAATGCATTACTATTTGATTTTCACAAGTATTACTGTTTGGTATAGTTTGGCAAATGATTAATGGTTCCAGGAGCACGGTTGAAAATCACCTTGTCTTGGTTATCTCAAGCTAATACTTCGAATAAGGTTTCAACATGTCATTTATTCGGAACTTTGTATGCAGTCAAGTTCTTGGTTCATAGTAGTCTGCAGTTTAGCAGCATATTGATTTGTTTACAGAAACTGATTACAATCACTGTCACTGCTACCTAAACTGAATAATCTTGGTCAGTTAAATCCAATTTGACCTTTTATAGAAGGTTTAGGTATCATTCAGCATGTCATTTATTTAGAAATTTGTATGCAATCAAGTTCTTGGTTCATAGTAGTTTGCAGTTTAGCAGCATATTGATTTGTTTACAGAAACTGTTACAATCACTGTCACTGCTACCTAAACTGAATAATCTTGGTCAGTTGAATCCAATTTGACCTTTTATAGAAGGTTTAGATATCATTCAGTTTTAGTCTGTTAACTGGTTCTCTGGTTATTACATCAGATGCAGAGTGTACTATTGGCCTAGTTTTCCCTGTGTTGTCTGCAGCCCTTACAAGCGTGCCATTGATGGACATCGCTCTGCGTGGTTACTAATTAAAATCTTCTATTTAGAAGTTTTCCTTGTTTTATCCAAAATGAATTGGTAAGTTGAATTTGCTTATGTACCATGTCTCTGTTTTACACCACCCTGCTACTTTTATAGTTTCTGTGGACGAACAACTTGAATGACACTTAAAGTTTGGAGGAGGCATTCACAATTTGAAGATAGTGTATGTTGATGAAGATGTTTTTGATGACATTTTAACTACAGATGTTTGTAAGAGTTCTATTGTTAGTCAAATGTAGATCGTAGAAGTGGAAGCAATCTCATCCTTTTGGAACAGCAGCTAATGAACTTCTGTTTGCTGGGACATGGTGTATGAGTAGGATATCTTTCTTATTTGCAGCTTGCCCTCTTTATCCGTTAATATAATCTGTTTTTTTACATAAAAAAAGAATTCTTTCTGATCTGATAGGTATTCTTTGTGGTGTTTAATGTCTAACAACATTTTTATGGAAGATTTAAATTCCTCTTGTGTTGGAACTTGACATCTTCTTAGTTCTCTATTCCGGAGTGTTTTTCTTATTTTTGGTATGCTTTACTGAATTTTTCGTTATAATTCATGAAATATCATACTCCGCACTAAAGACCGCTGAGGACATCTGTAGTTTGGTGAGATTTTAACTGATGGGGCAACTTGATGAGATTGTAATTATTTTGATTTCGGATTGCCAGATTGGCTCAACATGGACTTGGTTGGGCTGTTTATTCCCTCGTTCTGCTGGTTTGAGACTATAACTTTTGATCCGTCTTTTTTCATATCTTTTTTGTTATGAGCTTATGACTGTTGTTAGGGTGGTCTCTGTATATGTGTATATAGTTTGGGAGAGGGTGTAACAATTGTTTTCTAAGGTGAATCTAGGTTGTTTAAACTTTCTGTTTTTCAGACGGTTTACTATTCTGTTTCCTAAGTTTATCATTCTATTTTCTTGGGGAGTGGGGATATCTGGATATGTGACCAGTTCTTTCGGATGGCAGGAATTTATATATGGTAGCATAATGTTTAGATTTTTTCTCCTTGGGGAGATTCCTTTGTTTACAGTGGATGTTTATGTAGTTGGTTGCATTAGGTAAAGCCAGCATTGGCAGCGTGGGGGAAAGCAGATGAGTCACATTTGTTTCATCTGTTTGATTTCTTGTGATCTTAATTGTGACTTTTTGGTGAATTTGGGATCAATTTGGCAGATTGATAACAATTACTTCATTTTAAGTGTTAAAAACTGATGCAGTTTAACTTTGGGTCACAAAAATTTGCTGATAAGATATGTTGGTGAGTTACACACACTCACATATATATAATGTGGCTTTTCCCCCAAATAAGGTTGTGGTGGAAAAAGCAATTTTAGTAAATTGCTATAATCAACTTGGAGTTAAACTTATGAAGAAATGGGATTCCTGCTGTAAAGTAGAATTCCCGGTTGTCTGTTGTGGTGTCAACTATGATTCGTCCATGATTTGCTGTTTTCTGCATGAGTTGAAGCATGATACTCTGACCAGAGAATGCATGCTAAGAATAATTGAGTAAGATATGATAAGGTGTGTAAATTCCTGATTATTTATTGAGGTGCCTGATATTATTTGTGACTGTTCTTATTGCAATATGATGCTCGAGTATTGTTGCTAGCCAGAAACAATGCAGAAGACTCTGTTTTTGTTACAGTGATGGGCGATGCTTTAATATGCCTGCTAATGCCAGAAATCCACTGTTTGATCTAGTTCCTTCTGTCTCAACATGATAGGATGTCGCCTGCTGCATCGGACCGGGTAGGAAGAGGTGAAGTTTTTTTAGTTGGAACTCCCTTTCTTTGTGTGCTTGTATTTTTATGGTAAATCTAATCAGCATACCTGTGTATTTGATCAAGTTCTTATACATCGACCAGAGATGGACGCGTTAGTGCGTTACAATGTCTTCGGCTTTGTGCTGCAGCATCTGCTAGTATCTATTCTCATTTTTTACCATGTCGGATGTGTTGACATCAATCAGGTATGCGAATTTAACTCCCTTTATTAACTGATCTGCTAGCATCAAGTATTTTGTTTAAGTAGTAGGAAAGTTGTGGTTTACTGAGGAAAGTTTTAAATTTGAAGTATATAGTGGATTTCAGAGGAGGATGTGGGCCCAGTATTTGTTGGGCCAATTCGATATGTGATTTCTGTCTATTTAGAGTGTACGCAGACCCCATAATTTGCTTCAGGTTGGGCTGTATTCATTAGTCATTACCCATTTACCCTTTTAGACATTTTGCGCGCAAAAGGTGTACAATAAATTTATTGTACACCAAGATAACTTTAACCCCTTTTTTTGTAACTTTAACTTAGTTTTGATTAAATTTTATATTAGTAAAAAAAAAAATTGATAAATAAATATTTTAAAAGGTTAAGTTATTAATTTTATATATTATTAGTAATTTTGAAGAAATAAGTTTTACTAAAATAAAATAATTTATCACTTAAAAATAGATAATTTTTACATATATAAGCCTAACTTTTAAGCATTTTGAGTTAACTTTTACTTCGGTGTATAATATTTATTGTACACCCATTGTAAATAAGAATTTGTGAGACTGCTTTTCAAAGTCTTCAAGGAATATTCTTGCGTCGATCAGGTCCACAATAATATTAGTTTGGATCTAAGATCAATAATTTTCTCTAGCACCCGTTTTACATATATATAGACCTTTACTGTTCATATAGTGACCATAATAAATTAAACACCAAATTTCTTAGATATAGTGACTTTTTAAAAGTGACTTTTGACTTATTATTCAAGCACAACATGTATTAACGAAACCAAGTTGATATTTTTTTCCCATAATAATCCTAATCCATGCCAAAATAAATTAGGAACAAATAATTTACCTTTTTTTAGACATGGTCCACAATAAATTTAGTGCGGACCAACTCCATTACTTTCTCCCGTCCTACGACCTACGGGGGCTTCGGGCACGGATATTGTGAGGTTTGTGCCTTCCATTTTACAGTGGTTCTCACTTCTCAGTAGTCGAGTTTAACACTTGACATTAAGGCATTTTTCATTTTTTTGGCATAAGTATTTGAGTTCAAGTGAATTTGTTCATTTCTCATTCATATGCCCACTGTTACTTTCATTTTTATTTTTCAGTAATGTAACACGAGTTGGAAATATGTTCGTGTTTAGTCCCGTGTTCATTTCTTATTGTTATAGACTTTATTTAAAGCTATGTAAAATGTAGGATAATATAACGAACCGAACTAAACGGGTCATGTCGACTTTGTGTTTTGTCGATAATATACAGAGTAACATAGCTAGGTGGTGCATGTTGTTTAGTCTAGAACGCTGGTAAATTACAATCTATACCTTAAAAAGGAACACTACTCCGTATAAATTATTAGAAGTCATGTGACATCTCATTATTAGAAGCCATGTGGCATATCTCCTTTCATCTATATCATTTTGTTTTGTTTTTTTTCAACTTTTCTTTATTGTTTATATGATTTACAACTTTTAATGCCTCTTCCACTTCATTTTCCTTATTCAACATCAAGTTATTAATAGTCTAATATACTCATTAGTCTCTTCCACTCCACCCCTTTAACATCCAATATTTATTCAACATATAATTTTTATATTTTTCCAACCTTCAAATTACACCTATATTTAATTCATATATTACCCAAAAACTTCAAAAAGACATCTGAACAACCACTATACAACTGCCCGTTTTATGAACGGGCTCAAAAGCTAGTTAAATTTAATTACATTGACCTTATCCATTACTATTTCTTGGACAGAAAGATAAACAAGTTGAAAAACATAGGGAGGGGCTGAAAAAGCGCATACAAAAGGGCGATGGGAAGAATAAGATGGCATTAATTAATTAGTAACATGATAAATAACATAGGTTAAAACTAGTAAGCTACTAACCGATTAAACTTGAAGTACAAGCGTGTTAGTTACCGTTTTTGCGTGTTTCTATTAATTCCTAGTGTAGCTTTCTTTACAAGTTACAATGCATAACATTTGTCCTTTTTCTATCTTAATCCTCATTTTCACCAAGTTACCTTGTTTTTCTTTGTTTTGTGTGAGGGGAATAGAGGGACTTTATTGGACCAAAATCCCTTACAGATAAATCAGCCTAGCTATGTAAGTCAAATTATTGAAAATACTATTGGTACAATGTGCTATATATATTTCCCTGTCAAAAAAAGAGTGTTGTGAGTGAAATATGTTAGCTCTCCAGACCTGCGTAGCTGAACTGACTAACGTATGATAGATGTTCGTTTAGTAGGGTGTCTTTTTCTTATCTAGTTTTTTTTTTAATGTTATTTTTTCACTACGGAGTAGATGGAGGTGGAGGAGTCCGGATCCTCTAGAGTTTTAATAAAACTCTACAAGGTAGAGTTGTATCTAAACCATACATTTTAAAATCATATGGCTCATATTGATGAGAAAAAATAGGGGAATTTTGGAAAGATAATATTTGAACCATTGATTTTTCATTCAATGGTTGATATGTTCAAACTCTACGTTGTAGAGTTATCTTAAAACTCTAGAGGATCCAAAACCAACGTGGAGAGGTGAGTTCAATGGTAGAATGAGAACCTTCCGTTTGTATAATTTCTCTTACATTGATATGAGTAAGCGTCAGATAACCCTAGCTCCCAACAAAAGTAAAGATAAAATCAATTGACTTGTTTTGTTAGAGGGGGTTGTTGAATCGAACAATATCCGAGTGTTTTTACAAATGTGCATGCTTGCTTATCAAATGGTAAGTTGGTAACTATCACTAAGTATGTTCAAAATTCTAATTGAACTTCTTAATTTCCTATTTCAGGCAATTTTTGTATTTCTTGGTGTACGTATGAGTTGTGATACTCCCTCCGTCCCGGAATACACACATCGGTTCGAGTCGACACACTTGCCAATGCACAACTTTGACCACCAATATCTTTAACTACATATTATGGAAACTTATGAAATATTAATATTTTGAAAATATATGTTAAGATGAAACCGACAATATATTATATGCTAACTTTTGTTTTCATATACTAGAAATAAAATTGGGTCAAAGTGAATTATGTGAATAGTGCAAAAAGTCAAACCGGTGCATGTATTCCGGGACGGAGGGTGTACAACAAAGTGAGTTTGCTTTCTCTTCTCCCTCGCCCTATATATGAGAATTGTTGTACGAAGTATTAGATTTGATTATACATTTATACCGTATGTAATATAATTTTTTGTAAATTTATTTACTCAGTTGTCGAGCCTTCTTTTATTTGGGGTGTATAGAAGTTATAAAGGGCAATGAGCCAATGATGTAGCTTAGATGAGATACGTTCTCAAAGTTTTGATAAGATACTTCTAAATGCAGTAATCAACTAATCTAGTTGACATCTACGTTGCTGAATTAAAGTTGCTAATATTTACTACGTATAATTCTAAGTAGTAGATGTTAATAATTACTTTACTAGACCAATAAACTAATTAGAATTAACTAGATAAAAGAAAGTAAATAAATTAACCTAGTTGATAAGTATTTTGACTTAAAACGATATTGCTTAAGCAGAATTGAAGGTTGTGGTTTTCAACTTATGAGACAAAGATGGATAATGAGTGGGCAGTAAAAAGACAAACAATTAAGGAATAAGTTTAATTAAGTGAAGTGTAATGTTTCGTGGAAGATGTTGGGGATAAAAGGTCGTAAATTATTGGACTATCCTAATCTCATATGTTTGTACTTATGTTTTTTTCAACTACGTATACTTAATTGAGTCGTCTTTGTTATATAAAAATGCAGTGTTTTTGGGCGAAATGAGGTCAATCTCAGTTGCTTGTATTATAAGGATATCATCTTTACCTAATTTGTAACCACGCAACCAACATTATGACCTTATGTCACATTTTACTCTACATTATTCATCCACCCTTTATTATTATTATTATTATTATTATAATTATTATTATTATTATTATTATTATTATTATTATTATTATTATTAACTATTTCCTTCTTTCGTGATCAAGTTTTTTCCAACACGGGTTTATTGTAATATGGGGTGACTTTTTATACGTATACTCCCTCCGTTCCGGAATACTTGACCTGTTTTCCTTATCGGGCCGTCCCTTAATACTTGACCTGTTTCTAAAAATGGAAATATTCTAACAATATTATATTATTTCTCACTCCACCCCTATTAACCCACCTACCCCCTACTCCATACAAAAAATAATTAAAAATTCAACCCCTACTCTCCCCCAACCCCACCCCTTTACACATTTCCCACTAACTACATTAAAATAATACCCCACTATCAACTACTACCTATTAAATTAAATAAGTCAATTCAAGTCCCTTAAACTCTGTACCGGTCAAATCGGATCGAGTATTCCGGGACGGAGGGAGTACTATTTTGTGACCGGAATGACTTTTGAGAGTTTGGGACGGTTGGGGTACAAAGTATGTATTAATTGTGTTATTTCATGATAATTAGGAGAAAGAGAAGATTTGTCCATACAGTTACCATTCACACTTGAAATTAGGATTTAGGACTATTATCTAAGTAGTTAGATATCCAAAACATTAAACTTTACATAAATCAAATCAAACCCAAATTTAGTGGCATGTATTACGTATATGCATGAGTAGAGTCTAGTATTATATTTGCATGTTTGTATCACTCTATTTTCATTGAACTCTGAGCTCAAGCTCAAATTAAAACTTCATTTAAACTCTAAAATATATTCAAACTCAAAGTCACACAAGAAACTTTATCGTACAGTAATTTGGTGCAATGTACGCTATGGCTATTGATGCTACTCCCTCCGTCCCGGAATACTTGGCCCGTTTTCCTTATCGGTTCGTCCCTTAATACTTGACCTGTTTCTAAAAATGGAAATATTCTAACAATATTATATTATTTCTCACTCCACCCCTATTAACCCAACTACCCCTACTCCATATAAAAAATAATTAAAAATTCAACCCCTACTCTCCCCTAACCCCACCTCCCACTAACTACATTAAAATAATACCCACTATCAACTACTACCTATTAAATTAAATAAGTCAATTCAAATTCCTTAAACTCTGTGCCAGTCAAATCGGGTCGAGTATTCCGGGACGGAGGGAGTAATTAATTTGTCATTTGAAACTTCCAAATGAACAAATAAAAGCAACTTTTCTTGTACCTTGTTCAAGGTACAACCTATAAAATTCCTAGTAGCTTTTGTCAAGATTTGAACACCAATCAGTGGACTATGGTGCACAGTGAGTATGCTGCACCAAAAAACATGTGTGCATATAACAAAAGAACATGACACTACGCCAAAAAAATATGACACTACGACAAAAGAACATGCGATATAATATTTACTTTTTTGTTATAAAAAATAACACATTATTTCACTATTTATTAAAAACATAAATAAAATATATATTCATGTTCTTTTCACGTAACCAAATGTTCTTTTAATTATGTACTAGTGTTCTTAAGGTGCACCATGCTCATTGTGCACCATGGTCCACCTTCTAAATTGTGTTTGAACACTGTTTCGCGCAAATAGTTAAAAATTCAATCGATATTACAATTGAGTGGCCTGGCGACTGACTCACTACAAGTCTACAACACTGATTGAACTTCTAAACTACTTAAATCTGGTGATTCAAGATCAAGGAGATGTTACCAACATAGAGTTGGCTCAAGTGGTAAGCAGTTTGATGCCGCTTAAGGGAGGTCTCGAGTTCGAGCCTCGCCGTATGCAGAAACTCTTGTTAGGAGACTCACCCACCATAAGCAAGGTGTGCGACACGGGTCGAATCCGGATGTAGTCGGAGCTAAGCTCCGGTGAACCGGGTGTGCTATGGGTTGAAAAAAGATCAAGGAGATGTTCGTATTTAGAATGATTGGAGCTCCTTTGTGATTTTCAATTTGGGCTGAGTTAAAAGAATATGTGGACATAACAAAGTCAACTTTAATTAAAAAGTCAACCCTAGTAGTGATTGGTGAGAAAGAGATTTAAAACCTTTATCAAATTTGTTTGTTATTGTTCTAGAACAGTGAGTCTAAGGCTAATTGGTTAAATATAAGCTCAAATTCAGCTAATCTTATCAACTCCACATAAAGTAGTTAGTCTCTAGAGAAGTGATGTTCCTTACGCTTTCAAAGTTAGTGAGCATACGACCTTAAGTTTGTTTGTTAACATAGTACGTAGTATATTACTATTTTTATTCTCTTCTAGATACTGAAAAAGTGCTCATTAAGTACATAACAAGCAAATCGAACCAATAAATTAACCATTTATTTAGTACGGAGTAGCATTTGATTAATTTATAGCTCGATTGATGTCTTGTTTGAGGTAATAAAGTACTTAATAGCGCGTTGATATTTTTAATGAAAAAAAATAATGACGAATAAATGTAATAAGTATGAAACGAGAAAATTAAGTTAAATAGAATGAAGTATAGGTATAACAGAATATGACTAAATTATTTTCGATCCTAATTATATATAGAAAATACTTCGTACAACTGTATTCGATCTATATACTTCTATGTGTACAATAAACTCGACAAAATGTGACAATCTCTACAAATCAAACAATGAAAAATTTGATCCGACCCGTAAGGCTTTATACAAGTGTGTATGCCTTATACGTATGTTCAATCACCCCCTAATATACCAGAAAATAAATAAATAAATAAAAAGAATTTGAAACAATTTTTTTATAAGTGTTTAACTCAGTTCAACACATTTTTCTTGAATCTCACGGAAGAAGATACGGCCTCCATGCCGCCATGCGGCCCATGCATGCACGACGAAGTTGGTGCTGCTACGAAGCTTATCGCCGGGTTAACTGCATGGCAAGTAATAAACCACATTAACATTTTTTTTAAGGAAACCACATTAACATTTGTGTATTTTTTTTTTTTTTTTATAAAAACATTTGTGTACTTCAAACCAATTAATTTACCAATTGAGTTAAATTATAATTATATCAAAATGCAGCTTAATAAATTATTACTTGATCTTCTTTTTCACTAGCTCAAACTTGAATTTGTAATACATTGACAAAATAATACAAATATTTTTATAAGTTGGTGTAACTTTTTCTAAAACATACGTACTGAGAGTAACTGTGTCAAAGTTGTACCTTCAAAAAATGAAAAATAATTATACTTGTATCCCGTTCGGTGTCTCGGCTAGTTTTCAGTTTTTCAGTTATTTAAAAAAAAAAATTAAAATTCGTATGATTTTGATTGAATCATAAACTAAATCATAAGTATGCATGTTGATTTTGAAAACTGACTACAAAAAACTGAAAATCACTTTTTTCGACTTCCATACTTTTGTTTTTTTATTTTCTAAAAAACATAAAACTGAAAAAGAAATAGTATTAAATAAACCGTTAAAGAAAGAGTACACATATAAATAACAACTACTACGTACTTACTTAATGAATTCTTTCCAAAAGTCACTATTGCCATCATCCAAAAGCTTCTCCCAACCTTCAAACAACTCAGCAGTTGCCGTGGGAGTCAAGACACAGGATCCATTTGTAGAGTTTGTGTTACTCTCAATTTGGTTAATAGTTGAACCCTTTGGAGAAAAGTTAACCAATGAAGGAAGTCGATTTTCGTCTAGGGTTTCACAAGTTGTACTACTACTTAAGCTCTTATTATGATTAATATCCAAACTTGTATTATACAATTCTTGTGTATAATCATACTTATTATTATTATTATGATCAACTATAGTTTGGTTTGGACCGTAATTTGGAGCTTGATAAAACCCTTGAGAGGTTGAACACATAGGATTATTATTATTATTATTATTATTATTATTATTATTGCCAATAATACCATTAACATTAGGAATTAATCCCAAGTTTAATGCCATATTATGGTCAATATTAGGGGATGAATTATTGCTTGTGTTTAGGATTTGGAATATGTTTTGTAGGACTTGTAATTTGGCTACTTCAGCTGCAACGTTTGGTTGTATTCTAAGGGCATTATTGATGTCCCAATTTGATAAAGGGTTGTACCCTAAATTTTGTGGGGTTGTTGAAAGAAGTTGAGAGAGATTAGCTAAGAGATTAAGATCATTTCTTGGTTTGTGAGTAACTGGATCAATACCCATTTGTAGAAGCTTCTTCCTTAAATGTGTGTTCCAATAATTCTTAATCTCATTATCTGTTCTTCCTGGTAGATGAGCTGCAATTCTTGACCACCTATCAAAATTTGACACACAATAAGCAAAATTAATAAATCTCTCATAATGTTTTGGATTTTTTTCATAATTATTACTGCTTGTAAAATCCAGTTTTTCAAACTTACTGTTTTAAAATAAAAATCTAAATTATCAGCTTAAATTTGTCAAAACTTTCAAAGTTATCACCATTTACTGGAAACTGTTAAACTTTCCGTTAGTAGGGCCCATTTTTTGGTAGGTATTTTGTAAGGCGTTAATTATAAGGTAGCTTTAGACCATTAGAAAACGTACTAGATTGAGAAGTACGCGAAGATTTATAGAAAAAGAAGTTTATTATCGAGTTACTGGAGAAAACCCCGATCCTAGCTAGTAGCTACTCCGTAGTATGTACCAAGCATGTTAGGAATGTACGTAACATATTCGTAGTGTTTTAAGAAGAAAAAAACATAGAAGGTATTTTGAAATGGAGTAGTAAAAAGTGAAGAATTTTATCGTCGAGTTACTGGAAAAAATCCCGATCCTAGCTGGAGTAGTATATATGTACCAAACATGTTTGGAACATACTCTTAGTTATTTTTATTTTTTTTTTGATATTTAACATACTCTTAGTTATTTAATAAATATAAATAAATAAATAAATACCTCCCTAGAAATTGTGTTGGGTTAGGTTGTTGACATTCAATCAATATTATGAAATTAAATTAATTAGAAAACATTAATACATGCATTATTTGTATGGAAAAGGATATATACTTACTTGTTCCCAAGAACAGAATGAAGCTTAATAATCATGTCTTCTTCATCTTCAGTAAAACGACCACGTTTAATATCCGGCCTCAAGTAATTAGTCCATCTTAATCTGCAACTCTTACCACACCGATTCAACCCGGCCGCCTTAGGAAGAGCACGCCAACTTCCAAGGCCGTTTTTTTGGATATAAGAGACCAGCAATTCATCTTCTTCCGGTGTCCAAGGTCCCTTCTTTAGCTCACTAACATCATTACAACATGGAGATCTACCCATCTTAATTAATTCGATCTTAAACAACTTTTAATTAATTAGTTAAACTTAATTATTGTTGTTTAATTATGAAGATGAATTGAAAGAGGAGAAATTTGAGGAAGGAAGGGAGCAGGAGAGTTGATATTCTTGGTGGGACTAATGAGGGGGGATTATATATAGGCTACAAAAGGTGAGCTCTTCAAAAAGATAAGTGTCATTTTCAAATTAGGTTTACATTATATAATATAGTATTAATTAAAACTATATGTTATAATTTATTTAATGCATGGAATTATTAGAAGGGGTTCCGAAAAGAAAGCAAGGTTCTTCTTGGGAGAGGGTGTGTTTCAAGGATTTGAAGCCAATTAAATGAAAGCATAATCAAGGATTAGGTATTGCAATTGTCATCATTATTGAAAGTATGACTAAAAATAACTAGCTTAATTCTTCTTCTTTTGACACCTCATGACCCTATTTATTGTAGATTAATGTATCATCATACTTTGTATGTTTTTTTTGTAGGGTTATTTCAAGATAATTTCCCCCTTTTTTTTTTTTTTTTTTTTTTTTTTTTTTTTTTTTTTTTTTTTTTTTTCTGGTGCGTGTAAGCTGTAAAAGCAATACAAATTACATGAAGAGAGAAATTTTAACATAAGACTTTTCAATATACGGACCTCAGCCTAATCAGTTAAATCAAGACCTTATTGTTTTTGTTCCCCTTCCTTTCCGTATGTATTGTCCGCTTTGTTTTTTTTGGTTTTTCTAATTTCTAAAAGTTACTTTTCACGTACTTTTCCAGTGAATAGTTACTCTGTATCAGTTTATTACTACGTGTCCCCTCAAAAAAAAATAAAGTTTATTACTACTCGTACAATAACAATGTACTGCTTCATAGTTAGAAGTAGCAGGCCCGGCTAAGGCCCTGTGCAACCTGGTCCTTAGCACAGGGCCTCCGGCAAGTTGAGGGCCCAAAATTGGAAACCCAGTTATTTTACTTTTAAAGCAAAACGGATTCCTTCAATGCCTTCCCCGTTTATCCCATCAATGTGATAGGCTTTAATCACTCAAAACTCTTCCCTAATTTTGATTTTTCTCGGCACTATCAATTCCCATAACCCAATTATAATTTCCAAAGTTTTCATTTACTATGATCTTAATTCCTTGATTGAACCAAAGTTTCCATTAACACTCTCACCTCAATTTCTTGTTTTCAATTTTTTTTGTGTTTTGAGAGAAAAAGAAAATCAAATATGCAGTACATAATCACTCAAGAGTATCCATTTTCTTTTCAATAATGTGTATTAAATTCCTTTTCTTTATGTACGGAAAACTCACAAAACTGTAGATGAAGAACAACCAGTAGGCAAGTGGAGTAATTGCATTTTCCCTTTTCCTTTCTTTGCTTCTAATTATCTAATTTAATTAACTTTTTTTAATGTAATTTAGTCATCCACTTCTACATTTTTTAGGTTCTGTAATTATTTACTTCGTACTATTTGCGTATTACTAACGGTTGAGATTAGGATATTTATTATTAATGGTTGAGATTATGATATTTATTTTCTTTAGTTTTTCTAGTCAGAAATTATGATGTTTATTAAAACAAAAAATTTGGTTGAAATTAGGAGTAAATTCAATTTCAATAGTGTTAATAGGGCCCCAATTTTTAAAATTAGAACAGGGCCTCCTAAATGTTTGAGACGGCCCTGAGAAGTAGTAGTTATTTACTTAATTATTTTCATCAATTAATAATATTTATTGTACCTAGTAAATTTTTTCTCTTCCATTTGCAAACAATATTACTTTGTATAATTTTTTTGTAACTTTTTTGTTTTTGAAATTTATGGCTAGGGAGCTTCAAAGACATGCAATATATATGGCGAGTATATATGAACTCGGCTAAATCTTGTATTTCAGCACCCACTTGGTTGACATCTTAGCTTATACTACTACGTACGTAGTAACTTTTTCTTGGATATTAAAAAAATGTTTTTACCTAATCTACTTTGAGTAACACCATCTAATTTTTTCATATTATGATCAACGTAACATGATTTTATAAATATTATTTTCCTCCCAAGGATAGTACGATAAATCGTAGTTGAAAGTGCAAACAAGGTCCTATTAATAATCAAGGGCTATCACGAGGGGTTCGTACTATCTTTAAGTTTTTCAGTATTATGGTTTTTACTTGTTTAGTACTACGTAATTTGGTAATGGTCTATAAAGGCATTAGCGGTGTTTTCGTTTTTTTAGTTTGTACTATATATGTAAACAATTTCAATTTATGCAAATTTATCCTATGTAAAAAAAACACTCCGTAGTATAATTACGAATATACGCTTAGTATCATTTATTAATTTCACCTAATTAATAAGTCTATGAGTTTGCGGCTTAAGTGGCAAAAATAGCAGCCGTATATATACACAATTATACAGAGAGATTATCACAAGAAACATGCACTCCAATTGAAACACACATATAATTAAGTATATATAGTATAACTTTGATTAGTTTAATTGTTTTAATTATGTAACATGATCTGTGTACATGTTCTGACAAGTATTAATTAATCTAAGATTGATACGAGGATATGTACTGAAGTGATAGTTGTAGATTCCCTGATGATTATCCTAATTAGGCTGGCATAACATAATTCTACTGTTAATTAAGACATAACATACATTCTTAATTTGATTTGCATGCATGTGCTATGATAATATAAGTATTCCCTTAATCATACCAAATGGATATATAGAATGATTAACAATCCAGGATTACAGTACGTAAAACAATCTTTAATCAACTCTTTCTAATATTAAATTTCATAGTTTTGTCATTAGCTAGCACGAAGGGAGCTTCTACGGTACGTCGGTACTAATAAATAACATAATCACTGATTAAATATGTGATTAAAATGATACTAGCTAACTTATCTTAATACGGGTATCTGGCCTCATATATATAGGTATGTACAACAGGAGCATACTACTATTAATGAAGTATTATTACACTACAAAATTTGTATCTTTAATAACAACCTAATAACAACGGATCAAAAATCCCGTCGCAAAAGGCTTTTGCGACGGGGATAACAAGTAAACAAAGACGGGAACAACCGTCGCAATTGTCTTTTACGATGGGTTAACGGCGTGATTTTTCATTAACGACGACCCCCTTTTATGATGGGTTCGCGACAGGAAATGCCGCCGTTTATCAACGATTATTGGCCTTTAATGACGGAATCTCCCGTCGTTAATGGTACAATTTTTTGTAGTGTTAGTATCCTCTATAGCACCTCTCAATCCACTGCAAGAAATTGTACTATTAACGACGGGAAATCCCGTCGCTAAAAGTCAATAATTTTTGATAACAGACGGGAATTTCCGTTTCGAAGCCGTCATTAAAGGGGGCCGTCGTTAATGAAAAATCCCGTCGTTAACCCGTCGCAAGAGACATTTGCGACGGTTGTTCCTGACTTTGTTGGGTTGTTATCCCCGTCGCAAAAGCCATTTTACGACGGAATTTTTACCGGCCCTTCGTTATTAGGTTGTCATAAAAGATACAAATATTTGTAGTGATCTGTGCAGGAAATCAAACCACTTACAGATTAAAAACTCAAAAAATTAACTTGACAAACCTTTGGTAAAAGGATCAGCGATTTGTAACTCAGTAGGAATATAACGAACATTAAAACCAATCATGACATAGAATGTCAATTTTTGACTGATTTTATTCCATGTTGCTCAGATCAATTATAATGTCTCAAAATCTAATTAATTGATCAATTCAAATCCCTCTAAATTGTATCATCAGCCATTAAGTCATGTTGTTTGTCTGTTTACTCTCACTATTATCCGCTAAAAATCTTTGAGTGGTTTCATGTTTAGACCTAATTAAGTTAGCTAATTTGTTATTTTACCAACCAATTTTATATTAATAATTAGGGTATGTAGTCTTCAACTACTTTTTGTTTTCATGGTTCATCTTCTTTCACCAAAACTATCCTCCAATAATTTTTCAACTTTAGATTTTGCGGTTATTTTTAATAAATGCCAACATGTGTATTTGTTATTCAATATCTCCTAGATCTATGCAATGCTCCACACACATATATGGCCATATACCTTTGAATAATAACGCAAGCAGTGAAGCAATAAGGATCGTTTATCGGATATATTTAGTACGGACTATGGACTGGAAATATCCAGTGCCAGTTCACAATAATAATATTTTCCCCGTTTCATAAATATTACAGTTATATGATATCTTGTTAGATTCGTATCGATATATATTTTTTAAATATAAATTATTTATAATTTTTTATTTATACATAATTCGAGATATTAAGAGTCAAAACATGCGTTGGAAAACGTAAAGTCAACCACTACAAGAATTTGTATCTTTAACGACAACCTAATTACGACGTCAAAAATCCCGTCGCAAAAGCCTTTTGCGACGGGGCTAACAACCAAACAATGACGGGAATAACCGTCGCAAATGTTTTTTACGACGGGTTTACGATGGATTTACGACGGGATTTCTATTAACGACGGTCCCCTTTTATGACGGGTTCGCGACAGGAAATCCCGTCGTTAATCAACGATGATTGGCCTTTCGCGACGGGATTACCCGTCGTTAATAGTATAATTTCTTGTAGTGCATATTGCAATATTTAAGGAACGGATGATGTATATAATAAAAAAAATTACGTACGTGTGACACTGTCTCAACCAATAATGGCTTACATCGTCGATCTTAAATATATTACAACCTCTGTTCTTGAAAGATTGTCACTCAACTCATTTCACTTTATTAAGAAAGAAGGTAAAAGAAAAGCAATTGGACCGGGTTGATAGTCTTTTTTTTTTTTTTGCTAGTTTAAATTATAGAATGTGAGAGGAGACGTGTAAGGACAACCATAGAGTATAAATGGTATGAGACAAATTCAAAGGGACGGATCGAAAAGGAAACTGGGACAATCGTTTAAGGACAAAGCATATGGAAGCATGTATGGGCTTAATTAAGCACTTGACCTAGCTTATTCTTAATTCCTAAGCTAGCTTACTTGCAAACCTAAAAGCCATAAACGAACCATTACCCTATTAAGAATGTTTTGCAGAGAGATAGTCCAATTCTCACAAGGGCATATAGCAATGATGTAGCCATATAGACGTGAATCGTTCCCGGTAACTAAGATACTTGCCTACCCATCTATTTCATAATACTCGTAACAATTTGACTTTTACGCTATTCATACATTAATATTGACCACATTTTCTTACTAATATATAAAATATGTTATCGTGTACTATGTTGTTAGATTAGTCTTAATGTATATTTTTTGAAATAGGAACTTTTTATATATATAGTTCTTATAATAATTAAATATAACTGCATATACTTATTGGGTGATGATAATCTTACGTGTCGGAGTTTAATTGGTACATATATGCGCCACGTAGGCTATGCTTCGTCACTATATTTTTACTATCAATGCGATATTTTTACTGTGAAAAATTGTAAATAAGGTAGTTGATATAGAAAAGGAAACAAAATAGAATATTAAGATTTTCCTACCTTTTTTCTTAACATGTATAATAGATTATATAAGTTAAATATTTTAGTTTCCAATTTAAATTATGACACATAAGCATGTCATGTCATCATCGTGACACGACTTAAAGGTCGCATGTTGCGACCTTTATCATTTTCGTACTTATATATAGTTTGATTAACTGCATATACTAATCCGTATAGTTTTTTTTTTTCTTTCAAAAAGAAAAATATATGGTCAAACTAATGCATTGAAAAATATGTTAATCAAACTGTTACAACTATTTAAAAACGGAAGGAGCAGTGACATCCATGATCATGTGTATATATGCAGCATAATAACAAATTAACAACCAAATTAAAAGAGAGAAGTTGACATGTTAATGTCAAAGATCGCCATAAATTGGAGCGTTCCTAATGGTTGTACTCTAAATTTTCATCCCATTTGTTATGACTTATGATGGTTAACCTATGATTCTATAACGTGCAATGGCAAGGAACAATTTTCTTTATTTTGATATATAAAAGTTATTAAGCCTTCATGGATCACTTATCGAATATCCTACATTCCATCCATACTCTAATTAAGATATATCAATCAAAACATAAAAATATTTTAAATATCATGTTATAAACCGGTGATGTCTAAACCTTATACTGCCTCCGTTTTTAAATAGCTACATCATTTTGACTTTTAGCAATATTAATTTCACTTACTTTGGCCGTAATTTTCTACTCATGAATAAAAACAAATATTATTATGTGTCTCATTAACTAATTGTTTTGGTGAAGTTAAATAACTAATTATAACAACATACGGCTGGAGACGAGTACGTATATAGATAAAAAAAAAAAAAAAAAAAAAACAATTAATTACTTAAACATTTATTAGGTGACATCGCCGTCTTCACTTAAAATGTGACACGTACGACGAAGCAATGTAAATAGGAGGCATGACCGAATCAAAATCCTGAAAGCTCCACTTAATTACGGACAATGATAGAGTGACCCTAAGGGTTGATAACCCTTTCAATATTGAATTTTGATTGGTTAAAAATGCATTGAAATTTTACATAAAACACTTTTTCTCTCCAATTAATTATGCTTATATATTATTTTATGTTATATGTATCTTAGGGATTGTCAACCCTTAAGGTCAACCAAACATTTTTCCTTAATTACTACGTAGTACGCCGTACGAGTACATGTTAGTGAATGTTACTAATACATTTTGCATTTTTGCTGAATAAATGATGGTACAAAATATCAAAAAGTACTTGTTTTAGAGGGTAGAGATCCAACTTGTAATTTTGACGTCACAAGTTCAAGAATCTGGTACCCGTACCAGTGACGGATCCAAGAATTTAGCAATGGTGATAGAAATTTTTCTTCAAATTTTATTTTGTTATTGGTGCTCATGTCATCCACCACCCAAAAATTTTCTTCTTCTTCACATCTTGCAGATTTTCAACTCTTTGGGTTGGTACCCTTGTTACCAACTTGCTCCAATGTCATTTGTTTCTCCCGATTTTTCTTTTGTTGTGGTGTTCATGCATGTCACCACCTAGCACTACTAATGCTCATGTCATTAGCAAACTCCAAAATTTTCTTTGTGAATTTTGTTTATTTTTTTTCCCTTTCCCTTGTCATTAGCATCTTCAAATAATTTCTTCTTCAAAACATATTTTCTTTTCAGCTTTTTCTATCCATTTTTCCATTTTCCTCAATAAATTTCTTCTTCTAGTTTAATTTTCCCATATTTGTTATCTTCTTTAAGAAATTTTAGATTTAACACTTATCTCTTTTTCTCTTCCATATTTTTTCAAATCTGGTAACCCTTCATGTCTTGGGTCTCCGGTCTTCAATTTTGCCGTAATTACTTTTCCGGCTCTGGTACCATGATAGAAATTTGATGACGCACGCGGAAGTTTTAATTGGCCCAAATAATATAACAAAATTGTATTTTATCATTGATTACATTAACAAGAATCTTTGGTAGAACTCTTGTTTCTAAATATGGGTGAGAGGTAGAAAAAAGAGTTCTACCAAAGATTCTTGTTAATGTAATCTGATAAAATACAATTTTATTATATTATTTAGGTCCATCAAAACTTCCGCGTAAATCCTCAAATTTCTATCAAATGGCAGCGCATGTACTTAGAAAAACATACAAAGTGAAAACTAATTTCAAATTACAACTTAATAATGCTAAATCAAGATTTCGTGTTTTGGTATCGTTAAAAGGAATAATTTCAAACTAAAAAAAATCATAAAATGTTATATAGCCTAATTTCAATCCACAACAAACAAATATATTATCCACAAAGCTATGGTAAATAATGTTGCTATAGCTCATAGCACGATAATTCAACAGAAACCAACTTAGATATGAGAGATTAAAGAGTCCAAATGTCCAATCAAGACATAGAGTCGTTTTTCTTAAAAAAGAAAGTGACGTGAATATACATGCAGAGTACAATTTAAATAAGGAAAGGAAAATACGAAGTAGAATTTTGATCCACCTGACGTGACACTTTATTGGCAGCATTGGTGCTATTAGTAGACAAGTGTTTACTCCCTAATATTTTGTACACAATTTTTTGTACACATGGGTATAAAAGACTTTTGTTCCATCATTTGTGTACGAAGTATCACTTTATTCTATTACTTGATATTAATGCAATTTTAATTAGAAAATAAAAAATACTCCCTCCGAATCTAAATGTTTTTCCCATTTGTAATTTTGACACTATTCTCTTGAATTACTACCAATGTATAAAAAAAAAAATATAGTCATATGAGGTTTTGTTTTATTCGTCTCAAAGAGTACTTTGACTATATGAAAATTTTATAATTTTTAATAACACTTAGTTAGAGATATCTATACTAATATATTAAAACGCGCTGCGGAAAAAGTTTATGTACCACGTAGAACTCTCCTGTTACGCCATGTCATCCACACACCAAGGTTACGTGATGTTAGACAACCAAAAATCAATACAATAAGGTTTGAACACAAAACCTCAAGTTTGGAGAATAACTCTCATTACCATCTTAACCAATTACTAATTGTTGTTATCTATGACACATTAATTTATAAATATACGTTAACATGAAGTCTAAAAGAACTAAATCTTCATATTACCTTTTATTTCTTATGGACCATATTGAAATAAAAATAGCAATTAAAGCATTAGGAAAACCATGTATTAAATATGATATCATAAATCTCATAAACATCAACTATTGAAATGTCCTGCATAATCTAATTTGGTGATTATTAATTTAAAGTACGTTACATTAGAAAATAAATTAAACGAATTGTAAGATGATCTAATTGAAAAATTATTTGGCATGAGAAATGACGTAGTGTACATGTGTAGTTGATGAACTTAATGATCTTTTCACTTTTATGGACTACATCTATTTTGGTAAAATATTGAGCTGAAACAAATTCTCGACCTTTAATTATTCTGAGTAACAACCGGGGCATCGCTCGGACCACACACTAGTTAATAATGTAAAATACACATTGGCAAATGTGCCAAAATGAAATGGGAAAAACATTTAGATTCAGAGGAAGTAGTAAAACAACGATAAATATCAACCAACAGGAAAAAAAAAATGACATATCATGTGATATAAATTGTAAGATAGAAGATACGGATTCTAAAAAACTTTATTATTATTAGGAAAACAAAAGTTAGGAGCATATTATAAGCAAGAAGTTAGTTTTGACCTTAGCAAAGTACCTTTGACCTTTAGTGTAAAGTTGGCTCAAGGTTACTTGTTCAAAATAACAAACATTTATTTATATACTTGGTACTTATTAATAAGAAGGTGACATCGTTTCTTTGCTTTTGTCAATGGAGGAGTTATATAGCAGTAAGATATGCTGCTTGATTTTCCATCCTTCTTACCTCATGATTCAACTTTATACTGAATTTTCCACTTTATTTTTATTTTAGTATCCAAACGCGGTGTAAATTCATAAATTGAATAGGATTTGAGGTTAAAATATGTCAAAGGTTTTGGTAATATTTTAAGAAAATTAAATTATGAGTAAAGTAGTCAACTCTTTCCTTAACTTTCAACATTTTATCCTTATATTATAAATAAAATTAATAAATGAATAAATAACCCTATAATTTCTAGAATGTTTTTCATAATAAATTAACCATCTAACATGATAAGGATAGCTTGAAGATGATTTGTGATTTTTTTAAAACATTATCTTGTTCCACTCGATATATAATTTCCATTATTATTTCATAAATAAATCCAGATAAATGAAAATCAATAAATGAAACATATATACTCGTACTAGCTATTGTGCTAGGTTTGAGGTCTATAGCAGCTCCTAGATTAATCTTACCATGGCGTTTTGTTCAACAACTTAACAAATTAAGTAATGAATTATTAGTAATTTTTGTATTTCATGGAAAATTTTACTTTTCCATTGTATTTTCCCTCAAAAAATGTATAATTATTTTATGTTGTGTACATTATGTGCTTTTGAAAATACGGAATTATCGAAATGAAATTAATTCCAAGGACAAAAACTTTGGGATGTCTATTAGTTGCTTCACATTGACACTACAACAAAAAACACACATAAAATTTTCTACACCAATAATAGACGTTTCAATTTATCCAAAATCTTATACCTTTGATTACATTCAAGCTGTTGAATTTAGAAAAAGAAAATAAAAAAAATAAAAAAAAATTAATTTTACTTTTTCTTAATTTCCCTTCCTAGAAACTTCAAGCTTACAAAAAGTGGTGAATTTTGTTCTTGTATATTTGGCATTTAGTTAGACGAAATTTGACTTGATTAGAATTAAAGGTGAAACAAAATTATATAGTGGTCTAAATGATCTCATCTTTTTATACTTTATTAATTAAAAAATTAAAGTAAAGTCTAAAGTCATTGGATAACAAGTACTCTGCCAATTTGACCATTAATAATAACTATGGAGTATTTCAATAGGAGTATTCTTTTTTCATTTCTTTAATTAATTTTTTGATTTAAATAATATTACTCCTTCATGGGAACATCTATAGTATAATCCTATGCTTATGTAGTTAGATTATATACTAATAACTACTACTACTACGTACTAATGAGCTAGTACAAGATGTATAATATTTATTCATTATAGTTTACCTATCTTAACATAGGTTGACACTTGTCCGATGTCCATTCATCTAGGGGTTTTGTAGTTGTAGTTGCTTGTGACACAAGACTCTAAAATAGATAATTTAGCTCATAAGTTGTGATCAAATATTCCAATAAAATTTGTCCATTAGGAAACATAGTAGAGGTATTATGTTGATTGAATTGTCATTCTTTATAGTACGTACTTTTCTTTTACTTACAACAGTTTGACTTTTCACGTAAAATCCTTAGCCTTTAATTTTTTAAAATTTCAATTAACAGAGATTTAGAAAACATGACATTACTATGTTTCTTCATCAATTATATACTAATCACCAAAAATAATTAAAAAGAGGTTTGTAAATAAAAGTTAAAATTTTGTGAGTAAAAAAATAGTCGAATCATAACACGAGCAGGAAAAAAAGTACAAAGGAAATTTCTACAAGAAAGTATGGAGGAAGTATTTTCAGATATCAGATATGTGCTTGCAAATGCATATCATAGCAAAAAACAAAATAGGAAAAAGGACAAAAAAGAAATTAAACAAAAATGGTACTCCCTCCATTCCTTTTTTATCTTCCTGTTTCTATAAATGTCGTTCCTATTTGATCTTCCTGTTTCTATTTTTGGACATGACTTTTTACCATAAATTTCCCCACCATCCCTTATTTAATTTATTCACATTTCCCCATTCACCCATCCAACCCCACTTTTATGATTTTTTATTACTTTAATAAAAATATCTTATCTCTCCTTCATTTCTTTATTACTTTTATTAATTTATTTATTATTTTCTCTTACACCCAATCATTACTCTTACACCCAATCATTACAAGATTCCATTTTCTTATTTTCCACCCCAAACACCAAATAGGAAGATCATTTAGGAATGGAGGGAGTACTTTTTTTTACTGAATGATACTTTTTTGACATGAATGATACTTCTTTTTTTGTCTTTTAGCTAATATGTGTGTTGCTACACATATCTGATATCCGAAAAAATGACCTCAGAAAGTATGTGCATTAGGTTTCAAATGCTCATTGAAAAAAGATAATTTTATTCGAATATTTCTCTATATTTACGTTCCATCATCTATGTTACTATGTATCATTTGAACAACATATACTATGTGCCTATGTGGTATTGATCTAATTAAAATTGCACTCTTAAATTATTTTTCATTTTGGAGGAAGAAAACAAACAAGAACCAAAGTATATTGGAAACTTTGGAGTCAAGTCAAAGGTATAATTCAAAAGTTTATGGGTAGATTACTCAAAAATCAAATAAAATCGAATCAAATGAAATAAAAAACGAAATGTGTTGCTAATAAAGGCGATGTGTTCTTGTATGTGCAAATGTTATAAGAAATTTCGGACAACATGGTGCATTTTGTTGGAGAGCATTTGTCATTTTGCATTTGGATATATCTCATTATTCAAAAAGTTTAAGTTATAAATTGGATATTTTCATTATTCTCACTTTTACCAAATCAAATCTTCATCCTCCGTCATTACGAATCATATTATAATTAGAATTATTATATACTTGTAATTTCAAAGAAGCCACTTGAGATTATGCGTTTACTTCATGTTTATGGCTTTGTTTCAAAGTTTGACATTTAATAATGGTATTACTACCATAACATACATTGCATTGATTACATGTTGAATGACGTACATATTCGTTTTTATGAAAAAAGAACTCTATCATTGTTAATGTTGTGTACATTAAATGACACGTATAATACATAACGCGTACAGATTTAAAAAATATCTCTTTTACTAGCTCGACTTGCATTTTATAGCTCTCAAAATAGATAAAGTGTTTTAAGTCTTGAATGAATTGTGACCAAAGTTGTACTTTATTTAATTTGACAAGGTGGTTATGTGATTCTCATTATAGTTCTTAGCCCTAGAATTTATTGTTGCCTTCATTGTCCTTTATCAAGAGAATTGTTGTTGTGTTGTCGTATATTAATTATTCGTAATTGTGGTACTTGCATGCAAATGATTCTTGCTAGTCTTTTCAAATCAAACTTTGACACGCCAAAAAGAGTCTTCTCATTAACCAATTATATTAACTTAATCACTGCAATTATCGTAATCAAAATCACCTTCCACATTTTCCTAGTACCCCAAACTTAAGTGACCTAACTCCTTCGATAGATCGATCTACGGGGAATACGACATATAACCATCTTTATGGCAAAGAAAAACAAATAGGCATTTTTGTATACCATTTAAACATATAATTTTCGCCTTATTGATATAAACTTTGTACACTATCCACATATTTAACCGATCTTTTTAGACGTGTCGAGGAAGTAGTAATAACTATCTTTATCGGAATCAATTTACTTTCTTTTGCAATATTATACGAAGTAAAATTTGAAATTATACTCCCTTCATCTCTTATTGTTTGCTCAATTTCTTTTTTTTTTTGGTCAAATTTTAAAAAATTCAACCATGCATGAATTACAGTTAACCTGTAAAAAAATATTATGATCATGTGAGATTTTATTAGACTCGGTTCGATGTATATTTTGATAATATAATATCGACTTTCTAGGATTTTACGTGAGTAAAATTAGAGAAATTTGTGTATTAAGTCACGTTTTCTAGACCGTGAAAGTTAATGGAGCATACAGTAAAGGACAGAGAGAATACGTCGATACGAACTATAATTTATATACATCCATAATAAGACCAAACCTCCAAAACAAAAAAAGACACCACTCAACCAAACCCTTTAACAAACATCTCAGATTCTCAGGTCATATCACATGCATGCAAGACAATGATCATGTAGTTGGTCGTATCCTCTTCATCATTGGCGCTGTAAATTGAGGACTCCACTGTTGTACAATTTTACCGGGCCTTTCTGTATCACAGATGTTTTGGTGTTCAATTATCTTTTAATTGGGCCTGTACCCTAAAAACCCAGTATGCATAATAACAACATAACTCAACTTCGGAGCTTCCTTTATCAAGGTTCTACACCTCTCAAAGTCTCTCAAATGAAGGTGATCAAAATTCGAGTCGGGACGGGTTTAACACAAAAAATAATGCACAAATCCATAGATTTGGCACGGGATTTAGTTGACCGAAAGGGCTTTTCCGGGCCGAGCTCGGGTTTTGGTCTTAATTTACATGTTTTATGCTACCAAAACCCACATTATTCGGGTCGGGTAGGGTCAACCCAGCAGGCCGGGCTATAGTTGATCATATCTACTCTCAAGCAGCCCAAGACCCATTTGTAATAAAGCACATCCGCATTTATTACCCAAACACTATAAATATGTCGTCTTTGTGCATAACGTTCGTTTATTGTCTTCACACACACTCTAACCTAGAGAGAATTTTCTACTCCCGAACCTAGTACTTACTTAGACATCGGAGGGGCTTTCCTCGGAACACCTCAGAGGCTAGTTAATCTTACTTGTGTGGAGGTATTCTCGACCTACAACATCCAAGAACAAGCTAGATTATCTTACACTAAAGAAAGGATCGGGCCTTCATTACGAAGCCCATTTATTTCATACCCGGAACAACAAATAGCGCGTTGATTGATTTTAAATGAACAAAATAATGAAGAATAATTGTAACAAGTATGTATGAAACGAGAAAATTAAGTTGAATATAGAATGGAATAAATATTACGGAGTATAAGTATTATAGAGTATAGAAAATACTTCGTACAATTGTCACTACAGGAATTTGTATCTTTAACGACAACCTAATTACGACGGGTCAAAAATTCCGTCGCAAAAGCCTTTTGCGACGGGGCTAACAACCAAACAATGACAGGAATAACCGTCGCAAATGTCTTTTACGACGGGTTTACGACAAATTTACGACGGGATTTCTATTAACGACGGCCCCCTTTTATGACGGGTTCGCGACAGGAAATCCCGTCGTTAATCAACGATTATTGGCCTTTCGCGACGGGATTTCCCGTCGTTAATAGTACCATTTCTTGTAGTGTGTATTCGATCTATATACTTTTATGTGTACAATAAACTCAATCATAATGTGACAACATTCTCTACTAATTAAACAATGAAAAATTTGATCCGACCCGTAAAGCTTTATACAAATGTGTATGCCTTATACATATGTTCAATCACCCCGTAATATACCCAAAAAATTAAATAAAAAAGAATTTGAAACAATTTTTCTTATAAAGTGTTTAACTCAGATCAACCCATTTCTCTTGAATCTCACGGTAATGTATACGTCCTCCATGCTGCCCATGCACCACGAAGTTTACTGCCGGGTTAACTGCATGGCAAGTAATTAACCACGTTAACATTTGAGATAAATCAATTAATTAACCAAATGAGATAAATTATACTCCCTCGGTAATTATTTAAGAGATACACTTGGCCGGGCACGCGTATTAAGAAAAAGAATTGAAAGAAATAAAGTAATAAAATAAGTGGGGTTGAGTAGATATTTTAATAAGAAAAAACAAGTGGGGACCATGTCAATTTAGGGAGTGGGGATGGGGGTGGAGTGTAGATATATTATTTAATTAGATGGTGGGATTGATAAGTTACTAAAAATGTCAAGTGTATCTCTTAAATAAATACGGCCGGAAAAGACAAGTGTATCCCTTAAATAAATACAGATGGAGTAATTACATCAACAAATGCATCTTAAAATTATTTACTTGATTTTTTTCACTTAGCGGTGGATTTTTGTAATTCCTTACAAAATAATCAAATATAGTGTATAATATTTTTACAAGTAGGTGTAAGTTTTTCTGAAATATATACACCGAAAGTAATTGTGTCAAAGTTGTGTTTTGGAAAATGAAAATAATTGTATGTGTATCCCCTTCGGTATCACGGCTAATTTTCAGTTTTAGGATTTTTTATTAGTTTTGAAAGTCATATGATTTTTATTGAATCATGAACTAAAAAACCGTTATACCTATAGTAATCATGTAAATTTTAAAAACTGATAACAAAAATCGAAAACAATTTTTTACGACTTTCATGCTTTTGTTACTAGTGTTCTAGAAAAACAGAAAGCGGGAAAACAAATATATTAAATAAACCGGTAAGAAAAAGAGAGTAATTAAACATGTAAAATAGGGTATAAATAACATCTATTACTTTCGTTTTAGAAAGATCTTTATACTTAATATTTGCACGGAATCCGATGTAATGTTTGACCGCTAATATATCCATTTTTGTATAGAAAAAAGTACTATCTATAAAATACATTTTGAGAAGAATCTAACAAGCACTACAAGAATTTGTATCTTTAACGACAACCTAATTACGACGGGTCAAAAATCCCGTCGCAAAAGCCTTTTGCGACGGGGCTAACAACCATACAATGACGGGAATAACCGTCGCAAATGTCTTTTACGACGGGTTTACGACGAATTTACGACGGGATTTCTATTAACGACGGCCCCCTTTTATGACGGGTTCGCGACAGGAAATCCCGTCGTTAATCAACGATTATTGGCCTTTCGCGACGGGATTTCCCGTCGTTAATAGTACAATTTCTTGTAGTGAAGATATCTCATTATAATTTTTTATAGATATAATAGTGAGAATTTATGGTCAAAGTTTTAATTGTTGGACACATCTTTCAAAGCGTAAAAACTTAATGAAACGGAGACAATACTTACTTAATGAATTCTTTCCAAAAGTCACTATCACCATCATCTAAAAGCTTTTCCCAACCTTCAAACAAGTCAGCAGTTGCTGTGGAGTTTGTGTTGCTCTCAATTTGGTTAATAGTTGAACCCTCTAGGGTTTCAAAAGTTGTACTAGTAGTACTACTTAAACTCTTATTATGATTAGTATCCAAACTTGTATTATACAATTCTTGTGTATAATCATACTTATTATTATTATGATCAACTATTATTTGGTTTGGACCGTAATTTGGAGCTTGATAAAACCCTTGATTATTATTATTGCCAATAATACCATTAACATTAGGAATTAATCCTAAGTTTAATGCCATATTTTGGTGTATATTTGGAAGAGATAATGATGAATTATTGCTTGTGTTAAGGATTTGGAAAATGTTTTGTAAGACTTGTAGTTTGGCTACTTCGGCCACAACGTTTGGTTGTATAGTAAGGGCATTATTGATGTCCCAATTAGCTAAAGGGTTGTACCCTAAATTTTGTGGGGTGGTTGAAAGAAGTTGAGAGAGATTAGCTAAGAGATTAAGATCATTTCTTGGCTTATGAGTAACTGGATTAATACCCATTTGTAGAAGCTTCTTCCTTAAATTTGTGTTCCAATAATTCTTAATCTCATTATCTGTTCTTCCTGGTAGATCAGCTGCAATCTTTGACCACCTATCAAAATTTGACACACAAATACAATAAGCAAAATTAATAAATGTCACATACTCCCCTTTTTTTTTTTTTTTTTTGATTTACGCTAAACTCTTGTTTCAGAGAGAGGCGGTTGGGTGTAAGAAAAATGTAGAAAAAGTAAAAGAGAGGTAATAAATTAATGAGTATTTCGTAACAATAGATATAGTAGAAGAGAGAAGATGATAAGGTATAACTATTATGGGAAATAAATTAAGGGTAAGAAGGTAAAAAATTATTGACAAAAATAGAATAAAGAATGATTAAGCGGGTAGAAAACAAAACACCTCTTTCTGAAAAGTAAAACATAAAATAAACGGATTTTTCATGAAATACCCTTCAATTTTCACGAAATTCACCAAATGCCCCTCGACTTTCAGAAATTCACCAAATGCCCTCCACCTTTAACATAACTCCCAAACTACCCTTACACTTAACGGACGTAAAGTCTCCGTTAACATAACTTTACTGTTTTACCCTTATTCCAAGTATTTCTTCTACTTTTAACAGAACAAACTCCTCCCAAAACTCTCTCACTTTCTCTCTCATCAGCAACAATGGCACCATTGATGCAACTGTAGCTTGAGGGTTTGTCAACAACCCACATAATAAAATCATGATTTCATACCACCACCATTCCAGGCAAACTGAAATGCAGCTTGGGATTGCCAAGTTGACGAGCGTCTTCCACCGCATTTTCCGACCTTCACATTCACTAACTTTCTCTCTCCTGCAGAATTAATGAAACCTCCAATCTTCTAGAATCTAAACAAAATTAAGAAGCCCGTGGAGGAGAAGAAGGCCGCTGCGCCGAGAAAGATCCGGTTGAGAAGAAGAAGGGGGGAGTAGAAGGGCCTCCGCCACCCTCACCGCCCTCTCTTTCTTTGTCCTCCAATCACCAATCGAAAGCTTAAACTATTAATCAATAATGGCGATTGCATCAGGTATGATTTCAACTGGAATTTGCAATTCGACACTTTTTAGGGTTTTGGTATATAGCTTTTAGATTTTATTGGATGAATTGCTTGATTTAATTCGAATTGTTCGTGTAAATGGGATGAATTTCTTGATTTAATTTGAATTTTTCGTATATTCAATTGCGTGTAATCCCTAATTCATGATTGTTGAGTTTAGATATCTTGTTAATTTTACTCGAAATTTGATTTTTTGTTTCGCCGGTAAAAATATATCTTGTTAAACTGGAGCTGTATATGAATTGTTCGTGTAATTAGAGGTTTTCGAAACACTGAACGATTATTGCGCTATTGGAGATGTTTCTAAATTGATTATGGGGAAATTTGCAGTGGCGTTTAAGTCTAGGGAAGACCATAGGAAGCAGTTTGAATTAGAGGAAGCTCGTAAAGCTGGGCTTGCGCCAGCTGAGGTTGATGAAGATGGAAAAGAGATTAATCCTCACATTCCGCAGTATATGTCTTCTGCTCCTTGGTATCTCAATTCGAATAAGCCGGTGAGTTTCCGATACTTTTATAATCAAGTTTCTTTATGTTCTTTGATTTTGGTGGTATTGATAGAACATTAAGAACTGACCATCCAAATTTTTGGTGGATCTTCAGAGTTTGAAGCATCAAAGGAAGTGGAAATCGGATCCGAATTACACCAAATCGTGGTATAACAGAGGTGAAAAAGGTTTTCAGGCATCAAAGAGATTGATGTTCCAGACTATGCACAACCGAGTTCTAAGTGTCTTTTATTGGTGGAAAGAAAATAGACCGGTGGTGCTCTATGTGTCTTTCAATCCCTCCTAAAAGCAGTGATTATTGACAAAACAACTTTTGTAATTTTGTTGATTACACCACTTGATTGAAGAAAGTTAGCCTAATCGAGTATTTAAAACCCTGGTTATAACATATTAAGTGAGTATGAATTTAAGGCATAATGACCTTACCAATACTACTCTTGTTCGGTTGGCCATAAAACTTAAAGTAATCAGTTAAATGACAGAGATAACAATGAAATAGTAGGACTATAATATGCGACTGAAATGGCGGAACACCCAAAGAATTCCGCCTTCTAATAAAGAGATTGTAAGACCTTTACACAATAATGTTTCAAGTGTATATAGGAAGAATAAGGGCTCAAGGTTTCGCGCTAACGCAAATAAATCTTATTTCAAATTAGCAACGGTCAAAATGTTTCGGAATTCAGTCTAGCAAATTTTTTGTTTGGTACTTTGTGATGAAACTACAACAAAACAATTTGGTAACAACAACAAGCACTCAGAACATGGTTATTTATACTAAAACAATAAGCAACGGCTATTTTTCAATTCCAAAAATCCGTTGGGCTTTAAAAAGGTAAATTTTAGATTTGGGCATTTGGTGATTTATTTTTTAATTTAGAGATATTTGGTGAAATAATTTACAATATAGGGGCATTTGGTGAATTAGAAAGTAGGCTAACGGAGGACTAACGGCGCGTCATTAGTAAGGGTAGTTTGGGTATTATGTTAAAGGTGAGGGGCATTTGGTGAATTTCTGAAAGTCGAGGGGCATTTGGTGAATTTCGTGAAAATTGAGGGGTATTTCATGAAAAATCCGTAAATAAATCCTCTTTTCCAATTGCATATGTTATATAATGGAAATGAGTTTGCGCACCTTTACATTGAATGTCCATAGACCATAGTCCATAGTATTCGATCTCCATGTGCAATATGAGATTTTTTTTCATTAAATCTATCAAGGAAAATACATAGCTGTAGTGGCAAACATTCACATGAGGCATTTACACATATTCATTACCATTACTTCATTTTATGACTCTGCACACGATCAGCAGATTGTGTATAAAAGCTTCCAAATGCAAAGAGTGTCAAAAAGTTGCATATTGCAGTTAACTTCAGATAAGTGCCCAGGAAAGTTGGGGGAGGAGGATAGATAGGACTCATGGGGAAGAAAAAGGAAGAAAAGCTAAAAAGGCTCAATGATCTATTCATCCAAAAATAGGATAAAGTTTCCCTTCAAAACAAGGGAGTAGTTTAAGACCTGTGATTCGTGATTTTTATGCAATAAATCTTCGTATCATTCATGATTTGATAATAACAGCATCAGAAAGAATTACAAAGATGAAATATGGGGAAGTTTGTAAAAGAGCAAAGAAATGTCAAGAAATAAGGAAGAGCACATATTTAATTTGTAATCTTCTACTAGCCTTTCCCCCCTTGTTTTATAACCTTGGCAATGCATTTAAAAAAAACGAAGTAAAATAACACAAACTTGCAAGCATTCGAACCAAATGCATTGTGAAAGACTTCTTTAAATTATCTGCACCATGAAGTCATGAACAAACGACTCTAGTATACAAGATAAACAGAGCCCAAGAAAGGAACAGAACAAAGCGCAACAACTCATACCCGAGGCTTTCGCTAGTCATTGCTTCACATATTTGTACATGTGCAAAAAACCCGGACTTCACAACAAAGGCTTGAACTGTTCTCACATTTGCAATCACCTTAAAGATATCAAAATGGTAAAATTAGCACAAAGATAATACAAAACCGACACTCTAGAAGACAGCATTTAACAATCACCGCCAGGATTAGTGAATTAGTATTTAGAACCCATGGACACCACAATCACCCACGTCCCACGCTATGTCTAAACCCAGCAATGCAGCAAAAACAAGCCCGGGATATTACAGAAAAAAATCTGAAGTTTGGTATCAGTACCCTTAAACCAAGTGGAGTCCATAGAAAATAGTAATTAGCTTATGTAGCCATGAATGGAAATATGTTCCTTTATTGGTGATGATTGTAAGTATTAAGAGAAAAGCACCTTTATAACAAAATTGAATCTGAGACACAAGAACGATAGGCAAGGACATAGGCCAAGATTCACAAGAATATCAACTGCATAATCTGATCCCAAATATTTCTTTTATTGGTGATTGTTGTTAATTTGAAGAGAAAACCACCAATCATCTTGAACTGAGGAACAAGACTACAAGAGCCATGGTGCCAAGTACAAAAACCAAAATTATCCAAGCCACAAACTTTAGTTTGGACAAAGCCAGATGCAACAAAAACATTCGAACTTAATATAGTGATCAAGCCTGATATGAAAGCAACAACTTTTAGACTTTTAGTTTCAAAGGTTCCAAGTCCAGTTCTTAAAATCCTCTAATTGGCAGGTGTGACAGTAAAATCACATCCATCCCATTATTATCACCTCAATACATCATCACCAGGACGAGGAATCGCAGACAGGAAATCATTAAAACAAACTGACAAAGTGAAGGAGTTACATGCTTCCCAAATCATGAGGTACCCTAAGAGACATAATAAAATTTGAGCTAGAAGTAAACTGAAGCATTAAGAACAAAGCCTTTAATAGCGAGGAACCCTACAGAAGTAGAAAATAATAAGTTCTATCACTTCTACATATGTAAAGCCAATACCAATTAACAGCAAATTAACTGCAAGACTAATCAACAATTGTGGATGTAAACTAGCCAAGTTCGTCAAATCCTGTCTACATCATAAGCCTTCGTGGAACAATTGTGCGAGAACAAAATTTCTATTTACACCTTTCAACCCAAAAGCAAAAACCCCAATGAAATCAAAAGGTGAACATATAAGTTTGGAGCCTACATTGTAGTAAGAAAGCGTAATTGAGAAGTGCGAATTCATTACCTTGGAGTTGATCGAAAAACAGGAAGCAAACAATTGCAGTATTTGATTGGTGATTCAAATTGTTCAATGGTCATAGTTCCAGAAGCTTCATCCTTGAGATATACAGTATTATCCCGATTCCCAATTATTATTGAATGTGATAATTTCAATTTTCAGCTATTGAATTGTTGAGGCCTCCTTTCACCGGGAGAAAGTGGGGGATTTGAACTTGAACTAGATATGACAACGGGAGATATCTTAGAACCCTAACCGCTAGGAGAAAATGGGTTATCTCAAATTAAATAAATATGGTCGTGGGCCAGGTCGGGCCGGAAAATCTGGCCCGATATGGTCCTGAAAATTGCACGGCTCGGCACGAGCACGAAGTCATGGTCCATGGGCCGGGCCTGGGTCACATTTGAAAGTGTCTATCTCGCTATCCGAACGCGGTTAATCCTATAGGCTTTTCGATACTGTCATTCATCTTACCAAAAAATGTTAAAAAATTTACGCGATTTTCTTAAGTACTACTACTTCTTTTTGTTCTTTTATACCTGCACATTTATCTTTTTCACATTTCACAATGTATTTTTTAGTCATCGTCTCATCGATATCTAAAATAATCCAAAATCTAATAAAACCTCGCATGACCAATTATATATTTATTTAAAGACATACCATCAAATACGTTCAAAGTATATATGTGATTAGTTAAAAATTCAAAGCATTTCCTTAAGTAAATATAAGTATTTCCTTTGTGGCATAATGTTTTTCCATTTTCTTTTATGGTTGTCCCAACATGATCTTTCCATTTCAATTCTTTCATTTTTTAAATTCATGTTTTTTCATAATATACTCTTATAAATTATCTTCTAATAACGCGTATGCGTGCCATTAATTTTTATAAAAACTGTGACCACATTGAATAATTTAAATGGAGAAGTGCTTTTATAGTATTAATTCAATGATGAGTTGAACATAACAAAACATTATTTATTATTTTCTTCCAATATTAAAGTGTCTACTTTTTTATAAAAATACAAATAAAAATATATAATAATAATTGCAAATTATATATATATTCCAAATTCCTTACTTAAAGGTGAAAAACATCAAATGGGAAAATTATGAGACGGAAGAAGTACATATCAAACTCTCAAACTATCAGTTCTTCGACAAACATCTACTACCAATGATGTCTTGAACTAGTGGTTTAGACTAAGGGACTGTGCACAATAGATCTCGGGTTCGAATCTCCCCACCCTCATTTGTAATTTATATTGTCCTTGTGACTCATTCATCCCGAAAAAAAACTACCTAACTAATTAGGTCATATCATAGATGTATTAGTGTATCACTTTCAAATTTTCATCAGGGGAAGTTGTTGTCCATTCTCAATTTCTCAGTTGTTAATACGAAATGATCATTTATATTCTTCATTAATTTGAGGGGGAGTCCTGAAGAAATAGGGATATAGTTTTATGTATTTTGAAAATTAAGTCGAAGAATATTTGGTGCATTTTATATCATAACAATCAAGACGGTTGCACGCATGCACTTATTCTGAGAAGGCTAGTTGTATGAGATAATTCCTTGAACTCAATTAAAGGTCCCAAGGCCCAAATCCGTGGAACCTAATTTTGCTCTATGGCCTAAATCCCACGAGCCACTATAAATACCCATTTATAGGGAAATGAAAGTTGGGGGATTCCTTTTCACTATCCCTCCATGGCCCTGTTAGCTGGTTAGTGGTTAAGTAGCGGTTAGCGGCGAATAGTAGCGGGATCATGGTTAGCTGTTAAAATAGCGGGTAACTAATATGAGTGTTCGGTAAAAGTAGCAGTTGATATTGTAAAATAATAAATAGATAAAACTAGAATATTGTATAAAACTTTATTATAAAATGGTTATTCGCTACCTTAAACGATACTGCCGAACACGCCCTCTCTATTACATTATACTAAAACAGACACCAGGAATAACACGTGTCACTTTCTGGTGTAAAATATTCCCGCCAAAACTATTTTCCTAAAAAATCTTTATTTTTTTATTTACTTTTCTTTTTTTATGAACCGTTTATGTATAGAAATATTTCATTTGAATAGATTATGAACGGATTACAAAAAAAATAGTCAAATAATTTTAGATTTTTCGTGCCTGCACGAGACCTAATCTAGTATGATATATCAGACACTAATTTGGGTGTCGGAGGCCCGGATTTGGGGAAACTACCCGAGTACTCGGGCTTGGAGTTCACCTTGCACGAACTCATATCTATGTACAAGATCTGAAGACCTAACCACATCACAAGATTGCAATACAATTAACAATAAGTTTAATAATTAACGCACGTATTTACAGGAAGACTTTTCAAGGGCTACCATAAAATTGTAGTCATTGTAGTTGCTTTTAATCTCAACCCTTTAATTTCTAAGACTAATATTAACCATTCGATTGTTTGACTATTACATTTCTAAAAAGTTAATTTTTTTTAAAAAAAAACACAATAAATAAAATGTATTTTAGTTTTAATTTTTGAGGAAACCGTTCTTTCAAAAAAATAAAAATTCATTGTTCAGTAAACAACTGATACCTCAGGCAACATTTTTTGCAATCTCCATCGTTGTGCCTCCAAAATGAAAGCCATGATATTGCCAAATTATTCCGTATCCGTGTGTTCAATGTTTATTTTATCTTGAAGTGAAGACATTATCATTGTTGTCAACATATCATTATCTCCATTAATGTCCATCCAAATGAAACAACATAAAATTTAACATATCGGAAAAAATGCCAGATACATATATATCACCATTAATAATGATCAACTACTTTTCTTTTCTCTTTCATATTCTATACAATTTGTGAAATTGGTTTTTAACTGCTTCGATCAATAAATTTCAATGTCGTATATGTTTTAACAGACACAATATGATTTAAAAATCTGAAATTTAGAAATCAATTATGGAAGCAGATAAATTGGATGGTAAGAAACTGAAATTTTCGTATGTTGATATTAATTTTATTCTAATGAACTATTTAATTGTTAAGATATTTTAAATTACCAAGTCAACCTAATAAACGGTCTAGATTTAATTTAGAAAATCAACGGTTTTGATCAAATAATTACAATGGCTACAGAATTATTGTAGCCATTGTAAAACTATCCGTATTTACAAGGACAATAATATTTACAAAACAATAGTATGGAAATTTTGACAGTTTAGTATTTCGATCATCAAACGGTGAGCAACTTTTAAAGTGGTAATTTATCTTTGAACGCACAAAAGAAGCCAAGAAGGGGCATGGATGATGCCATGAATGATGAAGTTTTGTGTTGCGGCGAGGTGGTGAACCATGCATATACTTCTTTACTGCAGGCATGAGAATTATAAGCCACGTTAACATAATAAGTTAATAACATCAACTGTAAAAAAAAAAAAAAAAAAAAAAAATCCAAATTTGTGTTTGAAAGTAATATTATTTCTGTCTCATTTTACTTGCATTACTTTAACGTTGTACTCCCCCAGCCTCATCTTTTTGCCCCATTTTGACCAAAAAAATTCTTATAAAAATTGTCAAAATAATTGTGTCATTTAAAAAAGAACAGAGAAATATGGGATAAAGTTATGTTACTCCCTACATTCCACAATACTTACAACAGTTGACAGGACGCATAATTTTAGGACGTGAGTTGAATATTTAAGGAAATTAATAAACCTTACACGGGGATGAATGGGGGTATTTTGTTTGTTGTTTCTCAAAAGTCAAAACCATCAAGGAGGAAGAAATAAGATATTCGAAAACTATAAAGGTCGCAACATGTGACCTTTAAGCCGTGTCACAATGTTTACATGACATGCTTATGTGTCATAATTTAAATTGGAAACCAAAATATTTAACTTATACTAATCTATGCCCGTGCTATTGCATGGGTACCTATTAAAAGTATAAAATCTCTTAAACGACGCTGTTAAACATAATGTATTTGTGTGGCAATACCAAAATGAATCTAAACATTGTATGAGCACGTCAAAAAACATAAACTCCGAAGTAAGAAGCTAAAAAACATCCAAAATTAAGTTGTATATCCATGATGGTCTAAAAACATTTGAAATAGTAAAATTGATTATGTAGATACTTTAATTTTGTTGACATCTTCTTGTAAATAATGAAATTAAATTGGAAACCAAAATATTTAACTTATATATCCTAATATACATGTTTAAAAAAAGTAGGAAAATCTTAATATTCTAATTTTTTTTCATTCTTTATGTCGACTACCTTATTTACATATTTTCATAGTAAAAATATTGCATTGATAGTAAAAATATTATGATGACTCATAGCCGTGGCGCCTATATGACCAATTAAACTCCGACACATAAGATTGCGATAATTAAATGTTGTCGCAACTTACAACCTTTATCATCACCCACTAAGAAAATAACTGTAGTCCCTTACCAAAAATTAATAAAAGTGTCACTACAGCCAAAGAAAGGCAAGTGTTGTGAATATTCTAGATCTGAGGGAACATATCTTAACGTAACTAATATATAACAAAACTCTATCACACACGATATTCTATCATTTGAGATAACTCAGATAAGTATGTTACCTCAACAGAGTTCGTTCAAAAAATACTTACATTTGTAAAGATATCTTTCCAGAAATCGGTCGTCTCGATATCATCAAGTAGGATACTTCCCCGATTCTCAAAGACGTGACCAGTTGTGGAAGTTAAGGCAGAGGATCCATTTGTTGTGTCGTAGTTTATGTTACACCCAATCTGGTTAACAGTTGAAGCCGCTTCAGAAGAATTAGGAAGTCCATAATCATCTAGGGCCAAACTTGAACATGATTCTAGGGTACAATCATTTTTATGATCAACCATTATTGCTTGATTTGGTTCCACGTAATTTGTAACTTGGCATAAACCTTGAGAACTCGAACATGTAACAGTATTGTTATTGGTATTATGAGTGTTACTTGGCATAGTTTTAGTGGGAAGTGATGATGAACTACTAATTAAAGCACCTAAATCTTGTGGGGAGATTTTAAGGACTTGGGACAGAATGTCTAGGAAATTTTGATCAGATTTTGGCATGTGAGTAACTGGATCAATACCCTTTTCTATCAGTTTTTTCCTTAATTTGCTGTTCCAGTAGTTCTTTATCTCATTATCTGTTCTCCTTGGAAGATGACTTGCAATCTTTGACCACCTATTTATGAGAAAAATAGGAGTAAGTTTTTGAATCACATGTAAATTTATGTAGGTAAAAAGAAGGGATTATGCTGAATCAATACATATCATAAGTTAACTAGCCCAACTATTCTTGTTTTTGCATGTTTGAGCCACTTTCAAGCATTTTGTAGATAATGGGGCTTGACCCGGCCCTGTGACCTACAAGTCACAAGGGGAGTTTTCCACCAACTGCACTAATTTGTGTCGGTTATATACGAAGTATATAACTTTGCTAAATAAATACTAAAAAGTATGGTGGTAACTTGTAATTAGAGTTTTACTCATTTCAATCCCATACTTCATATGCATGGAGTATCAAAAATTCGCAAATCAAACACCTAAAGGGATGTTTGGTTCTTAGAATAGTATGAGTTTGGAATCAGAAATGAAACTTAATTGTTAATATCTTGTGTTTGGTTTTGTCCATGAACAATGTTGACATGTTGTTTTCTTTTATTTTATACTTAAAAGTTTGGTATGAGCCCCTATGGCCATATGAGTAAATATTCGTCTCTTCCTTGGATTTTTTTAAACCACATACCAGTACGTAGATTTCTTGTGGGTTTGAGAAATGAGTTTAGAATTTAAAATTTTCTTAAACAAACACGTATTAGGTATGGAATTTGTCTATCTTAAACCCATATCTCATACTTAAAACACGTGAACCAAACACCTTTGATGGAGTGCATGCAATTCATTGGTTTAGGTTAATTAAGACATTCATATAAAAAGAAATACCACCGTTTCAAACTGATCTTTACGATTACTGATTGCACAAATATTAACACAACAGAGGAAAATGTGTAAAAATTGAGTAAATATAGTAAAATAGGGATAAAGTAAAATATTTACTTATTCCCAAGAACAGAATGAAGCTTGATAATCAAGTCATCTTCCTCTTCAGTGAAGGGGCCGCGCTTAATGTGTGGATTCAAGTAATTAGTCCATCGCAATCTGCAACTCCGACCACCCCTCCTCAACCCGGCGGCGTTAGCGACATGTTTCCACCGCCCGTGGCCGTATTTTTTTACGTAAGAGACGAGCTTTTCATCTTCCTCCGGTGTCCATGGACCCTTCCTCAACTCAAAACGTGGACTTCTATCCATTCTAGCTAGAAAAAGGGAGGAGAATTAATGCATGTGATCAATTAATTAAATTGACTGTATATATTATACTTAATTAATTACAGATCGATGAGTATTTATTATGTGAGGGAGTAGGACGTACTCTACAAGATTAAGGGTTTGCGACTTAGTACACGAAAATTGCTAAAACACACAGATACGCACAATGTTCTCTCGCTTTATTAATGAAGGAAACAAAGCAGTACTTATACAAAGAAAAACCTTGAGCCAAAAGGCTTCTGCCAACACACGACACTAGCTAGAAGAATTAGGATAGGAAACAAATTTTACTTTCCTAAACACTATTAAACACTTAACATAAGGTATTCTGTTTAAATATACTCCGTATCAATTAATCTCTTCACCCCCCCTCAAGTTGGAGCGTGTAAGTTTAGAATGCCCAACTTGCTAAGGAGAAACTGAAACTGTTTAGTACCTAACGCCTTTGTAAATATATCTGCCAACTGAACTTCAGTAGGGACATACGAAGGTTGAATGAGACCTTCTTGAATTGCATCACGAACAAAGTGACAGTCTGCTTCAATATGTTTAGTACGTTCATGAAACACAGGATTTTGAGCAATATGAAGAGCAGACTGACTGTCACAATACAAATTAATCGCACTTGGATGGTGAACACCCAAACTAAGGAGCAAACCTTTTAACCACTTAAGTTCACAAGTAACGGCAGCCATTGAACGATACTCCGCTTCTGCAGACGAACGAGCCACGGTAGGTTGTTTCTTGGTTTTCCAAGAGATAGGGGAATTACCAAGGAACACCAACCAACCAGTGAGAGAGCGACGAGTTAAGGGACAAGCTGCCCAATCCGAGTCACACCAACCAGTGAGACTAAGTTTACTATCCCCCCGAAGCAAAATACCTTGTCCCGGGGTACCTTTCAAATATCGTACTACACGCAATGCCGCCTCCCAATGTTCTTGGCGAGGGGTTTGCATGAATTGAGACAAGACGTGGACAGAATAGGCCAAATCAGGCCTAGTGACTGCAAGATAAATGAGACGGCCAACTAGGCGCCTATATAACTCCGGATCATGAATTAATTCACCACTAGCTTGAGCCAATTTATGATTTTGTTCCATTGGTGTCATGATTGGTTTACCGCCTTACAAACCACTTTCTGCAACAATATCAAGAGCATATTTCCTTTGAGAAAGAAAAATACCTTCAGGGCCACGAGCCACCTCGATGCCCAAGAAGTACTTTAAGGCGCCAAGATCCTTCATATGAAAACACGTACTCAAATAATCTTTAAAGGCCTTCAACGCAGCGGAATCATTTCCTGCAATAATCAAGTCATCAACATACACCAACACATTCATCTGTACTTTCCCCTTTGTAAAGGTGAACAACGAGTAATCGGCATACGACTGCAGGAACCCATACGCCTTTAAAGCTGTCACAAGTTTAGCAAACCAACAACGAGGGGCTTGCTTAAGCCCATACAAGGACTTACGAAGTGACACACCATATTAGGGTTTGAAGTCTGAAAGCCTGGAGGAAGTTTCATGTACACTTCTTCCTCCAAATCACCATGGAGAAAGGCATTGTGAACATCCATTTGATGCAGCTCCCAATTCTTACATGCTGCAATGGCTAAGAAAACCCTGACTGTAACCATTTTTGCAACAGGCGCAAACGTTTCATTATAATCAATACCTTCTTCCTGATGATTGCCAAACACTACCAATCGAGCTTTTAGACGCTCAATGTTACCACTTGCATGAAACTTTATCCTGTAAATCCATTGACTACCAAGGGCTTTCTTCCCTGGAGGAAGAAACTCCATGGTCCAAGTACCATTTTCTTCAAGGGCATTAATTTCTTTTTGCATAGCTTCACGCCATCCTGCATCTTTCATCGCTTCTTTAAATGATTTTGGTTCGCTTCCTGCAGTTATAGCTGCAAGGAAGATTCGGTGGAGCACAGAGAATTTGTCACAATTAACATAGAATGCTATAGGATAAGGATTACCTGAGGAAGTGACGGACGCAGATGAACTCGGAGATGGACTATTTTGGCATACTGTATGAGTCACATAATCACGTAGCTTCACAGAGGGAAATTTATTACGTAAACCTTTCCCCAAATTTTCTTCACCAACTGCTTCCACAACCACTGGTTGATCATCCGTATGAGGTACTGAAGAGCTAGAAATAGGCGGCATTGTTGCATTCGGCATATTATGATCGTGAGCACGTAATACACCAAATTCCACATTATCTTCTACATTATTAAATTCATTTACTACTCCACTTAACTCCTCATTTTCATTTTCATTTACTACACCATTTAACTCCTCATTTTCATCTCCAATCAAACTAAATTCTTCTAAAAAATCATAGTCATTGCCTCCAGCAAAAGGAGCATCGTACGTATTATCAAGCACAAAATTTGCAGTGGTTTGATCTATAAACGGGAAAATTTCCTCATAAAACGTCACATCACGGGATACGAAAAATTCCTTAGTATCAAGATCATACAATTTCCACCCCTTTTTACCAAACGGATATCCCACAAACACACATTTACGACTTCGACTAGCAAATTTATCTCCTTTAGTCCGTTGATTATGAGAAAAACACAAACAACCAAAAACACGTAACTCTTCGTAATCTGGTAAGGCATCAAACAACATTTCATACGGACACTTTTTATTTAGGACCATAGATGGGGTGCGATTGATAAGGTGAGTCGCGGCTAGCACACATTCCCCCCAAAAATAAAGAGGCAATTTTCCTTGAAATCTAAGGGCTCGTGCTACATTTAAAATATGTCGATGCTTTCTCTCTACCCTACCATTTTGTTGAGGAGTTCCAACGCAAGAAGTTTGGAAAATAATACCGTTAGCCACAAAGTAGTCATTTAAACAATTGAACTCTGTTCCATTATCACTTCGTACTACTTTTATTTGTTTACCAAATTGTCTATCCACCATTGCAATGAACGACATAAACATCTTAAATACTTCTTTCTTGTCAACTAACAAGTACACCCACACGGCACGAGAAAAATCATCGACAATAGTTAAAAAATAACTAGCTCCACTTGAAGAAATTGTATTATAAGGACCCCATAAGTCACAATGTATTATCCCAAACATACAATTTGCTTTGTTCGTACTTAAAGGAAACATACTTCTAGAGTGTTGAGCCTTGTGGCATATTTCACACATTTTATTCAAACTTTCTTTACTATTACTACTAACACAAGGAAGTAATTTTACTATTTTCTGAGAAGGATGTCCCAAACGCTCGTGCCACAAGACCAAAGACTTCGAACCAGCCACCACATTCACCTTCACAGTCGATACATCCCGAAAATAGTATAGTCCATTCCTTAGTTCACTTGTGCCAATCAGCTCCCTCGAACGATGGTCCTGTAAAGCACATATGTTATTAGTAATTGTGACAAAGCAACTTTTGCTAGCAATAAGTTGTGATACGGAAAGCAAATTACAATTAAAGGAGGGAACATATAGAACATCATTGAGGATCAATGAACTAGAGAGTTTTACGTCCCCCTTTTTACATGCTTGGACTATTTTCCCATCAGGTAGTCCAACTGGGCTTAAATTTACGTCTTTTATGTTTGTCATTAATGACAGATTACCAGTCACGTGATTTGAACACCCCGTGTCAATTATCCACAATGTACTAAACAACTCACCATTCAAATGATCCGTAGAAGTATTAGAATTACCAAAGGCCGCAACGAGTGTTTTCCACTGATCTGCAGAAAATCCATGAGGTGGAGTTGACAATGGCTGCCCCACCGGCTGCGCACCACTGCCAGTGTCAGCTACATTTGCACGCACAGATTGCCCGCGACCTGAATTACCGCGGCCACCACCTCTACCCCTTCCTGTACTACCCCTTCCTTGTGAGCGAGTTTCCCACCACTCAGGGTAGCCAAGAAGATCAAAGCAATTGACCAATTCATGGCCTGATTTCTTGCAGTGTGAGCACATTAGTCCAGACTTATCTACTTTCTCAACTCGCCCTCTTCCACGGCCAAGGGTATTCACGAAAAAGCCGACCACTTCGGGCTTCTTTTCCACCGTGTCCTCATCAGCATCACCACATCTCACCCTCTCTTCTTGTATTACTTGATTAAAAGCTTTCTCAAGGGTAGGAAGTGGATCATAAGACAACAAATTAGACCGTATTTGGGCATAATACGGAGCATAAAGTCCCATCAAAAATTCCTGCAATTTATTATCTTCCCTTCGTTTCTCATGTTCAGCCCCTAATTCACACTTACACAATCCACACTTGCAGCAAATGATAGGTTCATGTTTTCCTAATTCATCCCACAAAACATTGAGTTTACCAAAATAAGTGGACACAGGCATAGTAGCAGTTTGTTCACAACGAGCAATTCGTGATTTTAATTGTTGAATTCGAGGTCCATTAACCACAGAGTAAAGAGATTTCAGATGATTCCACAACAGGTACGCATCATCATATTTAGATAGGTTAGTTTTTACCTCGGGATCGATAGTGTTCATGATCCACGAAACAAGCATAGCATGTAAAGTTTCCCAATCATCTTGTGTACATGGAGGCTCCGGTTTTCTGTATGTGCCGTTCAAAAATCCGAACTTTCTCTTAGATTTGAGAGCTGTCCTTACGTCTGCTGCCCAATCTTCATAATTGTCTCTCTTCAATTTCGTAGGAGTTATTAAATCGCCCGGGCGATCTTGAGGGCCTACAAAGAACGGTGAGGATGAGTCAAGTTTTGTAGGTGGAGTAGGAGGAGGAGTTTCACCATCTATTGCCATGGTTACAGGTTTAGAGTTTCTTTAGCCTTGAGGGCTCTGGTACCATGCTAAAACACACAGATACGCACAATGTTCTCTCGCTTTATTAATGAAGGAAACAAAGCAGTACTTATACAAAGAAAAACCTTGAGCCAAAAGGCTTCTGCCAACACACGACACCACTAGTAGAAAAAACCCCTGTTGCAGCCCCCTTGTTGCAGCGTACAGGTATTAATACGCTTCAACAACCCGTCGGTCAACGCGGGTCAAAACCTTTAAAGGGTTGTTGCAGCGTACAAATATAATTGCCCCCTGCAAAAGAGTTTGTTGCAGCGTACATTTTAAAGCCCCCTGCAATAGCCCGTTTTTGTTGCAGCGTACAGTTTAAAAGCCCCCTGCAATAGCCCGGGTAAAAAATTCATTTGCTGCAATATTGGTTGAATAACTAATTCAGAACAAATCAAGCATCTCAAAATTTGAGTTCTCGCGCTTAACTCCTTCTTCTTCCCTTGGATTCCCTGCGTCGTCCCCTAAAAAAAAACACCCATTCCCTGCGTCGCCGAAAAAGCTTCCTCGTCGATACTGGCCCTCCTTGCCAGTCGGCGGTGGGTCTCTTTCTCGCCTCCTCTCCAGCCGCCACCTGTTAGCTTGCTCGGCCGGTGGTTTCAAGGAAAAACTTAGCTTGCTCGCGTCGGTGGTTCCAAGAAAGAAAGTTGTCCGCGTCCTGTTCTCCGTCAACCTCCTTGCCGCGGCTAGTAATCTTCCCTGTCCCCTCTTTTAGGTTTGTTCAAGTCGTTTATCTAATTTTCGTTTTAAGAATTAGGGTTTGTTCATTTCGTTTTTAGGGTTCTATGCGTTTGTTCAATTCGTTTTAGGGTTGGTGCAATTCGTTTTTAGAGTTCAATTCGTTTTTAGGGTTTGTTCATAGATAAAGATGTGGTGGTGTTGGAATTAGAGAATGGTGGTGGGGGTGGTGGCGGTGGTGGAGGGGTGGAGCATGGGAGGTAGAGTTGACGGTTGTTAATTGCATTGTACTATTGAAATATTAATTTATGTCATGCTCATACATATTGATGCAACATAATTACTATTCATTCAGAAAGTTGTCCATTCTTTTATGGTTGGTATCTAGCAATTTCAACTTGAAGAACATAGCTACCGCAAACAAATTGGAAAAATTCTAAGTGGTTAAAAATTGAATCAGTGTCTATCTTCGATGGAAAAATCAATATCTTTTTATTTTGGCTCAGTTAGTAATTCTATGAATGAACAGGTTGTCATAATGTTTAATTGGAATTTGAAAGTCTTCATGTTCCCTCGACAATTTCTAATGGAAATCTTCATCTTAGAGGAATAAGGAATGTGAATAAAGAATAACGTTGATATGCGGTTGTTTTTGTAGACGAGGTCAATAAAACGTAGTAGTTGAAGTATCTATTTTTTCTGAGGTCACTGAACGTCTTTTTGATTCACCTAGCTTTATAAACAACCACATCATTCTTATTACTTAATCTTGTAGCTTCAAAATTGTCTTTTTGATTCATTGTTAATGGTGTTGTCCTGTAAATTTTTTTGTAGTGTGGTTTTATATCCACCCTCAATATGGAGTAATTTCCATTATGCATTAAATATCCTGCTGATGTGACACAGAAAGGAAGAAGTACTGAAGCTGAAGTTGAGTTCGAGAGGCTACTGGGAGGTTTACATGTCAAAAGTGCAATGGCTTAATTGTCAAAGTCGGATAGAGGGGATGAGGCTGATACAGTTAAATTCTCGGAGCTATTTTATGGTCGACATTATAATGGTAAAGTTTCTCACTTGTTTTGACAATAAATTGGCCCTTTCTATTTTATTTTTTACCAAATTATTGTTCAATGTTGATGCAGTCAAATTTTCACTTTCCAAATTTCATATTTTGCTTCATTTTGCAGTGGTTTTCATTGGGTCTGTCCTATTTTCTTTACAGCAGATGTCTGGTATCAACGTTGTGTTCTATTTCTCTTCTTCTGTCTTTAGAGTGCTAGAGTTCCACCAGATACTGCAAACATGTTTGTCTCAGTTGCCTGGTAGAGGTCACTTGCAATACATTGCTTACTGAGTCCTGAGATATTAGGCAGGTAGTGCTGAAGGGTACTTTTCTGCGTGTTTGTCTGTGCTGGTATTCATGCTTGCGCTTCTGTGTGTAAAATCAGGAGGGATGTATGTTGATTTCCTTTTTCTTTCTTTTTTGTTTTCATGAAAGCCATATAAAGTATTTGTTGGTGTTTTTGGTTGGCGGAAGGGTGGGGAGAGGGGAGTGACTTAAGAAAATCGAGGTTGGATGCTTTGTGCTTTTATCTTATGGTTTTTTACCAAGGTTATTTTTGTGTTGGTGAATGATAATGTTTAATCTCTTCGTCATTTTGCAGAAGCATATTCACGTGAACAGACTATGCTGGTTCAAAAAATTTCTTCTGAGCATAATGGCTCTGATTTTATTTTGCTGAAGAACCTGAAGCTAAAAAGGAGCTATGGAAGGTAATTTGGCTATTTAATCTCTCCAAGTTTATCAATCTACTTACGGTCAATGTGTTTGGTGCTTTGATCAGACCTGCTGTTGTGCAGTACTGCAGTTATCCGTCCTATTTCCTGTTTTCCACTTTTGGGGCCAAATGTTTTGATAAATCAGTTAGTTGCTCTTTCCTATTAGTAGAAAATATCTCGACTTTTCTGCCTTTCATTTCAGTTCTGCCTCATCACCTAATGGTGTTGAAGGACTCCAAATTAAGAAGTATATTCTGATCAAGTTCACATGTTTCACAGTTCACTCACTAAATTGCATCCTTGTATATAAAGAGAATTTTGATTGAGGTTGTGCTTCTTAATATCTATGTACCTATAATTGTAGTCTAGCGTGCATACTGTAACACCTCAGATTTTACAATGTGGAAATAAACAAAGAGAATATGGTTAAGTAAGACGGTAGCAGAAGGCCCTCAACTTACAAGCCACTCAAAAGCTAATACAAACTCTCTCCCATAACATGGAGTTTCCTATTCATGAAACACCTAACATATATAGCTAATTGAATCTGTCGCCTAATACTAGGGCCATCAAGAGAAATATTCTGGAATCTTCGCATATTCCTCTCCCTCCATATGTAGAACCTAAGGACTCATTTTAAACTTACTAAATGTTTTATATGCTTATTTTTTACTTTCTAGGACTCATTCCAATCCATTTATGCATATTTAAGGCTCATTGTGTCGTTATAGGTCATATTTAGGCTAAAATGACATTTTCGCTCCCAACTTTGAACTTAAGAACCTAATGACTCATTTTAAACTTATTATATGATAAATATGCTTATTTTTAAGTTTCTAACACTTATTCTAATCTATTTATGCACATTTAATGTTTGTTTTATCGTTATAGGTCATATTTAGGCTAAAATGAGGCATTTGCGCTCCTAACTTTGAACTAAAGAACCTAAGGACTCATTTTAAACTTATTACATGATTAATATGCTTAGTTTTAAGTTTCTAAGACTTATTCTAACTACTTATACACATTTAAGGCTTGTTTGGTCGTTATAGGACATATTTAGGCTAAAATGACATTTTCGCTCCAAACTATGAACTAAAGAACCTAAGGACTCATTTTAAACTTACTAAATGTTTTATATGCTTAGTTTTGACTTTCTAGAACTCATTCCAATCTATTTATGCATATTTAAGGCTCATTGTGTCGTTATAGGTCATATTTAGGCTAAAGTGCCATTTTCGCTCCCAACTTTGAACTTAAGAACCTAATGACTCATTTTAAACTTATTATATGATAAATATGCTTAGTTTTAAGTTTCTAAGACTTATTCTAATCTATTTATGCACATTTAATGCTTGTTTTATCGTTATAGGACATATTTAGGCTAAAATGAGGCATTTTCGCTCCTAACTTTAAAATAAAGAACCTAAGCACTCATTTTAAACTTATTACATGATTAATATGCTTAGTTTTAAGTTTCTAAGACTTATTCTAACTACTTATACACATTTAAGGCTTGTTTGGTCGTTATAGGACATATTTAGGCTAAAATGACATTTTCGCTCCAAACTATGAACTAAAGAACCTAAGGACTCATTTTAAACTTACTAAATATTTTATATGCTTAGTTTTGACTTTCTAGAACTCATTCCAATCTATTTATGCATATTTAAGGCTCATTGTGTCGTTATAGGTCATATTTAGGCTAAAGTGCCATTTTCGCTCCCAACTTTGAACTTAAGAACCTAATGACTCATTTTAAACTTATTATATGATTAATATGCTTAGTTTTTAGTTTCTAAGACTTATTCTAATCTATTTATGCACATTTAATGCTTGTTTGATAGTTATAGGTCATATTTAGGCTAAAATGAGGCATTTTCGCTCCTAACTTTAAAATAAAGAACCTAAGCACTCATTTTAAACTTAAGACATGTTTAATATGCATAATTTTAACTTTCTAAGACTCGTTCCAATCTATTTATGCACCTTTAAGGCTCATTAGGTCATTGTAGGTCATATTTTAAACTTAAGACATGTTTAATATGTATATATTTTCGATTCTGCTAGAGATCCACGTCGAACAGATTATGCATGGGGAATCTTGAGTTTGTAAGTTCTTTTGCTTACAAATTACATTAGTCTTTAAGAAACCTAAGCCAAAATCATATTCATGAGTACCCATGTTTCGTTAATTTTCTAGGGCATACCAAGTGTACAAGTGCAATGGTGGGCATTGTCCGAATAAAACGAGTTTTAAGTCGTGTAAACCCATTCATATAGAGGTATAACATGTTTCTTAATTAGCGTTTTGCTTTGTTTTTATTAATTATTGGCCTTGCAAGATAAAGTATTATGTTTCTTAATCAGTGTGCTCAACAAATCGGCGGAACTGAGTGTGGCTATTACGTTATGAAGTTCATGTTAGAGATAGTCACGTTACAACATGACTATGAAGGCCGGCTAGATGAGGTAATTAAGTAACTAATTGATTCGTATTCTAGACTATTAATACATTGTCATTAGTTGCTTGAATGTTAAAATGTGACATTTCATTTGCATTTAATCGATCTAATGCTCCATCAATTTTTTGTTTTTGTAAGGTCTATACTCCGAGGACTGCGCCTTATGCTAGTGAGGAAATTGATGTGGTTCGTGAGCAATGGGCGAAGTTTTTTACCACCAAGTATTTATTATTGACCTGAGGGCGCTTGATCGTGTTGGTTTAGATGTTATAGAACAATCTTTTATGTTAAAATGTATGCGTACGTTGAAATTGGAACGTAAATATATTTAAATGTATCGGTATGTGCACTTTTGGTTTTGGGATATATACAAAACTCCAGTTGTTGTTTTTATATTTGTTATACAGGTTGCGTTATTCTATTATTGTTTTGACAGGTTTCTATATTTGGTGCAAGGCACTCTAGGTATCCCTAAACAAAATTAGAATTTTCCCGCCAAAAGTGCTTTTTTGCAGCGTACATATATGTTGTACGCTGCAACAAAGGGAAAAAAATTTCGCAAAAATTCAGACTTGTTGCAGCGTACAAATAAATGTACACTGCAAAAAATTGAGTAATTCAGACTTGTTGCAGCGTACAAATAAATGTACGCTGCAAAAAGTTGAGTCTTTTGCAGCGTACATATATATGTACGCTGCAACAAGTCCAAAATTTTGCCAATTTTTTGGCACTTGTTGCAGCGTACATCTAAAAGCCCGCTGCAACAAATCACTTTTTGCAGCGAACTTGTACGCTGCAACAAGTTCAGACTTGTTGCAGGCCCCCCAGTTGCAGCATACGATGTACGCTGCAACAGGGGTCTAAAAGCCCGCTGCAATAAGGGTTTTTTCTACTAGTGCACTAGCTAGAAGAATTAGGATAGGAAACAAATTTTACTTTCCTAAACACTATTAAACACTTAACATAAGGTATTCTGTTTAAATATACTCCGTATCAATTAATCTCTTCAAAAATGCATGTCCTAATTTTCAAATTACCTCAGGATTACGTTTTTTACTTTTTTTTTTTTTATTAACTTTTTCACGGAAATGAGTTGTAAGAGCAATGTAATTACAAGGGGTAAGGGGATTCAAACTTATATATGACTTATAATAACGGGAAAACCTTTGTAACGATATAGAGATGGACTATAATATGTCTACATATGCACGTACTAACTTTTCATAGAATGAAGTGTACGTTCACTACAAGAATTAGTATCTTTAACGACAATCTAATTACGAGGGGTCAAAAATACCGTCGCAAAAGCCTTTTGCGACGGGGCTAACAACCAAACAATGACGGGAATAACCGTTGCAAATGTCTTTTACGACGGGTTTACGATGGATTTACAACGGAATTTTCTATTAACGACGGCCCCCTTTTATGACGGGTTCGCGACAGGAAATCCCGTCGTTAATCAACGATTATTGGCCTTTCGCGACGGGATTTCCCGTCGTTAATAGTACAATTTCTTGTAGTGGTTAATACGTACTACGTAGTACATATTATGAAATTTCTCTTTTGAGATTAAGGCTCCGTTTGGTTTAGCGTAAATTATTTTCAGTGAAAAATGCATTTCCATGTGATACATATTATTACGGGGAAATGCGCTCCCCGTGACGTGGCAAGGTACACCCATTCAAGAGATCACGTGGCAGCCAAAAAAGGAGTAACAATGGCTAAGGCGTTTGTCAAGGTAAACGGCTAAGGGACGGCAACGGTTACAACATTAAAGGCACGGTAGACCCATTCAAGGGATCACGTGGCAGCCAGCGAAGCAATAATAATGGGCTAAGGCGTTTGTCAAGGTAAACGGGTAAGGAACCAGTGGCGGCACTAGTAAGGGTTCAGTGGGTTCAACTGAACCCTTACTAGTTTCGTGAAAAATTGACAAGTTAACAGCAGAAAATGGAACTTAAATACAGGTAAACGCGGAATGTAACACTAATTATCCGGCGCTTCAGCGGTAAGTCTTAGGAAAATGGTATAGCAAGTGCTTGGGTTCGAATCCTAGCAGGCTCACCCTTCCCCTTTTTTTTCCATTTTCCTTAACATTTGGAAAACTATAACGTATAAAATCTCCGGTTATTTTCTTGTTTGTAATTAATTTGATTTCCAATTATCAATTTTTTCTCTTTTGTTATTTTTTAAAAATCTTTACATTTAAAAACCAAAACATATAAAATCTCTCCACTACTTTTCTCGATTTTTAAGTTGTAATTACTTTTTGCAAATTTGTTCAATCGAATTATTTTGTTAGTAATTTGAACAATAGAATGTTAGATTTTAGTTTAGAATTATAATTTTTGTTTCTTTATTGAAACTTATGATTTTGAATAGGATAATACTACGTATAAGATGAAGACTTTAAACTAAGATACCCTTTCGTGTGTTCAACGCTAATTTCTTTTAATGTTATTATAATAGCATATATGCACCGCCGGTTATTGGATGTATTTTTTTTTTTGGATTATGATGATTGATTTTATTATATTTATCTAAAAATTTTGAACCCTTAGTCAAAGAATCCTAGCAGGCTCACCCTTCCCCTTTTTTTTCCATTTTCCTTTACATTTGGAAAACTATAACGTATAAAATCTCCGGTTATTTTCTTGTTTGTAATTAATTTGATTTCCAATTATCAATTTTTTCTCTTTTGTTATTTTTTAAAAATCTTTACATTTAAAAACCAAAACATATAAAATCTCTCCACTACTTTTCTCGATTTTTAAGTTGTAATTACTTTTTGCAAATTTGTTCAATCGAATTATTTTTTTAGTAATTTGAACAATAGAATGTTAGATTTTAGTTTAGAGTTATAATTTTTGTTTCTTTATTGAAACTTATGATTTTGAATAGGATAATACTACGTATAAGATGAAGACTTTAAACTAAGATACCCTTTCGTGTGTTCAACGCTAATTTCTTTTAATGTTATTATAATAGCATATATGCACCGCCGGTTGTTGGATGTATTTTTTTTTTTGGATTATGATGATTGATTTTATTATATTTATCTAAAAATTTTGAACCCTTAGTCAAAGAATCCTAGCACCGCCACTGTAAGGAACGACAACGGTTACAACATTAAAGGCACGACTTATACTACCATCTAGCTAGCTTAATAATATTACTGCATTCATCATTGTTAACCTCCTCAGCTTCGTTCTTGCCATCTTTGTGTTATCTCGTTTGTTCAGATTGTTAGCACGTACCACCCTCTGATGAGTTCAACCCTAGGTAGAATTCGTCCTAATTAAAACATGTTTTCCAAGAAAAGTACGATTTCAAACTTGTTTTCCTTTGTTTAGTTACTAGCTTACGAGAAAATAATAGAAAATTGAAAAATGGGAGAAGATGGGTGAATTAAGACTGATGGGGAAGAATGAAGAGGGGGTAAGGAAGAAAAATGGAAAAGTGGTTTCCATTCATTTCAAATGGAAAAGTTTTTCCACCTTTGAGAGAATTGTGAAAAGTTATTTTCCGTTCCTTGCCAAAGCAAACAACATAAAATAATTAAAAAAAACCGTTTTCATGGAAAACGTTCTACAAACATTCCCTAAGATATGGTTTTAGTCCAGTGCAGATTTTTAGTTTCTTAATTACGTACTCAAGCTATAACTATAAACTCTCATACTTGCAATTTTCATCGTGAATTTCATATAGGTTGGATATATGATCCAGGTAAATCATTATCCAGTTGTTATTATTAAAGGTCGGGTTAGAAGATACCAACAAGTTGGGCTATCTCTAATACCATATGGAAAATCTAATACCTAACATTTTGAGAAGATAGAGAACGCCACATAGGCAAATAAGTATATTTAAAATTTACGTAATACATATGATAATAGTGTAGAATTAGAATGCTGCTACAATACTTATTTGATACAAACACTACAAGAAATTGTACTATTAACGACGGGAAATCCCGTCGTAAAAGGCCCATAATTGTTGATTAACGACGGGATTTCCTGTCGCGGACCCGTCATAAAAGGGGGCCGTCGTTAATAGAAAATTCCGTCGTAAAACAGTCGTAAAAGACATTAATTTACGACGGTTATTCCCGTCATTGTTAGGTTGCTAGCCCCGTCGGAAAAGACTTTTACGACGGGATTTTTGACCCGTCGTAATTAGGTTGTCGTAAAAGATACAAATTCTTGTAGTGAAATATTGTTTATCGGATAATTATAATAATCGAATCATAATATTATAGGACTCTTTTTACTCTCCTGTAAACCCATGCTTCATACCTCACTAAACCTTAAAGTCTAAACAATGACATTTTATTTAGCATATAGATTGCAAAATATTTTTTGTACTTTGTACTCTAACCATTAGTTGGGTGTCTCCCTTCTTCACTAGTTTGAATATTTAATTTTAATTATTTATTAGTGCTCCCATAATTTAGCAATTATGTATATAATTAAAATTGAATGCATATTATGATGGATTGTACCTTTGTAGTACTACTACCTCCGTTTCAGAAAGTTCTTTACACTTTGGAAAATGTGTCCAAAGTATAAAAACTTTGACCGTAAATTCTCACCATTGTACACATCAAAACGTTACATGTAAGATCTTCTTAGATTGGCTTCGAAATGTATTTTCAGAATATCAAATTTTTATAACTTTTTCACATACGAAATTGGATATATTAGTAGTTAAATATTGCATTGGAGTCCGTGCAAATAGTAACTGTAAAGATCTTTTTGAAACGGAGGTAGTATATGTTTTATAGTTCCTCCGTCTCTTTTTGTTTTTTACGTTTTTCTTTTTGGATATTTCAAAATGTTCTTTACATTTCCTTTTATATTATCACATAAAGTACTTAGTATTCTATCAAAATTTGTGTCCAATTATTATTTTAACCAATCAAATTCATTGGGTCATTTAATCTTTCACACTTTTCCATTAATTGACACATTAAATTTTTCTCATTTTCCTATATCAGAATTTTGATAAAAGTGAAAACATTATAAATAAACGTAATTTATCTCGTTTAAATAAAAAAATTGAGGGATTTCAATGCAAATTAATTATTCGTTAAAACGCGTGAAAAATACCAAACGTAAAAAAACAAAAAGAGACGGAGGGAGTATTATCTTAGTGAATTCCATTCCAGTACAGGATAAATCAAGTTTCTTTAAAATATCATTTAATCCGCATAACACTATGTTATTGGAATTCAAGGGATAAGAAGGTAAGTTGTGAGAATAAACATATTATGTGTGTCGTAGTTACTTTTATTTACATAGTTTGGTGTGACTTTTTATGAATTGTCATTTTTAATGTGCGTAGTTATATATGGAACTCGTGTGACATAAATATTCGTCCTTTGGCGGATAAAAAAACCATGTACTCCGTAAACAAGATGATATGCGTATGGATATTGAGTAGTATAAGTTTCGACTATGTTCTTTTGCCGTGTTGCTTTCTATTCCGTACAAAATATATAATTAAGAAATATAGTTGCGATTTTATTAACGCATTATTAGGGGTGTCAAATCGGATCAACGGATCGGGTTTGGGTAGAACTCGTCGGATTCGGGTTGAAACGGATCATGCAAATAGGGTTGCAAACTACGGAGTACTTAGCTCCACTCGGACATTTGGTAGCTACTCAGATAATGAATTGGTCACGGTCTTGATCCAAAAGTGACCAACGTTCCGAATAAAAGCAAACGAAGGAAGTATATTTTTTTCCCTCTCTCAGAAATTTAGCAAGCATATAAAATGCCATTTTGTTCCGTACGTCATCGATCCTTGAATATATGGCTCTTCGGTCTTCATTAATTGACTTGCAGCTAATGATCTGTTCTTTTGAGCTTAACTGAACTGAATTAGCTGAATTAAACTAAATGTTCCTGAACTAAATATTAGAATATATATGATAATATATATTCCGTTGTTGTAAATAAGTCAAGCATAGTAATTATATTCTTTTAATATTAAAGCTCAATAGTCAACCATCGCAACTGACAAGAGAAAGCGAAGGAGAAAGAGGTTGATAGAATATTTTTAGATTATGGATTTTATATGGAATGTAATATTTGGTTATTTTTTTGTTGCACATAGTAAATAAAGGCCTAAAAATCACATACTTCTCAGTAGTTTTAAAATTGTTTATCAATAAATAAAATGTTAAAACTTTTGACTTAATTGGATTTTTCGACTTGATAATTTGAATCGGAGTTCAATCCGAAAAAATTCAAGTCCTATCCAGTCTGATAAGTTTTGACTGGACTGTATTGGACTTTGAACTTTTCTAAATCTACTTACACCCCTAGACTCACATTGATTTCAATAGAATATAATTCATATGGGTAGAAGAGAGAAATAATTAAAGGGGATAAATGTTAGACAAATAAAAAAAGGTTCTAAAAGGGACTAATAAAAAAGAACAACTCAATTAAGAATTAAAGAAAATTAACATTCAAGAACGGAGGGAGTAGTTATTTTTATGATTTTGAAAGAATAATTTTAAAAATATATCATTAAAATAGATTAATTTTAAGCATTTTGGTTTAACTTTTACTCCGATATACAATATTTATCGTACACCACCTAAGATTTTTAATTTTTACGTAGATGGTTACAGTAGTTTATACTCCCTCCGTCCCTAATAAATTGACTTATAGAGCGAATTCCACTAGGGACGGAGGGAGTATAAACTACTGTAACCATCTACGTAAAAATTAAAAATCTTAAGCTCTGTTATATTCGACTTATTTTGTTTAAACTTATAATATTTGAACTTATTTAAACTTATATGAACTTAACCTGACTTACCTTATCTTATTTGAACTTATTTTGTCTGAATAAACTTATTTGTATGTGAAAATGTATATATAAAAAAAATTATTTTTTCTGAACTTATATTATCTGAACTTATCTAAACTTGTTATATATAAAATAATTCAGACTAAATCGAACCGAAAATAGTCTTAAAATTGACGAGGTAATTGATAAGGGATGAGTTATTTGGTGATTTGGCCGTACTCGTAGTAACTAAAACTGAAAAGGTAATTGATATGATGAGTTATTTAATAAAATTAATTGTTTTATTAGCTAAGTTGGAGTAATAAAAAATTACATGAAATATTTAAGGACTTTAAATGGAGATGGTACTTTATTATTCATAAAACACGAACCTTTTTTTGCTGAAATCGTAAATGGCAAGACAATTTTTGTTGATGTATATGGATTCGTAAATGGCAAGACAATTGATTGCCAAACAACCGAATACCGCCAAATATTGTGCAAGCGAAACTTTAGTTTTCGTTTTCTTGTAGTTGTAGCCTTGTAGGAGTTGCTAAATGCTACCCGAGCGTACCTCGGGGATTCGGTCCATTCAAATAAAAATCTGAACTAATAAACCTTGCAGCATAATCAATTATGTGAGAGTGAGGGATAACTCAGTTGGTTAGAGCATTCATCCCGATTTCAGGTGATCATGGGATCTATTCTCATCCGCACCTTTTGGTCTATTCGCACAAAAAAAAAAAGTTCATTTATGTGATGTTGTAAATTAAATTTTTGAGATCACGATTAGGGGTGTTCAAAATCGGATCCAAACTAGAAAATAGATCGAAATTGGATTGGATTTGGACAGGATCGCGTGAATCGGATTTCTGTCTGGCCCGGTCCAAAACCGAAATTTTTTGGTTCATATCGGTTGATATGGTTTATATTAATAAATCATTAATCTTCTTTAGTATCCTAAAATCATGTGTTATTTTCTTTTGTTTTCCATCTCTACTTCCTTATAAATGAGAATTAAAGTTTGAAAGATTTTCTAACTATATTTTACTTAGAATTAATAACCTCGAAAATGGTATGGAGGCATATTCAATAATTCCGGTCCAATCCGGTCTAAACCCGAACTGGACGGAAAAATGGCCCGGTTCGATTTTGGTATTGGACGGTGTGCAGCCCTAATTCACAACGTAAAGGAAATGGATTATAAATAGTTGATATTTCGAAATGGTTATTGATACGAATCTAACAAGATTTTACATGACTATATTTACGATCACATAAGGATGTACAAAAATATTGTACACCAGAGTTAAAGTTAACTTAAAATGCTTAAAAGGTACCCTTGTACATGTAAAATTATCTTCTTTTTTTTTCTTTTTTAGTGATAAAAAATTTTCATTTTAATAAAAATATTTTCTTCAAAATCACTAATAATATAAAAAAAATTAATCATTTGACCCTTTAAAATATTTATCCATCAACTTTTTTATATAAATATAATAGTTAATTAAAATATATTAAAAATTACAAAAAATAGGGTAAAAATTACCTTGATGTAGAATAAATTTATTTTATACCTTGGTTTTTTTTTTGGTTCTACTACGAGGAGTTCCCACCGCCTTCGGCGAGTGGACTAATCTCCCGTGGAAGTTTGCATGGGTACCTCGATGGGCAGCATCCCTCCCATTTGAGATTTTTTCCATTCCCAAGGCTCAAACCTGAGACCTTGGTTAAGGAGCAAAAGACCCTTAACCACTCATGCCGACCTCAATTGATATTTATTTTATGCCTTGTGCGTGTAAGACATTCTGATTTACAATTAACGTTTGTAAATAACAAAAATTGACAAAAAGTAAGGTTACTTGTGCCGAATTTAAAGTAGTGCAATCTTTAGAAAGCAAAATATTATTTCACATACGGAGTTCAATAATTGACTTATCAAACAAAGGATAATACATATTTTATCCTTGTCAAACTAATAATATTTCAACAACGGAAGAAATAATGCTGAATTATGGAGAAATGAAATATTTGATATCTCTATTTATGGGCATATATACAAACATCTCTATTTATAACACAAAATTTATATAGCATACATACACATTGTACATTTTCTAATTCCTATAAACTTCTATCACAAGTATATAATTTAGATATACGAAGTAAGTAACATAAAGTCATAAATATATCAATTAATTACATGATGCATGAAGGTACGTAGGAGCACGGATGAAACCATGAAGGGTGAAGTTTTGTGCTGCGGCGAACCATAAACTTCTATACCGTTATTTACTGCAAGCATGAGAATTACAAGCCTCATTACCATTTATGATTTCCATCATAATTCAATCATAAAATCATATTTAATTTGCTCCGTTTTTATTCACATGACACAGATTAAGGAGAGGTAAAAGAGAAAATTAAAGAACAAAAGTGCTCCTAACAACAACAACGTAACAACAACAACAACAACAACAACAACAACCAAACATCACTTTCACCGGATCACCATCCTTCGTTTCTTTAAATGGAGGCTAAAAATAAAATTTACCATATAAAACTCTTCTATAATAGAATTATTGTGTCAACTAATTAAAAAGGTTATATATGTAATGTAATGTAAATAAGAACGGATAAATTAAAGCACATGAAACGTACGTAATTTATATTAATATACATATAGCGACATGGAAAATATATGGGGGTGTAAATTTTTAAATGATTTTTTGTAGAGAGAAGGAGTGTAGGTGGGTTAGTAGGAAATGGTGCGTTCTATTCACCTGATTTTCACTAATCTGAACTTATCTTATCTGAACTTATCGGAATTTAACTGAACTTATCTGAACTTATTAAAACTTATTTTATTTATAAGTTGTACTTAGTCAACCCTTATTTGTTCTAAACTTATCTTATATGAACTTATCTGAACTTATTTTTTCTGAAATAAGTGGAAATAAGGTGAAAAGAACAGGGCTTAAGTGTGAGAAATAATATAATATTGGTAAAATTTTCCATTAATAAGAAGCGATGCAAATATTAAGGTACGACCCGAAAAGAAAAACAATGCGAGTATTAAGTGACAGATGGAGTATATTGTATCATTCGCAACTTGCATCACACAATTTGCCTGATGCTCATACTCTCAAATTGCTCTCTATTATTATCAATATAATTTAATTATTCGTGTGTTCAAGTTTATTCATTGTTTATTTCTAGCTAATTTCACTATTCATATTGTTACTTGTTAGTACCTTCTCTAGATTAAGTCGTCCCTTAGTAGAAATTATCAAAAATATATACATAATATGTTTGATCGGAAATGGTACGTACGTTTCATATCGGAGGTTAAGTTTGGTTGACAATTTTTCTATTCTAGAGTGTATTCTTTATCTTGTATTACTTATATCCATTTCATAATTAATGATCTTAATACTTTTCGTTTTAATTTGTTCATATTTTTTAACATGAAAATGTACTCCCTATGTTTTTTTTTTCCTTTTTCTCATTTACTGTAGATATTTGTTTCCGAGGTGTGATGAGTGGGTGTAAAAAAAAGTAGAAAAGGTAAAAAAAAAAAAAAACATTTAATAAATTAATGGGCAATAGTGGGTAAAGTAGGTAATTATGATGAAAATCATAATTATTATGGAACAAACCAAAAACTTCTTTTCGAAAAGTGAATACATAAAAATAAAACTTATCAGAATGTGTACCATCTTACCCCACTAAATTTACATATTTTCACCCATTTTTTGTTGCTTTATTTATTTAATTTCTTACAGGCACCTTTTTTTTTTTTACACACTCTCTTATCCATATATTATTAGGGTGGTGATAAAGGTCGCAATTTGCGACAACATTTAGTTGTCGTAATATTATTGTCGCAATTTATTTGGTACATATAAGCGTCATGTAGGCTATACGTCATCCGATTATTTTTACAATCAACGCAATATTTTTACTATGAAAATATGTAAATTAAATAAGATAGTCGATATAAAGAATGAAACAAATTAAAATATTAAGATTTTCCTACCTTTTTTGAAATATGTTTAATAGGTGGATTATTCTTGCGTGGACCTGGTCCACAATAATATTAGTGTGGACCCAAAATTAATAGTTTTCTCTAGCACCCTTTTGACACTCATAGTGAACTTTATTGTTCATATAGTAACTATAATAAACTAAACACCAAAATTCTTAAATATAGTAACCATTTTTTGAAGCATAGTAACCCTATATTTTTAAAAGCGAATCGTGACTTAAAATCACATTATTCAAGCACAAAACATGTATCAACGATACTAATTTACATTTTTATCATAATAATCTTAATAAAATGCCAAAATAAATTGGGAACAAGTTGTTGACTTTATTTTAAGACATGGTTCACAATAAATTTAGTGTGAACCAAGTCCATTTAAGAATTGGTGTTTAGGGGTTATGTAAGTTAAATATTTTAGTTTCCAATTTAAATTATGACACATAAGCATGTAATGTCATCATTGTAACACGGCTTAAAGGTCGCATGCATGTCGAGGCCTTTATCATTTTCGATATTATTATACTCATTTACTCTTATATACATTTTATCTCATTTGCCTTAATATTGTGTAAATAATTACAGTAAAAACATTAGATTTTACGAAACTGATGTGGTAGGTCATTCGTTGGAATTTGTAATACAAATAATTTAACGGTTCACGGGTTAAACTTTTTCACCAATATGTGTTGAAAGAAATGTAAGTGACGTGAAAATAACTCTACCACCAACAAAATTCTATCAAAATACTTAGTACTCCTACTCTTTCTCTTTGTTTTCACTTATTTTAAAAAATATAAATTCAGATAAATTTTGATGTACGAAGTATAATGATAAATTCAAGAAAAATAATGGTTGACTAACTACTGGAGTATTATTTACATTTCATTTTATATTATCACATAAATGCTTTAATATTCTATCAAAATTTGTGTCCAATAATAATTTTAACCAATTAATTCATTGGGCCATTTAATCTCTCACACTTTTCTATAGGGACATTAAATTTTTCTCATTTTCCCAATATCAGAATTTTGATAAGAGAGAAAACATTATAAATAAACGCAATTATCCTTGTTTAAATAAAACAAAATAGAGGAATCTCAATGCACTTAATTAGTCGTTAATAAACGTGCAAAAGACCAAACGTAAAAAATAAAAAGAAACGGGTGGAGTATAACTAAAATAGATAAGTTTAAATAAGGTCAGATAAAATCCCAATAGATTAAAAAAAATTGAAAATCAGGTAAATAAAACGCACCTTAATTTGTCATACATATCTTTCCAAAAGTTGTCCGTTTCACCATCTTTCCAGAAATCGGCCATCTCACTATCATCTAGTACGATATTTCCCCAATTTTCAAAGATGTTACTATCTGCGGGAGTTAAGACACAGTAGCCATTTCCATTTGTTGTGTCATAACTTACGTTACACGCAATCTGGTTAACAATTGAAGCTTCAGAAGATGATCCTAGGGTTTTACCATCATTTTTATGATCAACAATTATTACTTGGTTTGGTTCAATATAATTTGTAACTTGGCATAAATCTTGAGTAGCCATTTGTGTCGTCGTCGTCGTCGTCGTAGTTTGGACTGTGTTAGTGGGATTTGATGATGATGAACTGCTAATTGTGTTTAGGACCTGGAAGGCGGTTTGTAAGACTTGGAGTTTTGCGGCTAATTCGACGGCGGCGGTGGTGGTGGTGGTCTGTTTCATTAAACCACCTAGGTTTGGGGGAGAGGTTGTAAGGACTAATTGGGAGAGAATGTCTAGGAAATTATTAGGGTCTGGTTTTGGCATATGAGTAACTGGATCAATACCTTTTTCTATCAGTTTTTTCCTTAAATGGCTGTTCCAGTAGTTTTTTATGTCATTGTCTGTTCTCCCTGGAAGATGAGCTGCAATTTTTGACCACCTGAACACAACAAGCAAAATAGGAGTAAGTTTTTGAATCAAATTAGTCTGAGAGAAGACTGTACTAACTTCTGTTATATCTTTCCTTAAATGAAAAAAGTAAAAAAAAAATTGAATCACATGTATGTGTACAAAATCTTAATTCTAAAAGGGTATTTGATTCGCAGAATGGTTAGGTATGAGGTATTGAGGTTGGAACTTGATTCTTGATACAACACTATACGTGTTTTATTTAGTTTAGTTTAGTTCATGAATTAATGAATGTTTTTCTTTTATTTGCTACGTGAAAAGTTTGGTCTGAGTCATACTCACTTCCCCGACCTTAGATTTTTACATCTCGTGGCTTGTGGATTTTAAACCTTCAAGGTATGGCCGATTGGTTGTATGGGTTTTACTCATTCAAAACTCATATTTATTTAAAAATTCCAAAAATTACCAAACAACTGTGTAAATTTAAAAAATTACTATATTTGTTTTAAAATGATCTTTATAGTTACCATGTGCACAAATATTAAGACAAAAGAGGAAGAGCGTGTAAAATGTGAGTGATCGAATATAATAAAATATGAATAAATTAAAAGAAATGTGTAAAAATATGGGTGGGTGTAAAAAAAAGTTGATAATTAAGTAATAAAAATTGATGGAAAATTGTAGATGTTGTAGGTAAAAGGAGTGGTATTAATACTACATTCGTTCTTCAATGTTCTTTACGCTTACTATTTGCACGAACTCCAATACCATATTTACGGTTAAAGTTTTCATACTTTGGACATATATTCCAAGGCGTAAAGAACTTTCAGGAACGGAAGTAGTAATAAACAAAATAAAACGAAAAATGTAAAGATCTTATTAAAACAGAGGTATGATATATAGCAGGTAAAAGATGGATACTTATTCCCAAGGGTAGAATGAAGGTTGATAATCATGTCTTCTTCCTGAAGAGTGAAACGACCGCGTTTAATGTCTGGTTTCAAGTAATTAGTCCATCTGAGTCTGCAACTCTTACCACACCTCTTCAACCCAGCTGCTTTAGCAACATATTTCCAACTTCTTCCATGAATTAGACCGTGGTTTTTGATGAAATTGACGAGCTTTTCATCTTCATCTGATGTCCATGGACCTTTTCTCAACTCACTAGTGTTCTCACAACATGGACTTCTACCCATTTTAATTAATTAATTAATGAGATCGAGAATTAATTAATGAGATCGATCAATTGCCTAATTATACACATCTATTTATTCCTTTAGGAGGTGTTCTAGAAGGGGTTAAAACATAGCACAATAAGACAATGCATGTCATTTTCTTAGACCTGATCAAAAGGCGAGTCGGATTGGGCCAGTTTTTGTGCCCAGGCCTGCTATTTCGGGCCTAAAATGTCGGGCTTTTCAGACCGGGCCAAATTTATAACTAAAAACGTAGCTTTACGTTGTCCAATGCCAGTTATCCGCCAAATTTCGGGTAGGGCTCATGTTGATCAGGTCTGTATATTCTCTAAAGTTCTTTACTCTTTGGAATACGTGTATAAAGTATGGAAACTTTGACCGTTAATTATCAAATGTTATTCTGTATCATGTAAGATCTTGTTAGATTGGTTTCAATATTAATTATTTCACATACCGACATACAGAATTAGATATATTAATTGATGGTGGCTAAATACTGTATTGGAGTCCTTGCAAAAAATAGGTGCAATGAACTTTGAGGAACGAATTGAAGGTAGCATTTTACTACGGAGTACTATATAATTTTATTTTATTTTTTTTAAATAAATACGTTGGTAAAAGATCGAAACGTTTGCGACATTACCCGGCCGGTCGATTAGGATCGAACAAATATGAAGTATTGTGGAACAAAATTTGAATCAAATTATAAAAACTTCATTTCTAAAAAGTTGTGATAGTTACAATTTGATTCATACAGTTTGATTCATACAACAAAGGGTACGAACATTTTTCGTGCCCTTTTTCATACAATTTGTTTTTTTAGCTTTTATCAACAAAGGCCAGGGGCCTAACATATTTGTACGGTTGTACCCCTCGTTCCATAAATTATAAGTTACTCAATCTTGCATTTTGCTGGTTTTCATGCACTAATTTGCCCATAAAATATTCAATTACTAAAAATTATGTATTTCGTATTTGATATTTGGAAAATAATGCCTTTTATAATATCTAAAGTACCAATTAAATAGTAAATGTGACCACTTAAAGATTTTACCTACGGAATAGTTACTAACATTGACCACTTAAATAGTAAAATGCATGTGAGGAACTTTATAAAACAAAGAAAGTAATACTTGTGAAGATAGATTTTCAAACAATTCATCTGATTGTAGTTGATACAAAGTAAAATGACATTTTTTTTAATCTTGGGTACACTACAAGAATTTGTATCTTTAATGTACAACCTAATAACGATGGTTCAAAAATTCCGTCGCAAAAGTCTTTTACGACGGGTTAATTAACGACGGGCTAACGACGGGATTTTCTATTAATGGAGGCCCCCTTTTATGACGGGTTCGCGACAGAAAATTCCGTCATTAATCAACAATTATTGACCTTTAGCGACGGGATTCTCCATCGTTAATGGTACAATTTTTGTAGTGGTAAAACTTTATTAAATTAAATAAACAATTTGTAAGGGACAACTCTATTTGTGTTCGATCAGTCTTAAGACAAAATTAATGTGTTCGCCAACCTCTACTATTTTTTTAAAATCTTTTTTTGATATATGCAACCTCTACTAATTAATTTCTGCTAGTGATCTCAAATTAGATATGAAATCTATTTATCCAAGCAATTGTTCATAGAACTCAGGCTATTGTACGAGGGTACGTTGTGTAAAACGTGGTCCTTAGTCTTAGATATTTTTAGTTTATGATCGAATTTTATTAATGTTGGATATTTTTAGTTTACAATCGAGTTTTATTAATTTCAGGCTCAATTTGTTTCAACAAAAACTATTTTCAAACGAAAATTATTTTCAATTGAAAACAAATTTCAAAGGAAAATATCAAGGGAAAAATAGTTTTCCTTTTGTTTGTTCTCTCACAAGAAAAATTATATAGAAAAAGAACATATATAGATGTGGAAATGAAATGAGAGAAAATTGAAGGAAATGTAAGGGATTAGATCAAATGGAAAAATTAAAGTTGGTTTTCCCCTAGAGAAAGTTGCATGGTTAATTTCCACCCTTAACAAAACAAATAAAGAAAAAGGAAAAATTATTTTCCGGAAAATATTTTCGTAAAAACAAACAGAGCCTTAGATAACTTTTTAGTTTTACTTTATTCAATTAAATCGCGCCGCAAAATACCATTATTTAAACAGCCATCCAAAGGTTTTTATCTAGTTAACCTTGATCACAAATCAAATTAAATACTGAAATATAGGTAAAATAAAAACACTAATACAAAAATCGACTTTACTTGAACAGGATATGTTCTATATATCGTACTTCTGAGTTCTGAAAAAACGAAAGATATAGTAGTACTAATTGGGACTATTGAACCAGACGTACTGAGGCGACGCTACACCAACTTTTACGCTAATGACTTGGGAGTAATTTTTGGAGGAGAAATAAATTACTCCCTCCGTCTCTTTTTATTTTTCACGTTTTCCTTTTTGAATGTCTCAAAATTTTCTTTACATATCTTTTTATATCATCTCATAAATGCTTTAATATTCTATCAAAATTTGTGTCAAATGATTATTTTAACCAATTACTCCCTCCGTCCCGGAATACTCGACCCGGTTTGATCGGCACAGAGTTTAAGAGACTTGAATTGACTTATTTAATTTAATAGGTAGTAGTTGATAGTGGGGTATTATTTTAATGTAGTTATTGGGAAATGTGTAAAGGGGTGGGGTTGGGGGAGAGTAGGGGTTGAATTTTTAATTATTTTTTGTATGAAGTAGGGGGTAGGTAGGTTAATAGGGGTGGAGTGAGAAATAATATAATATTGTTAGAATATTTCCATTTTTAGAAACAGGTCAAGTATTAAGGGACGGCTCGATAAGGAAAACAGGTCAAGTATTCCGGGACGGAGGGAGTAAATTCATTGAGTTATTTAATTTCTCACACCTTTCCATTAAGACATTAAATTTTTCTCATATTCTCAATATCAGAATTTTGATAAAAGTGAAAACATTATAAATAAATGTAATTTTCCTTGTTTAAATAAAAAATAGAGCAATCTCAATGGACATTAATTAGTCGTTAATAAACGTGCAAAATACCAAACTTAAAGAACAAAAAGAGACGGAGAGTGTAGTAAAAAAAATGGTACTCCCTCCGTCTCTTTTTGTTCTTTACGTTTTCCTTTTTGAGTATTTCAAAATGTTCTTCACATTTCCTTTTATATTATCACATAAATGACTTAGTATTCTATCAAAATTTGTGTCCAATTATTATTTTAACCAATTAAATTCATTGGGTCATTTAATCTCTAACACTTTTTCATTGGTACATTAAAATTTTCTCATTTTCCAATATCAGAATTTTGATAGAAGTGAAAACATTATGAATAAACGTAATTTATATTGTTTAAATAAAAAAAAATTGAGGAATCTCGATTTAAATTAGTTAATCGTTAAGACGCGTGAAAAATATCAAAGGTAAAGAACAAAAAGAAAGGGAGGGAATAATTATGTGTAATATCAATGATTAGGCTAGCAAGTGGCTTTTGGCATTAAATGCATGGATTAATGTCATAACGGGAAACTCTTTGTCCAGCAAAAGTTTCCTCTTATTATGTGCTGATTGGACTACAATATATATGCACTAACCTTTCATGGAGTCTGTACATTGATATATACTACTCCAGGTTGATTCTCGTGAATTTTACTTAATACTCCCTCCATCTCTTTTTATTTTTTACGTTTTTCTTTTTTGTTATTTCAAAATGTTCTTTACATTTCCTTTTATATTATCACATAAATGACTTAGTATTCTATCAAAATTTATGTACAATTATGATTTTAACCAATTAAATTCATTGGTTCATTTCATCTCTCCACTACAAGAAATTGTACTATTAACGACGGGAAATCCCGTCACGAAAGGCCAATAATCATTCATTAACGACGGGATTTCCTGTCGCTAACCCGTCATAAAAGGGGCCCGTCGTTAATAGAAATCCCGTCGTAAATCCGTCGTAAACCCGTCGTAAAAGACATCTGCGACGGTTATTCCCGTCATTGTTTGGTTGTTAGCCCCGTCGCAAAAGGTTTTTGCGACGGGGTTTTTGACCCGTCGTAATTAGGTTGTCGTTAAAGATACAAATTCTTGTAGTGCTCACACTTTTCCATTGGGACATTAAATTTTTCTCATTTCCCAATATCTGAATTTTGATAAAAGCGAAAACATTATAAATAAACCCAATTTATCTTGTTTAAATAAAAAAATTGAGGAATCTCGATGCAAATTAATTAAACGTTAAAACGCGTGAAAATTTCCAAACGTAAAGAACAAAAAGAGACGGAGGGAGTACTTTTTTTCCTAAAGTCTTATATGTGTCCGCCCCGCAGGCCACATCATTAACTGGATGGTGTGATATGTTCAAACTAATAAATAAGCTCAGTGTGTTGATTAATGGAACTTAAAAATACACCAGTATAGAAAATAAGTAACACCGGTCGGTCTATATAAGAAACCTCTAACTTAAAATTGAAGAAAATTAACAATAAATACAATGTATAAGTAATACCAACGTAGGAAATCAAGTTACATCAATCTATACAAGTAACATTTAACATGAAATTCAAGAAACTCCAATGTATAAGTAACACCAGCATAGAAAGTCAAGTAACACCAATCAATACAAAGAACGTCTAACATGAAATTCAATAAATTGCAATAAAACAAGTAAAAACGAATATAATGTATAAGTAACACCGGTATAGAAAGTCTGTAACACCAGTCTATACGAGGAACCTCTAACATGAATTCAAGAAACTACAAGAAAAGTAACAGCGAATACAATGTATAAGTATTAGGTAACACCAGCATAGAAAGTCAAATAACACTAGTATATATGAGGAACATCTAACATGAAATTCAAAAAACTAAATAAAATTAACAAGAAAAGTAACAGTGAATATATTTTATAAGTAACATCAGTCAATAACCTTCTGCATAATAGTTCCGAGCGAGTGGGTTGCACGCGCACGTCACACCATCAAGTTGATGGTGTGACTGACTGGCTGGTCACACAGGAGACATGTTGTACTTTTTTATATTTTTTTGTTCATACGCTAACTTATTTCCTCCATTTCAGAATACTTGCAACAGTTTAACTCATATATATGCACACATGTCAATGCACTACTTTGACCATAAATATATGCAATTATGTATTAGTAAAAACTACTTATTTTTTTATAAAAAAATATGAAGTGTACATTATGCCTTACCTAACATCATATTACACAATAACATTTGATGTATATACTTCGTATTATTTAAAAAATGTGGTCAAAGTTAATATGTGAATTGTGCAAAAGTCAAATTGTTGCAAGAATTCGGAAAAGGAGGGAGTAAAAAGAAGTGACACGTGTTGTTTGGAAATAAGATCAAAGCGATTAGTACGATTTTTGGAGTTATGGATTTCAACAAAAATAATTAAGTTGGGAAAAAAAAAAACTTATCAGGTCGTTCTCGGGTAACCATGTATTATTTTCTTATTATTAGCACTATTATTATTATTATTATTATTATTATTATTGTTATTATTATATATTAAATTTTTACTATTTTTTATATTAATATTATTTATTACTACTATTCATATTACTTGTATTATTATTACTAAAATAATAATTATTATTGTTATATATGTGCGGAATGTTATTAATTAATCCTATTATTATTATTTTTTATAATTTAAAATAATTTATTATGATTACAACGTATTATTTATTACTCTTTATTACTCGTATTTATTACTTTCTTCGTCCCTGAATAATTTTTACGTTTACTATTTTCACGATAATTAAAGAACTTTAGTGAATAGTAATGGTTTGGATAACAAGTGGAAAAATTAATGAGTATAAACTTTCCAACAATGTAAGTGGGTAAAACGAATATACTGTGTTTTAATATTGTGAGTGGATAACTTATGTAGTACTCCCTCCATTTCTTTTTGATGTATCCAGTTGGAATTTGGTGTGGTATTTAAGAAAATTGGAATCTTGGTTTGTATGGGTATAAGTGTAATGATTGGGTGTAAGAGAAATGATTGGGTGTAAGAGATTATAATAAATAAAGGAGTGAGAAAATAATAAAGAAATAAGGTAAGAGAGAGTAATGATAATGATGGGTGATAAATGAGGTGAGAGAGTGGGTATATGGGGAAGGGAAAAGAATTAAATATTATGGGTGGGGAAAATTAGGTGGGAATATGGGTAGAATCTTTAGGTATTTTGGTAATTAGATAGAAATGTAAGGATATTTAGGATAAAATGTATGTCCAAAAATAGAATAGATTCTAAATGGATACAACAATATGAAACGCTTAAAATGGAAACGGATACAACAAAAAGAAACGGAGGGAGTAGTATCCAGTCAAAAAAATGTATATTAAGTAGTATGTGGTAGTAAACTCTTATAATAAAATATTTTAAGTTAAATGACGTGGAGGGCCAAATGAGGGTATAAATTTAAAATGTATATGCAAAAAATAGAATAAAGTATAGTGTAAAAAGATTTCAGGAACAAACTAAAACTGAAAACATAAAAATCACTCAGGAATAGAGGTAAATATATATTACTATTATTATTTTATTATTTTTATTTATTTATATATTATTATTATTATTATTATTATTATTATTATTATTATTATTATTATTATGGGAAACCACCAAAACGTTACAAGCTTAACAAGCTACAAAGATCAAGTAAACTACAAGAAGTTGGTGGGGAGCCGAGATACAATCTGGGCCCCCACTCCTCTAGCTATGGCGAACCCGATCCTGCTGAAAAATGTGGGCAGCTGCCCGTGCCCCTATGTCTTGAGCCCTGGAGTACGTCTGGACCCGCTTCAGCAACGAAACAGCCCCTTTCTCTAACTCCCCAAAAGAAGAGAAGGAAAAAGGAAAGAAACCGTAACCCAAAGCCCTACAACGTGCCGCATACTTAGCCTGCTTCCGCTGCGCAGCAACCGCCACAACCCGACCCGGAACGAAGTCTGACAACCCAGATTGCGTCATAGGTGAAGACCCAGTCAAGTCAACACACACATCTACACCGCCATCCCAAGAATAAAGCAATATATCTGCAGGACGAAGAGCTCCATCACTCTCACTAGTCAGCCCAACATCAACCTCCTTTCGAGCAGAAATCCCCGACCGATAGCAAATATCCAAAAGGGTATCACGAACAACATTATGTCGATGTTTGATACCCACGATCCCAGCACAAGACACGGCATGATCCCCATAAATATCCCCATCGAAAACCCGAGAGCAAGCAGAACACGGCGTCGAATCAGAGAACAACGGAATACCCAACCGATAGCAAAGAACCGAACGATAAGTCTTACCGTTCATAGTCTGGCCTAAACCCGAGATGGGGACTGCCCGCAACCAAGCTGAGGAGTGATCCCCCTGCTGGGATTTCCAAAGGGCAACATGACGCGAAGATCATTTTTATTATTGTTTAGTTCATGGAATTTCAGTTCAAAAGAACACAACTTAATTGTTGAATTTGAATTTGAAGTTGTGAATTGTGATACATCTCAATCATGTAATGTTAAATTAATCCTGTATTCCTGTGTACATTAGTCGCTATTATATTTATTATATTTATTTTACTTATTTTATTTTTGCAGGGGTAAGTAGTAAGGGAATTTCATCCCAAACACTACATTTGATAAAAGTTGAGCCTCACATCTTTGGAATTTAGTAAGGTAAAAATTTCACCAAATGAGACAACTTGTTTAAATTTTTACCAAATGAGACAAACCCTATTAAATTCACCAAATAAAAACAAACCTTGCTAAAAAATTCACCAACATTGGCAGACTATCTATACTAATATATTAAAAGGCGTTTGTGAAAACGTATATGTGGCACGTAGCCTCCCTCCGTATTACGCCATGTCACCACTAATAAGCATCATGGTATGTTATTGACAACAAAAAAAGTATGTAGCAAGGATTGAACATCAAACATCATGGATTAAAAGTTTCACTTCTTACCATCTCAACTAGCTACAATGTTTGTCATATTTTCACATATAAATGTAAATACAATCTTTTAAAATTGGGCACATTTTTCGAAAACGTAAACCCGACTAAAAGTAAAACCCGGAGTAACGCCCGGGCCACACACTAGTTAAGCATAAAAAAGTGAAGGACCGAATTTTGACATAGTGTCAATTTCAATTTGAAGTAATTGTAAATTTGTAATGGAATTCTATTGTGATGGATTGTACTAGGTGTTTTATATTATTGTAGTTGTTGCATGAATTAAATTTCGGCACGCAATAAACCGAATTTCCTTAAAATATCATCTAGTCCGCATAAAATCTATATTGTGTGAGGAATTCAAAGAGATATGGAGACAGGTTATGAGGATAAACCTATTGTGTGTGTCGTCGTTACTTTTATTCACAGTCTGATGTGACGTACTTTTTTATGACAGTTATTATATGCATACTTGTGTCACACAAGTATTTGCGCATACTAAATACTAATGTAAATTGTTAGGTGAAAAGATAAAAATATTTAATTGACTCAGTTAAACATGTTAACAAGACGTTATATGTATAGATAATGTGTATTTGATTCGGTAAACATGATTATCTATCTACAAGGTTTGATTATGTTTCTTAAGTTTGTTGTCGTGTTGCATTTTTATTATCGCATGCAAATAGGTTATAGGGGGGATTGAAGTACATAGCATTAGCTATCAAGAAACCGATGTTTTCATCGCACTAATTTTTTTACAAGTGAATTAGGTCACAATCTTGTACGGAATAATCATCCAAAAAAAAAAGGGTTCGTACTTTCGTAGAATAACCATATTAACCGCCACGAGACCCACGCTGCCATCGCCGGCCTTAGACAGTTAGACTTATAAATAACTAATCCGTGGACTATGGACTATGGTGCACAGTGAGCATGGTGCACCAAAAGAACATATGTGTATAAGCAAAAGAATATGACACTATGAAAAAAGAACATGCCTTATAATAATTCATTTTTTTGTTATAAAGAATATTATATTATTTTCACTATTTATTAAAAATATAAATAAAAAATATATTCATGTTCTTTTCGCATAACCTGATGTTCTTTTGATTATATACTAGTGTTCTTAAGGTGCACGATGCTCACTGTGCACCATGGTCCACCTTCTAAATTGCAAGAACTTTATACTACCTCCGCCAAATTGCAAGAACTTTATACTACCTCCGCCACTTTTTACTAGGAGTAGTGGAGTACTAGCTTTTTATGTACACAAAACATACTTGTAATAAAAAAAAAACATATATAAAAGTTACTTGTAGTTAAAAAAAACGGAGGAAGTATTTATTTGGTTAATTGTTTTATGCGCTTTTTATTGATTTCTGTTTCTTACTTTTAATATTTGGTAATTTTAGTAAATACGCTTTTTATTGAGTATCTTATAGAATATGGGCATAATAGACTAGAGCATATTACATGCAACTGGGTACACCCTCCCACATTCTTCTTACATGTGAGGACAAAATATGGTGCAGATCACCAATGTGGCATAAAAATACATTTGCACCCGGGTGTATAATAACTTTTAATAATAGAAAACACGTAATAATAATTTTCTAAAAATAACTATGGTGATATTTTAGTCAGATCATTACCTAATATTTTGATCAAATTAGCATATTAAGCATATCATAAAAATTAGCATGTTAAACATATAAAATATGTAGTACATCGAATCTCAACTACACCATTTATCGGCTTGCCCTTTATGACTCTCTCCACCTCCCAAAAAATTTTAAAAAAATTCTATTTAATAGTTTTCGATACATATCTCGTTCCTCAAATCAAGTAGTCTTACCTCTGCAAGACAAAACGAACCTGTGTGCAATTAAAAGTAGTACGGAAAATTCAGTAAAATATGCAACAATTGGCTTCTTGCCTTCTTCATTAATCATTATGCAACTTTAGAAGTTAAAATCTATACACCTATATTATGATCAGAACCAATATCAGGATCCACCCAAAAAAATAAAAATTGGATAATATACCACTCAACCGCAAAGAGAATATATAATATAGACCTGATCAACTATATCCCATCGGCCCGACCCGAACAAGCACGGGTTTGGGTTGCCTAAAATATGCATTTTAAACCAAAACCCGAGCCCGGCCTGAGAAACCCGTTTCTGGGTTTTTGCTTGATTTTGTGTGTTAAATCTCGGCCCAGGCCGAATTTTGATCACCTCTAATATAATACCTTCCTCATCATTGTAGTGTCGAGGGCTGCTGTTGGTGCTGTAAATTGATAAGCTTACAATAAGCTCCACTCTTATTTTCTACAAGACTCGAATGAGTTCCCTGTTCTACAATCTTACCATCTTGTATAACTGATATTTGATCTGCATTTTTAATGGTGGATAGCCGATGAGCCACCACAACCGTGGTCCGGTTCTTCATTAGCCTGTCGAGTGCCTGTTGCACCACCCGCTCGGACTCCACGTCGAGGGCACTGGTTGCTTCATCGAGAAGCAATATGGCCGGATTCTTTAACACCGCCCTTGCAATTGCCACTCTCTGTTTCTGCCCACCTGAGAGTTGCACCCCTCTTTCGCCGACCTTGGTGTTGTATCCCTCGGGAAGGCTGCTTATGAAACTGTGTGCATTCGCGAGTTTAGCTGCCTCGATTACTTCAGATTCAGTTACTCCCTCTTTTCCGTAGAGGATGTTTTCGTATATTGATGTTGCAAATAGAGCTGGTTCTTGTTGGACTAAACCTATGTGCCTTCTCAAAGATTTTAGCTTCAGTCTCCTAATGTCCTTGCCTGCAAAAGATTATACATTGAACTTACATTGTTATTTCCACATGAGAAACGATTACGTAAACCTATCTGAACTTATTGTCCTTCATCTGAATTTATTGACCGTAATATCAACTTAAATGCATGGTTATTAAAATCGAGATTCAAAACGTAGAATATTAAGATTCTACGATTCAAATATGGTCTTACGATTCGATTTATGTTTCTACACTTTTTCTTGACCAGCGAAAACCTCGTAAATTTGAATCATGCTTAGAAACAACGATAATTATTGTTTATTTAGCTGGTAAACAACGATATATTTCAATTATTAAGTTTTTCACCTATAATATAAACACTTTCAATGAAATTGGAGAATAAAACCTTGACTATACTTGTTTGTAGAATCTTACGGTTCTACGATTCGATTTAACGATTGGATTCTAAGAGTCTTTTCAATTCAAAGTAGAATCCTGCTTTTGATAACCTTGCTTGAATGAGTATTTTCTTTTTTGTGTCATTCTTGTAATAGAAAAGATCAATAAACGGAATTGATGCTTAATGGGAGGGAGATAATGCTGAGAACACCAGAAATAAAAGTAAAATGGACTAACCATCGATCATCACTTTCCCTGTTGTTGGATCATAAAACCGAAGTATAAGAGCAACCACTGAACTCTTGCCTGAGCCACTCTGTCCAACCAACGCCATGCTTTTTCCTGCGCGAACTTTGAGATTGAAGTCCTGGAAAACTAGCACATCTGCCCTAGACGGATAGCTGAATTCAACTCCACGCAGTTCAATAGATCCTTCGACCTTGGTTAGTTCTTCCCCTGAATCTCCTTTCACCTCGGTCTTTCGGTCTAGCACCTCAAAAACTGATTGAACCATCTGGTTTCCTTTTAGCAGATCTGGTGCCATTGCCAAAGTTTCACCCATGGCTAATGCCGTCACTATAAGAACCATAAATGACTTCATGACAGATTTAAACCCCGATATTCCCTTTCCCATTAAAATAGATCCATACCTGGAATTAAGTTAAACAGGGTCAAGATGTTAATGTAATTCTAGCCAATGAAGTACTACATATGTAACAACAAATTCCCCTCCCACCCAAGAAGAGTAGTAAATTGATTTTAAAAATACAACAATCTAGCGGTATGCTTAAAAAAAGGGTTGAGTTTTCATTTAACTAAGAATAACACAACCTTTTGGACCTATCTTCTTTTAAAGGGCTCCCTTCTATAATAACTTACTATAACAGGTAATACGCTACAATATTTTTTAGTCTTCTTGCTAATTGTATAAAACAAAGGTGTTAAATTTGTCAGAAGGGTCTTCATATTACATATTGTAGCAAGTCATTGTTAAGGGAAGCCCTTTAAACAAACACTCAGCTCTTTTAAGCATATCGCTTAAAGGTTGTACTTTTAGAATCAATTTTTCCCGTTATTAATCAAGTGCTAGGTATATTACACAATTTAACTCGAAGACCTTTACAATAGCTGGACCGTTGTCATACTATCCCATTACTCATTGCTTGATCTTTGAAAGGCTATGATGGTAATCTCAATCACAAACCATGACATTTGAGAAATTATGGCAACTTTACCAGACATCCTAAAACAGTTGCCTAATAAGACTATCCTTTACAAGACAAAGTAAACAATTTGGTATTACTGAATTACTGATGATGGTTCAGAAGACTGTACCATAAAGCAAGGGCATATGAAGAGAAGATGAAGAATTGCGAGACACCATAAAAGATCCCGGCAATTTGACCACGTTTAAATGCACGTTTAGAAGGCTCGAGAAGTTCACGGTCATACAGATCAAGAACCTTTTGTTCTGCACAGAATGCGGCAACAGTTCTGATATTGCCAACAGCTTCACCAGCAAGCATATTAGCACCAAGGTATGCTTTACTTAAGTTGCCACCATATCCTTGCATGAAAAGTTTCTACAAGGAAAAAAACGAATCAAATAAGTTGGAAAAAAACCCATGCTTCTTTCAGACATGTAATTGTGTGAAGGCCTAGAGATTTCGAGACGGTACCTCACTAAAATGACCACTAATAATTAATGGATACATCGACAGAACTACAAGAGTTAACCTCCAGTTCAACATGAATGCAATAATGAAGGCAGTGATGATAAATCCACAGTTGAGGAGCAGAATTGTTGTCCGGTCAACAACAATGCTTCTCAACAAAGTTGCATCACTCTCTAGACGAGATGAAAGATTTGAGCTTGAGTTCTTTGAGTCATCGAACCACCCAATTTCATTACTCAATATAGCTGCAGAAGAAAAACAGATCCATCAAAACCTTGGAAATATAGGAAGCTTTATCTTTATGGTAAATTTGAGTGACTTCACCAAAAGATTTATACTCAAAGTTAGATTGTGAGACAAAAACAGAGACCACAAGATCAAAGTTTACTCTTCAATAATTGCTTCATAGATAACCATGTAATATCCCTCTCAAAGAGGGATCTGATCCATCAATTTACATGCTCATCAGAAGAAACTTTTGAAATTTCTAATGGAAATTGAACTGGTTGAAAGAAGCAAATCCAAGATTTTTACCTGAGAACATTTTTTCTCGCACTCGCAGGGTAAGTCGCTCTCCCATAATTCCGAAGCAAGTGTGTGCAAGACCATGGTTAAAGACACAAACTACAGCACCCCCACAAAATAGCAGAGCAATCTTCCTGATTTCAGTCTGTGTGACATCCCACACTTCATAATATGACACCAATGCCTGTGTAACTCCGAGAGCAAAAAGAGGCATCTCCGCTCCAGCCATTAAACAAAATATGGTACCAAAGACCCCATAGATCCAGTCAGGCCCCACCAAGGAAATAAGTCTACCCCATGTAACTTTCTTCACCAATTTGACAGTCTCTGGGCCGTCTTCTCGAATTGAATCCTTATCAGAACGGAAACTGGCACCAATACTTGTACTATAAGATAGCTCTCGGGAATATTTCACACTGCAAGATTACCCAAAAGAAGATCAATAAGAGAACATTGTTTGTGAATATACAGTGTATATCCTTAACAGATACCTGCATACCTCAAAGGTCGTTCCATGGTTGGCCCCCGGGAAAGATGTGGCAGTGAGGAGGCCGTATCTTGGAGTTGAATTAGTGATGAATATGCACTGTCTGGATTAGAAATTAGCTCATCATGGCTTCCAGTTTCCACTATTTTTCCGCCTTGGACAACTGCTATGATGTCTGCATTCCTAACTGTGGACAGCCTGTGTGCCACAACCACGGTTGTTCGACCTACCATGACACGGTCAAGTGCAACCTGCACACTCTTCTCAGACTCTGCGTCAAGTGCACTTGTAGCTTCGTCAAGTAGAAGTATTGACGGGTTTTTCACTAATGCACGTGCTATTGCAATTCTTTGCTTCTGGCCCCCAGATAACTGAATTCCCCTCTCACCTACCTGCAATCACAATTTTAGATACACTTTACCAAGAAGCTCTTGAACCATGTCTTTTGATTTGACACATTAGAGAGTTTTCACACTACCATCACAAAGCAAGAGGAACAGATATTGTTTCTCTAAGACGGTGAGACCTTCAGCCATACACATTGATTGCATCAGACAAATACTAGCTAGGTGATACCATTTTCCAGAAGAGGGAAAACATTAAATTTAAGGCTCTGTTCTACTTATGTTTACCTTATTTCCACTTATTTCAGGAAAAATAAGTTCAGATAAAAAAAATTAGGAAAAATAAGGGTTAACCAAGTACAATTTATAACTAAACTAAGTTTTGATAAGTTCTAATAAGTTCAAATAATTGAGAAAAAATAAGTGAAAATCAGGTGAATAGAATGCACTCTAAGTAGCGGTAACATCATAGGAAACTTTTTTTCCCACCGAAATTTGTTTTCTATAAATTTGTTTCAGTGTTTTTAGAGATAATGAAGTAGAAATACCTGAGTATCGTATCTCTCTGGCAAGTTATTAATGAAAGAGATGGCCTCTGATAGTTTGGCTGCACGAGTGATCTCATCAAGAGTAGCATCGTCTTTTCCATACAAAATGTTTTCTCTGATACTTGTAGCAAAAAGTGCGGGTTCTTGATTGACAAGACCAATTTGGTGTCTAAGCCATTGCAGATCAAGTTCCCTGATATCATTTCCATCCAAAAGTATATGTCCAGCAAGTGGCTCATAGAAGCGCTCAATCAAGGATATCACTGTACTCTTGCCAGATCCACTTCCACCTACAAGGGCAACAATCTTTCCAGCTGGAATATCCAGGCCAAACTTATCAAAGATTTTTGCTTCTGGACGGGAAGGGTAGCTAAAATATACATCCTTGAATTCAATGTGGCCGTCCACTTTATTCAGTTTCCTTCCACTCCTTGAGCTTACTTTGCTAACTGTGGTTCTCTCTATCATCTCAAATATTGGATAGGCAGCTACCCTAGCTCGGAGAAATGCAGAAATATCTGGCGCTGCTTGCCCCAGTGATCTAATACATGAAGTGAAATATCAGTCTACACCTTCTAACAGTAAATCAAAATTACAATGATGCAGGAAAAATTAATGTAAAAGCACATGAAGTGATCTAATACATGAAGTGAAACATCAGTCTACATCTTCTAACAGTGAATCCAAATTACAATGATGCAGGAAAGATTAATGTAAAAGTACAATGTGACCTTTCAATATTCTTTTTAGAGGGATAGAAATATTGAATGCATTGTTGCAGTAACAGCAGTGACTTACAGGCCAGCAATGACAACATTGAGCATAGTGGTGAAAGACTCCCCTCCATTAGCTGTACCCTTGTGAACAACGATGCTAGTATACCAAACAAGCAAAGCCCAAGAAAGAAATAGCACACAGTGCAAGGCACCCATACCCAAGCCTTTGGCAATTCCTCCTTTCTTCCCATATTTGTACGTGTTCAAAAGAGCCAATTTATAGGACTTCACTGCCTTTTCCTCTCCAACAAAGGCTTGGACTGTCCTCACATTTGCAATTACCTTAAAGATATCAAGATGGTAATGAGTGCAAATATTGTACAAAACTGATACTGTCAAAAGACGACATTCAGCAATCACTACCGAGACTAAAGAATTAGAACCTAATGATACAACAATCGTCAACATTACAGCTGAAAAAGATGCAGCAAAGACAAGCAACAGAATTAAAGATTAACTATGAGAATTAGTTATCGGTACCCTGAACCGAAGTGGAGTCCATAGAAAATTTTCACTTCCTTGTTTAGCCATTGAATGGAAATTAGTTCTGTTGGTATAGATTGTTGCTAATTTAAAGAGGAAATCATCAATCCTCCTGAATTAAGTCCTAAACATGCACAAATTAAGGCTAAGAATCAAGACTCATGAACAACACCCCCTTTTAAGTCAGCAAAATTCACAAAACATCCCATAGTGTGCAAAATCTTCATAATTCAAACAACCAATGACACCAAGTAAGGCAAGAAATAAACCCAATTACCACACAAATTTTGTTCGGTGTATATTGAGCTACAAAAGGAAAATGGTGAAGACGGAATTTAATCCCGGGTATTGAGTACAACCCTAGAACCCCCACAAGGCCATAAGTTTAACCAATTATTAAGCTAATTGGCATCCGCAAAAGCCCTAATTAAACATGCTACAAAATTGAGCGATTGCAATTTGCAAATTCTAAAAACATGCAAAATTTGAACCTACTGACACTACAATCGCCAACATTACAGCTGAAAAAGATGCAGCAAAGACAAGCAACAGAATTGAAGATAAACTCTGACAATTAACTACCTGCACCCTGAACCAAAGTGCAGTCCATAGAAAATTTCCACTTCCTTGTTTAGCCATTGAATGACAATTAGTTCTGTTGGTATAGATCGTTGTCAATTTAAAGAGGAAATCATCAATCACCCTTAATCAACTCCTATACATGCACAAATTAAGGCTGAGAATCAACAACAAATTAACGATGAGAATCAAGATTCATGAACAGCACAAAGTGAGCAAAATTCACAAAAACATCCCCATAGTGTGCAAAATCTTCATAATTCAAACAACCAATCACACTAAGTAAGGCAAGAAATAAACCCAATTACCACAACTTTAACCAATTATCAAGCTAGTTGGCATCCGCAAAAACCCTAATTAAACATACTACAAAATTGAGCAATTGCAATTTGCAAATCCTAAAAACATGCAAAAATTGAATAAATGAAAGAGAATAGGGTCAAACCTCTTCAGCAATTTCACCAGCTTTAACATAGGATTTACGAACCCGAGCAATTAGACCGGTGGCGACATAAGCGTAGGTGCCGCCGGCGAAAGCGATAGCAGGGACAATGGAGAGAGTGATGAGACTGATTTGCCATACTCTTGCAAACCCAATTGCAAATCCTGCTATAAACCTGCTTATATAATGCAATATCTTCCCAACCTACAATTTATACAATACCCATTTGCTCAATTTTTGAACATTAACCATAGAAATCACAGTTTCTAAGCAAAACCCCTCAAATTCAAAACCCCTAATTCTTTAGTTACAAAAATCATACCTGTAAAGTTGAAATCGTGCATTTTTATGAAAACTTGTCAATTTGTCATTTACCAATATCGAAGAAAAGAAGGGCATTTTTTTATTTTTTTTGCTCCTTCAACTTTTGAGTATCCGAGAAAGATTGGCGCCGGGAATGGCAGGTGTACGGACTACGAAGTAATGTTAGATTATGGAGATGGAAATTCAGTGAAACACTACCTTTAAGTTTGGTGGTTTTGTGAATTGCTACCTTTTAAAAAGGAAATTATATTTTACTACCTTATAAGTTTGGTTTGTTTGACTAACACTACCATTTGCCGTTTTTTGTTAATGTTTTACGTCTTTGGACTCCACTACAACGGTTATTTAATATGGCAAATGCACAAAATGACAAATGAACAGAGATATTTAAAAGAATAAAAGAAATACACGACGGAAAACATTAACGAAAAACGTCAAATGGTAGTGTTAGTCAAACAAACCAAACTTATAAGGTAGTTAAATTAAAAAAAGTTTTTATAAGATAGCAATTCACAAAACCACCAAACTTAAAGGTAGTGTTTCACAAAATTTCCTATGGAGATAGGTAAATTTAGTTCATTTCAAATTTTCAACCACAATGAAGTCAAAAAGACTAAGAAGTCAATGTTAAAAGTGACTTGGATTCAAAATAAACGCAAGTGATCCGTATCATTAATTTGGTATTGTTACTTATTATGTGTGATTAGTACTGATATACTATCTGTTGATACTAAAAGAGATTGAATTAAGTGACATGTGTTTAATTTGGTCACAAATCACTTGACATATAAAAACCCTCTACAAACCTATCGGTAAATTAGAAAAGAATTGGGGGAAATAAAAAAGAGATAACAGGTGTAGTTCAATTATACTCGTACCAGGTTGGAATCTCACACGAGTCGACTAATCCTTAACCACACACTAGACATTTTGAGAGTAAAGAGATAATCTTAAGGGGAACCCCTCCTTTTGGTCAACCCACTTAGGCCAACGTACTTAACATTTTGAGAGCGAAAGGGATAGTAAAGTGCCCCTCCACCAAAATGGCAATGCATTATTTGGTTTTAATACAAAGTATATAAGAGAGTTACCAGAGTATACAAGAATATGAGATAGTTCAGATGTTTTTCGACAACGTTTTTGGCATACCTCTATTTAAATATAGCATAGTTTTCTATTCTGTAATAATAGGTGTGCCAAAATCACTTTTTGATGTGCTGCCATGTAAAATGTGATGCGTATCTTGATATGCCGACATGTAAAATGTGATACATATCTTAGCTAATACGGAATATGAAAACCCTGCTTCGATACACTGGCTAATTAGGTATCCATGTTGAAACCCTAATAGTTTGGTCCCCTTTTCTAACTCTTTCCCCTTCTTATGGTTTGGACATGTTTGTAACTTGAAAGAGACAAATCAGGCAATCTAAATCAAACAATACCTCAATTACTAAATCGATAAAAAGTCTAAATCCATATTTTCATGCCAAAGAGATTTGAAAATCAATGCAATAAATTTACGATAATCTCATACATGTTTGTAGTTGAACTAAATTGCTGCACATGCAACAGTCTTAAGTCTTAAAGGAGAAAGCTGACAAAAGCCAGATTGAATTCCAATACATTTAAACCAATGGACAATTGTGGTGTAGGCCTAATTCATTAACTCCTTTTAAATGTAACAACTGTCCAACCAATCTTTTTATTTATTGAAAGCAATCTTTATTAATTTAGTTAGGTGGTGAACCTCTAAAATTCAATTTCTACTCTTTAGAACTACACCCATACAAATGTACGTAAGGGCGTAACAAGAATAACATCGTATGTATGACTTTTTGTTAATGAATAACTCCAGTTTTGACAACAACAAAAAACTATCCAATTGTTAGTTACATGTAAAAAACCAGTAAATTGGTAAAAATTGATTGAAAATCCCATTTCGAGTAAATAGTAATGTTGTTGAATTTCAATCTATCCATATTGAGTAAAAGTCGGTTGAATAGAACTAGACCTAACAACAATTTATGTAGTAGTATGTACTACAGGTTATAAAATTGTCGCGTACCGAAAGTTTTAGCTTTTCGTAAGGGGAAATTTTGATTTTAACTTGTTATTTTCAATACATAAATATATACTCCGTATATGATGATTCTTTTTCATGATTCGTAAAATTGTTATTTTATTAAAAAAAATAAAAATAACATAATTAAAAGTAAGTAGATATATCTAGGTAGCAAAAATAATAATTTACCTTTTCAGAAATGGCATCCTGAACTACAAGAATATCACTAGTAATTGCATTAATAACTTCTCCTGTGGAAGCTTCTGTATCAAATAGAGTTATATCTTGATTCAACATGGACCTCAGATATGCCATCCTCATTTTTGCTGCTTGTCTCTCTCCAGTTTGCATCCAACATGCCACCTCTATCACATTTATTAATTTATTATTAATTAATTCCATAATTTTCAAATTCCATATCCATATTATATAAAAATTAAATTAAAAAACTTTTTAAAAAATTAAAACTTACCAACCCATGAAGAGAACAATATAACCACACTAAGGTAAACAAAGTCCAAAGAATACTGCAAAAATTAACATAACAACATGTTATTATTCAGGAGCATGTAACATAAATTTGTACATACTTACACACTCCTAGGATATATAGGAGCGTGTAACATAAATCTGCGCAGTACTAAAATCATTTTGTACGTATATACCCAATTGTGACCTATAAAAAACTTACTTAGTTACTTGTAAGTTGTAACAAAAAGAAGATTTATAATTTGAACATATGTACGTGCTTCTAAGATAGGAGCACGTAACATAAATCTGCGGGGTGTTAAAACCAATCAACTCACTAATCACTATTGACATGTGACTTACTATTGACCCGCCCATTATTAACGCGCTAGCTAAACCTTTTCATTACCCGATCAACTAAAAATTACCCTTTCATTACCCAATCAACTAAAAACGACCTTTTCATTACCTGACCCGCTGGTGCCCGTACTAACCCTGACCTAACCCGCCCAATAACAAGGTCTACTTTTTAACTATACAAAACTTGTAATATAATTACCTTGGCAACTTGAGTAGAAGTTTCTTTAGGGAAGAGGTAAGCAACACCAATAAGATTAATCAACTTCCCAAAGAAGATAAAGAAAACAGGCACAGAAGCACCATGAGCAATAGCACCAATTGAACCAAGAACCATTAACAAAACATCATAAGAATCAGCAAAAGTAAACAGCTTGAAAAATGGAACACTTTTTGTTTTCTTGTTCTTCATTTCTTCATCTTCTTCCTTTGTTTTCCTACTCATTTCTTCCTCTATACTGTAAATTCGCGGTGTTTCGTGTAATTCTATACTCATCTTTTCTTCTTGTAAAAAGATCTAGAGAGAGAAAACTAAGAAGAGTTTGGTAGAGAGAGAAGGAGAGAGGAGTTAATTAGTAGTGGGAGGATGTGAAGAAGTTAAAGGGGAGGTGAGTAGTAGTTGAGAATTGAAGGGAGAGAGTCATTAAAAGTGAAAGAAGGAAATACTTATACAACTGCATGGATGACTGACTATTAACTAAAAATGAAATGACTACACAATATATATGAATGAATATGAATGTTGTTGAATTGTGTTCATCTATTTTTATGGTGGCTTTTTTCTGTTGTTTATTGGGTTTCTGAACTCAACTTCATACTATTATTACTACTAGTTCTTATGGATTGGCATTGGCCCATATATGTACACTTGTAAATTGTACGGAGTAATTTTTTTGGTAACAAAAATAATCAAAAAATAGATTATTACTCCGTATATATTATGGAGTAAGTATGTTTTTTTACACAGTAAGGACTAAGGAGAACGACCTTATTGAAACAAACCTCGCACAAGTAATATATTCAGGCTAATTATATAGGTCAACATTTGAGAGTAGAGGTGATTATGGGGGTATTCTCCACAAACTACAGATAGTGAGTCACAAGGTGAATTCCCTACTATTTTCATTCTCCACCTAGTACGGAGTAATTTTTTGGTAACAAAAAAAAAATCAAAAAATAGATTATTACTCCGTATATACTATGGAGTAAGTATGTATTTTTATACAGTAAGGAGAACGACCTTATTGAATCAAATCTTGCACAAGTAATATATTCAGGCTAACTATATAGGTCAACACTTGAGAGTAGAGGAGATTGCGGAGATATTCTCCACAAATAGATAGTGAGTCACTAGGTAAATTCCCTACTATTTTCGTTGTCCACCTATTAAACTTGCTTGGTTAAAATTAGCACGCACGTTGGGTGAACGTTTTAAATGATTGTGTACATTAAAACAAAGGTATATAAATACAATGTAGTTCTTAATACAATGTACTCCGTCCCTTAATGCTCGCACCGGTTTGATCGGAATCGGTGCAGAGTTTAAGACACTTGAATTGACTTATTAATTTAATTGTGGTAGTTGATAGTGGGGTATTTTTTTAATATAGTTAGTGGAAAATGGGTAAGGGGTAGTGTTGGGGGTGTGAATTTTTAAATGATTTTTTTGTAGGTAGTGAGTTATTCGGTAAGTGTGAGAAATAATATAATATTGGTAAAAAAACATTCAATTTATAGAAGCGGTGCAAGTATTAAGGGACGGAGGGAGTATATGTCGGTTGAGTACGTGTACGTGTAAAATATTGAATTATAGAAATTGTGTATCAAATACGAGTATTGTAACACGTGTCTTACTGTCTTTGTTTTTTGTTCAACTCGATTGTTGTAGATACGTCGTTTTAAGATGAAACCTTGTTAAACTCATATTTCGTAGGTCCTATTACAAAGTTAACAAATAGATCCCGTCAAAACGTACACAACAAAAAAAATTAACAAATTGATGGGAGTAAATTTGATCACAGTAAATACAGATTAATCCGTACGGGGTATAATTTAATCAAGTATTCAAAGCTAGATTATGGGTGTTGCCATGTTAGTTGGATGGTGAAGATGAGAATAATAAAGAGAAATTGGAAATGTCTTAAAATGGGATCAATCATGAAAACAAAAGGACAAATCATATTAATTGGGAAATAGATGGTTCTGTTGATGAATTTCAGAATTTGTATTTTCAGTCAAAATTTAGAAACTTATTAGTTTAGGAGCATAATTATTTCCATGTATATATATGTGGGATCCATTCAATATCATGCAAAAGTTCAAAAAAATTAACACAAATGCTACAAAGTTGAGTACTCGGCTTGGTAAATCGGAAAGGAGGCATACATACACCTTCCAATAGCTCCAGGCTTTCTGAAAGAACAGACTATTCAATCCATCGAGCCCTAGCTGGTGCCTTATTGATATCAATACCATGTAAAGATTCATCAATTTACTGGTTTGAGACACTTCTGATCAGAAACTCAGCATCAGCAGCTGACAGTTGATTACCTCTTCTAACAACTGATCAATTCCCTGCAGACTCTTAGAAGCTGTCTCAATCAAGTCTGTGTAGAAATCCTGAATTTCCTTTGTAATCCGTGTATCAGTGCAACTTAAAGGTTGGAGGTTCAATTTCCAACAAAACGGATTAACCCTGGGTGAACTCGAATCTAATTAGCATATCACTACAAGAAATTGTACCGTTAACGACGAAAAATCCCGTCGTTAAAGTCCAATAATTGTTGATTAATGACGGAATAATCTGTCGTGAACCCGTCATAAAAGGGTGTCGTCGTTAATGGAAAATCCCGTCGTTAACCCGTCGTAAAAGACATTTACGACGGTTGTTCCCATCTTTGTTTGGTTGTTAGCCCCGTCGCAAAAGCCTTTTGCGACGGGATTTTTGACCTGTCGTAATTAGGTTGTCGTTAAAGATACAAATTCTTGTAGTATAGTAGGAAAATTTATCTTACCAAAAATTGGATTAACCATGGGTGGATTTTAGTCCAATAGTACACATTGAGATTGGTAATTGTAATTTTCTATACTTAATGAAGTAATAAGTTAATAACCATGCATGCATACTCAACTAATAAAGCAACCATGCATGAATGATGAAAAGGATGTCTAACTATATGCATTCTTTGGTCGATCATATATATCCTTATCAACATATATAAGGAGATCAATGCACAAGTTATGCATGTATTGAACCCATGATGTCAATGTTCAACCAATTAAATTAAGTTTGTAGAAAGAGAATTGTCAACGTAGCAAATTCCTAGCCCAATACTCGTAATATATAGTGATGCAATGTAATTAATTTGAAGAGTTTTAATTTTGAAAATCAATGCCTTAATCGAGAAGCTAGCAAAAGAAGGTGAGTGATCATTATTATATCACTAACTAACTGTATTTGGTTCACTTATTGCAATTTGCAACCATGTCTATATATGATGTCACGTTGTATGACTTGTATGTGCACATGTACTTCCTTTATATGGAATTAATTTACGTACACTTTTGAATAGTTTTGATGGTATGATAACTATGATTTGAAATAATCAGTAATTTGACGTTCTGGTCTATTCAGCAAAATTAGTTATTTGTTAATTTTGACTTGTAATGTAAACGCAGTTTGATCATAAGTCTTGTGTATATTACTTTACCGATTAAGCAAACCAATGAACGATTAAGAGACTTAATTAGGGCTCGTTCGGTATCACTGTTAATTTTAAGTTTTTGGTTTTAAACTCATATTATTTATGTTGAATCGTGAACTAAAAAACAGTCATATGTATGTTAATCATGTTGATTTTGAAAACTGACAATAAAAAACTGGAAACTAGGTTTTCATATTTTGGTTTTTAGTTTTATAAAAAAAAACAGGAAACTGAAAACAAAAAACGATACCTAACGATACCTTAGAGTTATAGATATCTGGTAATAGTATCAAGAGTTTATTTGTCATGAACATTGATTAATAGTATGTAGAAATCATAGGCAGGCCCATGGTAGCTCTACATGACCAAGTCCATAAAGGCCAATGTTATCTTAGTAAATATAAATGTAATCACCAACAACATCAAGCTAGTCCTTTTCATGTTCAATGCATATGCATAAGTTCACTAAGTACATAACCATCCCTTTTGTTTTCCCTCTGCATCATTTCTTCCCCTCCACTTTAGGGTAAGTAATATTGACTCTATATGCATGCATGTCAAACAAGATGTCAATTTGTTTTACTAAATTATCCTCCAGACTTCAAATAATAGTTTTCAGTTTGTTGTTATCAGTTTTCAGAGTATGAAAACCACAAAAAGTTGTTTCAAGTTTGTTGTTGTTTGTTTTCAGAATCAACCTGATTACTATACGTATAACTATTTTTTAGTTCATAATTCAATTTAAAGTATACGACTTTCAAAATCAAAAACTAAAAGTTGACGGTGATACTGAACAAACCCTTAGTTGACCAAGTTGTTAGTTGTTTCTCCGTAGTTGTTACGATTTGCATTATTCACATGAGATGACCTTGCAATAAAATGGTTGGGCCTTCACATTTATTGATGTAGGAATAATTCATTCAATTTGACAAAACTCTATGACTCTATCATAGGTAGGCCCAACCTTTTATTAGTTGAGACTTGGCAGCATCAGGTGACGGTCCATGGGCCATTCCCATACCCATGCCCATGACTTGAAGAAAGTTCAATAAAAACACATAACGGATAACTTTAAAATGCTGCAAATAAGCCTATATTATGTTCGACTTATTTCGACTCAGGTTCTGTTCTGTTCATCTTATTTCCACTTATTTAAGTAAAAATAAGTTAAGTTAAGCTCAAATAAGATGAGCTCGGGAAAAGAAGGATTGACCAACTACAATTTATAACTAAATAAGTTTTGACAAGTTCAGATAAGTTTAGTTAACTTTAGATAAATTTAGAAGAAGAAAAAAAGTGAAAATCAGGTGAATAGGATCCACCCTCGATCCATACAATCTTTCTAAAAATCAGGCTACCGCGATCGGCCTTCAAATCTATAGCACGAAAGCGAACTCCTTCAAACCTTTTAATCATCATTAATATCAATCTACTAAGAACACCCTAAATAGTACTCAGGTAAATGCCTAGGAAAATGATGTAGTACTGGTTTTACAAATCAGAGCCTAATAAATAACACTATACAAGATAAAAAAAGGGATCAAGCAAAAGTGAGTGAAGTGATTAACCCTCACTTATCAAAGATGCCTTGTTTAGGATCAAGGTTACCATTCATAGCTGCATGCTCTGTTGCAGCAGCAAGCCCCTCCAACATCCTTAGAATCTCGCTTGTATCTTCGACGTAGTACTTAGCTTTGCTCGGCTTCTGCCCAACGGTACAGGCAAACACTTCGGCTACGGGTGAAAGTGATGAAGTTGTTCTTGCACTCGATATAACCTCGAACATGTCTTCGTCTGACCTATCATCACCGATGCAGAGGACGAAATCTGGGATCATCCCTTTTTGCTGCATTGTTGCGAGGAGACGTTGTGCTACTAGACCCTTGTTAATTCCCTGTAAACAGCAAAACGCATTAGATTTGGGATCAGCAATGCAGCCTGCAGTGGCGGATCTTGAACAGTTTTACCAAGGCAGTAAAAAAAATTAAGCAATATAGTATGTAATACTTCGTATATACAATCATACACTTTAGGTGGGTCCGTAACTAAAATACACTACAAAATTTTCTGCCCCGAGGGGCGGGCCCACCCCAAGCATATAACTAACATCGAGCATTATCCTAGTGCTTCAACTACCACAATGGGGGACAAGAAGAAACGAAAGCAAACCAAAATCAACTTGTATGAGATGATTCTGAAACAACACAAGAGCACGAAATGTACCGCCCTGAGGGGGTATATGATGTGGATCAGTGGGTGCATATAAATACACGGCGAGTCTAGAGTTTGAAGTATCAAATACAAATGTAAAAGAAATAGGCTAGAAGTGCTGCTGCCTACCAATCACATGAACTCTGTAATGCCAGTCGAATTACAAACTAGTCGCGTGATTGAGTAAAAATGGGTTTGCATATGAAATGTGACTATGCGCTCTCAGAGCAACTCCACACGATAAATCGCAGTGGAAAGTTATGTCCTAGACTCCTAGTTACTCAACCTCTTGTGAAACTTACATCTGGATTCCGTTTGGTTTGGCATAAAACGTTTTTAGTGAAAATTGATTTCTCAAGGAAAAACACAATTTCAAACTAATTTTCTTTTGTTTGGTTCCTTACAAGGAAATTCAAAGAAAAAGGAAAATGGGAGAAGATGGGTGAAAATTGATGGGAAGAAGGAAAAGTGAGGTAAGGATGAAAATGGAAAAGTGGTTTTCCTTCCTTTCAAATGGAAAAGGTTTTTCACATTTGAGGGAGTTATGGAAATTTGTTTTCCATCATTTGCCAAAATCAAATAACATAAAATGATTGAAAAGAGAAAATCATTTTCCATGAGAAGTTTTTACGCCAAACCAAACACTCCCCTAGTAGCACACCAAAACTTGATTTTTATACTCCGGTCAATCATCATCCACTAAATACACTTGGATCTCTCACTTGGGCTACATCTTGCACATTACTTGTAGACAAACCTTTATGGACATGTTTACAGAATAATTTAACATAGTAAACAGGCTAATTGTAGTATTCCACATAGTATTTGGAATGTCTTATCCCAAAATAAAGGCTAATTATAGTTAGTTTACTTGCTCAAACAGGAATACCTACTGATCTATCTTAACATGACAAGTAATCACTCCATATATTGATATTAGAAAAGAGTGCAAAGGATGACAAACCTGTGGTTTAACTTCAACAATGTATTGACCACTTTTGACAGAAACAGGCTCATTGGCAAGAACACTTTCCAGATGATCTAGCAACTCCTTCGCCTGGCATGATCCAAAATCTCGATCTGCATATCTGTAATTCCAGACAAGTGCACTTTCTTTTGTCTCTATGAAAGATCCATCAGTTGTCTCAGCATATAGCTGCATCACTGGCTCAGCCACATGTTTCCAGTCGAAATTCGAAATAGGTTTGCAAGTCTCCCAATCAGCATTATTATTATGCCTGGAACAAAACATAAAGAAAAAAAACTAGAGTTACTTTCACAACTTAATTTCCACAATTTAAATTCCCTTTCTTGTTAAACATTACATTTAGGCTCAGTTTTGTTTTGACGGAAAACATTTTCAATGGAAAATGATTTTCCATGGAAAACATCAAGGGAAAATAGTTTTCCTTTGTTTGTTTCCTTACAAAAAAAATTATAAAGAAAAAGAACATAGAAGTGAAAATGAGATGAAAGAAAAGGAAATGTGAAGTATGAGAGTGAAAAATGTGGTATTCCTTCTTGTTAGATAATGTCTTGAATCGGTCAAGCCCCTTACTGCAATGCCCCAGCACGGGAATCTCGCTACTTTACGGAATCTGTTATTTTGGACACGGGTTATCTGTTTTGGGCCTATTTTCTGGGCTTTTCCGCATCTGTCTAGAGAGTATTATATAAACTCTTTAGGTCATAACCTAGCCGTATTCTGTAATCTGTATTCCTCAAGATCAATAAAACTTTCCTCCCCTCTGCCTGTGGACGTAGCTAACACATTGTTAGTGAACCACGTTAAATCTCAGCGTTCTTTAATTACGTTAATTTAATCTTTCTTTACATCCGTTATAACACTTCTTTTCAAAAAGAAAGTTGGTTTTCCCCTAGAAAAAGTTGTTTTCCACCTTTGGGGAAATTGTTTTTCGCCCTTAACCAAACAAACAAAGGAAAATGGGAAAATCATTTTCCGGAAAGGTGTTTCCGTCAAAACAAATGGAGCCTTACTCATTTGGGAAGTGATGGGAAATATATTGGGAATACATCACAAAATTACGCAAATACCCATATAATACAACTCATCTTGCTTACTCATTAATGGCATTTTGGACATTTTTCTCCTTTCTCAGTTCCCTTCCTCAATTCCCACCCCCTTCCCTAGGTAAATAATCAAAGGAATTGAGCCTAACCATTCCCAATCCCATGCTCATTTCCCATTCCCACTTAACAAACATGGGAAATGGAGCAAGTTGGGAAATAAATTCCCACTCCCATCCACATTTCCCACTAAACAAACACCCCATTAAAGTTAAAGTTGCTAACTTGCTACAATCACAACTTCTGACCTCACAAATTGTAGGATCTCAACTTAAATGTAACATAAAATACCATAGAATAGAGGCACATGTGCAATATTGTGAGCCTCTTTATTTTGTTGAGGCATTGGGGGAAAATGGTGTTCATGTTGAATAAATCAAATGATAGAAAGAATAGAGAGAAAAAAACCACATATACCTGAGAAAGTATCCATGCTCTGCTGCAATTCCAAGGTTTTCACAAGAAGAAAACCATTCAGACAGCTTTCTTCTATCCTTTCCACTAACTAAGAAAACAACATTTTTTGGATCTCTACACAGACTATTCAACACTTTAACAGCCTCCACATTAGGATTTATACTCACTGAACTCTGCATCATCATAGTACCATCACAATCCAAAAGAAAAGCCCGGTTCTTTGTCCTCTTATAAGCCGAAACAATATGCTCAAGTGACAACTTCCTAAAACTCGGATCAAGAGCAACAACCCGAAACCCTAGTCCAAACCCGATACCCCAACACCTCCTCTTAACATGTTCCCTACATGCTCTTTCAAGATCCTGTAAAAAACTACGCGCCCAAAATGCAACATCATGTGTGCTCACAAATCTATGGTGTTTTTCATGGCGTAACTGTTTCTCGGAATCTGGAATAGTTAGCCCAGATTCCATTGCTTCAGCTACAGAATCAATGTTCCAAGGGTTAACCCGAACCGCCCCGCTAAGTGAAGGTGAGCACCCAATAAACTCAGAAACAACCAACATGCTCTTCTTTGGTATTGTGGGTCCCAACCCCAATGCTCGGTCTAGATTTTCGTTACCCTGTCTGCTTATTACATACTCATAAGGTATGAGGTTCATCCCATCCCTAACTGCTGTAACAAGGCAACATTCAGCAATCACATAATAAGCAATCCGCTCATAAAACTGGAGTGGTGTATCAATTAGTATAACAGGTTTGTACCCTGATTTACCAAATGTTGCATTGATCCTTTTTACTGTTGCACTTGTTTCAGATTGAACTTCTTGTACATCTTTACCACGTCCTCTTGCCGGATTAGCAATTTGTACCAAAACAACCTTACCCCTTTTATCAGGATGTTGAAGTAGTAATTGCTCCATAGCCAGAAGTTTCAAGCTGATGCCTTTAAAGATGTCCATATCATCAACCCCAAGCATAACAGTCTGACCTTTAAACTGTTCTCTTAGCTCTGACACTCTGAGTTCTGTTTCAGAAAGATTCATCACAGATTTTAGCTGACCCATATGAATTCCAACAGGAAGAATCTTAATGCTAACAGTTCGGCCGTAATACTCCAAACCGATGTAGCCTCGTTTAGATTGGTATGAAAGCCCTAGCATTCTACTACAACATGAGAGGAAATGTCTAGCATAATCAAAAGTATGAAAACCAATTAGGTCAGAATTCAGAAGTGCTTTCAGAATTTCATCTCTAACAGGAAGAGTCCTGTAAATCTCGGAAGAAGGGAACGGACTATGTAGGAAAAACCCGAGTTTCACCCTATTACAACGCTTCCTTAAAAAAGTTGGAAGTACCATCAAATGATAGTCATGTACCCAAACATAATCATCATCAGGGCTAATGACTTCCATAACTTTATCAGCAAAAATCTTGTTTACTGACACATACGCCTGCCAAAGAGACCGGTCAAAACGACCACCAAGATCAGGTGAAAGAGGCAGCATGTAATGAAACAAAGGCCACAAATGCTGTTTACAGAATCCATGATAGAATTTAGTGAAGAGTTCAGGAGGAAGAAAGGTTGGGACACATTTGAAATTCTCAAACAAAGTATGTGCTACACTGTCCTGTTCACTTTGGTCAATCTGTTCTCTTAGACCCCCTATATAAACAATTTCAACATCTTCAGCAAGACCATCTTTAAGCTGCAAAAGAAGGGAATCATCATCCCAACTAAAGTACCTCCCTCCATTTTCACCATCATAGTGTACTCGAAGTGGAAGCTGGTTTCCCACTATAATTACGCGTTCTTGAGTTATGGAAGAAGGTGCATCAGAGCTTACACTATTGCTAGTTTCATCATCTAACTCAGATAATACACCAGCAACAGTTTTTACCCTAGGAAACCTCTTCTCCCCCCGGCATAAACTCGGGAACTGGCCCGAAGCAAGATCTAGTAAGTTTGAATAAGACCTTGATACCATGATTGACAACTATTCACTGAAGTTTGTTGTTGGCTTCTTCCTATGATTTTCATGAAATAACAAAGTAAGAGAAAGCCAATTCTAAAGCCAAAAAGGGAAAGAAAAAGAAAAAATCAGATGCTTAATTATCCTACCACAAGTTAAAAATTTCAGATGCTTAATTTTTTCAGATGCATTACATACTAACCATAATTTAGCAATAAAACCATAACATTTCTGATGCTTAATTATCCTACCACAGTTAAAAATTTCAGATGCTTAATTTCAGATGCATTATTACATACTAACCACAATTTAGCAATGAAATCATAACATTTCTGATGCTTAATTATCTTACCACAGTTAAAAAATTAAAACTGAAACAAAATGAAGTTGTTTCAGATCTAATCATTGAACACAAAACATAAATTTCAGATGCAGAACAACAACCTTAACATAGTTAAAAACCCCACAAAACTGACTCAAACTTCAATATTTTAACTCCCTTGTGACACAGAAACCACAACTCAACCCCTGTTTCTGCAAAACAGGGGACATGTTTCCCATTTCAGCCTTCCCCCACTGTTTTCAACACTCTATCACAGCAAAGTTAAAAATAAAAGGGGGTGAACTCATTAACTCAAATACTCAATCATGCAAAGTTGCAAACAAAAATGAATCACAAAAGAACTTTAACCGTCAAGTTAACGGTGCAATTTGAACGAGTAACGTGACAACTAAATCCGGACAAGGGTAGCGTAACAAAACAAAAAGAAGGGGATTATTAAATGAAACATACCAATTCAAGGCAAGAGAAAGCATTAATCATGTCAATACTTGAATTAAAGATCACCCAGAAAACTAAATCAAATGAAAATATAAGTAAGATCAAGGAAATTAAAATTAAAAACTCACCCCCACAGTCCCACACCTTTATTTTCCCAGCAAAAGCAGTAATCAGAAATCAATGCGAAAAAAACCCCACCTTTTTCTTGAACTAACCAAGCAATCAAGTGCTATGAAGCTGGATTTCACTTTTTTCCCAGAAAAGCAGGTAAAAAAAAAAACTGTAAAGAAAATGTGAGCATGTAAACAGGCAAATTAAGACAAGTGGGGAAGTGGGTGCAGCAAAAAATAGCAACAACAGAAACACTAAAACAACACTTTCATGGTAATAGTAAAATTGACAGGAAAACAAATAAAAAAGGAGAATTAAACTTTTAATAACCTGAGATAGTGAGATGAACAAAAACTGGGAGATTCGTTCTCCTTAAAAGTACTTCGTATGTTTAAAGAACACTAATTAATAAAGTTAATGGGGTTTAATTATACTAATTAATAATTTAAAAAGACTGTTTATTGATTTTCAGATTTGCAGACAGAAGATCATCGAGATTCCCTCTCTCTTACCAAAGGGCATTTGATTCTCACTCTTTTCAAGGTTGGGTGAGACTGTGAGAGTGAGTGACTGAATTTGGAGTTTTAGGACAGTTCCCTCCTCCCCTACACTTAACTAGTAATGTTTAACCATGGTTAACAATTTTGTTTTTGGGGAAGCTACGGTTAACCAAGTTAAGTATGCTATGAGAACACACAATTATTGACCCTTTCACACCTTTGTTATGGAGTATATATCTTGCGTGAATACAATGATACGGCTTAATTTAAAACGGGTGTGTGAGAGTCTCAGACTTATATATATTTCTATACGAAGTACTTCATATAATAATATCGGACACTAATACAATTACGAATCTTATCTTGTTACAGTCAGTATGTAGATTAAGACATTTTTATTTATTACATGATTAACCATTTATTACGGAGTATCTCGTGTGAATATAATGATACAGCTTACCCTGATATAGGTGTTTGAGGGTCGGAGACTTATATATACTTTTATATATAGGTGTTTGAGGGTCTGACACTAACGGCCCGTTTGGTGACCGGTAATAAATTGTGGGAATGAGAATAAATCTAAGTGTTATTTGGCAAGAAATTAACATCATGATGTCCATGGTAATGAAATTTTGTCTCAAACTTGATGTTTTTCTTCATAAATTTGCATCCCCACCTAATACCACTCCCTGAATGGTAATGGATGGTAATGAAAATTTATAAAGAAAAAGAGATAATTTTGAGTGAACTAGCATTACCATGGGAATAATGTTAATTTTCCTTACGAATTACATACAAATTCATTCCCATTGACATCATTTATGACCGGCTACCAAACGGGCCGTAATACGCTTACGAGTCTTATCTTGTTATAATTAGTCCATAGATTAAGACATTTTTATTCTTGTCTATATGTTAGGGTTGAGTAGTCATACTCATTAGGTGTTATAATTCTTTCTTTCTAAGGCATTATGCCAAATGTATGATTGTTAGGCAATTAGGGAAAAGGACGTTTTTTTACATTATTCCGCGTTAAGGTGACTTGTGTTATTGCATTTTTTATTGAATCATCCGCGTCAAGATGATTACTTCATTATTGTTAGTGGTTAAATTTACGGATTTTTCATGAAATACCCCCGAATTTTAGCGTAATTCACCAAATGCCCCTCGACTTTCAGAAATTCACCAAATGCCCCTCACAAATGACTTAATACCCAAAATACCCTTACTAATGATGCGCCGTTAGTCCTCCGTTAACCTAATTTTCAAATTCACCAAATACCCCTATTTTAATACTTATTTCACCAAATACCCTTATTCAGAAACTTAATTCACCAAATACCAATAACTTAAAATTACTCATTTTGATGCTCAACGGCTAGTTTTTGTGTTTGAAAATTAGCCGTTGCTTATTGTTTGCTTATAAATACTCTTTTTCTGACGGTTTATTGTAGTTTTCCTATTATTTTGTTAATTTCATATCATTTTTGTCATGAGTTTTCTTTCAAAATCATCATCCACACCCAATGAGTCCACATATGTAAGAGTCCCAAATAAATTTTGTTATCATGGGAGAAAATTTGACATCCGAATATCTGATACAACACTCAATCTGAAACTCCGGTACAACACGTACTAAAACAGAAAACACTCCTAAAAACACCTCAAAACGTCGCAACTCTTCAAGAAAATAGCTACTTCTTTTGTACCTTATTCTTTATGTGACCAATTAATTATATTTACCACGCAATCGGAAGGTATTCCTTTTTCAATATGGGAAATATCTTTAACATATGCAAACAGATTAAAAATAAAGCTCTTATTAATTTTATTCTAACGCATATGTTCCAGCTACCTCGGCTTCTATTGCTTCCATGCCACATATTTAACGTTAACTCCCTTTTGTCTCCTGTCTCTACTGCCTCCAAACATCTTTCTTCAATCTCCTAACTTTCTCTCAACCTTACAGTCGAGGCATAAAGGTTTTCCCACTTTTCTTTTGAGCTAGGTCCTATTGACATGGTCAGATTTATGGACAAATGTCTATTTTTGGATTTGAGGGAACAAGAAAAAAAAATGAAACTAAGGTATGTTCCAAAGCTCATGAACCAGTGAAAAAACATGAATCTTGGCACAAAGATTTGCCTCCAAACTCAAGATTTTCACATCATGAATCCAAGTTGAAATCGAGGTTGTGATAAAAATGTATGTGTTATTGAACTTGATTTCTTAGTTTCTTTACCATTCGGACAATAAGAAAATTAAGGTGTTAGCTTTAGATTGAATTACTTCAGCTTCACTTACATAAGATCCCTTTGAAAATGGGGTTTTTTGGCCTTTTGCTCAGCTAAAGTGCATTGTCTTTACTGGATGAGGCCTGAACTTATTGGATCATAATTGAAACTTACTGAGTGTTGTATCGGAGCCTCATATGGAAATTTCCTCCCATAATATTAGAAATTGTTTGGGACTCTTACATATGTGGATTCATGGGTGTGGATGATGATTTTGAAAGAAAACTCATGACAAAAATGATATGAAATTAACAAAACAATAGAAAAACTACAATAAATAGTCAGAAAAGGGGTTTTTATAAGCAAACAATAAGCAACGGCTAATTTTCAAACATAAAAACTAGCCGCTGAGCATCAAAATGGGTAATTTTAAGTTATGTGTATTTGGTGAATTAAGTTTCAGAATAGGGGTATTATATGAAATAAGTAATAAAATAGGGGTATTTGGTGAATTTAAAAATTAGGCTAACGGAGGACTAACGGCGCGTCATTAGTAAGGGTATTTTGGGTATTAAGTCATTTGTGAGGGGCATTTGGTGAATTTCTGAAAGTCGAGGGGCATTTGGTGAATTACGCCATAATTCGGGGGTATTTCATGAAAAATCCGTTAAATTTACCATTAAAAGTTACATGGATGAATTTACTTTGATGGAGTTTGTGGTCATGATAGATTATTAAATACAAATGGCACGGGGATACCAATTTGAGACATATCATACACAGACCCTCATTCTTAATTATTAGGTCAAGATTTCATTGGTGTTGAAAAAAGTTACTTGTACTTGTTTTTGTTGCAAAGTTGGGGTTAGCGGGCTTTATACTTTAGGAGTAGGTAAAGGGTACGAGAATTTCCTGCTCTAAAGTGCCCATTATAGAGATAGAATCTAAAGATGACATTGGGTAGGATTGGACCGATGTACAACAGGACACGGTCCAACACGATAAAAAGCAAAGCACAAATGGCCACTAGAAAAAATAGCAAGAGCACAAAGCGTTGGACCGTGCTCGAGCTAGCAGAGCACGACACATCACAACAAACCACGTTTAACTGGGTTAAATTAGTTTTAGTCACGTAACAAGGGCATGTGGACCCGGGCCTTGCATGGGAGCCCTTTCGAAAAAATCAACACGACCCGACATGGCTTGTGACATGCATGCTCGACATGAACTGTGCCCCACAACCATCTTTAATTGAATCCTCAATTTTAAAAGTGGAATACAAGTATGAATATTAGGCCAAAGTTAGTTCCTTTAAAATGAAATGACACGAGACATGTGCAAGTGTGCAAACTATGCAAGTATTTTAGGTAATGAAATGATACAAGACATGTGATTGGTTCTACCTAAAGCCTACATGGCGGAAACACTCGCCCACTAAAAAAGCTCTGCAAAAAGCTATAAAACTCAGCAGTGACAAAAATTTCTATCGAAGGTGACAATCTACTGATTATTAGTTTAACTTAAAACATTTGGTCTATTCCGCAAAAAATCATCACATAATTCAAGATATCAGGACTCTTTTTCAACAATTCTAATTCCGGAAAATCCAACACATCTATCAGGAAGCAAATAATAAAACGATTGATTGGGTAGCCAGTGTGGGTCAATTAATTCCTTCTAACATGTACATAAACTTTGTAATGACCTTAATCTCTTCTCAACTCTTCGTAATTTTTTTTTTTTGGTGCAAGGGAGAGGCAAGAAACCCCGACTATTAAATTAAATTAAGCAATAAAACGTGGTGTACACCTACAAAATCTTCCCCAAAGAGACTAGTTACTCTTCATAGTGACTAAATAAACGTAACACTAAAAGAGGAGGACATCATAATGTCATTTCATCGATTAAAAAAAAGTGCAACAATAAAGTGTTTTTTTGTTGTAAGTTTGTAACAAAGGGAATGGAACAATGGATGTATGATGGCCTGATTACCTGATGGGTTAATGGTATGTACTATGTTTGAATCTAAAGGACACTACTTCGTATTATTATAACTGGAGTATGTACTTGCTATTGTACTACTCCGTAACATTAAATATTTATTGAAAAAACAAATAGCATGTCTGGATAAGGGCAAAGTTGAAGATAAAACCAATTCAACGAAATATTATTTCCTCAAAAAAAAAAAAAAAAAATCTAACGAAATATTCATTTTAATTGATTAATTATTTTTATGTTTTTTTAATAGAAACGGCTCCATCCTCTAGTTTTCATTAGCAATTGAGCAAAAAACTAAAGCAATTACATCCTCAACTACGCCTGAACAACTTCCTACGACCCTACCCGCAATGTCTTAGTATATGTGAGCGGGCTAAGGTGAGCTATAACACGAGCTGCTAAATTGCCTCTTTAAAAACAAGACAAAAGGAAATAACATCAAACGTTTGAGCAAAGGTACCTTATTAGTTTCAGCTAATTTATTATCAATTCATCTCTATTTCAATTAGTTTTGCCAATAGCCTTAGACTTGTATGGATAATTGACTTTTTAATTTTACTTTTATGTTGCGTGTGTAAAGTATTGGCCCCCTGTATATAATTTCCGGTTCCATCTTTACGTGGAAGCTCGTTCTTACAATGGTCACATAAACAACCTGTAACCTTTCATACTCCCTCCGTCCCTTAATACTTGACCTGTTTTGACTTTTGCACTATTCACATAATTCACTTTGACCATATTTTATTTCTAGTATATGAAAAAAAATATTAGTATATAATATATTGTTGACTTTATCTTAATATATATTTTTAAAATATTAATATTTTTATAAGTTTTTATAATATGTTATTAAAGAAATTGGTGGTCAAAGTTGTGCATCGACAAGCGTATCCGGTCAAAACAGGTCGAGTATTAAGGGACAGAGGGAGTACATTAATTAGTATGAAAAAATATTCCCCAAAATCAAAAGATGACCTTAAGTCAACATTTACACTAGACAATTTTTTTTTAATATAAATGTTAATTACGACTTTGTATTAAGATTTTTTTTTATCGAGGTGGTTAATTATTACGTTGAACACAATTATTGTTTCTAGAAGTCTCAGACTGGTTCATTTGGTACTGATGAATGATGATACTGATTGCTGATCTTATGAATGAAAATTGATCAATCATACAAATTATGAATCATGATGATGACTGGTGGTTGTCACTTAATTATCAAAAATGTAGGGCAACATCTTACTTCTTTTTTTTCAAAAATAAAAAAAAATTGTAAGAAATAATTTGCACAAAATATCCCACATTCACACCATAAGTATAAACGATCGATGAAAGCAATTGAAGGTACGTCGTAATAAGCATTTTTTTTAGTCTCGCTACTTTGTTCGTCTTAAGGCCCGTAACACAGACAATATAGCTATATGAACGAGGTACTACTCTATCGTGTATCGCCCATCCTTATTTTAGGTGGGATTCATATAAGTTTTGGTTTAGATAATAAAAGTATTACTTTTGATGTTTTTAGAAATTATTTCGAGTTACTGAGTTTTTGAAAAATAAATGAAGTTTGTTATGCATTAATTAGCGTGATAAAAGTTCATATGAATTACGGAGTATTTGGAGACGTTGAATGTGTCTCCAACTATGTTGAAAACATTATTGAAATAGTTTTCTTTCTTTATTTATTTTATTTTATTTTTCTTTTCGTTGTTCTTTATTGTATATTTTCTACGGAGTAATAGTTAGAAAAAACAAACATTATTGAATATATTCTTCCACAATCAATCAAGGTGGAGTTTGGACGATCAGCAGACGAAGTAATCATTTCTTGTATGGGTAGACATCAGTGGGCTCACCAAATTATAGGTAAATAGACTGCTCTTCTTCCAAATGACCAAATTCCTCTGCTTTTTTATTAAATTTATTTATTGCGTTAAAAGTTCGTACAATAATCATACCAATCATAATCCAAGACCCATTATTAATAGAGCTCCTTGCAAAATAAATAAATAAATACTACTACCGATATACTACTACCGAGTATGCAATGGCGGATCTTGAACAGATTTACGAGGAGGACTGGTAGAAAAAAAAAATAAGCAATAAGCTATGTAATTATAAATTTTAGGAGAACGTAACTAAAAATACACTACAAAATTTTCCGGCCGGAGGGGGGTGGCAGGCCCACCCCAATACTAACTAAGATCCGCCCCTGCGAGTAATGTTCTCCCTATCTGGACTTTACTTATTTTATCTTATATGGTTCTTTGACTCTAAAATTTCGTTAATTGGTTCTTAACGTGTGACGTATTGTCAATGGGCGAGTAAACCCGTAAAGGTTATGAAGTTTAGCAAGTTCATATACGAAGTACAAGTATGGAGTACTCCCTGCGTAATTTATTAGGAGTGACACTTACCATTTCCTGCCGTAATTTATTTGGAGTCACACTTTCATTTTTAGTAACTTTTCTACTCCATCATCTAATTAATACATATCTAGTTTACCCTACAACTCACCGCCACATTAAACAATTCATTTCATAAACCCACCGCACCCCCCACCCCTCCAAAGTCAAAGGTCCTCACTTGTTTTACCTGATTAAAATATTTACCACAACCCCACTTGTTTTATTATTTTATTTCATTCAACTATTCTTCTTTAATACCCGTGTCCGGACATATATGAGTATATGACTCTTAATAAATTGCTGAGGGAGTACTGCACTTTTTGTTGGGCTATCCATAAAAATAACCCTTGTTGGACAAAGTTTTATTCAAACCGGGGATAAAATATGGGTGATTATGAATTTAAGACAAGTCCATTATGGTGGCTAGCCCAACTCAAATTACCCAGTACTCCGTATAACAAAGGCACTAAGGCAGATATGGCCCAAAATACGGGTTTAACCTTTTATTTATTTATATACCAGAAAAAATATTCAATAAAAATTACAACAAATAATAAACCAATTAATGTATTAATAAATGTGTATATTTAAATTATATACGTGCATAAAAAATTAGTACTAATTAAAAGAAGTGCGGTGATGAAACATATTATGAGTATCATTCAGAACATGGTATTAATAATATAAAAAAAAGTAAAATAAAGAAATAAATCATTTATTTATTTATTATAGTAAAAGTTGACTATCGTTGACTATTGTTAAATCAACATTGATAATAGCAGAGGCAGACAATTGGTGTGGCGCCAATACTTCCTTGGCAAACACCTCGAGTAGTCTCATATGGAGGATGTGCTGATTTACACCTTAGATCACAACAATCTTTTCCACAATCATTACCGCAATATCCATTGGCCTTGTTACAATCTTTTGCCTTTACTTCTACCACTGCCATTGCCATCACAACTGCACAAACCAACATATAACTTTATCACATACGATATTCTGCAGATGAATTGATGAATTTTTTTTATATTTTAAAAGTACAACCATTTTTAAAATGTTAGTTATTACCAAAAGTAACACGATAAGTACAAACGTGTAATCGTCACAAATATCAGTATTGCAAAAAGAAGAATACCTGCTACAATCACTAACAAAGTAGTGATGATCTTCTTTAATGAAAGAGTGGGCGACATTTTCAGTGTTTCAGAAATTTAATTCGTGCTCTAAAGAAATTGGAAAGTTTGTAATGATATTTCACTTTGTATGTTTTTAAGGTGTTTATATATGTTGGTTATTCCTCTTTATTTAGAGAATATTTAATTAGTAAAAGAATAGGAGGAAAAAGAATGACAGAAATAGGAGAGAAATTAGAAAGTAACAAATAATTAATGGCAAAATATTCAACGTTAATTTACATAACCAGTTTCTTAATAATAGGATGATTATAAATATGTAAATATATTGATAGTTAATCGTATTCATAAATTATAACTTAATTCAAATATATAAAGAAACGCATTACATTTTTGACAATATACGTCGAATATTAGTTTATGTCTTATAAGTTATAAGCACTTTGTGAGTATATTATAGAGATTGTGTTGTTAATTATTACAAAAAGAGACATTAGAAGTACAAACGTAATTTTTGTTATCAAATATTGAAAAAAGATTAATACCTACGATCACTAACAAAAGAGTGATGATCTTCTTCGATGAAATACTAGACAGCATTTTCAGTATTTAGCAATTTAGTTTGTGCTCAAAAGAAAATGATCGAAATGATATTCTACTCCGTATGGTTTTAGGTGTTTATAATACAGTGATCGACTACATAAAGTTTATTAATTTGGGCTGATATAAAGGAATACAGTGCATTAAAAATAAGATATGGCGTCAATAAATAAATATTACGTATATAGTTTTTGAGTGGATATCGCCTTAATACATTTTATTTTATTTTCTTTTCTTTTCTTGAGAGGATTTTGCGTTAGAATCGTAAGAATTTGATTATTACAAATATTTTTTATTGACTCCTTAAAAAATCAAATACATCAGGTAGCATGCAAATAATATTGCGATAATATTTTGATTCAAATGAATCTTTTTTAATTCCTTAAACAATTACTTTTTTTTTTTGAGGGAACCAAATACATTATCTAGCATGCAAATAATATTGCACTAGTATAATACCCGTGCAATTGCACGATTTAAAAAGTTTAAAAATTAAGTTTGCACTAAATTAAAAATATAAATATTTAGTGATGATACAGAGTTTTACTCGTTTATGAAGTTATATACTATATATTATTGTATAATAGAAAAGTAATTATAGTTTAGCTGAAAATAAAAAATTTATGCCTTAATTTGTACATAGTACTTCTCATTGTAACACAAAAAGTTCATAGCACAAATATACGTTATATTTACATTATTGGTTCGTTTATTTTTATTTTAACTAGTACAGACCCCGTGCGATGCACGGTTTACAAATTTTAAATTTAAGTGCAATGTTAAATTAATTTAGAAAAGAAATAAAGAATACCTCATCTCTAGTTTACTCTCTTGAAATCAGTACTGATCAAATCCGATAAGTTTCAATTAGGTCTTATTAGGTTTAATCAAGTCCAATAAGTTCAAATAAGTTCAGATAAATTCAGAGATCGAAGATCGATCATTTCAAATCTGGTGAAGAGAATGCACCCTACCTCCATTTTCTTTGTTCCACTAATTAATACTACGTATTATTTAAGTGGTCAAAATAAAATAAAGTAAATTGGTTGTACTTTGTGGGTTGTATATATGAAATGGAGGAAGTAGATAACTTTTACATACATAAATTTACGTTAATTTTAATTTCGGTGTGCAATATTTATCGTATGGGCCCAATATAAATAAGAATTTGTGTATTTGTTGAGACAGGAAAAAAGGCCCAAAATTGTGGCAGTGTTTTAATCTCCCTCACCGTCGACATACACCAGTAGTTGCCTACATCGATCTATCTGAACGCCGGAAAACCGTAACCGACGGCCGGAATCCTAGCGCTACCTTGGTCTATCCGGCATACCGGCACCTGGAGAAGGTCAATCTTCTATGCCTCTCTCTTGTTATCAGTAACATTTTTAGGTTATCACAATTACAATTTAAAATTAGATGAAATTTATTTGAGTTTTGATGTTGAGTTCCTAAACAGTAGGGTTTTGCTGAGTTTTCGGCAGATATGGTGACTTTGTATGGTTTGTTGATGCTGATTCTGTTCTCTGATTTCACGTTTCTTGTGTTAACTTTACCTGTGTCTATTTCGTCTGCGAACAGTTACTAATTTTCACAAACTGTGGAGTTATAATTATTAATAGACGTGGGAAAGTTTAAATCGTTGTTTAGATAGGAAAATGAATGTCAATAACAAAATTTGGGTTCTTAGTTTTGGTTTATTTTGATTCATGTTGTAGCTATTCGAATTATCGAAGATAGTTTTGCATTATGAATCTCATGTTGTGATCTTCGAAATGGAGCAGGGAAAATGCTGAGTATTTGTTATTGTTAACTATGAAGATAGTTTAGGTTTTGTGGATAAAAGTGGAACTTTTATGTTAGAAATATAAATCCTTGCTGAACTTTGAAGCAAAACCATGTATTTTGCTGAAATTGTTAGTAAAATGACAAAACCATACATTTGTAATTTCGTGTTGATATTTTTTATTCGGCATTGTAATGGAAGAAACTTTGTCTAATTCGGTGATCTTGTGGATGGACAATCTACAAAAGAAGATGTGTCATTTAGTTGGGATTCGAGACAAGAGACTCAAAAACCAAAACATAGTATCGCTTTAATGTAGTTGATGTGCTAGTATATTAGCACTGGTCTAAGTTGTCAAATTCACATATTTGCTTACGTTGGTGCTGTGGGAGACTGGGAGATGTGACATTCAATTTCAGAATACAGTGTCCAAGAAACAGAGTCCATCACCAAAAATTAGAAAGAAAGAAGGGCAAAGGTAACAGGAATGGTTAAACCTAGAGAAGTGAAAATGAAACATTGAATTGGGTTAACAGGGTTATAGCAAAGTTAGCGAATCTGGCAGTTGGCAGAATTAGTGAATAAGGAATGGGCGGTGAGTCTGGTGATACAAGTAGCTAGAATTTGAATTAGACAAATGAAATAACCTTTGAGATTAGGAGCTAGGGAAAACTTTACATCAGTAGAGAGAGCTGAGCACTAACAACAGTCATAACCCAAGTACAATATACACAAGCTGTTATCACCAGGCAGAGTAGTGACATAGTTCGAGTGTCTTATTGTATTTGAAGTTTTAAGGGAGGGTAACTAACTAATTGTGTGTTTAGAGTGAGAGGCAATGGGTAACTGTCGTGGTTGAGTACCTAAATTAGTACTCAGTACTCAAATAGTTTTACTTTTCAAAACCCAATTTTTGTTTATTGTAAATTTGTAATATATGCTAATTCTTTCAGGAAATAGGTTAACAAGAATAATCCTAACTATTGATGACTTTCTCATTTTAATCCTAACTATACTTTAGCTAAGACTAATCCTAGTTATCGGGAAACCCTTCTCATATTAGTCTCATTCATTTATTTACCGGCTAAGCATGTTAGAAGGTCCACATGTCACTTTTTAATCGGTTTGATTATCATTTCATTTTAATTCTTTAAATCTCCATTTTGTTCTCCTTCTTCAACTCCATGGACAATTGAACATCGACACCCACATCCTTATTCCCTTCCCTGATCCCCAATAACCACCACTCATCCACCATCCCAGCCAAATAGCTCCAAAACCCACTTCTTCTCCCCTCGCCCTTTGTTGTTATGCTGTTTTACGTAAGCAACATCAGCAGTTGTCGACCTTGTCGTAGGCAAGAACACCAGAGCTACTACCCCCAATTTTCAATACCCAAACATTGTATCTCTCCTCTTTCTTCCTCCACTTTCCTGCCTGTACTCGCTAAAAACCATCTGCTCTCTCTCCTCCTCTGCTTTTCCTTCTCGTCCCCAGAACTTCCAATTCGTAACCTCAAATTTCAATGAACAAGCTGAAGATAGAAGAATTTGAAGAGGAAGAATAATAGGTAATTGGGAATTGTCTAATTTTTGAAGATGCGGTTATTGGGCCCTATAATTTAGTACCCGAAACCAAGTTGTGGAATAAATCAAATTGACGAAGAAATAAAGGCAAAAAAGTCGCTCAAGCATCGGAGTTTGGGTGGAAGGTTGTGGAGACTGGAGAGGAAGATGCTTAATATGTTTATTCAGGAGTATTTGAGGATATGGAATAAGAAGATTTATGAGACGAATCATGTTTTTCTTGATAATCTCCATTGGAGACGCACCGAGATGAAGAAAAAGACTAGGGAGGAGGAGAGAGAAAATAGAGGCTACAAAATAAAGAAAAATAAAAAATACTAGTATTGGGAGATTGTTTTCGGAAGGTTATGGCTATAATTAGGATTATTATGAATTAAACGATAGTTGGGATTATTTTGAGAAGATTACCAATATTTCGGATTACTTTTGTTAATTTTTCCATCTTTTAATATATTGTAGATGCTATTGGATCAAAACATCTTGAAAATTTACTGTTTCCTATATCCCCTTTTGCACATTTGAGAGACATAAAAAAGTGTGTGGTGATCAAGTTTTGATAAAATCTCTTAATGTTCCTTCTCTCCTTCCCTTCTTTTTGTCTTTGCAAAAGTTTAATACAACAACAACAAAGCCTTTGGTCCCAAAATGCTTTGGGGTTGGTTTTGCAAAAATTTGCAAAAGTTTAATATTATTATAATGAAAATGGCATTGTGTAGGAATTTTTGTATTTAAACGGGTTAGGTCAATTTCTGTTGCTGAAAGAACCTTCGTTTGGATTGGGTGAAAAGAAAGCATGCATAAAGAAAATCTTATGTGCATTTCACTTATTGAAAATTTTACATTTTCAGGTCTGACATTCAGTAACTTCCCAATTTCCTTTTCACAAGAAGGAAATCGAATAACCAACAATAAATACTATGGTAAGTTCTATTGCAAGGTCCGCTTGTCTTGATTTTTGAATTTATACACACATATATATATATATATATATATATATATATATATATATATATATATATATATATATATATATATATATATATATATATATATATATATATATATATATATTTATCAGAGTTCAGTTCTGTAATTTCCCGTAATGCCGGTATATCTGGGGTTCAATGGGATTAAAGTTAACAATTAAATAGATATTACCAGTCACCTCTAGTTTAATGGAAAATTTAACAAGCGACTAGATTGCTCTACTTGCTTGGGTCTGTGGCTGTTCACTTGCTCTCTGTGCCCATGCTTATTTTTAACAACTCAAATATCTTGATGTCTATTCCAGTCTAGTCGAAAAGAAACAGTTTTAGATCTTGCCAAGTTTGTCGACAAGGGGGTCCAAGTCAAGCTCACTGGTGGAAGACAAGGTTTTTTTTTTGCCTTTTCTTTCTCTAGTGCATGTTTCTTTTTCATTTTGTGGTGCATTTTGATTGATATTGCTACCTGATTAACAGATCTTGTTCGTGTCTGTGAAGTGTCTAGTTAGGTACATTTTTTTGCTTGCGGACTTGAAGTCTTAATCTTGTCTTTTTACTATTGCGCATTAAGGAAAAGGAAGTGACTAGGAGTTGAAACCAACAACTAGGATAAAGGACCAAGGAACATAACCAATATTTTTTGATTAAACTATAGAACTTAAAGTGAAATAGAATGGCCAAGAAGTGGTCAGTGATCTGAGTCATACTGCAAAAAGACTAACATAATAAAAGTTGAAGAACTGCTGTTCCTGTGATTTATGCCTGCACATATTTTATATTTCCGGCAAGAGCTGGGGTTGGCATTTCTGTGTTGGAAAGACAAGTATCGGTATTCTGGTTCTCTATTTATTTGGTTTGTTTGCGCTTCTACCGTCAATGTAGTTACATAGTCTAAGAGGTAAAATGTTCCAACTTTAATATCATGAAGATTCATGACTCATGAAGTCACGAGGAATGTCAATTACTTTAAGTTCTAGGTGCAGTGATTAGTTATGTTTTCGGAAGATGTTGCACTACCTTTGTGCATTACAGGCTTTGCAACTGAGACATATTGAGAGGTTTGAGGGGAGATAGTATCTGCTATAGTGCCATAATTGACTTTTGTCACAAGTTATATTGTGTCGGCACCTGAAATAAGTTAACCAATAACTTTAAATTGCAGGTGTCTGGTGAGTGGCGAGTCTGGTGAGTTCGGTGACTAATGACTGTTGAGCCTGAATAGATAGGGAATATCTCACTGAGCAAGGTCATTATTTGGTGCTAGTTTTGTTAAGATTGATCCATGTCTAGCTATTGGTTCTTTTATCTCTTCTTGTTACTACCTCTACCTAGTTTGTAGTGTCAAATTTCATATTTTTTGTTTGTCCTGTTTGGATTGAAAATCTAGTTTTTAATACATATACATATTAAGTATTAGATTATGCAAAAGCCTTTTTTTTGTGATTGAAAAGTTTCAATTACATAAATTCTTGATGTCCGCTATTCCCTAAATTTGACAATAGTACTGAGAGTCTGAGACAGATGGAGTATTTGTGAAAAGTTCACTGGGTCCTTCACTTTGATACATAGCACCTGTCTTGATTATTTGCTTGTTTATTTCAAACTTTATGTTTTTCCTTTCACAGTGACTGGGACACTAAAGGGATATGACCAGTTGCTGAACCTTGTGCTGGATGAAGCTGTTGAATATCTGAGAGGTATGGTATTCACTGCTAATTTGTTTCTAATATGCTTGTAAATAGTACAAATCCTGGTCTCATGTTGACTTGCCAGGGAAATTACATTACAGTTTCTGTTGCTGATTTTTGGCGAGTTGATTCTAGAGTTCAGGCAAAGAAAAATCATTTCTTCGATTTCAAATGGTTGTTGTTGTGGCTATAAAGTTGCATGCATTACAAGTTACGGTTTATTGAAACTAGAGTGGACAGGATTATTGTTGCATATAAGTAATTTCTCTAGACCTTGTGTTAGTATCCAACCTTTCTTTACTTATATTTTGCTAATCTAAAGCTTTTTAGGACTTTTTTAATAGTTTTCTAGGATTTAGATAGAATTATTATGTTTCTTTCAATCCAGCGTTTACTGACGTCTTTAGCTAATTCAAAACAAACCTTGTCAGGGGTATGGACCAATACACCTCATCAGAATTTGATTTGCTTAATTACTATTTACTAGCGTTGTTGTAAGCCTTTATAGTTGTTCATTTCCGATGGAGCCAAAGATTCATTTGTTCTTTTGGCTGTGGGATGTGATGGACTAAATCAAAATGGCTCTTAATACCTCTTCGCTTCCTTTCCATGAAGTAGAAGATGGTCGTCCCGTTGTTGTCCCGTTATCGCTTTTGGGTCAATTGGAAACAACCTCTCTGCAATTGCAGGGGTAAGGTTGCGTACGTCCGACCCCCCCTTACCCCGCTTCTTGCGGGAGCCTCTTTGAGGCAATGGGGTAATGATAATGATAATGTTGTAAGCCTTTATAGATATTGTGTTGTCGCTCGTTCTTAAGCTTTTCAGTTACATTCTCGTCGTCTGCCCCGCTTGTGCCTGTTGTGCACACACAAGCGCCTCGATGGACCCTCAACCCTTGCTCTTGTCGCCAAAAGGCAAGAGTGCCCATTCCGAATCAAGCACCCGCTCATGCCCCACAAGCCTTGAGATTCACTTTCCGTACAAGGCTTGCACCCTTGCCGCCCCATAAGCAAGGGCATGATGTATGATACGGTGTCAAAACACTCGGACCGTAACACCTTGCCTATGGTAGTATCGGTGCGGCTGGTGGTGGTTCTACTTGCAATTTGCTTATTCTTCACCCGATGAACTTGTTTTGGTGCCAAGTTTGTGTAATACTGGTGCTTTCATAGTGGATAATGGAGTATTAGACCTGCTTTGACTTGTAAATTTGTAATGGTGGCATTTTTTCGCGGAGTCAAAAAGTCGATACATAGATGAAAGAGCCTTATTACTGATAATCTCCTCTGAGCAACGTCTTTCTGTGTTGATTGCACTTCATTTCTTCTGGATTTGATTGTTTTGTGCTGTCCATTCTTGGTTGATTGCTTGATGATAATTTGGTGATTTATTTATGGTGTATTGGAGTTGTATTAATGTTCTGCCGTATTGAATATCTAGTGACGCTGTTGGTAGCTTATGTTTTATCATTTAGGTCGATAAAGTTTATGAGGATGTACATGTGTAACTTTGGTGAAATGTTATTGCAGATGCTGATGACCCGCTGAAGACTACTGACCAGACTAGACGCCTTGGCTTAATTGTATGTTCCTTGTTCCAAATCTCTAAAACTTTGTATTTTCATGTTGGGATTTCTTGCTTTAGGCGTAGATAAAAAACTGGTAGTGTTCGGAGGTTTAGAATTCCACACAATGGTACATGAGGAACCACATACCTCAGTTTAATCTGAAGGCTGAAATAGATGTCATTTGATTTTGGATAATGTCAAAATATATTAGGGATTGTCTTTGTCATAAGTAACTGTACCCTCAGAGAAGACATTGATTACCATTCTAATGATTATGGAATATTGTTCGTTATCCGCCTACATATTAAGGCCTAACCTTAGCACCCAAAAAAACAATACGGGCCTGGGCCCAGCACAAAAAAAGCCCGGCCTGGCCTTTCATGTAGAACTGACCCACGACCACCAGACCCGTCCCAACACGAAAAAGCCCAGCCCGGCACAAACACGAAAAAAATCCGGCCCGGCACAAGCACGAAGTCATGGGCCGGGCTTGAGCCACATTTTTTGGAAAAAGCACGATAAGGAAAGGCACAACAAAGCACACCAAATTTAGTTAGAGGCACAACGGCCCGACCCGGCCAAACACGACAGTACATGGGCTTGGGCCATGTTTTGAACTTCGCAGCCCGGTCCAGCCAGATGGACTTGGGCTTGGCCTGCCCGGCCCGGGCCACAACCATCTTTATCAAGGCCTAGCCTCACCTTTAAGCCCTTGACTCTGTTATGTAAGTCACATAATACAGTTGTATATTTCACTGTATTCGAACTATGGACTGATATGGAGTTGCACATTACTGTTGCAGGTTTGTAGAGGAACAGCCGTAATGCTGGTTTCACCAACTGACGGTACTGACGAGATTGCAAACCCTTTTGTTCAGCCAGACGGTGCTTAGGTCTTGTTTGGCAACAATGCCTTTAATCTATTGACATGGTTTAGATGTTAATTAGACTTGGACATATTTCTAAATGTAACGCAGTAATTGTAAGATTAAGTGTATGCACCCTGAAAAAGTGAATATTTGGTGTACTGAAAAGTTGCTGGTTTCATGATCCATCCTTCTCTTGGCAAAGAAATTGTAGAAACACTAATCAAGTGTTCTGAATTGTTAGGCAAAACATTCCCCTTAGGTTATTTTTTGGCTTTTGTAGCATCACCTTCAATAAGGAGTTAATGAAGTTTATTACTTTACATGATAAAAGGCAAATGATAAATCGAAGGAATAATTTCACTTCTTTCAAGGAAATCAACTTTGAAAAATATGGATTTTCTTGGAAGAAGTAAAATTCTTCCTTGGATTTATCAACTCCTAAGATAAAACAACCAGATAATCAATTACTGTACATTTAATACCCTTGGTGTGTTAATGAGCCACTCTGTCATCAAGCTTAGGTTGCTCTACTTGCTCGGGTTAGGGTTGTAATATATTGAGCTCAAATCTAGTATCTTAAACAAAGTATGATGTATGATGATGTTAGTGAATTATTCTGACACGAATAAAGAATGTCTTTGAATGAATCATTTGCCATCTTCATTCAAGCGCTTATAAATAAGCTTACTAGATGAAATTTAGACGGTAGATTAAGGTGTACAAATGTACAATCCTCCATCTGCTTACAAAATTACTTAGTTTATCGGAGATGAGAGTCTACATTTTCCCAATTTCGAATTGCATTACGAGTAGAAACAAGGGACATTCAACTTAATCATCCTTAGAGTAAAAAAAACACGAAAAAAAAACACCTTTCAACATGAGTAAGTCAACCTACTCATCAAAGTCTCCTTTTGCAAATAAAAATATACTCCATTCGTCTCTTTTTGTTCTTTACGTTTTCCTTTTTGGGTATTTTAAAATGTTCTTTACATTTCATATTTCTCATATTCCCAATACCAGATTTTTGATAAAAGTGAAAACGTTATAAATAAACGTAATTTGTCTTTTTAAAATAAAAAAATAAAGGAATTTCAACCCACACTAATTAATTAATCGTTAAAACACGTGAAAAATAAAAACGTAAAAAAACAAAAAGAGACGGAAGGAGTAAAAAAAATTAAAGAATGAGTCAACGTCAGAGACCTCAGGTTGACTTTAACCTTTAAATGGGCCTGATGTAAACAAAATTCAATCTCGAGTATGAGTTTTAAATCTCAAATAAACGAAACTCGATCATTCGGGTTTTAGCAGTCTGGGACGGTGTGGGACCCAATCTTCCCCGTCTTTATTGTCGTCTCCAGAATCAAGCGTTCTCTCAACTCCGCCGCAAAACACACGAATTTATCATCACAATTTATCATACTGTACAGAATCACAGACTTCCCGAAATTCATAGCATTAGCATTTATCTGTTTCCAATTGTATACTTTTTCACACAAAAAATCCCAGTTTTGATTCATTTATTGTTTATTCTTTAAATTTTGTGTAGTTTTTCTTGATCTTGCTGTTGAATTTTCTGGTGTTGTAATTTTGATAAAATAATGAGGAGAAATAGGCAAAAGAAGCAGAATTTCTCGCAACGCGGCCGAGAAAAAGATGATTGGACTGTAAAGCCTTTAAGTGATTCTCCCTTAAAAGTAGTTGATCATCATCAAGATGATGTTGAACATCCCCAAACCTCAAATTTCATGCCCTCTGATGGTATTAAAGTCAAGTGGGTATCGAAAAATCGGGTTTCCGATGCCAAAAACTCGGGTTCTGAGCCGGAATTTGAGGTGGGTGAGCTCGATTCCGGGCCAAAATCTGAGGTGGCTGAGTCCAGTTCAGCAGCGACTGAAGGTGGGAAAAGGTTGGATGAGAGAGAAAGTGAGGCAGGAGAGAGAATTTGTGGAATTGGGGAAAAAGTGTTGGTGGGAATTAGTGAAGGTTCTGAGTTGAGTAAAGAAGGTAATGGCGTTGACGATGTTGTTAGAAGATTGGAAGAGTTGCAATTTGAGGCTGAAGAAGTAGGAATTTCTGAAGAACAGATTAAAATTAATGATCAAGCTCAAGAGGATGAGGTAACTTTTGGTTAATTAAATTCATAGTATTTACTTTTTGGTGTTTAGTGTTCTTTTTGATGATGGAAATCATGTACTCTGTATATGTTAATTGTTTGTTTCTCTGTGAAAGTTTGCAATTTTGATGACAAGATTAGTATTGGTTGTAGAGTGTTGTAACAAATTATTGTTTGGTAATTGGAGAATTCAGTTTTTCTGGCAGCTTGGGTAGATTGTTGGCGGAGTATAGTTGTAGTAATGTTAGAAGCACTATGAAGCTATAGTAATGTTAGAAGCACTATGAAGCTATAGTAATGTTAGAAGCACTATGAAGCTATAGTATAGTTGTAGTAATGTTAGAAGCACTATGACCTAAACCTAAAGTTGGCTTGTATGGTGATAACTTGATAACTTGATTAAGCTATATGAAGCTTGTAAGTGACTAACAAGCTTGATATGGTTGATGAGCTTCACATTATATTATTAGGCACTATTGGCATGAATATTCGAGATGAGCATAATAAGTTAATAACATTGTATTTGTACTCTTATTGCACCTTTGACTGCACGACCCGGCATTTGCAATCTATTTGTATTGTTCAAATTGTTAACAACATAAAGAAATTTGAAGCAATGTTAGAAGCACTGCCATTCACTTTTTATCTGTCTAAGAGATGGAGGGACAAACACCTTTGATGTGCTCTCCGTCAAGCATAGAGATGTCCGAGTCACCAACCAATATGAATTTGGAGGGTAAGTTACAGGAGTATTTGATCCAAAGTGTTGGGGCTTCCTAGTCACTATCCGAATGAGTTTGGAGGGTAAGTTAGGAGTAGGGGTGTGCAAAAATTGGTCCGGACCGAAAAAATGGACCGGACCGACCCAGACCGGACCAGACCGGACCAAAGACAATCGGTCCGGTCATCGGGTCGAGAAATATCAATTTCCGGTCTTCGGTCCGGTCCGGTCCGGTCCAAAACCCGATTTTGGACCGGACCGATTTTTTCTTAATAAAATATAATAAAAAATACTTAAAAAGCTAATTCTCTCCTTTAATATGTTGTAAATATTATTATATTGTGATATGTTTTATTTTAGCTTCCAAAAAAGGCCTTAAAAAATTGATTTTTTTATATATATTTTTTCTTTTTTACCATAATTTTTAGAAAAATAAAAAAATAAATAGAAAAAGGTCTACAACCGGTCCAAATCGGTCCGGTCCGGGTTTTGGACCGATTTTATCGGTCCGGTCCGGGTTCGGTCCAAGCATAATCGGTCCGGTCTTTGGGTCTCAAATTATCAAATTTCGGTCTTCGGTCCGGTCCGGGTCGGTCCGGTCCGGTCCGGGTTTGGACCGATGAACACCCCTAGTTAGGAGTATTTGTCCCGAAGTTGTTCTAAATGGCGAATTTAGGTCCTTTTTATGGTTAGAAAAGGGTAAAAGATGGTGCGAAGAACTATCTTGATGTCCATATAATTGAAGAGTGAAACTTCAATTGTGTATACGTTATAGTTATGCGGTTATACTGTCACTGCTACTTAGGTGTACAACTAGGTATAAGTACTAATGAGAGGGAGCTTGAGGGTTATACGGGGAAATGTGAGATGATGGATTGGTGTTGTTAGTGAGACAGTTTTCCTCGTAGGCTTAAAGTAAGAACCTTGTGTGCAGTCTATTGTTGTATAAACCATAGCTTTCATATGTTTCACAAACATAGAAGACCAGGAATTCACTATGTGTATCAGCTTCATCTACAGTGATGATTAGTCAAATGCAGTTTATCCCAAGGTACTTGCGGCATGCCTTTTGCAGGGGTTTTAATCCTGCTGAAGTATACTTGATTGTGATATTGTGTAAATGGTCATAGTTGATCCAACATCAATGTATATTGGTTTTTACTGGCCTGTTATCAGCTGGAATCAGCCACTTGTTAGCCATATTGACTGTGTCAGACTATATGAATTTGCAGCTAAGGCCGCTTATGATACAGGAAATATGAGCAGGGCAATCTGGAAAGATGATAGTACGGTCTGTTTAGTCTCGTGTCTACAGTAATTTACAATCTTGCCCCCCTGGGTGCTTCATTAATTGCGCTTTGTTTTAAGCTTGTAACGAAAGTTGTCTGGAATCCTTTTCTTTTTCAAGAGCTATGCTGTTATATGCATCATTGCATTATTGTGATACTTTTGTGGCTTTGTTATTCTTCATATGAATAATCTTAGTTTCAACTACGTCAATCATGCATCTTGCTTTGGTTGGCCTTATACTTAATATCTCGTCCTGTACTTAGGCTCTAGGTGCCGTTTTGTCTCACTGCAACTCAGGCCTCCTAAAACAATGGACTTAAGTCTCCCTTAAAAAAGTGTTCTTGGAAAGTGTATGTGCACTATTTGGAATTGTTTAACCTTCTCTACTTTTGATGTTTTTGTTTTCTTTTCATTCTTAAGAGTGAATATGTCCTTTGTTCCTTCCTTGAGCTGTTCTAAAGAAGTTTATCATACAAGACCGGCTTCTGATAGACATTAAATAATAAGGCACATTTCTCTCATTGTACTAGAAAATACGATACCTTTTATAAAGTTATGTTTCTAGAAGGAAGCCACTTCTTAAATAGTCCTTTTAATTATATCTTACAAATCATCTGCTAAACTTTGTCAGTTGCTTGCCATGGAGTCCATATATGGAGATAATGTCTATGTCCTTGAAAAGCGACGGGGCTTACGTTCTTTCCAGGTTAGGTTTCTTCAGAAACCCTAATAAAGTGAATATTATGCACTAATAACAATGCATATATAGTTAATGTCCTTTTGTTCTTTCTTAGATTCATATACATATTGAACTTCCCGGTGCATATTCTGTATCAGCAAAACTAAAGGAAGATACTCTTGCTAACTCCAAAGTGTGCGACTCAGATGACTTCTTATATACTTTCAAAGTCCAGTATCTTCCACCTATTATATTGACCTGTTTGTTGCCTAAATCGTACCCAAGTCATTGCCCACCTTCTTTCACAATCTCAGTTCAATGGTTGCATGAATCTAGAATTTCCAAGCTTTGCTCAATGCTGGATTTATTGTGGAATGAGCAAGCAGGGCAAGAGATTCTCTACCAGTGGGTGGAATGGCTACATAGTTCTTCTCTTTCATACCTTGGTTCTGATGAAGAACTTCTGCTTGGACCATACAATGTGAAAAGTGTTCCAGATAGGCGTGCTTTCTCTGGAAGTCTTTCTCCTGACATTGATATTCCTTCAATGAGGAGTTACAATGAAGAGAGAGTACATGAGAACTTCCTTAGCGGTTGTCATGAATGTTGCATCTGTTTCAGCGAATATGCCGGTATGGTTAACTCTTCCAAATTTTGCAATCTGATTTTATAACTCACATTCACAATATGAGTCTAGTAGACAAATGCTCTTAAAATGGTTGTTTATTGACATCTGCTTGCATCTTGTGGCCGTCTTCATGAACTTTAAAGAATCTAAACCATTTGTTTCCTCCTTTTTTAAGCACCAGTTGTTGACGAGTCCATTCCCATCCATATTGTTTAATTAAAGCTTATCATAACCAAGATCTCTTTTTTCTCATAATGTCATTTTTTAACAAGTAAAAGCACTTCCAGACTTTCAGTTCAAAACAAAAATAAATTACAGCTTAAAAAATATGCACATTAGGATCCAAAAAGTTGCTCATGTTTTACTACTTTGAAGTTATTAGACCTAATATGACCCTCAGTTGATTTCCATTTTCCAATATGGGTCTGAGACCTAAGTTGACAACTTAGCTAGTGACCATCAACATTTCAAGTTTTCGACCTTAATTGTCAAAATAGTGATCATTTTTATTGTTAAGTTATGTCATTGCTTAGTTGAAAGTTGTGATATTCTAGAAAAAGTCATAAAAAGTACTCTCTCTAGTCTCCGCCATATAACGATAGGCTATATTTCTACTGTAGACTGTTCTAAAAACAGTATTCCACTTTCAAAATTTAGTAAGTTGAACTTTTCCATATTTCCCTTAATATACCCATATCTCGTTCTTTCTTCCAGGGACAGAATTTTTAAGATTGCCATGTCATCACTTCTTTTGTGTAAAATGCATGACAACTTATGCTGATGTGCACGTGAAGGAAGGCACAGTAAACAAGCTGCAGTGTCCGAGTACTAAATGCGGTGGTATGATCCCCCCTGGTTTATTAAAACGGCTGTTGGGTGATGAAGAATTTCAACGTTGGGAATCATTGGTGTTACAAAAATCCCTTGATGCAATGCCTGATGTAGCTTATTGCCCCAGATGTGAAACACCATGTCTAGAAGATGATGACCAGCATGCTCAATGCTCAAAGTGCTTCTTTAGCTTCTGCTCTCTTTGCAGGGAAAAACGCCACGTGGGGATCGCATGCATGACTCCAGAGATGAAGCTAAAATTTCTCGAGGTAAGCTTTTAAGATAACGTTCTATATAATAATATTTAGCGTGTTTACAGTCTTTTTTTTTTTGAGATTCACATATACAATCCTTTATGCAGGTTGTTTGTCTAGAACTTGTAACTAGGGTTATTATAACTTCATATTAGCATCTTTAACTATGAAAGCATCAACATTAGTGTTCTCCCAGTTTGGTCTTAAGAAACAACATTGTGCTTTTAAATTCTGAAGCCAAGCCATTACATGGCGGATTTAGGGGATGTTTACCTCATACCGAGTGGAATCAAGTCAAATAACTCTTGCAGTCCCTCAGAAATCAGAATAGCCAAATGTCTTCCTTTTTTCTGTTGGATAATTTAGCATTTCTATTCCTTTTTTTGAGGTAAGGTAAACATATAAGGAATCACTAATTCAATCTAATTTACCCATTATGCTAAATTCGGTAAAAGGATTTTGTATTCCTTCAAAAAATGGATTTTGTATTCCTTCAAAAAATAAACATTGTGGCCTTGTAAAGGAATAAGCTTGAGAGGTGAAATGTTGAGAAATTGTAAATGCTCAACAAAAAAGAAATGCGAGTCTCATTACCTTCCTTATTCATATCACACGTGGGCTAATTATCTGAGCAATTCACTTGATTGCGTTGTTGTATTACATTATATTCATAGAAAGGAACTCTTGATCCTTGTACTTTGGTGCTTCAGCTTTCTATTTGAAAAGTTAAAATGAATGTTTTCATGTTTACAAGTTTATGCATGCAGGAGCGCCAAAATTCATCTCTTATTAAGGATGAACAAAGACGCAAGGAGCTTGATATGATTAATGAACTTCGTAGTGTGAAGGAAATACTCCGTGATGCCAAGCAATGCCCTAATTGTAAGATAGCTATTTCTAGAACTGAAGGTTGCAACAAGATGGTGTGCACACAATGTGGGAAGTACTTTTGCTACCGTTGCAGCAAAGCAATTAGTGGATATGAACATTTCAGGTTTTTAGTTTATTCAAGAACATTTAAAATAATTTTGATAATATTTATCATGTAAAATTTCACGCAACTGACACTTCTCTGCTATTCGAAGGGAGGAGGGAGGGTGTCAACTTTTTCCACAAGAAGCAATTGTGCAGTGGGAAGAGCAAGTTAATGCCCGCCAAGTTCTGGGTCAGATTCAGGCTCAAATGTTTGCTGCAAATGCCCGGCCTTGTCCTGGCTGTAAGCAATTGAATGCTAAGGTGAGTCTTATACTTATTTAATCATGGATAGTTCCTTCATGGTAAAATATTTTCATGTATTCATGTACATAACCGATTTATTGAAACAAAACTGTAGCTATCAAAGTTACTACAAATATGATACTCAACAACAACTACGATGAATAATTGGCCAACTAGGGTAACTGTTAAAGCTCCGTTCTATTACCTTATTTCCACTTATATCAGGAAAAATAAGTTCGGATAAGTTCAGATAAATTCAGATAAGATAAGTTCAGATAAGATAAGTTCAGGAAAAATAAGGGTTGACTAAGTACAATTTATAACTAAAGTTTTGATAAGGTTTAATAAGTTCAGATAAGTTCATATAAGATAAATTCAGAAAAAATAAGTGAAAATCTGGTGAATAGAACGCACCCTAAATATGGGGCAAAATGCGCCAACCACTATTTATATGTATTTTTCATTAACACTTAGATGTTCTCTTTCTCTTTTTGACAGATGGGAAACAATAATCACATCTTCTGCTGGGCATGCCAAAACCACTACTGCTACCTTTGCAGAAAGATGGTGCGGCGTAGCTCTGAGCATTATGGACCCAAAGGCTGTAAACAGCATTCAGAAGGATAGAGGAACGGAATACAGAGAAAGAATACAAGAACCTGCCTACCTTGAGGTCAGGTTAGAGTTTCTTCTCCCTCTGATAGGGAAAGTAGTACAGTCTGGGTAAATCTTTTTCATACATTGAGCTCTCTGTTCAATGTGGAATTCCTGAGCTATATTGGATTAAATGGTTTTCTCTTTAAAGAAGTGTTTCCAATGTTGATTAGTGTGCTTTACCACACTAGATGAGTTAGCTACAGACTGTTTTAAACAGACAATAATTAGAGTCTCTTGGTATTTATTTCTATCTGGAACAATTTTTATTCATATTCAGTTACATAGAATGACTTGAAATAGAAAGACATGAAGGAGTTGGAATTAACTTGAACAGAAATGTTTCCAGTTTTACCAATTTTATTCTAGAATCTGGATCATTGGCGTAACATGTTACATGCCCCTTTGGGATACCTTCTTTATTAGTCCATATCTGTTGTACTCAGTTGCAGCAGTCATGAACTCTTCATCTGATTCAAGAGCCCTCATTGAATTAGGTGGTAGACATATCTCTAAATCCACACTCCCGCCCCCTTCATAACCTGGGTAAGCGGTCACTTTGCCAACAAATTTGTTTGCATACCCACTACGAACTGCAACAGCTTTCCCAAGACCAAATTCATTTCCATACATATCAAATCTTGGTGAGCTTCCCATCATCACACTGTAAGGATCAAACATTTTGCATGGCTGGTAAACAAAAGGAGATTGGAGCCATCCATTGATGAAATCATGCACTGTTTTGTCACTGTGGTTTACAACTGACTGGTGCAACAATGACGCTGCCCACCCTAAGTTGTGTCCAAGTAGTTCACCAGCAGTAGTAGTGGTTACTATTGCAGTAACACAATTACCTATAGGGGTGAGCAAAAAGTCAGGGTAGGTGAGCAAAAAGTCAGGGTATCCTGAATCGAAACCGTAACCTGTTGTGCAGATTCCGGTTCCGGGTAACAAATTTGGGAACCTGTTGCAACAGGTTCCGGTTCTCATTACCCTGTACACACCAATTCTAACATGGAGTACCCAAAATAAGGTACCAGACCATATAAAAATGTTTCATATGCCCAAAAAACCAAACCATAAAGTAGATAATTTTTCCAATAAAATAGCAATAATTTATTTAAATTTTTAAAATGACAGGGTGCCCTGAATAGGAACCTGTTGCAACAGGTTCCGGTTCCTGTTCCTGGAATTCTGGAATTTTAACAGGGTACCCTATTGTGCTCACCCCTAACACTTACCTACATATTCGGGAAGCAGAGGAGGATCTAATCTATGCCTGTTGTTGCTAGCAATTCTGCAACTTGTGATCTGATCTTCAGATAAGCAGTTTGCTCTCACAATTGATCTCCACACAAGTGCAGAGAGGCTCTGAAAGGAAGAAATGTTGTTGCAGGTGTTGCTGCTTTCTTTGTTGGCCTTTGCTTTTATTCTTGCTATAGAAACTTTAGAGAAATGAAAGATTCTTTCTTTGAGTTGATCTGTTTCAAACCTGCTTACAAATTCATTTGGGTGGGTAAAGGGAAGTTGAACGATTGGGCCATACCCGTCAGGAAACCAACGTTCATGAATGGGAAGACGTGAAACAAGAAGCTGCTTATAATTATTAGCTCTATGTATTTCTGACCATAATTTCCAGAAATGCCAATATGAGGTTCCATCCACTATCGCATGGTTCATGGAACAGCCAATAAAAACCCCATCTACAAGCTCAGTGACCTGAACCGATAACAGAGGCAGTTCATGACCATCATGGTTAATGGCTCGATCATGGTCAAACAATGACTGAACCACCACAGGAACCTCTTTCGGTGACAGAATCTCAGATACGGTCATATTTAACGTAGCATATATAAACCTAGCTCCATCACCCTTGTTGCAGTCTACATAGACTAAGCTTTCATGCTGATTTTTGTTGATACGTGTGGCGAGTCGGCCTGCGAGTGGGTAAAAATGAACTAGGGTAAGTGAAAGAGACTCTTTCAGACTTTGAAGGTGTTTATTTACTGAGAATTCTTGATTATTGAAATGTGATGGTTTGATGAATAGAAGACCCTTTTGGATGTAATGAAAACAGAGCATAGCTAAATCCATAGGAGCTAAGTAGTATGGCTGATTTGCTTCATGCACCTTGTACTTTGGTTTTATGAAGCATTCTGAGATTTGTTTGACAGTTTCTGATGAACTCATCTTTCTGTTTCTGGAATTATAGAACTCCCTGACTTTTTGTATTTGGTTTGATTTAGTTTTTAATATATGCATCATAAAAAAAAGAGAAAATCAGTGGGCAAAAAGGGTTTAAAATACTAAAGTATAAAAGGGAATTATAAGATGACAACTATTACTAGTATCTGATAATGATGCACTGAAAGGAAAATGTAGAAACAGACTTTGAAAGAAAAGATTAGTTACCTATAGCAAATGCGTGTACGGTCATGACTAATCTAGATTATTGGAATAAGATAATATTTGTTTATCGTATGACAACTATTATTACTAGTATTTGATAATACGAAAATGATAAAAGGTCGTAAGTCGTGTCACAATGATGACGTGACATGCTTATGTGTTATGATTTAAATTGGAAACTAAAATATTTAATTTATACTTCATGTTTTAAAAATATGGTAGGAAAATCTTAATATTCTAATTTGTTTCCATCTTTATCGAATACCTTATTTACATATTTTCATAGTAAAAATATTGCATTGATAGTAAAAGTATTCTGATGACGGATGACGCATAACCTATGTGACGCTTGTACGTACCAATTAAACTCCGACACGTAAGATTTCGACAACTAAATGTTGGCGCAACTTGTCACCTTTATAATGTTTGTTTATCGTATGACAACTATTACTAGTATTTGATAATAATGTACTTACTATTACCTCCGTTTTATTAAGTTCTTTACGTTTTGAAAAACGTGTCCAACAGTGAAAACTTTGATCATGAATTCTCACTATTATATCTATAAAAAATTTCATGAGATATCTTGTTAGATTTATCTCAAAATGTATTTTATAAATAGCAACTTTTAAAAACTTTGCCATACATAATTGAATTTATTAATGGTCAAATATTGCACTAGAATTTGTGTAAATAGTAAGTGTAAAGATCTTTTTGAAATGAAGCTAATAATAGCCGATGCATGTACGATCAAGAGTTCAAGACTAATCTAGATTATTTGAACAAGATAATGTTTGTTTATCGTATGACAACTATTACTAGTATTTGATAATGATATACTGAAAGGGAAATGTAGAACCAAGAGTCTAAAAGAAAGATTAGCTACTAGTTGCAAAATCATATACGTTCAAGACTAATCTAGATTATTGGAACAAGGAAATGTTTGTATTATCGTACGTGCGATAAAATATGAAGCAACTACTGTTGGAAGTTCTTAGTGAGAGAGTGCAAAGAAAATGTGTGGAAAGAGTGGAAATGTGAAAATTCCCACATGGAAAAACACCAATTTTATTTGTTGTTTATATTTGGGGACTTGAGTAAAACATTTGCTTATGAAAGCATAAGAGTGGCATGGGGAGAACACATAACACACGTGTACATGCGTCGGCTGTTTGGGTCGAGCTCAAGCCTTGGTTGGTTCTTGGTTTGCGGGAGTGGGGTGGGTTTTTGGTGGGCCGCGGGTTTATTCTTTTTGGTAAGAAGTTAACGGTTAGAAGAACTAATCCTTCTCTTCCGTTTTCCATAAAACACAATCACAAAAAATGTTATCTGAATTCTCTCTCAAGCTCTCAAATGTTCGTCTCTGGGCAAATATTCTGGTCTCCAATCGAGGCTTGTGATTGCACACAAACTTGGTATCGTGTTAACTTTGGAGGGCAACCGCAATTGTTCTACTGCATCGGAGGTAGCGCATAATTATCTTTTAGAGCAGTGGTTCGGCCACAGTGCGATAAATTGTTCAGTTTGTATATACGTAATACGTAGTATCTAGCTAAGTTGTTCTAATTTTATATTCCGTAGCTAACAATTACTTCGTATATGTCTATATACTCCTTTTCGATCCAATAATATCGCAACATGAGGAGTGACAAATTTTAATATATCGGGTAAAATATGGACGTGAACCACAAAAGCCATGTGAATTTCCTACAAAACCCATGCGGGTAAGAAAGGTTAGAGAATAACACTGAGAGTATTGAGTATTTGTAATGTAAAATGAAATATTGAATCTTTTCGAAAGGAAAAAATTCAGTATTTGTGAAATGTTGTTAAAACGTTACAATATTAAAGAAATGGATCAAGTACAATAAACTGGTTGAAAGAGCTTATCAGTTATCATAGTTGTCAACATGCCCAACCCAGCCCAGCCAAGTCCAGCCCAGCCCAACCCAACCCAGCCCAACCAAACAAGTTTGTGGTTTTGGCAGAATATTTGAAGCATGCTTTACCCAAGTTTTGAAAATTTTGGCCCAAATCTATTCTTTTTAATACGGAAATTAAGCAGCAGACCAACCAAAGCAGGCCCGATATGCCCTTACCAAAAACACTTTCCTAAAGTTTGGTTCAAAGTGAAATTGCTCATGGGAATTACTTCATTAATCAAATTCATGGAAATTTTCTAGAGTTATTTGGTTTGTAATGTGAGAAATAACTTTTCGTAGAAATTTCTACTTACCTGGGATTAGGTAACACATTTAAAACAAGGTTGTGGTCTTGGCAGAATATTTCCATGATTTCTTTGTTATTGCCGGTGAGGATGATGTGATGGCGGTAATGATAAAGACGGTGGCTGACAATGGTGATGGCGGGTGAGAGTGTGAGACAAGGCATTAATAGGTGAGGGCCCGAGTAAAGATGCCGTATGCCGGGCCAGACCCATGGGCCTAACGGACAGGGTCCAAGCTAGGCCCACTCTGCATAGTGACGGGCCGGGCTGAAAAAGTTTAAAACAGGGCCCGTGCCCACAGGCTTTGTGACGGGCCGGGTCAGGCCGTCGTGCCTAAGCCTTATTTTACTAAATTTAGCGTGCTTTGTCGTGTTGGGTCGAGTCACGCCGTGCTTTTAAAAAAAAATACGGTCCAGGCCCGGCCCATGACTGTGTGTCTGTGTCGTATTTCGGCCGGACCCGGCCCAAAGCCATTTTTAGGCCCGATAGGAGGCGGTGGGGTTTTATTTTGAAGGGTAAAATTGTATTTTCACTAATTAATGGAAGGCGTTTTCAGTAAACACGGCCACACGGGTATCAAATAAGAAAGTAAATTGTTTGGAAAAATTAACTTTAATTGGGGTCCAAGTACTACTTCTTAATTCTTATGCCCTTCGTTTTTTGCAGAGGAAGTTTAATATAGACGGAATTCAATCATCTTGAGTTCCAATTTTGCAGTCTGCTGCTAAAAGAATCAACATTTCTCGCAACGCTGCCGCCAAAAATACTAACCATTAATTATTTAAAATTTACCCCTTTTCTTAATTTAGTGTTTGCAGACTGCAGAGGGAGTTGATGTGTGCAAAATTACTTATTTTCTGTGTTTTATACCGTCAATAATGACGAAGATCCGGCAAAAGATGCATAATTTATCCCAAAATTGCCAAGAAAAAGATGATTGCTCTGTAAAACAACATAAAGAACAGCCCCAAACCTCTTCAACCTCCAATTGCATGCCCTCGAATGGAAGAAATTCCAAGTGGGTGTCAAAGAATCGGGTTTTCGGTGTCGAAAAGTCGGGTCTTGGGCCGGAATGTGAGGTGGGCGGGCCCAATTCTGGGGAGATAGGCTGTGGGTAAGAGTTGAATGAGAGAGAAAGTGAGGCAGGTGAGAGAAATTGTGGAGTTGAAGAGGAGACGATTGAAGGGTGTGAGTTGAGTAAAGAAGGTGGTGATGGTGTTGATGATTTTATTAGAAGATCGGAAGAGTTGTAGTTTGAGGCTGAAGAGGTTGAATTGTCTGAAGAACAGATTCAAATTAATGATCAAGTTCAAGAGGATGAGGTACATAATTTTCATGTTTGGTTGATTAATATTTTAATTTGTTTTGGTGTTTTAATGTGTTTTTGATAATTGGAATCTTGTACTTGTATATTGTTTATAGAAAATTAGCAATTTTGATCAGTTTGGTTTTTATTTGGGATGCGAATCAGCTACAAGGGCAATACAAATTACAAACGGAGGATACAATGATTCGTACCTGAGACCTTATCTTACATAGACCCTCAATTTTTTATCAGTATAGTGGAAATAGGAAAATTCTGGTTTTTAGTAATTTAAAGTGGAATGTAATGTAGATTATGATTGCAATATTGTTAAAAATACTTTCCTAAATTTGCTGCAAGTTCCATTATACACCCGGGTGTACCTAGAGCTAGTTCCATTATACACCCGGGTGTACCTAGAGCTAGTTCCATTATACACCCCGGGTGTACCTAGAGCTAGTCAAGTACTGGGACTTCCTAGTCACTAGACAATATGACTATGGAGGAAAAGTTATGACTTATGAGTATTTGACACAAAGTTGTTCTATATGTTGAAATTAGGCCTTCTTATGGTTATAGAAGGTTTAGAACATGGTGTAAAGAACTACCTTAGCTTGGTATCTGTATAACAGCTTCCATACTTAAACTGAGTGACACTCTAATCGTGTATGGTTTTCACTTGTGATTAGGTTACATCATAATTAAAGTTGTGTACTTGTGAGAAACTACATTGACTCAATTCCGCAGAGGCGCAGACTTGTTCTAATTATGTCTTGTGTATATCATCTGTTAAATTTGTCAGTTGCTTGCTATGGAGTCCATATATGGAGACAATGTCTATATCCTTGATAAACGACAAGGCTTGCGATCTTTCCAGGTTAAGTTTCTTCAGAAATTTCCTTAGATCGTGCACTATAACCTTAATATAAAGCTGATATCGAATTATTCTTTGCAGATCCACATAAACATTGAACTTCCTGATTCATATTCTGTATCAACAAAACTAAAGGAAGATGAATCCTTACAAACTTTTAAAGTCCAGTGTCTGTCACCAATTATATTGACATGTTTGTTACCTAGATCGTACCCAAGTCATTATCCACCTTCTTTCACAATCTCAGTTCAGTGGTTACATGAATCTGAAATTTCCCAGCTTTGTTCCATGCTTGATTTACTGTGGAATGAGCAACCAGGGCAAGAGATCCTGTATCGGTGGGTTGAATGGCTACCGAGTTCTTCTCTTCAACACCTTGGTTTTGATGAAGAACTTTCTATTGGACCGTACAATGTGGAAAGTGTGGAAAGTGTTTCAGATAGACGTTCTTTCTCTGGAAGTATTTCTCCTGACATTGATGTTGCTTCAATGAAGAGTTACAATTCAGAGAGACAACATGAGAACTTTCTCAACGGCTGTCATGAATGTTGCATCTGTTTCAGCGAATTTGCAGGTACCATAACTTAAATTCACATTGCTTTAGGTATATATTATGGTAATCGATCTATGACCTGATATTCTACTCTAGGCGGAAACACTAAGGGCTTGTTTGGTATAAATTTAGGAAAGGAAATGGAAAAATGTAATAAATAAATAAGGAGGGGAAAGAGTAATGTTAACTATTACCATTATAAGTTGTTTGATATACTTTGGGAAGAATCCCTTGTAACAAATAGGGATTGATGAGGGAAAGTTACCATAGGGTTGGGAGAGGTAACAAATAGTGGTAATGGACTAATGGTACCCATAGTAAAGGGATTGTGTTACCACACCTCTGGTACCAAACATTAGGTAATGGAAATAGTTAAGTGATTCCATTTCCATCACTTAAAAATACTATACCAAACATGCTCTATGCGTGTCTATGCATGTAATGATGGCCGTGGGCCGGACCGGGCTTCGGGCCGAGCCCGCCATGCCCCACTTTACATTGAGTCAGGCTGAAAAGTTAGGCCCGGTCCAAGCACATGGGCCGTCGTGCCTAATCCTAATTTTACTAAATTTAGCGTGCTTTGTCGTGTCGGGTCGAGTCGTGCTTTTTCCAAAAAAATGCGGCCTAGGCCCGGCCAACGGGCCATGACTTCGTGCCCATGCCGGGCTTTTTCGTGCCGGTGGTCAGGCCTCGGCCCGACCCACTGTCATCGTTATTTAATGTGTGTTAGTGTTGTAAGGCTTTCCTTCCTACTTATTGCTCAACATATCTCCTTTCTACCAGGAACAAAGTTCTTGAGACTGCCATGTGATCACTTCTTCTGTGTAAAATGCATGACGACTTATGCTGAAGTGCTTGTGAAGGAAGGCACAGTAAACAAGCTGCAGTGTCCCAATACTAAATGTGGTGGTATGATCCCCCCTGGTTTATTAAAACGACTACTGGGTGGTGAAGAATTTGATCGTTGGGAATCATTGATGTTACAGAAAACCCTTGACGCAATGCCTGATGTAGTTTATTGTCCCAGATGTGAAACGGCATGTCTAGAAGAAAAAGACCATCATGCTCAATGCTCAAAGTGCTTCTTTAGCTTCTGTTCACTTTGCAGGGAACGGCGTCATGTGGGGTTAGCATGCATGACACCGGAGATGAAGCTTAAATCCTTGGAGGTAATTTAAGACTTTTGGGATCCCGTTCTATACAACTTGTCCTCCGTTCTTATACTTTCTGGTAGTTGCTGGTTTATATCTAGTTTATCATGTGTAGTGAATAAAGTCTACCCTTTCCGTTTTCCACCTATGCCTTGTTTGGGATCTACATGCAGTCCTTTGTAGATTGTTAGTCTAGAACTTGCAACTAAACCTGTATTTGTCACTAAGGCAAAATACGAGGATCCACTTAGGCCTTGTTCTCTTCACCTGATCTGGTCTGATTTTTCTAGTTTATGGTCTGATCTGGTCTGATCTGGTCTGATTTTTGCTTTGTCTGGTATGATCTGATCTAATAAGCAATAAAAATAAGGTGAAGGAAATGAAGCCTTATTCAATTTATTCAATAATGAAAGAAGATTATAGAGCCTGGTAAAAGATTAATCTTGAAATGTACCGAGATTAATCTAGGCTCAACAAATGATTCATAAAAAAAAATGTGTTTTTCCTTGAAAAAAAATTAGCCTTCCTTATTTGCATCACATGTGGGTAGATTTTGTGAACAAGTCACTAGAAAATATTGTTGTATTATTGTCAAAGAAAGGAACTTCTGATCCTTGCACTCTGGTGTTTTAGCTTTCTAATTGAAAAGTATAAATGAATGTTCTTAGTTGTGAAGTTTATTAATGCAGGATCAGCCAATTTTTTCCCTTCTCAAGGAAAGTCAAAGACGTAAGCAGCGTATTGTGATGAATGAACTTCTCAGTGTGAAGGAAATACTCCGTGATGCCAAGCAATGCCCATCATGTAAGATAGCTATTACTAAAAACGGAGGTTGCAACCATATGGTTTGCCGTCAGTGTGGGCAGCGCTTTTGCTACGGCTGTGGCAGGTGGACTATGAAAATTTTCAGTTTTTCTAGTTAATTCAGGAACAATTAAGACGATTTTCTGTCTATATTTGATCTTGGAAATTTCACTCAACTTACAGTCTTTTTTATTTCAAGGTTGACCGGAATGTGTGATTGTCATCATTCTCCGGCTGAACCAGTGATTGAGCCGGAGCAAAACATGGCTCTCCAAGTCCGCCAAATCCTACGTGAGTTACAAGTTCAAATGGTACATGGAAATTCCCGGCCTTGTCCTTCTTGTAAGCAGTTCAAAGCTAAGGTGAGTCTTTACATTCAATAATGGTTTGCTCCATCGTGGTACGTGAATCTGATGATTAATACATAAGAGCATCTCCGATGGTAAGCTAATTTGACAATTAGCTTGTTATGCCACATAAGATTTCAAGCTATTTCACTGTCTAACTAATTTGTGCTCCAATGGCTAGCAACTAGCTTGTTATTTAAATTGGTCTCACTTGTCCAACTTGTCAATTAATTATTTGACAACTTTTGGGAGCTAGTTGTCAAGAAAATTTATTATTTTCACTCCAATGGTCTAGCTATTAGCTTGAAACTTTTATAAATTTCAAGTTAGTCCGTAGCTACAACTATTGGAGATGCTCTAATACACCAGTTAATCTGAAATAAAATCGTTGCAATAAATCAATGTTAAAGAAACATAATACACAACAGCCTCCTCTACAACGAACTCATTAGAGCAGGAGTTCTTGACTAAATATCATTACTGTGTCTAAAGAGGCAAACTGTATCAAGCATTATTTACAGAGTTTATCTCTTTTGCATTCACGAATAGATGCTCATTTTTTGTGTTTTTGACAGGTTGGAAACAATAATCATATCTTTTGCTGGGCATGTCAAAACCACTATTGCTACCTTTGCAGAAAGATGGTGCGGCGTAGCTCTGAGCATTATGGACCCAAAGGCTGTAAACAGCATTCAGAGGGATAGATAAACGGAACACATGCAGAGAGAGAATACAAGAACTCGTGAGTTGAGTTTCTGGATTTCTAGAGTTTCAGGCAAATGAAATGTGAGTCGTGTTTTTCTTGTTAATTTTAGATTTCAATCTGGATGCAATTACCACTTTTGGCATGCCATTTTAGTCTGCTGAAAGGTGGAAGTGTGTTTTGGCTTTTCTCAGATCATAATTCTCAGTCGTTGTTGGATAAACAATGGCCGCCCGCCTTTGAACTAATCACAACCTAGAATTGTTCTTCTTCTGCTGTTTTATTTTATTCTGGTCATTTTGTTTCACATTAGACACTTGCAATTTGCAATATGCTACTGGTATTATAAATCAGCACTAGTATTTCATAGAGTAGCTTGGTCCAGGCTTTCATAGAGTATTTTAAAAGAATCATAATCAACTTATTAGTTTCTTCATTCCATAATGATGTTCCACTGTTTACTTTTTAAGTTTGTCAATGCACATTTCGTATCATTCATATCTCTAATTATACATAAGCAAAAATTATAAAATTTTGATATTATTAAAGTACTTATTGAGACGAATCAAATAAGAGTTTTTTTTATTATGCATTGGACATAATTTAGAAGATTCTTTTCATTTACGAATAGTGTCAAAATTCTAAACCAAAACATCATTATGGAACGGACTGAGTATCACTTTCCCTACATTTTGGCATACCTATGCCATTTCAGATAATTAATGTTCGTGCTTCGTAGCTGAAAAACCTAGAGTTACATTAGAATACATGAGAGAACAAATTGATTATATCATTATACAGACATGAAAAGTGTAGATGAACTATACATAACTTTTATTTCTAAGTAAGGATTTTGGTGCTTCACCAGATCACTACCAACTCTGTTTTTGCAAAACAGAGTTCATGTGAATACTCCACAACCTTTGGTATTGATTTATTCTATAATTCGGTACCCTTTAAGAAACAATGAGACATTATCCATAAACTCCTGATCTAATTCAAGAGCTTCCATAGAATCCGGAGTTAAACATATTTCCAAATCCACACTTCCACCTCCTTCATATCCAGGATAACAAGTCACCTTTCCAACAAATTTGTCTGCGTACCCCCTACGAACAGCTACTGCCTTTCCTAGTCCAAATTCTTTTCCATACATGTCAAATCTTGGAGAACTTCCCATCATTACACTGTAAGAATCCGTCAGTTTTTCGAGCTTGAAAATATCAGGCGATTTCAGCCACCGGTTGATAAAATCACGCACTACTTTGTCGCCATGGTTTATCACTGACTGGTGCAGCAGTGATGCTGCCCACCCTAAATCATGTTCAAGTAGTTCACCAACTGTTGTAGTTGTTTTCAACGCGCTTATACAGTTACCAAAATACTCTTTTGGCAAAGGTGGATGTAGTCTGTGTCTGTTATTGGTTGTTAATCTGCAATTAGTGACTTGATTATGAGGTAGATTGAGAGCTCGAATGATTGATCGCCAGTAGAGTGCTGATAAGGCCTGAAAAGAAGAGATCTTTCTTGTAGTAGTATTATTATTGTGAGTTTCTTCATTTGCCTTTGATTTTAGTCTTGCTATAGACTCGGATGAGAAATGGAAGATTCTGACTCTGAGTTGATCAGGTGTTTCATGTAGGCTAACAACAAAGTCATCTGGTTGGGTAAACGGGAGGAAAATGGGTGGGCCATATCCGTCAGGGAACCACCGGTCATGGATTGGCATACGTAAAACAGGAACTGATTCTTCGAGCTTTGCTTTATGAGTCTCGGACCAGACATTCCAGAAATGCCAGTATGAAGTCCCATCTCCAAGAGCATGATTCATGGAGCAGCCAATGAAAACCCCATCTAGGAGCTCAGTAACTTTAATCGTCAACAAAGACCTGTAATTAGGGGTGAGCAAAAAGTCAGGGTACCCTGAATTGCAAGCATTTTGGGCATAACGCATTTTTTTTATGGTCCGGTTCCTTATTTTGGGTATTCCACTTTAGAATTAGTGTGTACAGGGTAACAAAAATGTTACCCGGAACCAGAACCTGCACATTAAACATGACCAAATTTGTTGCAACAGGTTTTGGTTCCGGTTCTCATTTTCAGGAACCTGTTGCAACAGGTTCCGGTTCCCATTTTAAGGAACATGTTGCAACAGATTCTGGTAACAGGTACCTGTTATGCTCACCTTACCTGTAATGGCCGTCATAGTTAACAGCCCCGTCATGGTCAAAAAACGACTGGACAACTTCAGGAACATCAGTTGGTAAAAGTATGTCGGATATGGTCATATCTAACGTAGCATGGATGAACCTCGCACCAGGACCCTTGTTACAGTCGACAAAGACCAAGCACTTTTGTCCCTCTTCTTCATCTGTTTGTGTTTCAAGATGACCTGCCAATGGGTAGAAATGGACAAGGGTGAGGGAAAGAGATTTCTTGAGACATTGAAGGAGTTCGTGTATGGAGAATTGTTCATCGCCTAAGTTTGATGGTTTGGTGAAGAGAAGACCCTGTTGGATGTAATGCGCAAAGAGCATGGCTAAATCCACAGGACCCAAGTAGTATGGCTGTTTGGCTTCATGTACCTCATACTTTGGTTTGATGAAGCATTCTGAGATGTGTTTTAACAGTTGAATTCATCTTCGGGTTTTTGGAATTTTAGGGTAATGGTATTTGAGTACCTTATTCAAACATAAGTTTAAGGGTGGCAAAAGTTGCCTTCAACAAATCACACTTTATAATTAAGTTTTGTGCTGCTGCATATTTTCCCCGGCCTGGCTTAAATTATAAATTCTGGTGACATGTTTTTAGTGAAGTGTATACTTAAAAGTTAAAATACTACGAGCATATACCTACGTTTTGAACCAATATAAGTTGGTGGAGAACTCACCTTGTGACTTGGAGGTCACACAGTCGAGCCCCCATAAATTGCAAAATATTTGGAGTGGCTCAAGCGTAGAGTTATATAACTGGTCTGGCTAACATGTGATAGGTGCTGAATTGAATTAGAGCCTCTTCTTCTTACCTACTAAAAATAAAAAATTTGCTAGGTTTTGCTACGTTCAGGATACGCTGAATTTAGAAGGCCTTCCGCTAGTGGAAAGGTTAATATTTATTGAATTATAAATATGGCAATAAGCATAATGACATGCCTGTATCGTCTGCTTGTATGGGAAGCGTGTTGTTTTAGCTTATCTTTGGTCATAATTCTTGCTATTGTTGGATAAACAATCCATGGCATGCAGCCGCCTGCTGCCTTTGACCTGATGACACCCTTGAAGTCTTGTACTACTGCTGTATTTTAATTATGATCACTGTATTTTAAAAATCAGGCACTTATAATTCGCAAAGCCCGCCTTGGGTTTATATGGGATGACCTTTATTATGTAGAGCTAGCTAAAGATGGTTGTGGTTTGGGTCGGCCTGAGGCCCGATCCAACCCGGAACGAAAAAATTCAGTCCAGCACGAGCACGAAGTCGTAGACCATGGTGCGCATTTTTTGAAAAGAGCCCGATACGCCACGAACAATGGTCCTACCCGGCCCGGCCCGGCCCAACAACCATGTGGACTTGGGCCCGACATGGTGGAGAGTAGAGCAGGGGCAGAACCAAAGTAGAAAGAATGGGGTCAATAGACCCCACCCAAATTGTGAAAATTTAGAAATTTTGTTATAAAATAAATTATTTGAACCCACTAAGATATGTAATTTGTATTTTTTACCCACTAAATATCTTTTCTAGATCCGAATGGAGAGTGTGTTGGGCTGCCGGCTAGGCCACGGCCCGTGGGCTCGGTCTGAAGCTCGACCCAACCCGACCCACAACCATCTTTAGAGCTAACTACTAAGAAAAATTCCATTCTTTTGAGATCATAAACATGTACAGACATAAAATATAAATCAGAAAAACTTTGATTTATTAGTCAAAAACATATGAAAATCACAAATTAGTAAAAACAAGAAACTTTGATCATCCCTAATTCTACTACTGAACCTCTTTACAGGACAAAGACACAGCACCCATAAATTCCAAATCAGATTCAAGAACTTCCATTGAATCAGGAGGTAAACATATTTCCAAATCAACACTTCCACCACCCTCATACCCTTCATAAGAAGTCACCTTCCCAACAAACTTATTCGCATACCCACTTCGAACAGCAACTGCTTTCCCTAACCCAAATTCATTCCCATACATATCAAACCTCGGCGAACTCCCCATCATCACACTGTAACAATCAAACAGCTTATCAAGCTGGTAAACATGAGGTGACTTTAACCAATCAGTAACAAAATCACGAACTATTTTATCACTGTGGTTTAAAACAGATTGATGCAGAAGTGATGCCGCAAATCCTAAGTTATGATCAAGGAGATCGGCAACTGTTGCTGATGTTCTCATTGCACTAATGCAGTTACCAAAATAGTCTTGAGGTAATGGTGGGTTTAATCTGTGTCTGTTGTTGGTTGCTAATCTGCAACCGGTGAGTTTGTCACGAGGGAGGCGGTTTGCTTTCACGATTGCTCGCCAGCAGAGTGCAGATAAGGCCTGAAAGGATGAGATTTTGGTGGTGATTGTAATGTCATGATTGTTGTTTTCTTCGTTTGCTTTTGCTTTTAGTCTTGCCATGGATTCCGGCGAGAAATGGAAGATTCTTTCCCGGAGTTGAGGTGCCTCGTACCTGTTTTAGAAACTATGGTTTAAATTACAATAACGATAAAATACAGAAACTAGATTAGGATGAGTTAATATATGTACTTAGGATGATATTAGCCCCATTATATTGTTGCTGATGGGATTCAAAGCTAATTTACCCTCAAGGATTCCCTAATCATATGAATGGAATATTGTAAAATCGTGCATTCTCATGAGTATGTCTTTTGGAGATTGTTTTTTGAGAAATATAAAAAATGTAGCAAAAGATTAACATTAATTATATTGTGCTAGTCTTGATTCATTTGTAGCATATCATTTGTAGCATATTATTAACCCTATACTTGCACACCAAGCCCAATACATCACTTGGTTCAATAACTTAAGCCATGTGAAATTCAATATATGTATAACATGTAGGTTTATTCGAGCTCCCCCCATTCAATCTCCATAATTGGCGAGCAAAACATATCAAAGGGTGTTTTCTTAAATAAATTGTCAAAGTATACCATCTAAATATTAAATATACAATCTCTTTTTATACGGAGTATTAAAATTATTTTATTTTATTTTTATTTTCTTAAGTATCAAATAGCCTGTATATTGCAATTTTTAGATTGTATTCCCTCTGTATTTATTTAATATAGATGCCTTTTTCGACCGTATTTATTTAAGGGATACACTTGTCATTTTTAGTAACTTATCAATCTCACCCTCTAATTAAATAATCTATCTAATATATCATATGTCCCACCACCCTATTAAACAAATAATTTCATAACTACATCGCACCCTCTATTTTACTTATTAAAATATCTACCCAATTCTACTTGTTTTATCACTTTTTCATTCAATTTTTCTTTTTAATACCCGTGCCCGACCAAGTGTATCTCTAAAATAAGTACGGAGGGAATATATTTGTTCACTATATTTACAAGAATGCCACTTAATCGGTATAATTTTTCAATTGAGGAGATTATTCAAAGACATTCAGCATGAAAACTCCCACATGTATAAAATGAAGACTATATCTAACAATACCTGGTAACAAATTCATCCGGCTGAACAAAAGGAAGCAAAATAGGCGGATTATACCCTTGAGGAAACCAACGTTGAAGAAGTGGCATACGTGACAACAAAGGAACCAACTCCTCCCCCTTTCTTCCATGAATCTCCGACCACATATTCCAGAAATGCCAATACGAAGTACCATCACCAAGAACATGATTCATAGAACACCCAATAAAAATCCCATCTAAAAGCTCAGTAACCTGAATCGTTAACAAAGACGAACTATGCCCATCATGGTTAACAGCCCTGTCATGGTCGAAAAACGATTGGACCACAACAGGGACATCCGTCGGTGAAAGTATGTCGGAAACCGTCACATCTACGGCGGCGTGAATGAATCTGACGCCGGGACTGTTGTTGCAGTCGACGAAGATTAGGGACTCGTGGCGGTGGTCGTCGACTTGGGTGGTGGCGAGGCGGCCGGCTAAGGGGTAGAAATGGACGAGGGTTAGGGAAAGGGAATCTTTGAGAGTTTCGAGGAGGTTTTGGGTTGAATATGGTTGTTGATTGTTGTTGTTATTTAAGTGTGATGGTTTGTTGAATAAGAGACCTTTTTGGATGTAATGAACTGAAAGCATGGCTAAATCCATTGGAGCTAAATAGTAAGGTTTTTTGGCTTCTGGGACTTCGTATTTTGGTTTGATGAAACATTCTGAGATTTGTTTTACAGTTTCTGCACTCATTTTTCTGGGTTTGTTTTTGGATAGATTGATGTGTTTGAGAGATGAACATGGGTTTCTACGTCCAAGTTAAGTTTGACATATATAGAGCCCAATTTTAACCGGTGACAAACGTTTGTTTCTCGTCACTTTATTCTTGTTACTCATAAAGTACTACTCCCTCCGTCCCTTAATACTCGCACCGGTTTACTCGGTGCAGAGTTTAAGACATTTGAACTGACTTATTAATTTAATGGGTGTCAGTGGATAGTGGGGTATATTTTTAGTATAGTTAGTGAGAAATGTGTAAGGGGTGAGAGTGGTGAGTGGGGGATGTTAAGGGGTGGGAGTGGTGAGTAGGGGTGTAGGTGGGTCAGTAGAAGCGGTGCAAGTATTAAGGGGCGGTCCGAAAAGGAAAGCGGTACGAGTATTAAGGGACAAAGGGAGTAGATTAGACTAGAAAAATTAGAGTAGATTAGTAAAAATATAAATAAAATATTCACATAAAACATTCAGGTCAGACCAAAATAGAGTAGAAACTAAAAAAATAAGACCAAATTGGATGAATGAACAAGGCCTAAATGCTGGAATAGGAATAAAACTAAGTGTAATATTTTATTTTATTTATTTTTGATATGGAAAGTAACATTATAATGTTTCTAATTAATTAAATTGGCACTACAACAACCTACGTAATAGTTTATTACTGGTTCTATTATACACACAAAATTCAAAATGTAATATTCCTTGAACTGTCCTTATAACATGGGTATTGGACATTTGGACCCAATTAGTGACCCTTTAGAGTTTAGACTTTACCCATGACCCATTTCGACATATTTTTGCTGGCAACAACTTGTCGAAATAGACACTCTGAAAATTATGCCACTCTGAAAATTATCGAAATAGACACAAAATATATGGAGTAATACGTAGGGATGGACATGGGTCCAGGATCAGGTCCATTTTTAAGGGTCTGGGTCTAGTTATTTGAGATTCAATAGATTTGGGGTGGATCTGGATCTATGTGTTTAAAAACTGGTCTGGTCTGGGTCTAATATTCTCAGACTCAGACCCGGTCCAGATTCGGCCCATGGACCAGGACAATTATTAGAAATTAGAAAAAGTCTAATTAGATACATGCATGCATTAGTATTTTGGCACTAATTTACGAATTGTGATATTTTATGTATCGAATGTGATGGTAAATGACGGTTAAATTAATGGCACGGAGAAATTTCTAAGACAAAAATGTTTAAAATAAAAAAATAACAATAAACCCATTTTTGACCCGAGACCCATTAAACCCATTAAATTTAGGTATGGATCTGAATTTTTCAGACCCAATGAATCTGAGGCGGGTTTAGATCTGCCTAAAAAATATGGGTCTGGATATAGGTCTCACCAGACCTTGCCCAGATCCGACCCATACCCATCCCTAGTAATATGGTACGTGTGAATATATTTTGATAGCAAATTTCAGACCCACCAATTTGTTAACCTTTCGACGAATTGTCTCAATTCCTAATATTTGCACGTACTTTGGGGTTACTTGAATTATTAGTTCCCTACTTTTCTGCTCCCTACATGCTATGTCTTTTATGGAGGGCGTCAAAATCGCAGCCAGGCATGTATTATGAAATACATGCAATGGGCTTGTTTGTAATTTCCCAGCCATTTTGAAATTGTTGAATAGTCAACCCCGTTTGCCAACTTGGATCCTATGAATACCATTTTAAAATATTTAGCACCATTTTTGTGATATTAATACCACTTTATAAAATTTAGTACAAAACGAGTACCATTTAAAAAAAGTTTAGTACCATTTTTGTAATACCAATACCAACTCAGCAATGCCAAATCACCACCCCGTTTTACAAATTTACAATTCCGTTATACATTTTCCCCCAAAAATATTTAACATTTACATTTATCTTTTTATTTGGGGTTGGCATGTTTTTGCAAATACATGCCAGGCATGTATTTGGACTTCCTCGTCTTTTATGTTATATCACACATGTTCTTACGGAAAAAATCGTACAAGTGATTATTTTAATTAATTAAAATTATTGGGACACTAGACCTTCATATTTTCCCATTGAGATATTAAATCTATCACACTTTTTCAATGTCATATTTTAGATAAAAGTAAAAATATTATCAATAAACATAATTTGCATTGTTTAAATAAAAAAAGGGACAAAGGGAGTACTCCGTAAGAAAGGTCTTAAACTCTTAACTATCACTGGTCTTCCATAAACAGTCCAACCTATCAGTTAACTTAGTAAGGTACCAACTATAAAACTCATTTTACAAAGGTTAGAATAACTTGTTCATGAATCATGATATGATATATTATTGATACATTTAAAGAATATCTTGTAAAATTATTCCGAATCACTTAGCTTGGAATAGATTCTGTAAGTAATTTATGCAATTAACTTTTCCCATGTGTCTTAATGATACTTCGTTTCATATACGAAGCATAAATTGCTTTGGAAAAGTAGAATTTTTACACCAATTTTTAAATGGACTTGGTCCATGCTAAATTTATTGTGGACCATGCCTTAATATAAAGTCAACAACTTGTTCCTAATTTATTTTGGTATTTATTAGGATTATTATGAAAAAAATATCAAATTAGTGTCGTTGATATATATGTTGTGCTTGAATAATGTGATTTTAAGTCACAATTTGCCTTTATAAACATAGGGTTACTATGTTTCAAAAAATGGTTAGTTGGTTACCATGTCTAAGATTTTTAGTGTTTTATTTATTATAGTTACTATATGAACAATATATGTCACTATGAATGTAAAAAGGGTGCCAGAAAAAAACTACGGAGTATTAATTTTGGGTCTACACTAATATTATGGTGGACTAGGTTCACGCAAGAATAATCCAATATTGTTTATGTCATTTCCTAATTAACATTATAAGTAGTACTAGTTATTAAGTTGAACAAAATGCAACAACTTAAAAAAGTAATAAAGGGTAATGTCCCCCCACGAATCTGACTTTGTATGATCTAATCAAATGTTTTTAAAGTTTCATTCGTAAATTAAACGTATTATAAGTCCAGTCCACTTCCTAACACTTATAAAGCTTCATACTTTGATTACTATTCACCCAATAGTGCATTTACGTGCATGCCCCTCATTTCCTTCTTTGTTTTATTTTGTCTTATTCTTAACAATAGAGCATTTACGGTTTCACCCTTCCATTGCTATACAAAATGTATTGTTTTCTTTGGGTATAATTTCCTATATATTGTACCTTCGAACTATCAATTAAAACGCATATGGTTTCTATTTCCCGTTACATGTAAATCCAACATCTAACTTTAACATATCATTTCTAGCATTTACCATAAATTGTAAGTTCCTAGCTTTAAGTAACATTTTTACAAAAATAATTTTGTTTACCTTGGGAGAATGGGGGGTCGTGCACGCTAGCGCACGATCCAACAACTAGTTAGCTAAAACAAACAAAACCTAATTAACATTATAAGTTCACGGTAATGCAATTAATATCATCTCTAACTTATGTTTTTATTCGTAAATTTTCAATCTCACCAAATACCACCTACAATAGTAAAGGATGGTAATAAAGATTTAGGAAGAAAATGATCAGGAAATTAGCATTTACCATATACTTGGAACATTGGTATATGCATTTTCTCACAAATTTATAATTCAAACTTGTTCTCATTATCACCATTTAGTATCGTCTATCAAACAGACCGTTTAATACAAAATACGTGCATTTTTTTCCCTATATTAATATAAAACAAATTAAATTAAGAAGGGAGATTCGTTTTGTTTAGTCAATAAGTCAATGGTCTATATGAAGAAATCTCAACAACCTTCCTTATTTGATTCTACGTGCACGATATTTCCATTAACTTTCCACGGTATACCGACTACTAATAGAGTAATAGCCAATAGGGAATTAGGGAGTAGCATAGTCGATAGTCGTAGTCAACTAATCCCCCAATTTATATTAATCACTATTTGTCAACTTAACTTAATTTTCTTATTTCACATAACCTTTATTTCGGAGCAAAAGTTGACCTCAAAGCAACTCCTATGGTTATAAAATGGACCTGCTTATAAAAAAATGAACATGTGAGCAGGTAGCCCACTATTGGTACAACAATGACATAAGCAGCTATTAAAACCCAGCAATTTTGGGCTAAGTAGCTCAAATAAATAAGTTATTTAATATTATAGGGAGCTACAAAGTGTTGTAGCCCGTCAATATGATAATTTGTAGTTTTAATCAATCGTAGTTAGAAATTTAATGTGACAAACTTAGCCACAACATCTTGTAGCTCACCATTGCAGTTGCTCTCATAATCCCGTGACCATGAAATCACACGTCCTTACACGGTATGCATAGTTCTTTAATAGGGAGTACTCCACTACTCCGTATAAGCTTTTCCAAAGTCTTATTGTTACTCAAGGGCTCATTGTAAGTTTACTAACAATCACACTTGAATTATTGATACTATAATACATTAGACAAATTTTGACGTTTGATAAAGTCATGATTTTGAATTAGTGCGATCCTGTTAGACATTTCAATATGTAATTTCAAAGTATTTTTTTTTTTTTATAATATTTACGAATACAAAATTAGAGATGTTAATGTACAAACATTTACAATAGTAAACGTAAAAATAACGTGTAATCATTACGTCGTAACAGAGGGAGTATAGGTAGAAGAATTGGGTGACAAAAAGATGTTGGGTCGGGTGATTGACCAAAAATTTCGTCGGATCCAATCGTATATATCCATCACACACTTTTCATCAATTTAATTTGGGTTTTCATCTACATAATTATGTTGGGGTGATCGCATTAACATCCACTTGATATATCCATACCTAAACCTAATGTCTCATATTCAATTAGTTAAAAGAATCAATGATACAAAAACCTAACACACGAATCATATGAATTCAAGAAAAATGTTGAATTGTCAAGTAAAAAAAATCAACGCTTGCTTTTATAGCAACCATGTAACAAAATTGTTAGTTTTGTTACTCAATCGAGTCAAATCCTATCAAAATAAATTTGATCCTCTTTTTTTGAGAATAAAACAAGTTTATTTGAGTAAAAGTAGTTAACAATGGGCATATCACCTCTCAACAAGTAGGTTTTTAACAAAAAGGAAAGATAGGATTTTGTGCTAAAGTTTTAATTATTTAACTGAGACTAATTACAACCAGGATCTGTGGCGCAATGGTAGCGCGTCTGACTCCAGATCAGAAGGTTGCGTGTTCGATTCACGTCAGCTTCAATGTTTTGGTTATTATTTTTGAGTCATCTGGTTGGCCAAAAGGAAGGAGAATAACCTTTTGAAAACAATTAACACGAGGCCTATAAAAGCTCGAGTTTGGGCTCAGGACTCAGGATCCAAATCGAACTTTGGGCTTATTTTTGGATCAAAATTAAGTCCTGACATTTCTTTAATGGTTTTGTTTTTAGGGGAAAGTAAGTCATAATATTTGAGTTAGGTTATTGATGACTAGTATTCTATTTACATGAATGTGTGTCGATATTTTTCAAATTATGATTTGATTTATACACAAGTAATGTTCCAACGCTTTATAAATTTTTTTAAATATTTTTTTGTAAGGGTTTTATCGATATCTTACGTGGATATATAAGTGCTAAATTACTAATTTGATTATAAAGAACTTAAATAATACTTCAGTGACATTCTTCTCTAATTTGTTACTTAAAACATAGTTCTATATACACCCTACACATGCTTAAAAGTATGCACATTTGCTAAAAACATGTAAGAAAATTTATTTAAAAATAAAGAAAAAATATACATATTTATATGTAACAAAATCTATTTAGGAATTAATATAATAACAAATTAACTAAAATAAATGTAAAAGTAACAGATTGTATTTTTTTTCTTTTTACATTTTTTTGGCGTTTTTTGTCGCAAAGTGCTTGTATAACCTTATAAAATTAGGGTAAAGTTAGAATAAGTTTAATTTTGTACTAAAATAAAGCGAGATTGAATGGATGTATTCCATTTTTTTCAACTTCCTTAATACTTGCTTTAATGTTTGCTGTAGAATACAATTAAATTTTTGTTGACTTTTGGTTGTCACTTGCAAAGAAATATACTTTTTCTTTTCTTTTCAGTATGACATTAAATAATCGATTTTTAGAATTATTACAATTAAGTTTTAATTAATGAAATTAAATTATAAACTTATTAAAGGTATTATAGTTATAGGGGGACACCAAAAGGCCATTTACTAAAATGACATCAGGAGTTCCCTTATGAAATAGAGATTTGGTTTATAATCGGTTATAATATACGAATTAATATAGTACGTACGATGCATGAAATCTAAATTACAGTTGTAGACAGTTATCCTCAAAGTAACTTATAAATGTTCTTATAAACAAAATTAATGATGGATAATTTTGTTTTCGGTATGTTAATTATTTAATATTCGATAATTCACTTGTCTGCTTACGAGTAAATAAACAACATATTCTTATTAAACATTACATATTCTTATTAAACATTACACATATGACTATATGAGAAGTAGAAAATAGCATGCGATTTTGACAATTGACATTTATTTAATTAAAACAAAACTGTAAATCGATCAGCAAATATTAAAGGGTACGTAGATATATATATCTAGATGGAGACAGCATCCATAAATTCCTGATCTGATTCAAGAGCTTTCATTGAATCAGAAAATAAACATAATTTGCTGTGATAGAGGTGGAGTTAACCTGAGTCTGTCGTTGGTTGCTAATTTGCAAGTTGTGAGTTGATGTTTAGGTAGCCTGTTTGCTCGAACGATTGCTCGCCAACATAGTGCAGACAAGGCCTGAAAGTAGGGATGATATATTATATATTAATTAGATTTAGATAGATATCCATTTTAACTGATCTACCTGCAATCATTAAATGGATGGATATCCGAACTAAATGGATGAGATGCGGGTGACAGATGAAGCGGATGATGAATAGGGTCGGATGGCAATGGATCGGAGTTGGATCGGGTGGAGCTTAATCCGCCTCCATCCGTCAAGTTTTCATCTATCATCCAACCCATCCATAACCCGACTTACCGCCATTCACATCCAATCCATCCATCATTCGCGGATGAATCGGGTAATTAACGAATGTAATTAAAAACGTCATATAGTAAACAAAAATATAAATTTGATACATCTACATTATAAAATAGCCTAAATGCTACTCCCCCCGTCCCGAAATACTCGACCCGGTTTGACCGGCACAGAGTTTAAGGGACTTGAATTGACTTATTTAATTTAATAGGTAGTAGTTGATAGTGGGGTATTATTTTAATGTAGTTAGTGGGAAATGTGTAAAGGGGAGAGTAGGGGTTGAATTTTTAATTATTTTTTGTATGGAGTAGGGGGTAGGTGGGTTAATAGGGGTGGAGTGAGAAATAATATAATACTAGATTAGCGCCCGTGCGATGCACGACTGAAAAAAATCTATTTTATGTAAAAAAAATATAAATAATAATGTGAAGTAATAAACATTTTACATTAATTTTATCTCCGTTCATGTAAGCTTTCTTACACATCGATTCCTTCATTTTAAAGGCAAACAATACTTTAAAAAGAAAGGAAATAAGACAAAATAGATAATCAATCACCGATTTACCGTCTTCCATAAATTGTCATCGTTCCATGGGTCAGTTCCTAACAAAATGAAATAAAACATACTTCGTATATACTAATCTAAATTATGTACTCATGTTAAAAATTATGTACTCATGATATACCGTATTTCAACAACGCTTTCTCTTCAAACCTCAAGCATAGGAACTCAATAGATGCAACACTCCTGCAACAATAAAAAAACACTTATAAAATAAACACTCATTCAACAAAAAAAAAAAAACACCAACTTACATCTACTAACCACTAAATAAAACCGCATACAAAGTTGGTGTAGCAGTACAATTAAGGGGCAGTGTGAGATAACCAAAAGGGGAATGTGGACCATGTGGTTAATTGAAAATAAAGTACTTTGTACTTCACATAAGCTACTCTATGAAGATACCCGTAGAATGCAAATTAAACACCTATATTTAACGGCTTAAAGGCCGCATGTTGCGACCTTTATCATTTTTGAACCCACAAATAATTTTACATATAAAACCCTCAAATTGTAATAAGCCCGAGGTGGAGATTGGAGAAGAAACATCAACCAAACTAAAGTTAGAGCCTTAGAGGCCAACATCTCTAATCTCTAAAGCTGGGTAAATAGAAAATCTACTCATTAAAGATCATTAAACAATCAAAACACTGAAAAAATCATTTTAACTTTCTATCCTTGAATGATTGCAGATATTGAGAAAGCTCAACATTCATCAGAATTAGCCGGAGTAATTTTTTTGTTCCATACTGATTTGGAACATCATTATTGCAAAACAAAAAAAATCAAATACAAACTACTCCAATAATAAAGAACAAACCTGAAAAGTAATAGCAGTAAGATCAAAGCTTCCTCAACGACGACCTCATTTGTTTAAAGTTTTACTAATTATCTGTAGCTTCCCCCAACAACTCTAAAAAGTTGAAACAAATATAGTAAGAGATTGAGAAATTTATAATTACATATGTTTTTCAATCTGATAATAATAAAACGATGAGCAATTGTTAGAATCAAAAGACAGTACAAAGGATGAGAAAAAGAATGAAAGGAAAATCAAATTGAACAGATCAACACATCAACGAAAAAATTTCAGGAAAAGAGAGAGAAGGAAATACTGGAAACAAACTTGAAGGTTTAATTACCCAAAACCGCCATTTAAGCTGCTTCAAGAGCTGCAGCAATCCGAACTTCAATCTTACCTGAAAATCAAAATTCCAGAATCATTCACAACAATTTGTTCGAAAAACAGAGAAAACTAATAGGAATTTTTAAAACACAAAAAAAAGAAGCATTGCAGTCAATTGAATAATTATGTTCTCAGTTGTTCCGCTAGTTTTTCCCTCAAATTTTTTAAGGGGGAATGGAATGTAGAGAAGCCTAGGAAATATCAACAGTCACAACCATAAATTAGGAGTATTAGGAGTAATTGATAAGCATGATATTGAAAAGTGTCAAACAAAAATAGAAACGATATGGGGAAAAGTGAAGTGTATAGGCAGTTTGAGCGGGAAAATATTGAAGGAGAGAGTGACACGTGTACAGTTTGGAGGGAAGGATGATGTCAGCGGTATTTGTTTTAGTAATAGTTATAGATTGTTAGAATATTTCCATTTTTAGAAACAGGTCAAGTATTAAGGGACGACCCGATAAGGAAAACAGGTCAAGTATTCCGGGACGGAGGGAGTAATAAATACAAAGTTCTTTTAATAATTAAGTAATTTTAGTAAAAATTAATAATTTTAACAGATGGATGGATCGGATGATGGATCGGATGAAACCCCACCCGAATCCGACTCGACCTATCACCAGATCCACCCACCACTCGTTTACTATCCGTGTTTTATCGAGTTTTCATCCATATATTCGGTTCGTCTGGTTTGGATATCCTTCGGACTCAAATAAAATTGCCAACCCTAGGGGTGACCCTTTGCTCCATCCGTTTAATATATTTTTCACCCAAATTTTAATAAAAAATACTTCCTACATTTTTTTTAATTGCACCATCTAAGATTTCACGCTTGCATATATACTATTTTAACCACTAATACCTCTCATTATACATATTAAAAAAAATTAAAATTTGATAATTTGAAAGTATGTTTCAAGACGAATCTAACAAAATCCCACATGAATATATTTTTCCTTACATAGAAATCACAAAAAATAACTATATAAGAATATGAGAATAGTGCTACAACCAAGATGATGAAATTAATAAAAAAAATGGCGGAAGTATTATACATTCAAGAAAAATATTTTTAATTTTTGTTGCAAACATTTTTTTTTTCAAAACATTTGTAATTATTATTTTATGCAAAATGATATATTATTGATGAAAATGGCTATATGTTAGAGTTGATGTAACTCTTTTTTTTTTCTTCAATAAAACACTCTATCTGTTATTCATCCGATCCACCTGTTACATTCGTCGGATGACGGATGGATGCGGGGTGCAGCGGATTGATAAACGGGGTGGATACACACCCGATCCGAATCCGATCCATTGTCATCAATTCCTACCTGAAAGGATGATATTTTGCTGGTGTAATTATTGTTTTCCTTGTTTGCTTTAGCTTTTAGTCTTGCGATTGACTCGGACGAGAAATGGAAGAACCTCTCACGAATTTGAGGTCCTTCAAATCGGCCAAAATATTCATCTGCTTGTGCAAACGGAAGGAGAATAGGCGGATAATACCCTTCAGGAAACCAACGTTTATGGATTGGCATCCGCGACAAAGGCAACCGTTGTTCGACTAAATCTGTTGAGAAGATTAACCCTAAAGAAATAGAGAGAGATTGTTTAACATATAAGATTGGTGGGTTACTGCAAATATCACCAATTAGTTTTAGGATGGAACCCTAGCTATCAGACTTATATATGGCCAGTCTCTTCTCATGTACGGGTATCAAAATCCTTACTAGGGATGGCAATGGGTCGGATCTGGACCAGGTCCGACAGGATCTAGACCCATACCCGCTTTTTAAGAGGTGGATCCAGATCCGACCCAGATCCGTTGGGTCTTAAAAAATCAGATCTAGACCCAGATCCACTGGGTCTAATGGGTCTAGGGTCGGATCTGGGTCTAAGCGTATTTGTTTTCCATAAAAATTGTCCCTCATTTTTCTTATATAACGTAATTTTTTCGCCCATTTTTTATATGTAAACGTAACGTTGCTTTAATAAAACCACTAAATATGGAATATTCGTTAATTTTGTTTAGGAAAAAAAAATCATATTAGCCTTGTAATACATTAAGTATTAAAGTTTCTAATATTATTATTTATATGTCACGTCAAACAATTTTTAAATAGTTTAGTCTCATAAGAACTGAATAAAGTTTAACACGCAAATATTGAATTATGTTTAAATCTTAATAATTATTTTAAAAAATTATATATATGGGTCTGTGGGTCGGATCTGGACCGGATCGATCTGGATCTTTAATTCTTGGATCATGATTCAAACCCGCCCCATTGAACAAAGATCCAGATCCGCCCCAGATCCACAAGGCCTAATTTTTTTGAACCCAGACCCTTAAAAAGGACCGGGTCCAACCGGATCTGGGTCGGATCTTGGACCCATTACCATCCCTAATCCTTACCCTTTGGTCCGGTCCGGTCCGGTTCAAAATCCGATTTTGGACCGGACCGATTTTCCTTAATAAAATATAATATAACCTATTTACAAATTTAGTTCTCTCCTTTAATATGTCGTAAATATTACTATAATATATTTTATTCTATACTAGCTTCCAAGAAAGGCCTCAAACAAATAGTTTTATTATATTTTTTATCACAATTTTTATAATAAATAAATAATATATAGAAATAGGTCTACAACCGGTCCAAATCGATCCGGTTCGGGTTTTGGACCGCTTTTTTTGGTCCGGTCTGAGTTCGGTCCAAGCATAATCGGTCCGATTTTCGGGTCTTGAATTATCATAATTTCGATCTTCGGTTCAATCCGGGTCGGTTCGGTCCGGTCCGGTCCGGTTTGGACCGATGAACACCCACGTAAAAGTAGTTAACAATGGGCATCACCTCTCATTTTCTCAACAAATAGATTTTTAACAAAAAAAAAAAAAGAAAGAAAAGAAAGCTTTTGCTACTTGGTGAGCATTTAACCAATATTATTACAAACAGGATCTGTGGCGCAATGGTAGCGCGTCTGACTCCAGATCAGAAGGTTGCGTGTTCGATTCACGTCAGGTTCAATTTCCTGTACATCATTTTTTTTTATCATTATTTCTTTAATTCAACAACACCCATAAACTCCTCATCTAATTCAAGAGCTTCCATCAAACCAGAACTCAAACATATTTCCAAATCTAAACTTCCTCCACCTTCACATCCTTCATACGAAATCACCGACCCCACCAATTTATTTGCATTCCCACTTCGAACAGCTACTGCTTTTCCGAGTCCAAATTCATTTCCATACATGTCAAATCTTGGCGAACTCGTCATCCTCACACTGTAACAATCAAGCTGTTTATTTGGCTGGTAAACAACAGGAGATTTCATCCATTTGTTAAAGAAATCGCGAACTGATTTATCGTTGTGGTTCACCACTGTATGGTGCAACAATGATGCAGCCCAACCCAGATTATGTTCAAGTAGTTCACCAGCTGTTGTGGTTGTATTGATTACGCCAATGCAATTACCAAAATAATGTTGTGATAGAGGTGGATTTAGCCTGTGTCTGTTGTTTGTTGCTAATTTGCAGCTTGTGAGTTGATGTTTTGGTAGGTGGTTTGCTCGAACGATTGCTCGCCAGCAGAGTGCAGACAAGGCCTGAAAGCAGGGATGACAATATATTAGATAGATACTCCTTATTCATTTATCCGATCCACCTGCAACCATTAAATGAATGGATACCCGAACTAAATAAATAATATGCGGGTGAAGAATAGGGTCGGATGCCGGTGACCCTTCGCTCCATCTGTTTAATATAATACTTTTAACTCAAATTTTTAAAAAATATTATTTATATTCAAGCATTTGTTGTTATTGTTTAATACAAAATAACTTATTACTCCTTCAGTCCCTTAATACTCGCACCGGTTTCGGAGTTTAAGACACTTGAATTGACTTATTAAATTAATAGGTGTTAGTTGATAGTTGAGTATTTTTTTAATATTGTTAGTGAGAAATGTGTAAGGGATGGAGAGTGGTAAGTGAGAGTGTGAATTTTTAAATGATTTTTTTATAGGAAGTAGGGGTGTAGGTGGGTAAGTAGGTAAATGTGAGAAATAATATAATATTGGTGAAAATTTCCATTTATAGAAGCGATGCAAGTATTAAGGGACGACCCGAAAAGGAAAGCGGTGCGAGTATTAAGGGACAGAGGGAGTATTGATGAAACTGGCTACAGGTTAGAGTTGATGCAATCCGTTATTCACCCGATCCACCCGTTTTAAAAAGAAATGAGGCCATATAAATGGAAGTGGCTATATGTAAGTTGATGCAATCTATTATTCATCCGATCCACCCGTTTCAAATAGAAATGAGACTTTTCCACTCAAAAATAAAATAAAAATAAAGATGCTTATAAATGGACTCATTTCAAATAGAAATGATGCTTATAAATGGACTCATTTCAAATAGAAATGATGCTATATATTATTATATTTGGCTCTATCCGTATCCACCTGTTTCAAATAAAAACGGGTGTTGACCCTCATTTTTATTTTCTTGAATATAAATGGCTATATGTTAGTGTTGATGCAATTTTTAAAAATAAAACATGCATCCGTGTTCACCCGATCCACCCGTTTCTTCCGTGGATAACGGATTGATAAACGGGTGGATACGGATGAAGTTAGCCCAAGTGACATCCCTACCTGAAAGGAAGATACTTTGTTGGTGTTATTGTTATTATCCTCATTTGCTTTATCTTTTAGTCTTGCCATGGACTCGGCCGAGAAATGGAAGAACCTCTCCCGAATCTGAGGTGCTTCATATCGGCTAACAAATTCATCTACTTGTGCAAACGGAAGTAGAATTTGCGGACCATACCCTTCAGGAAACCAACGTTTATGGATGGGCATACGCGACAAAGGTACTTCCTCATAGTTTGAACTATGAATCTCGGACCACATATTCCAAAAATGCCAGAAAGATGTACCATCGACGACAGCATGATTCACGGAACATCCGATGAAAACCCCATCAATAAGCTCAGTCACTTTAACCGTAACCAAAGACATAGAATGACCATCATGGTTAACCGCCCTGTGATGGTCAAAAAACGATTGAACCACAACAGGAACATAGGTTGGTGAAAGTATGTCAGAAATGGTCATATCGACTGAACCATGGATGAACCTTGCTCCCGGACCCTTGTTGCACTCGACGAAAACCAGGCTTTGTCGGTCGTCATTTAGTTTCGTAGATAGTTGACCGGCGAGTGGATAGAAATGGACCAGGGTGAGAGAAAGGGATTCTTTAAGGTGGTGAACAAGTTTGGTGATATCAAAGTTTGATGATGGTTTTTTGAATAAAAGACCCTTTTGGATGTAATGCATAGAGATCATGTATAGATCCATGGGGGATAAGTGGTAAGGTTGTTTGGTTTCATTTACTTCAATTTTTGGGTTGATGAAGCTTTCTGATATTTGTTTGATAGTTTTTGAGCTCATTTTCTGATTTTTGGTCTGCTAATTAATGGAGTTTGGGATTGATGGAAGGATTATTGCTGGATTGAAAATGTGTTTGATTTATTTGTAAACGTTTACTAATAATAAATGATTACTTATACTTTGTTTTTTTCGTTTCAGGGTGTAGTTTAACAATACCAAACTTTTTTTTTTAACCCACATAATTGGAGATATTTACATTTAAATATTAAGTTAAAACGAGAGAAAAAAATTAAAATATACTCTCTCTGTTACGGAATACTCGATCCGGTTTGACCGGCACAGAGTTTAAGGGACTTGAATTGACTTATTTAATTTAATAGGTAGTAGTTGACAGTAGGATATTATTTTAATGTAGTTAGTGGGAGGTGGGTTAAGAGGTTGGGTTGGGGAAGAGTAGGGGTTGAATTTTTAATTATTTTTTGTATGGAGTAGGGGGTAGTTGGGTTAATAGGGGTGGAGTGAGAAATAATATAATATTGTTAGAATATTTCCATTTATAGAAACAGGTCAAGTATTAAGGGACGACCCAATAAAGAAAACAGGTCAAGTATTCCGGGACGAAGGGAATATCTAATTTTTAAAAAATTTAAAATATATCTAATATTTAAAACGGAGTGAGTGAGATAGACTTATCACTGATTTAAAAGGATGTGCGTGTGATATTACTATATTAGTCGGAAGCTGCTAAAGTCCTTATCAATCATCATCATCATAATATTAGAGGGTAAACATCAATTTTCATTCCCTATTAAAAATAGCTAATTAATATAGCAATCGACAACACGAAAGCTATGGGACGGAGGAAGTACATACGAGAGAGTTTAAAAAGTGAAATATACTCCCTCTGTATTTATTTAAGGGATAAACTTGTGTTTTTAGACCGTATTTATTTAAGAGATACACTTGTCATTTTTAGTAACTTATCAACTCCACCATCTAATTAAATAATTTATCTACCTCCCACCCCACCCCCACCTCCTCAAGTGATATGGTCCCCATTTGTTTTACTTATTAAAATATCTATCAAACTCCACTTATTTTATTACTTTATTTCATTCAATTCTTTTTTTTAAGATTCTTGTCCGACCAAGTATATCATTTAAATAAATACGGAGGGAGTAGCAAACAAAAGGGACAAGTGCTCAATTTGCATTAAATTTCGTATGGATATGGTCGGTCTCACATATCCCACATGACCAAAAACCAAATTGTCCCCGGTTAGACAGGACAAAACCGACACGGGCACCAATCCGACAGCTACTGTGAATCTGCTGCTAGAGTGCTGCTTCCAAGGCCCATTGGAAAAGGCTGAACAAAGTGGAACAAAGGCCCATTGGAAAAGAATGAACAAAGTAGAACAAAGGCCCATTGGAAAAGAATGAACAAAGTGGAACAAAGGCCCATTGGAAAAGAATGAACAAAGTAGATCAAAGGCCCATTGGAAAAGAATGAACAAAGTGGAACAAAGGCCCATGGGAACAATTCACAGCCAATACCCATTGCTTAAACTCAAACCCATCAAGCACCTAGGCCACTCTTGCTTGGTTGGAGTTATTTATGGGGTTTGACAAGAAAATGGTTAAGTAAATGTTAATCGAATATTTGATGTATACGTGAAGTTGTGACGTGTTGAACAACGCTGACTTTAAAGTAAATTACAACCTTATTATAGTGCAATCTGAAATTGATTCTGTCCCTCAAGATTTTACACTGTAATTGGTCTTGATTTTCACTCAAATAACATGAATTAGGAACTCAAAAGTGGCTCGGCACAATGGTTTTAGAAAACTAAAAGACAGAAGAATAGAAAAATGTTTTGTGTATTTTTTTAACAACCAGGGCTATGTTAAAAATGACTTACCTACTCCCTTTCGTACATGGGCTGGAACGAACGAAAATAGGTGGGCTTTTAAATATATTATTTCGTTATATCACATATGAAAATATGGGCCTTTTTGACAAGTAGTGGTTAGCTGTTAGCGGTAACGGATTGTATTAACAGTTTTGATTAGCGGTTGATATTAGCTTGTTTGTCTAGCTGATTATTGTGCGGTCAAAAATTTCCACAACCAGATAAAACTTCATTTTTTTAATTTTTTTTTGACATTGAACTTCATAAAGTTACTCCTCCATTCCTAAATTTTTGCCTAGTGTATTTTTCCATACAAACATGTATATTCTTTTTACAATAAATAATAAATTGAATAAAAGTGAATGCAAAAGAATGATTACCTAATTCATAAATATACAATTATTACTTTCCGAACTTAAGCCTCAGAAACAAAAAGCTAAGTGTAATAGAGTGTAATTAATAATGAGTAAATGGGGAACATTAATGGAGTTTGAGTAACAAAATCAACTAATGATGAAGAAAATGATCCGACTTTGTTTTGATTTTTGGAGGCGGGTTTCAGATTGGGAAGGTTGTTATTGGCCGTTAATCTTGTGTTACCACCGTAATTCGATGACAACACCATCTTTATGTGCACATATTTAAAAAAAAATCCGAAATAAAAGTCAAAACACGGGGCAACACCAGGACCACACACTAGTTTATAATAAAAATGCTTCAAACATTAAATATGATTCCCTCGGAGTTTCCTAAAAAAAAACTTTAAAATCAATAAAATAAAGTGAAAGAATAGAGAAGAGTATCCTAAACCTAGGATTCTCCAAAATCTACTAGAAAACCTTAAAAGTTAAACATTCTCTTTATGCTCTATGTTGTTCCCTACTAGCATTTCCAACAATCTAGCCTCTTTATGCTCTAAATTCTATTGGGGAGAGAAGGAAGGAAATAGGAAAATCTCTTGGATTTCATGGGAGAAAATGTGTAGACAAAAGTTAGAAGGGGGTCTAGGTCGGGTTCACCAAAAATAGAGACTTAAACTTGATAGGCCTTGCTAGGTTGTGCTGGAAACTTGAAAATATATAGGACTAATTGGGCTGCAGAGCTAATGTATGAAAAGTATTGTAGGAATAAGCTGCAACCTGTTAGTTTTAAAAAGGGTTCCCACCTTTAGAAGGGAATTGGGGTGGGATTGGATCTATACAGTAGGAGTTTGAACTGGGAAGTGGGTAATGGGATGGATATAAACCTATGGGAGGATAGATGGTTAGGGAGCGATACCCTTAGAAGCATCTTCATTGATCCTATAAAGCAAAATCAGTATGGTATGAACCTATCCTCCTTCTACCAACCTTCCAATCTAGAGGAGCTTATAGGGTTTTCCTTTCCTACATCTACATGCATCCAAAATAGAATTAAGGCCATAAAGCTTTCCAATTTGCCTGATAGAATTTTCTCCAACTGGTATGCAAAAGGGAAATTTGATTCAAAGCAAGCTAATTATAAGGCTTGTATTGTAGATCCTTTAGACCAATTTGCGACCCATTCTTGTTTACCTACTTGGAAAACTATTTGGAACTCTCCTGGTCATCCAAAAATGAAATTGTTTTTTGTGGCAACTAATGTGGAATAGATTACCAAACAATCAGAACCTGTCCAAAATCATCTTGAACAAGTCACCTTTCTGCCCGTTCTGCCTAGGAGAGATGGAGACCAATGATCATCTGTTTAGGACCTGCCCTAGAGCCCTCCAAGTGTGGGATAAGCTTTCCCCCCCCCCCTTCTCAAACCTTCTATGATATCCAATCTTGGTTCATTGTAAATGTAAAGTCTAGACACAATTCCATTCATCATATTCCTTGGAGTGTGGTGTTCTGTTTTGTTGTCTGGGATATTTGGAAAAGAAGAAATTTTTGGGTTTTTGAAAAACAGAACCAACCAATCCACCATTTAACCAATCACTGCATATAGGTAATGGGCTGCCACTGAATGGTTCTACACCCAGAATCAATCTCCAGGGATCTTAAAGCCCACTCCAACTGTATCATGGGAGAAACCAAGTGTATTTTTCTTAAAAGTTAACTGTGATGCTTCATTTGATGCTCTGTCAAAGGAAACTGGATTGATGTGCAACCATTTGCAGGGATCATACATGCCAATGGAAGGAAGCAATAACATGGAAGGGATACTGCCAATCAGCTTTACAGGCTGATGTTAAAGGCACTGGAATGGGTCAAGAACAAACGGTGGACGAAATGCATTATAGCTACAGACTGCAAACTAGCTTTAGAGGAAATACAACATCAGAATAATTACCAGACGAGGCTAACTAATCTACTAAACAAATGCAGGCAGCGCCTTTGGCAACAAGAAGATATGATTCTGACTTTTGAAGGAAGGGAAGCTAACAAACTAGCAGATGCACTAACCAAGGAGGAAAAAGGAACACATAAATCAAACTGATATTATTTTGTATTAAACTGATGAAACAGGACATTGAGCTTGGCTCTGGTTTTATTGATTGTCAACCTGTTGTAACTAATTCCTCTGCCGAGAGGGGAAACATTGATACTACTTTAAATTATGAGATATAAATAGTTGCTCATTCTTCTGCATAAAAATAAAATAAAATAACATTCTCTTTATTTTTCAACACTGGGTAAGAATCTATTTATTGATGAGGGAACAGAGGAAGTAAAAATCCCGGTCTGTTATGTTTTTGTAAAAACGTAACAACAAAAAAATCCAATGAAATGGTACATGTTTTTTTTATCGAAATGATACATGTTTTAATCGAAATTTTACTTTGTTTTTAATGAAATGGTACTCGATCTTTTTAATGAAATTGTACTCTGTTTAACGAAATGATACTCTTTTGTACTCTTTTTAAAAGAAACAAGATGCAAAGAAGATGCACCGTTGATTTAAATGGGCTAAAAAAAATGAATATAATGATAACATTAACTAATAACAACCTCATTAGAAGAAAAAAAATCTAGAAAACAATGGGGTGGGCATGAATTAGAAGTTCATAAAATAATTTTAACTTCCACCCACCTGTAGGAAAATAGTAAAATTCTTCAGAATTGAGAAATTTAGCAAAATAAGTCAAGGAGGAATGTCGGTCTATTAAAATTGTAAACATGTAGGTTTAATAAATAGTCAAATTCACTCGAGAATTATAATCATTTGAAATGTTTCTCATTCTTGATTCAACATACTCCCTCTGTATTTATTTAAGGGATACACTTGCCTTTTCCGATCGTATTTATTTAAGAGATACACTTGCCATTTTTAGTAACTTATCAACCCCACCATCTAATTAAATAATCTATTTACACCCCACCCCCACCCCCCATCCTCTAAAATGACATGGTCCCCACTTGTTTTACTTATTAAAATATCTACTCAACCCCACTTGTTTTATTACTTTATTTCATTCCATTCTTTTTTCTTAATATCCGTACCCGACCAAGTGTATCTCTTAAATAAATACGGACGGAGTAACTGCCAATGTATTAATCAATGTCTCTAATTAAATTGTTCTAAACGGACAAACGGTTAAACTAAAATTGGAAAGGAAATGATGAAATGTTGAGGTGATTTATTATTATGTATTAAATGAAGAATTAATTATGTATTATTGGCCACGTGTCGTCTAAGTGGTAATGATTATGTGTCCGCCACATGTCTTCAAAATGGTGTTGCTTACGTGTCCTTAAAATGAAGCTGGTTTTCTTTTTTAAATGCTAGGTATTGATGGTGCATGTTTGGCGATGTAATGTGTTTGCTCACACATCACAGCATGCCGCCTCTCCAACCTCGGGGGAAACATGTCCAAGATATGGGAGTAATAATTGTCAGATGATGCACGTTACAAATGAACAGTTGAACTATCATAGTCGACGACTATATATATATTACGAGTAGAATTTTTGTATACTCCAATATAAGTAAATCACAAGGCACATCATCATGTACTTAAATTTAAAGGATGCAAATCAAACCAGCTGAATGAACGGCCATAACATAAGTCATAAGGCCAGGTTTTATAATGTTTGTAAAAGAAAAATGATGAGCAATATTATTACGTACACTCAAGGTTGTCTTCTAATGTTTGTTCTTTATATCCTTCTGTTCCTCGTTAAGCGCTTTTACAGAAAGACCAATATTCAACAGTCGATCGACCGTTACAAGGCGAGCAGCAGAGACAGAAAAGAACATGACGAGAATAGCCATTGATATGAGCAGTGGCGGATCTAGAAATAGTACTAAGTGGGGTCACTATTACAAAATTAATGAAAAATTAATTAAATTAGGTACTCCCTCCGTCCCGGAATACTCGACCCGGTTTGACCGGCACAGAGTTTAAGGGACTTGAATTGACTTATTTAATTTAATAGGTAGTAGTTGATAGTGGGGTATTATTTTAATGTAGTAAGTGGGAAATTTGTAAAGGGGTGGGGTTGGGGGAGAGTAGGGGTTGAATTTTTAATTATTTTTCAAAAGGTCTTGCGCGTACAAGGTGTACAATAAATTTATTGTGCATTAAGATAACTTTTACCCATTTTTTTGTAACTTTAACTTAGTTTTGATTAACTTTTATATTAGTAAAAAAAAAGGTGATAGATAAACATTTTAAAGGGTTAAATGATTAATTTTATACATTATTAGTGATTTTGAAGAAATAAGTTTGATTAAAATGAAAAAATTTATCACTAAAAAAAGATAACTTTTACATATATAACCTTAACTTTTAAGCATTTTGAGTTAACTTTTACTTCGGTGTACAATATTTATTGTACAACCCTTGTAAATAAGAATTTGTGATTATTTTTTGTATGGAGTAGGGGGTAGGTGGGTTAATAGGGGTGGAGTGAGAAATAATATAATATTGTTATAATATTTCCATTTTTAGAAACAGGTCAAGTATTAAGGGACGACCCGATAAGGAAAACAGGTCAAGTATTCCGGGACGGAGGGAGTACTTTTTAAAACGAATTAGTCGAAAATTAACTAAAATTATGCAAATTTTTTTGACCAAGTGGGGTCAAGTGACCCCACTTCCTATACACTGGATCCGCCACTGGATATGAGCACAAAACGCTTTGTGGTGAACTGACCCATTTTTGGCTAGCTTCTTTCTTCACAAGTTTGAGGTTATGGTTTTGAATTATGATGATGAGATGAGATGAGATGAGATGAGTTGAGTTAAGTTGAATTCTGGGTATTAGATGAAGCATTTATATATGTAAGGGCTTTAGTACCAAATGGATTAAAATGAATATAAAATATTAATACTTACATACATGTATCATGTATGGCTACATCCAAAGATCGAGTTGTACCAATGCTAGCTGTTGGATCAGCTACTTTTCAACATAATCTCTATCGTATGATCGGGTGATGATAAAGGTCGCAAGTTGCGATACATTTAGTTTGTCGCAATCTTACGTGTCGGAGTTTAATTGGTACATATAAGCGTCACGTAGGCTATGCGTCATCGGACTATTTTTACTACCAATGCAATATTTTTACTATGAAAATATGTAAATAAGGTAATCGATGTAAATAAGGAAAAAAAAGTAGAGTTTTAAGATTCTCCTACTTTTTTTTATGAAGCATGTATAATAGGTTATATAAGTTAAATATTTTAATTTCTAATTTAAATTATGACACTTAAGCTGTTAAGCATGCCATGCCATTGCTGTAACACGACTTAAATGTCGCATGTTGCGACCTTTATCATTTTCGCTATCATATATCCGATGATATTACGTGCGTAACGTGTTTCCACTTTCATTTGATAATCATCTCTAGTTCAATTCCCTTTAATTAATTATTATGGTGACCGAGTTTGGCAGATTTGATACATCTTTTTGACGATAACAGGAGAAGAAAGAAAATCGATGAGGATAACGTGACTATGCTTGAGTTTTCGCACATTCATTTGATTCCAGTTCTTTGCGTCTGTTATGACCTTTTGGCGTTGGACAAGGTATGTGTTTTGCCCATTCCAAAAACATGCGAAACAAACGGCCCCTGAAAGAAGCTAGAGATGACTATCAAATGAAAGTGGAAAAGTATGCTGCTCTAAGTCTCTAACAGCCTTAGTACAACTGTATGGATGTAGCCATATGTACATGTAAGTATTTTCACTACAAGAAATTGATTAATTCCCGACCGCCAAAATTTGTATTCATCTTAATCCATTTGGTGCTAAACCTCATAGAGGATATACGCGGATATGTAAAAATACCTAATAAGTAGAGATGGTCAGTGGATCGGGTCTGAGTCAGTCACACTATCAGTCTGACACAACTTGTAGTCGGTCATGTTTATCGGATCCATTTATGACCAATGACATAACCTGCCCAACTTGGATTTTTTTTGATGTGTGGTGAGTCGAGTTTTTCCAACACAACCCATTTTGACCCACACCATCGAAACTCGACAAAATCCACTGATGGCACACCCGGCCGGACCCACCCAACGCTACCTACAAGATACAACCCATCTAACACACAAATCCAACCCACCTAACCCTGTGACCCACCAGACCCGTTCCTAATGTAAAATATTATGTTTGTTTAAAATGCTAATAAACTTTAAATTTATTGTTTAAATACATTAACTACATTTATGTGATTATTTCAATACATAAAATTTATTTCATTTGAGTTCGTATTTTGTAACTTTTAACGCCTAAGTAATCGTCCAAACCCATCTGACCCACATCAACTCCTAAAACTACTCTAAACCCACCAAATCCAACTGGCCCATTGTAGTCACATCAGGCCCCCAAAACATGTCGTAGCCCACCAAACCCATCCCACTCCACCCGCATTACCTACCATAACCCGTGTAATCCACGACTCATCACGTATGTGTTCATTTTTTCCGACAAAAACCACGACTGGATCCACTCTGACTTTCATTGAGGTGGCTTGTGTGTCAACTATCTCGACCCACGACCCACCAAATCCACTCAACCTGCCTTGTTAACCATCTCCACTATTAACAAGGTATATATATGTACACCAATTAGACAGCTACTGTGAATCTGCTGCAAGAGTAATGCTGCTTCCAAGGCCCACGGAAAAGATTCTCTCCAAGGCAGAACAAGTGGAACAAAGGCCCATAGGAAGATTTCACAGCCTCATTGCTTAAACTCAAACCCATCAAGCACCCAGGCCACTCTTGCTTGCTCGGAGTTATTCATGGGTTTGACAAGGAAATGGCAAGTAAATGTTGATCGAATATTCGATGTATATGTGAAGTTGTGACGTGTTAAACAACACTGATTTAAAAGTAAAATTTGACTCTATTATAATTGAAAATTAATGTTGTCCCTCCAGATTTTACACGGTAATTAGCCTTGATTTTCTCTCAAATAGCACGAATTAGGTATTCATAAATGGCTCAGAATAATGTTTTTTGTGTATTTTATTAATAACTCTAAAGCTTCCCTTTTAAAACCATAAAAACCAGTTTATTTAGGTTAGAAATATCATGGCTAACAAGCCCTAAAACAAGGAAAATTTGAAGGATAGTGTTAGAAATGTAATCTTATATACGACGGACTTACCATCAGCTTTGATAAGTACTTGATCAATACATCTCCATGTGATAAACTAACACTCAAGAGAGTTGTTGTCCACCTAAATAGTCGAAATTACCCTTACTTTCATATTCAATTAGTTAATAAGAATGAATATATGATATAAAATCCAAACATAAATAGAATCACCTTTCAACAAGCAAAAGGTCTTGCATGTATAAGGTGTATAATAAATTACAACGGGATAAATTTTACCCAGTCTTTGTAAATTTTACCCATTTTTTTGTGACTTTTAATACTTCGTATGTTTTTATTAAATTTTATATTCTGAAAAAAAAGTTGATAGATAAACATTTTAAAATGTTTAATAGTTACCTTTGTACATTAGTGATTTTAAAGGAATTATTTTATTTAAATGAAAAAAATTATCACAAAATAACACATAACTTTTACATATATTGAGGTAACTTTATTACGATGTAAAATATTTATTTAATGTAAATCACTTGTAAATATGGAATTTGTATTCAACAAATATATACAGTATTTCAAACAAAAGTGGATTAGTCTTGACAATTTAACAAAGAGTAATAACAATAAGGATCTGTGGCGCAATGGTAGCGCGTCTGACTCCAGATCAGAAGGTTGCGTGTTCGATTCACGTCAGGTTCAATTTTTTTGGTTTAGCTTTCTCAATTAATTTAGTACAAAACCCATGAACTCCTCATCCGATTCAAGAGCTTCCATCAAACCAGAACTCAAACATATCTCCAAATCCACACTTCCTCCACCTTCATATCCTTCGTACGAAATCACCGACCCTACAGACTTATTCGCATACCCACTCCGTACAGCTACTGCTTTTCCGAACCCAAATTCGTTTCCATACATGTCAAATCTTGGCGAGCTTGACATAACCACACTGTAATCATCAAACAGCTTATTAAGCTGGTAAACAATGGGAGATTTCATCCAATTATTAAAGAAATCGCGCACTGATTTATCGTCGTGGTTAACTACTGTCTGATGCAGTGATTCTGCTGTCAATCCCAAGCTGTGTTCGAGTAGTTCACTAGCTGTTGTTGTTGTGTTGATTACGCTAACGCAGTTACCAAAATAATGTTGGGATAGAGGTGGAGTTAGCCTGTGTCTGTTGTTGGTTGCTAGTTTGCAACTTGTGGGATGATGTTTTGGTAGGTTGTTTGCTCGAATGATTGCTCGCCAACATAGTGCAGATAAGGCCTGAAAGGAAGATATCTTGTTGTTGTTGTTGTTGTTGTTGTTGTTGTTGTTGTTGTTGTTTTCTTCGTTTGCTTTAGCTTTTAGTCTTGCCATGGACCCGGACGAGAAATGGAAAAACCTCTCTTTTAGTTGAGGTGGTTCGTATCGGCTAACAAATTCATCTGGTTGTGAGAAAGGAAGGCGACTAGGTGGATCATACCCTTCAGGAAACCAACCTTCATGGACTGGCATCCGCGATAGAGGCAGTTGTTCGACTAAATCTGTTATAACAGAAGAAATAAATGTCATAAAGAAGAAAGAAAGATTATAAATAATGTGAAAAAAGAAACACAAAGATTTGACGTGGTTAACTAATAATGTGTGTTAACTATGTTTACCGGCAGAGGAAAAGAATGTTTTATTGAATTTGTAAGTCAGGTCCACAGGAAGAAGAGAGATATTTTTTATAGATCTCGAGTAAAGATGGCTGTGGGCCAGGCTGGCTCGAGGCCCGGTCCGAGCACGAAAAAAGCCCGGCCCGGCACGGGCACGGGCACGAAGTCGTGGGTCGGGCCTGTGCCTTAATTTTATGGAAAAGCACGCAAGCTAAGTCAAGGCATGACTCGGCCTGGCACGAAAACACGCTAAATTTAGTAAAATTAGCTTAAGCACGACGGGCCGACCCAGTCCGACACGAAAGCCCGTGGGCTCTGGACGGGTCTGGGCCTTGTTTTGAACTTTTTGGCCTGGCCCGACACGATACAATGTTGCCCTGTCATGGGCATGGCCCGGTTAGGCCCATGCCATGTGGGCTCGCCCCCGAAGCCTGGCATGACCCGGCCCGACCCACGACCATCTTTAATCTCGAGGAGTACATAAATATTTCAGAATACAACCCGTGCTGGGACGTTACAGTAAGTGGCTTAACTGATTCAAGGCATATTCTAACAAAATCCTTACCCATTGATGTATGAATCTCGGACCACACGTTCCAAAAATGCCAGAAAGAGGTCCCATCTACAACCGCATGGTTAATTGAGCAGCCAATGAAAACCCCATCAATAAGCTCAGTAACTTTAACCGTAAGCAAAGACATAGAATGAGCATCATGGCTAACAGCCCTGTCATGGTCAAAAAATGAATGAACCACAACAGGAACATAGGTTGGAGAAAGTATGTCAGATATGGTCATGTCTAACGTAGAGTGAATAAACCTCGCACCAGGGCCCTTGTTGCAGTCGATGAAAATAAGGCTATGGTCGTCATCCACCTGTGTAACGAATTGACCGGCTAGTGGATAGAAATGAACGAGGGTTAGAGAAAGGGATTCTTTAAGTTTGTGGATGGAGAATTCTTGATCATGATTAAGTTTTGATGGCTTTTTGAATAGAAGACCTTTTTGGATGTAATGCATAGATAGCATAGCTAGATCCATGGGGGATAAGTAGTAAGGTTTATTGGCTTCATTTGGTTCATATTTTGGCTTGATGAAGCATTCTGAGATTTGTTTCATTGTTGTTTCTGAGTTCATTTTCTGATAGATATTTGGTTAGCTTAACTTTAGATTGATTGGAGGATTGAAAAATGTAGATTGGTTACCATTTAGGCGTGAGGCCGACAGGGGTTTTGAAATTGAGATCTCTCATACACTGATCACCCTCAATTTTAATCACTAGACTAAGACATTATTAGTATTTCGTACTCTGTAAGACTTATAAGTGGGAAGGGAATTGCTTTAAAGAAAAAGGTAGACTTTGAAAAATCAATAACTACGTAGTACTCACTATAGAGACATACGGATGAAGGGCGGTGGATTGCGTTATCGCTTTATCACGATGTGTGTATGACATTAGTCGAAATTAAGGCCATGTTTGATTCGTCTGCTTTCCTACTGAAAATAAATTATTTTATCGTATTTTTTTTAAACTTATTTTATTTGTAAAGGCAAGAAATTCTAAATAGTACTTAAGAAGAATAAAAAATGAGAATTTAACAAATTGATTGTCACTAACTACTACTACGTACATAGCTTCTAAACCAAGCGAACTTGATAGAAATATGTGAAACTCACCTTATAACTTAGAAAAATTATCTTAGTAATAGAAAATTACTAGTAGCAATTAGTACCAAACAAATTTGAGGGGCTAAAATGATTTAATTTGTAACATCTAAGTTTCTGCCACAAAAAACTGAACTCCTAAAAGACCTAGTTTTAACTGTAATTAAACTTGTTTAAAACAAAATCATTGAACCACTTTTGTCATGACAACCTTTCATTTGCATGTATACTTTTTTTTGTTTAACGGCCATATATATACAACTTTATTATCTCTTAAATACCCGCATCAGATTCTCGACACTTGGACACTAAATACTGCAATTTTTCAAGAAAATAGTTGTGTCGCACATTTAGACACATACTCGAGTCCGGTATGGATATCTGAACAACGAAGTGGAGAAGACCAATTAGTTCATTTTAAGCTTTCTTCTCAAGAATCATCAACATGGGAAGGTACTCCACTTCCCCAAATACTTGATCACAAAGGGGAATATGGAGTTCCATCTGTAAATACACGAAACATTCTTTTGTCAATTGTGATTCTAAACTTATATTCAATGATAGGGCTTGGAGTCAAGTCAAATGGACAACTAACTCCTTGGCCTAACTTTTACAGACAGTAGAAATCATCTCTGTCAGTCAGATAATTCCTATGACATGCTCTTACCTGAACTGATGCTGTGATCAAGTTACTGTAACACACTATAAACATGGAAAAAGGGAAAGAATTAAGTAAATTGCTGCACATAAAATTTTAAAATTCAGACCTAGAAACTCAATCGTCATCAACTTCTTCTGGCTTGACAAAGAACTCTATGTAAGCTATCCTGCTAGGTGGCTGATAACCTGCAGAATCAATGTGTGAGTGTGCTGGTCTTGCAACAGAAACCAGATGTTGAACTTTTAATATCCCTCCTCTTCCTACAGTAACCTTGCTTCCACGGTTATCTTTTACTACACTGCTCGGTATGCTTGAAGTTGTTGCGCGTAGAAATTTATACTTGTACCTGTTTATCAATGTTAACAATCAGCATTGACTCAAAAAGTGAAATTAAGGCTCCGTTTGGTTGGGTGTAAAACATTTTCAGTGTAAAATGATTTTCATGGAAAACAATTTACAACTGAAAACACAATTCCAAAATTAGTTTTCCCTAATTCCAAAATTAGGAAAAGGAAGGAAAACAGTTTTCCCTTCGTTTGAAAGGGAAAGTGGTTTTCCATCATTGAGAGAGCAATTTTACTCCTAGGGAAAATGATTCTACACTCCTTTGCAAACAAAACAATGTAAAATTGAAAATAGAGGAAAACTGTTTTCCATGAAAATGTTTTACGCCCTACCAAACGGAGCCAAAACCAACAATAAGGAATTGAAAGGACATCAGTCTGTACCGATGAGACACTTCCCGGTCACAGCTAAAAGCAGCCAAAAGGTCAGTGTTCGCGTAATACATGAAGTCTATCTGCAAAAGACAAGACAAGACAAGACTCAAACTTGTTACTACAACGGATCAAGATCACGAAACAAAAACCCTTCAACACTACAAGTAAAGGTATGTCTGTTAGCAAGAGAAAAGCAAAGCCTCAAACCCATGAAGATCAAAGAAGCTCAATACCATTTAACCCTAACCTGTAGATCACCATGGCCTTCACCTCTGAAGGTAACAGAAGGAGGTGTTGGTTGTACAGTTATTTTAATACTTGACCCAGGCCATTCTAGATCATCAATGGCTTCTTTCAGAGCTGCAGACTGAAAAAATGCACTGAGGTAAGAATACATGTGTGACTCTAAAACCATGTTTTAACATATCTAAGGTCAACAGTTAGTCAGTTATGCATTCAGCACCTAGTCATCATATTTCTTCAATATACTAATTCCATAAAAAATTCAGATGATCCTTTAGGATTTAGCCAGATTATGTAGTGGCTAGAGTGGTAAGTAACACTTCAATTAAGAAAATTCAAGGTTGGCGTCCGTTGAGTGCAGGCTTTTCAAATAGGAACTTAAAGAGGATCAAGATTCAAGATTCTCAACAAGGACATCAACCCTGTATACCAGATCCTTCCCGCCCCTAATGAACCAATAAGGGAGAGCATACTGGCTCAACTAGGACCTCTCTGAAGATATACATCCCCCCCCCCCCCCCCCCACCGAAACAAATATTCATGTCTTCTGCGATTATAGTCCAAAAATCATAATACAGTCAAAACAAAGGACCTATGTTGGAATCTTCTTTCTGAAGCATAAAAGCCCTTCAAATGGATATAGGACATTAAGTTTAAGACCAGATCATCAGAATTTTCACAAAGGACAATGCAACATGAAGTTGTTAATGAAAGTTGACCAGCAATCCAAGGATCGGAATCAGAGAAGAAAAGGTGCAAGTTGATCTCACTTAAAGATCTATCTGAAAGCACGGGGATAGATATATAGCAAATAAGCCTTTTTATGCCTATCTAATAGTAGTATCACAAAGTTAGGCAAGCAAATATATGTCCATTTCTGGAGCTCAAATATATCTTGCAATGTACAAGGGGATATGCATATACAGCTATTGTTCTCTTTCTTTTGATCATAGTTTCTTTAACAAAAAAACCATTGAATCTTTGACCAACACCATTTCATTTAAGGCACAAAAAGTAAAATTCAACATTGTTTTCTAATATACTACAGAAAATAAAGAATGAAGATACAGAAACCTAAGCATTCTCAGAGAGATTATCTACTTAAGTCTTATGCCTGAATCAAAGTTTGTTTCATCGTATTCTGTAACAGGTACATTGTCTCAACTAACATCACATCTTCACCATAGATCAATTTGTCAAGAAATTACCTTCACTGTGAAGCTTAAAGGGGTGGTTCCTGCGGGTTCAAAATTGAAATCCGACGAAATAGTATCTGGGATTCTTGTTCGGATTTCCGCATAAATGCATGCATCCAGTGAATCAATAGACCTGATATAACAAAATACAAACTTAGGGATCAAAAATTGAAACAGTTTGAACAGTTTAGAAATGCTGGTGTACCAAGAATTCTCTCTTTTTTTTGGGTAGAATATATCAAGCAATGTTTGGGGCCTTTGGGCTCTTTAAGCTGATAGGCAAAAAACATCAACCATGAGAAAGCATTGCAGTTGATCCACTAACAAAGCCTTTTTGTTTCACAAGCAACAGCTCAATCCTTTCTTATTCAGCTCTTTTATTTCTCAATTTCTAGCCACTTTATATAGCTGGTTACTTACACTAAAGGACAGGATTACAACCACAAAAAAGCTTTCTAAATGCCAGTAGGATATAGCTAGTAGCAAGGTATTGATAACCAGCTAAGATGCAACGCGAGGTTTCAAAGTTCAAAAGAACAACGGTGACTGCCTTAGAGTGATCATGTTGAAAAAACAAAAGTAACCATTAATAAGATCTTCAAACAGATAGATATTAGAAGGTCAAAGTTTTCTTTAAAGGGGAAATAAGAATAAAGACCATGTGGGGAGAAATATGAAACTTTTTGTGCGCTAATCCCATAATACACTCAGGCACCGCAATTTTACACCATTTATACATGCTTCACTTCATAGCTAACTAACAACAGTATCTTCTTTTAAGTAATGTGATAGAAAGGATTAATACCAGTCTCACATGCCATGATGCTATTTAAAATTCTTGAGCTTTCATTAGCTTCAGCCAAAAGTGTTAAACACTTTTCCCAAAAGTCTATTACTGTTCCAAACCACAACCTATGTCACTCAAAATTGGGACACGGACACACGGTCAAACAGACCACCATAATGCAGATCCAAAAGCTAAACCTAGTTGTTTCTTCATTCTATGTCCAGCCTGATTTGAAACACTCAATTCTTGTATCCTACACAAAAGATAAAATATAACAACTAAAAAGGCCTACAAGCATCAAATGTATTTCTACTACCCTCATAAGGAAAAAATATGGTTCAAATCCACAATGGTTTCCCTCAAAACCCACCTCCTACCCAAGTACAATTATGGCAACAAAAATAAACCACATACTCCCTTTGACCTCCATCGAATTGTATTTGTTCCAATTGACTTCCTGACATACACATTTGAAAAGTTGACAACTCTGACTCTATACTATTCCACAATTACTGACTTAAACTTCTAATCACTATGTTTTATAAGAACCATTCAACATAGCATTTTCTCTATACACTAGTCCCATCTGGATATCATATATATCAGAGTTTGATTCTAATTATATTCAACTTGGACTACAATGCCACACAGGGGAAATATATCCTAAAATTTACATAAATACCAAAAGCAATCAGGACAATTACTTGAGTAGAAGCTGCATATCAGGGCCTGGATACCGAAGCTCAATCAAGCTCGAGTGTCCCGGAACCGAGAACGTATTCAAAGAATCGACTAATAGCCCCAAGCTCACCCCAAATCGAGGCCGTGCTTCAGCAGTATACTCATAATTCACAAATAACTGCGAAAATCCGAAATTGATCCAAACTAAAATTAAAATTAGGTCATACACATAAAAATCCATAAATTTTACACTAAATATTAATCCAAACTCCTCTAATAATTAGGTGATAGAGTAAAATAGAGTTGAAATGAAACCTCTTTTTGGAGATAGACTTTGGCTTGGAGACAACCAGTGTCTTCTACAATCAGAACGACGCCGTGTTCCGATAACTCCACAACCGCATCCTGGAGTGAGGAAGAAGAAGATTGATTGAGATTATACGAAACCCTAATTTTTGGAAGGAAGAGAAATTTTGGAAGGGGGGAAGAAGAAGACCTGGTGGCGTTTCCAGCGAACCGAGGTGAGAGCATCAACAAAGCCTTGAACGGTGTCGAGTTGGCACACCAAATCTGGTATTGTAGCGTCCATTGATGGCGAACTCATCTCTCTCAACTTCCAATTTCAGGACTTGTTCTTTCTTCCCGCCAAATAGATAGTTGGGGGTTTTAATCAGAGAAGTGATGCGGAGCAAAGGTTGCACCCGAAAATAAAACAGTATGATTTCCATTTTGGTTGCACCCAAAAAAAAAATTATTTGGCCGGTGTAAAGAAAATTAAAAATAAATTGGGGGTACGAAGAAAAACTAAATGTGCATGTTGCCGTCTTGCCGGTGCTTGTCACGAGTTACGAGCGTGTTTCATGTGAGGTAACTCCTTAATTCTGCTTATTTAAGCTATACGAAGTATATGTGCATGTTCTGGAAGGTTTTATTTCATTTTATTTCCCTTGATATAGTCGAGTTCAAACGTTCTATGCTTGTTGGCTTGTTGTGTATATAAGGTAGGTTGATTTGGATCAAACATCGTTGTGGTCAAAGGCTTGTCCGTAACATGTGGTATCAGAGTAGGCTTCAACATCATCAAAGGGCAAGGTGTCATTCACAAACATGGTCCATGAGTATTCACCAACCAATTGTGACGACTTTTGTCCTCGTGATTGTCACCACCCGGTCTGACACAGGTATAAAAACTCGTCCATAGAAACATGATGTTTTGGTGGGCATGAATGGAACGAGGGGGGGTGCTCTAACCATAGGAGTAGGCGAGTGAGCTAGGCGGAAGAGCGTCTCTCAATGAGAGTGAGAGATAGGTTAGTCATTGCTACATGTAAAAACTAGTATTGTAGGGGACGTGTAGAGCGATCGGGCAAATGCGTGCAATAAGCGAGGGTTGAAGAGGACGCATTTTAGTGCTAAGGAGTGGGATTCGTTACGGTAGCATAAAGCTAATCGTTGCCCAAGCGCTTTGAGAGCATGTTACCGTATTGTACAAGAGCGGCACGGGTGATATGTTATCACCCTGGGAAGGCTTTGGTGGGGTGAGGTTGTCACATATTAACAATTTACTCAATGCTATATGTGTAGTGTAAGAGAGGGAATTTGAAGTGAGATATGTATAAAAAGTAGGGAAGATAATAAGGAGAACGAGGGGTAAATTATGGTTGAACCGGTTTGAATCATGTGTCCCACAATTAAGTCTCATTCCCTCTCCCATTGTACCAATTAAAATAGATTAATAATGAAAGAAGATATTTACAAATTAATGGGATGGACCAAGATGAACTGAAATAGGGAATAATACTCGACTATAAGACAAAAATAAGACAAAGGATCTGAACTCGGGTTGAAGGTTTGAACTTTGAAGCAAAGGCAGGACCAGTTAGTAGAAAATGAGGTGGAGGAAGAAAAGGGCGGCAAGAGTTTTTTTTTTTTTTGTGTGTGCGCATTTCTTGACCAATAGTCAACGGTGTAAATAAGGAATGCCAACAACCATTTCCTCATAAATCATCAGTAGATGAAAAGGAAAAAAGCCTATACCCAGTCCTTTTGAGGTCATCAGTGAGTTACAATTACAATTTTCTTGAAGAAATTATATCCTCAGTTCATGTATACAATGCAATTTTCGAATAAATAGCACAACCCAAGGACTAACTAACTAGTGTGTGTATATCACTAACAAATAATTGGCAAATGAACACAAACTTCACACTACCAGTTTTTACTGTCCCATAATCAGAACAATTTCAATTTTCCTTTGGTGAAAGTCTCTTTGCCATGGTTCTCAAGACACAACTCTCTCTCTGTTCCCAGTAAACCCGAACACGATTCTGACCCCAAAGTGACTGCAAAATAAAGATATACAGTGCACAGAATGATCAAAAGAACAAGAGCTACTAGAAGGAAGCGGTGCCGCTGGATAAGTGCAGAGAAGCTTATGTCACTCAATGCAGATTTTTTGTGGCGCGGAGAGGAAGCAAAAGCACCCTGAGTTTGAGATCGTCTATGAGGAGAAGATATGACATTATCAAGAGCCATGGTTGATGGGACGACGCCTTTTTTTCAATCTGCTTACGCATATCACAATATATGTTCAGTCAGATGTTCATGATATGATATGCAGTAAAGATCAGAGAACAGATGTAGCAACATATTTGCAAGTTATTATGGTACATAGATGAAAATTGAGATTTGATGAAATTATGAAATTTACATGGCAAAGTCCATTAGGGCTCCGTTTGGTAGGGTGTAAAACGGTTTTCATGGAAAACAATTTTCCCTTTTCAATCATTTTACGTTGTTTGGTTTGACAAGGGATGAAAAACAATTTCTCCTAACTCCCTCACAGGTGGAAAAACCTTTTCCATTTGAAAGGGAGGGAAATCATTTTTCCACCTTTGCTCTCCTTACCTCCCTCTCCCTTCTTCCCTTCAATCTTCACCATCTTCTCCCATTTTCTTTTAAGATATCAAACAAACGAAAACTAGTTTGGAATTGTGTTTTCCCCTTGAAAATGTTTTCCATGGAAAATTATTTTGCTCTGAAAACGTTTTACACCAAACCAAACGTGGCCTAGGTTCACACAAACAGGGTAAGACAATACGCAGCAGCAAAGTAAAATGCAAAATTCAAGCGGTTAATGAAAACGTTTTACACCAAACCAAACGTAACCTAGGTTCACACAACAGGGTAAGACAATAAGCAGCAGCAAAGTAAAATGCAAAATTCAAGCGGTTAATAAATTAATTTCGAGGATTTGGTGACAATGGTTTGACGGTTCACAAATCACAGCATAGAAAAGTAAGAAATCTTAATGAGAATTAGACAGCCAACAAAAAGTCAGACTAGACTAACAAACCCATTCACCGAAATCAAATCAAACCAAATGGGCATCATCATGTGCAACAAGTTCAATCTTACTGTGATTGTATGGCCTAAGACAACCAAATCTAACAACACCATGCCAAAAACTCAAAACAGCAAAACCTGGTCCCTGTTCTTTAACTTGCCAGCTACTTTCATTACCTCATTCCCCTGGTTCCTCAACTCACTCAACGTCAAAAGAAAAACAGATAACGAATTCTGGTATTCATTTCAATAGAAGTTTCAAGGCAACTAAAGAAGGAACATGGGGAGAATTATTCAACTAGTTTTTGGGTGTGTTCTATTCACCTGATTTTCACTTATTTTTTCTGAACTTATCTTATCTTAACTGAACTTATGAGAACTTATTAAAACTTATTTTAGTTATAAATCATACTTGGTCAACCCTTGTTTTATTTGAACTTATCTCAACTGAACTTATCTTAACTTATTTTTCCGGAAATTAGTGGAAATAAGGTGAGCAGAACAGGGCCTTTGTGTCTTGGTTAGGCCATAATAACACTAACATCTAACAATCAAACTTTGGTGATCATACAATATGAACAATGTTGTTCCCGAGATTTAGTACATTGCAAATGAAAATTATGGTTGTGCAAACAAAAATTCACCATTTCTACAATCAACATTATCTCAACACGAAAAGGATGCAGAAGACAAACTAATAGAGCTTATAAGATCAAACTACACATAACAATCCTTCTCCTACTCCAAATTCTACCAAAATATCAGTTCCAACACTGTGCGGACATACATAATTATCAAATTACTGGTTCAAATTACACCTTCAACCTAGCAACTAATTCCGGACACGCTCCAAATTTCCGACATATCACCAAATTAAATCGGATTAATTTACAGCTCGTTAATTTTCAGCAATTCAAATCACAGTTCTATTTTTTTTCCCAAAGCAATTTTCCTCCTCCATACTAGAACTACAACTATCTACCAAAATCAAGCATCTAATCAAAAACGAAGTATCACAATAGTAATTCTATTAATCCAAAAAGTAAAGTAAACGAAATCAGTGAATGAAAATCCGCCGCTAGAATTCGAAATTCACAACAGAGTAACACCCAAAAAAAACAATGATCTTAACCAATCAGACAAACACACTTCGCATACATCAAATTACGACAAACAAAATTAAGGACGAAAAGGCTAGGGTTTCAGACAATTCGAAGATCAGATAGAGAAAGAAGCGATACCTTTAAAATTAGGGTTAGCAAAAAGAGGGATGAAAAAGTACAGCAAACGCCGGCCACCACTGCGAGGGAAGAAGCGCGACAACAGTCAGACGATAAAGTGAGGTTTGTTAGAGTGATCTGCCGGGTACCAATTTAATACTCAGATCCAGATCCAGGTTGAACATTATTATTTTCTTGCACCTTTTTCATTTCTTTTATTTCTATTTTTAAGTGATTTGATGATATGTTAAATAGTGTAAAGTTTGCAATTTGCATTTATAGATAAATAATTATAGTAGTGGAAATTGTTATTATAGAATGTTTTATTTAGAGTTGACAAAAGTTGACCATACAAGTGTACACCAATCATATCTAGAAATGAAAAAAATATCGGGTTTGGTCTTGGATCTAAAACCCTTGGGGCAATTTAGACTTAAAGTTTTCGAACTGGTAAGAACCAACTTCAATTCCCATTTAATTGGACCCTCTATCCACAAATGATGGTTACTCAATGAAATTGTTTTTGTACTATATATTTGATGGGAAATAATGTCATTTTATAATAACTAATTTTTATATGTAAAAATAATAACATTTATTTATTAACATATTGTTTTGAAGTAGAAAGGACCATGAATTATTTTCTAAACCAATTTTGTAACCGGTGCCATAGTTTTGGAGCCGATTCCTAATTATATAGACCAGCTTTGAAATGAAAATTTTCTTCGTGTACTCGTCTTGCTTAGATGTTTTGGTCTAATGGTCAAGATTAAGAGTTTGTATACAACATGTCTCAGGTTCGAATCTTCCACTCCCATTTGTAACTTATATTGCCTTTTATAACTCATTTGCACTAAAAATATTATAGACTTTTAAGATTTAAGAATTTATTTGGTGTAATGAGGTGATTTTCTAAGCAATTTAATGGTATCTTTTTCATATAAATCTATTTTGGGTGCACTTGCTTCTATAACCATTAAGCTAAAGATTGTTTAACTTCAATCCATTACTTTGCATCAAAAAACTAAAAAGAAAGATTATTTACCTATAAGTCGTTCCATGTAATTTGACACCTTCAAAACAATAGCTCAATTGCCTGAAAAATATTACTCCGTACACTGTAAGACCACAAGCGACCTTGACTTGTGGTCAAATGTAAAAAGTTTCTCTCTCATGCTTCATCGTTTCATTTTTTTCCACTTCATTTCCTACTAACTTGACATACCTCTTACTTTAACCCATTATTTTTCTTCCACAATCTTGACCCAAAATATCTCCCCTCGTTTTTACATAAATCCTACATCAAATTCTTTCTCATACACGATTAATAATTTAAATTTTTTAACCACTACTAGATTTTATTATTGAGACATAATATCGATAATTGCAACAAAAAAAAAGGTTTAACGATCTTATTATTAGTTGACATTATTGTTATTCTAATCCATATTTTAGCTAAAAAAACTCTCACAAAATTGGTCCAATGAAACAAGTAGAACGAGATGAAGAAGTAAATGAGACGATGAACGTCACGTTTAAATACTATTATCATACAATGAACATAAATAACCATTAATTAAACTGGATAGGCAAAATAATTAAAATAGCACTAATGGTCAATAACATATTTCACATTCGTTTTGCCCAACCCACACAAAATTAGAAGCATGTAATTAAGCTTTGCAAATTCCCCCCAATCACTCAACCAGGCATTAGCTCAAGGCAACCAACTGACCAAGAAGTCAAATGACTCAAATATGTGACCTTTGTCGAGTTATTGTTCAAGTTGATAATACGCTTAAGTTAACATTGTGGGTTTTGTTTTTGGATAGAGAAGTAACCACAAAACGCAAGACAATAAATGATGTAGAGGGATTTGATCCCAGGTCTTGAGTACCATTTCCTCAGGAGCTTTACCAACTAAGCTAGTTGACATTCACATATTGTGTGATTTTTTAGAGGTCAAGCACCACTTGACACTAAACTTACACTAAATACATAGTTTAAATATTGGTTTTTTACTTTAGTTTTTATGTTTATGACAATTATTTTTTGACTCGATTAAATTAAATTAAAAGAAAATAAAAAGATGATGTCAAAAAATAAAATAAAAAAGAAATGGGGGTGGCAATGTGGCATAAGCATAAGGCAAAACCCCCGTGAGACTGTGAGAGGGATCAAAGATTGAAGATACGGTTCATTTCCAATCATCTCCCCTAATTAAACCCTCTCTTTCTTAGGGTTCCGTACCCTTTTCCGTTCAATGTTAATTTTCCGACTTAAACCCTAATCAACAATCACCGATTTTATCGACTTATTTTCCGGCGAAAACAATGGATTCTTCAATCACCACCGCCACCGCCACCACCACCACCACCGAAACCATCACTACCGGCGTAAACACTCCGACGCCGATGTCAAACGTCAATGGACCACCTCCATTTTTATGCAAAACTTACGATATGGTGAATGATCCGACAACTGATTCGGTAGTTTCATGGAGTTCTACTAATAATAGCTTCATTGTTTGGAATCCTCCGGAGTTTGCTAGAGATCTTTTGCCTAAGTATTTCAAGCACAATAATTTCTCCAGCTTTGTTCGCCAGCTTAACACCTATGTATGCTGAACTCAAACCCTCTTTTCTCTTTCCATACACTTTTTTTTCAAATGTTGGTAGTTTGTTGTTTTAATTTCTATGTTTTGGTTAATTTTTTAAGTTTGATGTTGATTTTGTGTTCCTTTGTTGTCATGAATTGCCAATTTTATTTCTATTCAACTTTTTCTTGTTTCTTGGAGTATATTAAGCTATTAGTTGCTATTTGGATCAAAAGCTGTAGCAAGAACTCAAAAAGTAGAATAGGGGAACTTAGAACAATTTGGGTAATGGGATTAGTGTACACATCAACACCCCCCCCCCCCCCCCGGCGTCTCCTTTTTTGTTGGGACCAAAATGTAGTGTGTGGTAGAGTAAACTTAGAGGGACAACCTAACAAAGAAACCGGGGTAAACTTAGAGGATCGGTGGGAGTAGTTCACCTTTCGTAGTAGCTTTGACTCTAGATATTGCCTCCTAAATATACTTTTTATTCGGAACATAGCTTAATATGTGTTCACCTTAAAGTAGAGTGGCAGGGGCTCAGATATGCTAATGAAGCGGCCTCTTCATGTAAACTTGGCTCGGGCTAAGGGAGGGTGGGAAGTCCATCCCTAGGCCTTCTAATAGATGTGAGTGAGTGATGCAGAGGAGATTGAAGTATGGGATGAGAGTTTTATTTAGTTGTTTAAAGGATTAGTTAAAAAAAGGTCATAGTATACACCATGTCAAATTTACAGGGGCATATGGATTTTGACAATAAAAATTGCCCATTTGATAACAATGTTTTAAGAGCAAGATTAACCCTAACTCTTAAGAATTGGCTTTTGTTGACATGGCATATGCCTCACCTATGGGTAAGACAAGATTTTTTTTTTGAAACATTGACGTGGGTGTGTTTTGACAAACTCTTAAATTGAGTCTTGAAAAACCAAGACTCAATGTATGAGTTGAATACAATAGAATGCTATATAAATTGAGAGGTCTTAAATGAGTTTTGAGGGGTGAAGAGCAAACTGGTTTGAATCTGAACCAGTATTAACAATAATTTATTTTATTAGGTAATTGTGGAAAACTGACATGGAATATAGAGAAGTCTAAAAAAGACTCTCCATGAACTTGCTGTAAACACGGTACTCCATAAGTTTTCCTTTTGCACCTCCTTTTCTCCCTGTTCTTCCACTTGTTTGTTCCAAGAAACATCAATGTCAAAGCAAAGGGGATTATAATAAATTTTGATGGTTGTAAGCTATATGTCAACTACATGTCACGGACGGGCCTTTTGACCGCCCGCGTGGCGCCTGAATCCCCGAGGCTTGATCCAGGCCAGCCTACCCCATATACGCAACAAGCATTGTATAACACAATAGTAGAGGAAACAACACGTAATGATACTAACCTGCACCAAGATACATGCATCAGTAAGGCATACAGGCTCATGGGAGTTGCCTCATATGGGACACGCTGGGCCTTAGCATCGGGAAAATGTCAACACGTGACATACAGATCTATTCTTCATTTCTTGTGTAGCTCATAGTCCTAAAGCATTGAGATTTTTTTTTAAACGTCATGTATTTTAACGCCAATACATAAGTGTAAGTGTAATTGGAGAGAGATAATACTAGTTAGGAGGAGACGAGGATTAGGAACTCCTCATATTGCACATGTTGTAAAAGAGCTTACTTGAAGCACATTTGCTCTGTGTACTGTTGTGAATTTGCAATGATCCTACCAATTTTCTTTGCTGCAGGCAGCCTGCAGCAGAGGGGAAATGTCTTTGAAAGGGATGCCATTATAAGGAACAGAATTAGCTATTACTGGTCAGTAGTTCGAGATCTCCCATACTGGATTTACTCTAAGCTGTTAATCATTCAACTCACTCATACCAGCTTATCTTGCGAGCAGCGTTGAGCAGGATGGGTCTTTTCCTTCTGGTTTTCTACCCTTATCTGGGTGGGAGGAGTTGTGAAGAAATAGATCTTATAAGTTTATGTGTCCAGGCTTGAATTGACTTGATTGCTGCTAGTATGACAGAGTAGTTATGAATCACTCCCTCCCTCCCCCTGTTAAAGTTTCAGAGAAGAAAGGGTTGGGGTTGGGGTTGTGGTTGGCAAAGTGCCAAAGTTACGTCAGTGATATTCACTGTATGTGTGTTTTTTTGGCATACCAGCTGAGGACTTGGTTTCTGCTTCTGTATAGTCTTTTACTTCCTTGACCATGGGAGAAAGATGTTTCTAGGACATTCTTATTCACAAGTAATAACTGCCTCAGGGAAAAATGATAAAAAGATCAAGGGTTGTGAGGAAATTGATGAGTAAAGTTACGGTTTACAATTGCATCTTCAGATAAAAATGATATCTTGTGTTTTTCTGGTCTGTGTTATGAACATCACACAGGGGAAAAAATGAAAAATAATACTCCTTCCTTCCCCAAATAAACTTTCTTTTGACCGTCAGTGGTGAAAGTTTGGTGATTTTGACCATTAAATGAGCAGGTACAATGGTTATAGTACTAATCCAAAATACTTCCAAGTTAACATATACTCCCTCTGCAAGGTCTGGCCCCAGCCAAGTTCTTCCAAAATACAAAATACAGCCAAGGTCTTCCAAGTTGACATTCTATCTTTATGCTGTTTTCTCTCTCTTTGGACCACACTCATCCACCCCACCATTTCTCTCTATTTATTCGCCCCAATATTAATATCTGTGCCTTAACTCAATGTTAACTCTGAGCTGGGACGAAGGGAGTAATTAGAAAAAGTTAAAGGTCAATGCTCAATCTTGGTTACTAAAAGGTCAGGGAATACTTTAGTTCTAGAGGGAGTGGATAATGACTTAGAGGAGTGTTGCACTGATAAATTGGATGTCATATGCTGTAAAGGTGAGATTGATGTATGCGTGGCTGTTCTCTTCTGGTTTTTTGACATGTTTCTCACCCTCATCGGGCACAGAAACTTGACTGTGTGATTCATTTCTGCTTTCAGTATTATTATGATTTGGTGTCATTTTCGCTGAAATTCAATAGAATATTTTGTTCCTGTAGACTATCTCTCCTAAATGTGATTTATGAGCAGAGCAAGTAGTTTTAAAAAAATAAAAATAAAGGATGATTATTATTAATAATAAGTTAATCAGCACTTACAAGTTACAATCACAATAATGCGCCTTAATAGAATTATTATGGAAGATTTAAATACAAATTCCAACTCCTACTCTACGCTTCTGCTCGGCTCTTATGCCATGGGATTTTTTACCATGATTAATCATCAATGACCAAATAACTTCAAAATGGAGATCCACATATTTTCATAGAGAAATAGGAGTAAAAATAGCACTAATTTATGAAAATTTCAATTGACTCTCAAAAGGGGAGCAGCTAAATCCAACTTAGTTATTGGAGAAATATTATCACAAAAGGATATAAGTTGAAGATACATTAACGATAAGATTAACAGTTATGTATATATATATATATTAGAGCAACACAGTTAACAAAATTGTGCATACCACCAGTAAAACTGATGGAAGCCTTTATGGGAACCACCATGGAGGCTAGGGTTTGAGAAGGCTCTTTACTAGTTCAGTTCTACTCCAATAAGTAATAACACTATTAAATGGGCTAAGTAGTATGCGACGTTTTAAGTTGGTTTGTTGGTATCATTTTGTCAGTTAGTTGATTGTTTTTCTTTTTCCTATTATCGATTCTTGCACAAACATAAAATATGTGAAAAAGATTATATACTTCATGTTTCTTGGTTTTTATTGCGAAAGCACCTCCCATAATAATTATCTTTTGATTTTACTATTGCCTTTAGGGCTTTAGAAAGGTGGATCCCGATCGCTGGGAATTTGCAAATGAGGGATTTTTAAGGGGCCAGAAACACCTGCTTAAGAATATTACTCGACGAAAACCTGCTCATGGACAAGGTCATCAACATCAACAACAAGCAAATTCACAGACTTCCGCTGTTGGAGCTTGTGTTGAGGTGGGTAAATTTGGATTGGAGGAAGAGGTAGAGAGGCTTAAAAGGGACAAAAATGTGCTTATGCAAGAACTCGTTAGATTGAGACAGCAGCAGCAGTCAACTGATAACCAGTTGCAAACCATGGTACAGCGTTTGCAAGGAATGGAACAACGCCAGCAACAAATGATGTCATTTTTAGCAAAAGCTGTACAAAGTCCTGGATTCTTGGCTCAATTTGTACAGCAACAAACTGAGAGCAGCAAACGCATATCTGAAGCTAACAAGAAACGAAGGCTTCAAGATGGTGTTTCTGTTTCCGAGAGTGAAAACTCAACCCCACCTGACGGACAGATTGTGAAATACCAACCTTTAGGAAAGGATTCTGCTCATGCAATGCTCAGGCAACTAAGGAATTTGGACACTAATTACAACAATAGCAACTCAGATAATCTCTACATTGGTGATTCATCATCTACTAGTGCTATGGAAAATAAGGCACAACCGAATCGAGTATCTGGAGTTACCCTTCAGGAGGTCCAACCAACTTCTGTATCACCTTATGTGATCCCAACTTCTGGTGTTCCTGGTGCTGTTATTTCTGAGATAAAATCATCTCCTGTAATGACCACTTCTGAAACTTTATCTACTCCAGAAATAAGTGGACTGTTAACTCCAGAAACTGTTGTGCCTTCTGTTGGTCTTCCGCAGACAAACAGTGTCATGCCAGAAATACCCTCTTTGCCTCGCATTTTACAGAACTCTGTTGATATTCCTGGGGGAAATTTTATGTTAAGTGAGACAGGAGATAATGACTTCATGGATCTGACATCCTTGGAGTTTGACGAGACTATTCCACTTGAGTTGCCTGATGATTTAGACGCATTGCTTGACGAGGCCTCTTGGGAACAGTTTTTAGATCGTAACAATATGATTCCCTGTGATAGCAATGAGCCTGAGATGCCTAATGTTGAAAACCCAACACAGGGAACAGAAGTGCAGCCATTAGATAACGGGTGGGAGAAAGGGCAAAGAATGGATCAGCTTACAGAAAGAATGGGTCTTTTGAACTCAGATAATAACCAATTAGATTGATTACAGCCACTTGTACAGTTATGGATCTTACCATCCAAGGTAAACTCTTGAGAACTGGGAATCAGCATAGCCATCACTTTTAGGGTGTGTTCTATTCACCTGATTTTCACTTATTTTTCATGAACTTATCTTAAATGAACTTAGTTATAAATTATACTTGGTCAATCCTTATTTTTCCGGAACTTATCTTATCTGAACTTATTTTTTCTGAAGTAAGTGGAATTAATGTGAACGCCGTTAGTGTCAAGAAAATTTTCAGTTGTGTATATGTCCCTTATTTTGGCTTTCAAATCCTTTCTTATGCCTTCTATCCATTTCTTCTGAAACTTTTCAAAATCTCCCTTTTTGTGAATTTAGAAACAACAGTCACACATGTTTAGGCTTTTGCTTTATTTTAACATTGTACTGATGGTGGTTTTTAATGCAGGCTTCAACTCAGTAGGGAAGGCCAACTGATATATGTTCCATACTTTTTACTTGATGAACATTTTCTTACAGCTCTTCCAGATCCCGTGTAGAACAGCCATTTCTGGCTCATACAACTTTGTTTGGCCAGGCCATGGATTCCTATGCAGCATTCTGGCAAGGAGTTAGCCATCTTGTGAAATGCTTCTTCCCAATTGTATTGATATTACTTTAAATTTGTACAAGACAACAAAGCATTTAGGTTTTCATGAAAGTTTTTTACTCCCATCTTTGTTGTAAATTTTTTGCGTAATTCTTTTGCTCATGTAGCATACTTGCTCCAACTGTGAACTTAATTGCAGGAGGTAATGTCTTCTCTTTCTTTTAGTTATGGTCTTGCTGATGTATATGGCTCGAGCTTTGACCTCGTCATACCAATATATGATAGTTTAAATCGATGGCGGTGTCTCCATTTCCTGCTTTATATGTGATATATTTTTGCAGATATAGTTGAATTTACCATTTAAACTATTATGTACTAGTTTCATTATTCATCTAGGTTAGATGCAATTGATGCAGGTTGGACGCATTTGGCTGCTAATGTTCAGGTCCTAAGTTGCAAACAGTTTCTAGTTCTGGCTAGTGCTAGTCAAGGTTTTTTAGTGACTAAATTTTGGGAAATACAAGTGGGGTTACATTAATTCTTAAACGGACCTGATCTGCACTAAATTTATTGTAGACATATCTTAAAAATAAAGTCAAGAACAGGAGACAGGTTTACTTTGATAGCTTCTTGGTCATCCCTTTGTAATCAAGATTTGTGATCTTATGAAGAGATGTTAAAAACTTTTGCGCAAAACTCCGCACGTAGTCAACTACTCTCTCCGTCCCTAAAAGACTGCCCCATAGAAAAAGTTAACTTTATTAAGAATTGGGTATAATCAAAAGCAAATGAGTAGTTAGATTTATTTTTTAGTCAGATTAAATAATAGTGTGCGAGAAAAGATATATGGGAACCACAAAATAAATAAGGTATGGGGCAAACAAATAGTGACATCCAATTATGATGTAAGGATCAATCTTTTATGAACGGAGGGAGTACTCTGTAGTATTGTTTTCTGTTTGCACAATCGTAGCTTCATGAAGAAAACACGTTTCTTTTTGTACATGATAACAAAAGATGCAAATTAGTACTAGTAAAGTTGTAATAGATTATTTCTGAAAGTGGTTTATTACAAAGTATTCAATAACATACACAACGTATGCAGAAAAGAAGAAGCGCGAAAGCTAAAGCAATTTGAAGGAAATACATCTTGTACACAAATTTCCAGCACATTCCCTGAGTCCTGACAACAGCTGTTTCGTTTGATTGAATTCCAGCTTAAGCTTTCCAGGAATATGCATGTAAAAATCACTTTTAAATCAAATAAAATACTTCATAATTTACAACAGAACTTCCAAGTTTCGTTTTCTTCAAGCTTTGATTCTTCAATCAACTGATTCGTCTTCTTAGAGTTTGTTTTCGATACTTGAGTGAACAAGGGTAATGACCTTGCTTAGAGCTTCATAACAGAAGATAATGTGGTACTATAACAACTACTAAACCTTACACTCACTAAGACAGTCCAATTTTCCTACTGATTTGTAGATTAGGCGTTCCTCGTTGCAAAGTACCTACCTGTGTTCCAAGACGACAAAAAATAACATGACAACAAACAAAGAAGACACCATCAAAGTTTTCTAGAGAATAAGTAAACTGCTTTAAAAGTCTTAATTGAAGTTGCAATCACAGAAGCATGTATACACTATATAGACGCGTAGACTATAACAGAACAGTTCAATAAGCATATGGAGAAAATCTAGATGGCAATATGAAGTGGCAGAGTACTAACAAATTACGATACTGATTCTAAAAGTGGATCCAGCAAGTGAGGAGCAAAAGTGAAAGTGGTATTGCAGAGCATAGCTCTAAGTTGTACTCCGTATTATTTTGTAGTAAGTCATAGTACAAACTACAAAGTGGTACAATAGAGAGCAAGTTAAGAAACTACTTGTAGTAAGTAATACTTCAAATACTTCTTTTGAAAAGTGAGGTTTCAAGTATTTTAAGTGAGTAAAGATTTTAATTAGTTATTTATTAATTATTTAACTAATCAAGTTTCAAAATAATTAGAACTTAATTTCGAATTTCAAAATTTAATTTTAGGAATGTACATTATTATTTTTGGTTATTAATCCAAAATTTTCGAATTTTTAGGTTTAAAATTTTCGAATTTTAATTAGAAATTATCGAATTTTAATTAGAAATTATCGATTATTTTCAAAATAAACCCATAAACTTAAGTTTTGTTTTGAATTTTATTTTGAAAGAAGAAGGTTAGAATTAGAAAGACATATAAGATAGAATTCTACGTGCATTAGTAGCTAGTTAATTTTAGCATGAGAAATTAATTGTTTTATGTGAATGCATTAAATGTTGCACTTAATTGTACGTAAGAGATATTGTTTGATTCCACTAAACTTATTATTTTTATTGAACTTTTGATTATGGTTTGGATGAGAAATCGTTAATAAGACCCTAAGTTGTTTCTTTCATGAATAAAATGTTTATTTCCAAGTACACCAACATAGGATCCCTTGAGAAGATCAACGCGAAACCCCACGTCTCTTTGGGAAGAAAATTGTGTTTGGATGTGAGTATTTTGCTAAGATACAAGACCAACCCATCTTAATGAGAGAAGACATCATAGCATCCACTATTGTTCATTGCTTACCTAACAAAATGCAATACATAAAGCTCAAACATAGGTTTAAAGACATGCATTTTGAGGATGGAACCCCAAATTTGGCTAAGTATGGGACTAGGGATGGTAGGTGGAGATACGACTCAGAGATTATGACCACCCTTGTTGAGGTAGCAGAAAATGGGTTCAAGAAGGGTAAAGACATAGAGAATCATGCTTGGGATGAAGTTATAGAGGAACCTATGGGAGTTGGTGTAAATAATAATCCAGAGGGAAATGATGTAGTTGTGGAGGGGGAGGATGTAGTAGTTGGGGTAGAGAACCCTAACCCAGTGGCCCATGAGCCTACCATTGAAATTTCTAGTGATTCAGATGTGGAGCCTGAAGGTGATGGTGAGGTGGTAGGTGAACATCATCAAGATGAAGACATGGAAGAAGACTCAGACTCGGAGAAAGAGTTCGATGATCTTGAAGATCTAGTGATTTCTATGTTTTCATCTTGATGAGGCTCACCTGCCACCTCACCATCATCTTCAGGCTCCACATCTGAATCACTAGAAATCTCAATGTTAGGCTCATGGGCCACTGGGTTAGGGCTCTCTACCCCAACCACTACGTCCTCATCCTCCACGACTACATCATTTCCCTCGGGATCATTATTTACACCAACCCCCATAGGTTCCTCTATAACTGCATACCAAACATGACTCTCTATGTCTCTACCCTCCTTGAACCCACTTTCTGCTACCTCAATAATGGTGGTCATAATCTCTGAGTCGTATCTCCACCTACCATCCCTAGTCCCATACTTAGCCAAATTTGGGATTCCATCCTCAAAATGCATGTCTTTAAACCAATCTTTGAGCTCTATGTATGACATTTTGTTAGATAAGCAATGAACAATAGTGGATGCTATGATGTCTTCTCTCATTAAGATGGGTTGGTCTTGTATCTTAGCAAAATACTCACATCCAAACACAACTTTCTTCACAAAGAGATGTGGGGTTTCGCGTCGATCTTGTCAAGGGATCTTATGTTGGTGTACTTGGAAATAAACATTTTATTCATGAAAGAAACAACTTAAAGGTCTTACTACCAATTTCTCATCCGAACCATAATCAAAAGTTCGATAAAGATAATAAGTTAGGTGAAATCAGACAATTTCTCTTATGCACAATTAAATGCAACATTTAATGAATGTACATAAAACAATTAACTTCTCATGCTAAAATTAACTAGTTACTAATGCACGTAGAATTCTATCTTATATGCCTTTCTAATTCTAACCTTCTTCTCTCAAAGTAAAATTCAAAATAATACTTAAGTTTATGATTTTATTTTGAAAATAATCGAAAATTAAAATAATTTCTAATTAAATTAAAATTCGAAACATTAAATCTAAAAACTTGAAATAATTTCAGAAATTTCGGATTATTAATAGTGAATAATAAAAATAAAAATAAAATATATATATATATACTTTCCAAAAATTAATATTAAAATTCGAAATTAATTTTCGAAATTAAATTCTAACTTTTGGAACTTGATTAGTTAAATAATAAAGCTATATATACTGGAAAAGGATTCGGCTCAAGGCTATGATTTAAGTTTAGCAACTTGTGACACATCTGGAATATTGGTTGATTGGCTACTTGTAAAAAGAAAGATGGTAGAAGTCATGGACTAAGAAATTACTATGATGAGGATGTCAAATGCATAGTCCGCAAGTGTTTAAAAATGATGCGAATTTCCATGCAATTAAATCCAACATAAATCCCTCCTTTCAACTAAGTATGCTATTAACTATTTGGCTTGATCAACAGCATCCCAGTTTAAGGACACACTTACAAAGTTGATGAACTAAGTGGATACTAGCTGAATAGGACAGTGATAGATCAGGGTAGGACAGTGAGACACAGAAGTAGGCATACGAAGTATTAGAATCCAATCTTCCTTTACTTGTATTTTGCTTATCTAATGTTTGCTAAAACTTTTCTAATAGGTTTTAGGCTTTAGATAGAGTTACTATATTTCTCTGGTAGTTTATAGCTTATTCAAAATAAACTCTTATAAGGGGTAATAAATGAAAGAATTCTTACTTCTCAGTTCTCACCAACATTTCCCCATGCTTTATTGCTAGTGTTTTGGTGTAGGGCTTTATAGATATTGTTCAGCCACTCACTCTAAAGCAACCAAAAATCGATCAAGTCCCGCTAAACAAATAAATTCCCGAAGTGGACCCCGCTTGTGCCTGTGTGTGCACACAAGCCCCCCGATCAACCCTCACTCTTGTTGCCAATAGGCAAGAGTGTGTATCGACCACTTGCTCGAGCCCCTACAAGCCCCGAGACACTCATTCCGCACAAGGCTTGTGCCCTTGCCGCCCAATAGGCAAGAGTGCGCCGCACGCTTCGGTGTCAAAGCACTAGGACCATGACACGAAGTCTATATCACATTATGTTGAGATTCTAGGGAAATAACTTACCAGTTACCAGTTCCCCACACTCAAATGAAATAGGTCTTCGGGTATTTGACCTTAACAAGTAACAAGACTCACAGAAGAGTATACAAAATCTGCAAAAACGGTGTCTCAACTACCAAGAGAAATTGTACCCCACTCCCCTCCCAATCCTCAGAAGAAGAAAAAAACATGCCCTTTGAATGTACTTTGGAGGAGTTTTCTGATGCTTGAATGTTCAAGTATTTGGATTATAATTGACATCAGCAAAACAGAAAACTTGCAAAGCTATGTCATAGGATAGTCCAAAGAACAAGAGTTTTCTATTCAATACTAATGAACTAGTTCAGCATCAACAGAGTCAGACAAGATAACTACTACATTCTCTAAATATGATATCCAAGTAACCAACACATTGAGCACCACTGCAAATGTGTAATCCAGCGGATGAGTATTCAACTACAGCGTAATCCGTCCACCAGAAAAATACAAATGAGCTAAAGTCCAACCACAGTGATAGATTACATACATCAGTAAGTAATAATGTGAACCACCTACTCGATATAATATTGAGAGCCCAATACGCCTCTCTTTTTTACTTTTTAGCCACAATGTCATGCGTCACGCCTGAGTAGTGGCTTGCAGGTACTTCAAGCTATGATTGAGAAGAACATCTAAAGAACCCATGACAATCACTACAATCGGCTTTGCAAGGAAACAACAATGATAAATTTCATGTGCTTCTAAATTTCTCAAAACACCCCTCCCATTCACACAGATACACAAGGGTTTAATACTCTGATATCCCTAATCACCAGAGTAGTAGAGTGTAATTCACAGACCGCCCTAGAGTAACGTCTCGTGAGCACCAGCTACAAAAGGACAGTACCTAACCAGGTTGAAGCTTCTAGTCACAGTTCTATGCATGTTCCTTGACTAGGGGTGTAAATGAGCCGAGCCTGCTCGTGAACTACTCGATGCTCGGCTCGTCAAAGCTCGGTCAAAGCTCGGCTCGAGCGGGCTCGACTCGAGCTCGGGTTCGGCTCGAGATCTTAACGAGCCAAGCCCGAGCTACCCTTGGCTCGGCTCGAAAGCTCGTGAGCAAGCTCGAGTTTTTTTAAAATATTAATATTTGTAAAATAATTTAATATAAAATAATTTTACCAAAATAATGATTATTTACAAAGCTACTAATGTCTAGATTTCTAGATACATCGTATAAAACTACAAAGTACAAATATATGGACTTTTGGGAATTGGGATTTGGGACTAAAAAAAATAATCATTTAAACAAAATAACTAAAAGTCACTTATACTCCTCATTTCTCAAATCTCAGCCTCACATTTTCGCACTACCTCAGATTTTCACACTCACGCAAGAACCCTAGCCGACGGCACACCCAATTTCTTGTCTAGCTATTTCACGTTTCCACCTCCGACGATCGACGACTCACGACTCTAAGAGATCCGTCGACCGTCGACCCGCCTCTATCCATGGCTGGTAAATCATTCTCTCTCTTATTTTTTCTTAGGAAGTTAATTTATATGGAGTAATATATGTTTTGTACTAGTATAGTAGTATCTGCAAATCTTATTCATTTGGTGTTTGAGTAATGTTTTCTGACTCTGTTTTTGGGGGGAAATAGCCGTTTATTCTGGATTTATGGTCAATTTTTAGGTGTTAATTTGTTAAATAGTCGATTATTGTGGATTATGGTCAATTTTAAGGTGTTTTTAGTTGATTTGTTATTATTGTTTGTTTCTTGAATTGGTACTTAGAAGTTATTTTGGTTGTAGAAATTGTGTTATTGAATTTGTTCTGATTAAAAACGAATCTGTTATTTTGAATTGGCTGCTGTTATTATGCGAATTAAAATCCTTGTCACTTAGTTTGTTTATGGTCCTTTACTATCCTTTTTTTTTATTGATAATTAGATATGTCACTTAGTTTCTTTGATAGAACGACTTAGTTTCTTTGATAGAATGACATAGTCAGCGACTCAATGTATGTAAATATGTAATACATTCTAATAAATGTTGTCTACAGATGACTCTAGTTGTGCAGCACCATTATCAACACCTTGTTCTTCTACACCTACGGTAGAAGCATTTTTTGAACCTCTTGATGAAGATATGCCAGACGATGATGAATTGGAGGACAATGCTGAAGAAGAAGCACCAGATACCACCCCTACGGACACAGTAGACGAAAATCTAACCCAAGGTACAAAGAGAGCAAGGAGGTCTGAGGTGTGGAAGGATTTGGAGGATCCATTTGTCTTAAGAGGGTTAAGAAAAACTCGATGTAAGTATTGTAAAAAAATTCTTAGCCTTCCAAAATCTGGTTGCACCAGTCATTTAAACCGTCATCTGAAAACTTGTCCACAAAAATTATTGAAGCAACAAACTTTACTGAATTTTTTGCCATCTAATAAAAGTGCGGGTCCACCTGACTCTGGGCTTGTTAGTGCTATACATAATGGTAAGCTTGACATGCTTATCATGAGAGAAGGGGTTGCAAATTGGATTGTCATGCATGAGAAACCCTTTTCTGTTGTGGAAGAAGTAGGGTTTAATATGATGTTAAAGAGGGGAATACCACAATGGACCAGTGTTTCACGTCAAACTATAAAAACTGATGCATTTAAAGTATATGAGGTTGAAAAAAAGAAGTTGAAAGACACTCTGGAGAAGGTTGATAGGATCTCTTTAACCACTGATCTATGGCGTGCAAGACCACAAAAGATTGAGTACATGGTTCATACTGGTCATTTTGTTGATCGGGATTGGAAACTACAAAAGCGAGTCTTGAGTTTTGTACACATACCTCCTCCTAGAAAAGGAAAAGACATAGCAAATTGCATATTTAGGTGCTTAAAGGAGTGGGAAATTGAAAACAAAGTAAGTGTTTATTTATCCATTTACAAATATTTGTTTTACTAATTTTATATTTGAAAACATAGCTACTTATTAGATTGATAACTTTTGTTTTTTTGTTTCTTTCTCTCTTTTAGGTCTTCACGGTATCAGTTGATAATGCTAGTGCAAATGATTCATGCATACAAATTATGAAGGATACGTTCTCACTAACTAAGAGGTTAGTATGTGGTGGAAAATTGTTCCATGTTCGGTGTTGTGCGCATATTCTTAATATTATGGTCCAGCATGGTCTAAAGCAAGTCAAAACCATCATTAAGAATGTCCATGATTCTGTGGAATACCTGAATGGGAGTGAGGCAAGATTGAAAAAGTTCACTGAGCTTGTCCAACAATTCAATCTCAAGGAAAGGAGATTAGTTCTTGAGTGCAAGACTCGATGGAATTCAACTTATGATATGTTAGCTTGTGCAATCAAGTTCAAGGAGGTATTTTCTAGACTTGCTTTAGAGGATAACGATTATGTTTATTGTCCTAGTGCTGATGATTGGATTAAAATTGAGAAATTGATAAAGATCTTAAAGGTTTTTTTATTGTACTACCAACATTATCTCAGGCTCTGAATATCCAACTTCTAATTTGTTTCTTTCGGAGGTCTACTACATTAAGAAAATGTTGGATAGTAATGCTGATTCCCCTGATGTTTTTGTTAAAGATATGGTTAAAAACATGAAAGAAAGGTTTGATAAGTATTGGGGTGAATGTAATTTGATCATGGCTTTAGGTGGGTTGTTAGATCCTCGTGTTAAGATGAAGGTTGTTGAAATTACTTTTCCTACCATGTTTGCTTCAGATAAAGTTAGGGAGAATATAAATAAAGTTAAAGATACTCTGATTGAATTGTATGATGAGTATCGCAATATGTATCCTCCTTTAGTGGAGGAATTTGGTGAATGTGGAAATGGAACGTCAAATGTTGAAGAAGATGACCTTTATGCGATGTCTAGAATTATACAAGTTGTGAGAATTGGGGAAACATCTCAACCTAAGAAATCAGAAGTGGAGTTGTATTTTGAGGAAGAAACCTTTGTTGTTGAAGGAAATAGCCCAAATAAGTTTGATGTTTTACAGTGGTGGAAGGAAAGGTCTTCAAAATATCGCAGTTTGTCTAAATTGGCTGCCGATATCTTAGCTGTTCCTATTACAACTGTTGCTTCCGAGGCTACTTTTAGTGCTGGAAGTCGTGTTATTGATCCTTATCGAGCATCATTACTTCCCGAGACCGTGCAAATGTTGATTTGCACAGGAGATTGGTGTAGGTCCCGTTATGGAGTGCAAAGAAAGAACAAAGTAAGATGGAAAATGTTTTTTTTTATGTCTTTTCTGTTTTGAATGTACTTAACTAATTAATTTTATAATATGTACAGAGTATTGAAGAGGATGAACCAAAGGAAATCATTCTTCCTATTCCTTAGGTTACTTTTCCCTCACTCCTTTTCATTAATCTTTATATTACTTAATTTTTATAATGACTATATGTTGACTTTTTTTGTGTAGGTTTTTCGGAAAAAACATGAAAATAGGAGCAAGAAGGCGTTTGTTTTAATTTTATGGAACCTTTGATGTTGTATTGATGAATCATGTATCATTTTATTAATTTTACATTTGAATTTGAGACCAAATTTTATTGTTTGAATGTTAAATTTGTATTTTTAGTTATTTTGGGTAAGACATTTTTTGTTTTAGGCTATATAAAGACTGGAAAACAGGTTGAAAACAGATTGTTAAATTACATATCGTTGTTGTGTAGTTGTGTTAAGGCTGCAGGATAACAGGTACTTCGAGCCGAGCTTCGAGCTTCGAACTTCGAACCGAGCTTCGAGCCGAGCTCGAGCTTGATTAAAAAATTTCGAGCTCGAGCTCGATCCCAATGTTATAGGCTCGTCGAGCTTCGAGCTCGAGCCGAGACGCAGCTCACAGGTTTCGAGCTCGAGCCGAGCTTGCCTAAGCTAGGTCTCGGCTCGGCTCATTAACACCCCTATCCTTGACTAAGGATTATAGGTTATACGGCTTCTATTTTAAAAGGTAAGTTCCTATCCAAGTTTTTATCATTCCTAACTCTCATACTCCCTCATTGCATCAACCATCCAAAGCTCATCACTTTCATTAGACAACAATCAGTAAGACACCCCACCAACCTTTCCATGATGTGTCAATTATCAAGGGGATATCGTATTATGAAGCTTCCATTTGATATTATTTCAAAGATAGTGATATAATGGTGAAACATACATGATATTCACTATGAAGTTGAAGTTTGGATACATCTTCTTTTAATTTCAACTTCACCAATATCATTTCCTTAGGGCGTGATGATCAAAGATACTTGATCATATAAGCCATACAACGAAACATGTTTTCCATTGTACACATAAAATGGAAGAACTTCCAATCCCCTATGGAAAATACATCTTGTATATTAACAAAAGTAACATAATCTTCCCCTCAAATCAAAAACAAACAGAAGTAAAATAATCACTGCTACTGCAAAATTTATGCAAAGTGCATGACTTGCTGACTTGTTCAGATTGAACTAAGAGGAAAACAGTCAACAATAGATAAAACATGCTAGTAAGCTACAATACCACCAAAACGACAAATGGAAATTAGACGAACCTGGCTTTGATATGAGGTTGATTCGAGAACGAGGTCCCTCGAACATCCAACTATCCTCATCTAAGGACTTAACTTCTTTATTAAGTGCATCCATCAAATCGGATTTCAGTACTGCAAATGCAAAAGAGTTTAACAGGTACAGATCAATCATCACATACTAAAAGCCAAGTAAAAAAAATCGAATCCCCTAACTAGTTTCTCATCTTAAATCTTCAATTGAAAGTTTGAAACTATCCCCTAATTAGTTTCTCATCTTAAGTCTTCAATTGAAACTATACCCTAATTAGTTTCTCATCTTAAGTCTTCAATTGAAACTATCCCCTAATTAGTTTCTCATCTTAAATCTTCAATTGAAACTAAACACGACGACCTCATAAGAAGGGGATTACAGAAAAGGGGCATCATGGTATAAAATCAACAATTGACGCCATTATTAGAGGAAAAGCTATAGCCTTCCAAAATAATCATAGTACAAAAATCGGAAGGGAAGAGCTTTACCCCTAATTGCTGCAGAAAATTGTCAATTAGCTAAAACCTAGAACTCCAATTTCTAATACTTCGCATAACTTGAATCTCAAAAACAAAAAATTGTATAACTGCAGTTAAATTAACGATTGAAAGCGACAATTAAAGTATTCTAAAGCAAGAAAAAGAGGTAACCTTGCAAAGCGTCGTTCTTGGAGTCAAGGAGAGAGATGAGTTGAGAATTGGAGAGGTGGAAATCATCAAGAGGAGAATCGGCACTGATGTTCATGGGAACGTTAGGGTGGCTGCTGCTTCCGCTGCTGGCGCCTTGAAGCGCCGCCGTCGTCTCTGTCGACATTGCTTCTGGTTTTATGAGAGAGAAAGGGTGGGAGCAATTAAATCAATGATGAGTTGATGAGAGATATAATGGCTTGGTTTGGAGTATTTAGGATTCTAGTACCTCTAGGAAATCGAATTAAGGGAAATTTTCTATGGTAATATACTTTTGCAATTTTTCATTGGTAACAAAAATTTTAACACTTTCTCTAAAATAGCATCAATAATATATAATCTCTCTAAAATAGCATTATTTTTATACTTTCAACCTAAGTAACTAATATAATACTGACCATGGTTAAATATTAGAAAGTTATAAAATAACCCTCTTTTTACTAACCTAAAATATCCCCAACCAAAATTCTGGAAAAAAAATTTAAAGAAGTCCTCTGCAAAATCATCGATTAATTACTAAAAAATTCAAAGAAGTCCTCTGCAAAACCATCGATTAATTACTGTTACTAAAATTACAAGGCTGCCAGATTTCCAGCAAAATAATGAAGCACTTACTTAGTCGATTAATTACAGAAACAACCTAATTAGCTAAAGTAACAGTCTAAAACGACCAAGTTGTTGCCCATCTCCTCAATTCTAAGGCTTTAGTCTATAATTACGGTGTACAATGCTGAAATTTTAATGACACATGAGTCTTGTTGCTGGAATATTCATGAAAATCAAATGAAAACAAGGATATCTAGCTAGAATTTCTCTTTCCAGGAACTCCATGATAGAATATGGTGCACAGTGCTGAAATTTAATGATTCGCAAGTCTGGTTGAATGCCTGCTATGTTTACTCCAAAGTAAGCAGTATGGGTACATTGCTGACATATTCATGGAAATTTGTCATTCACCAAAATCTAGCAAAAATCATATTCAACTACTTTGATTCGCAAGTCTTTGTTTACTTCATGAGTAATAAACCAATCAAGGCTAAGTTCCTGCAAATCAACCTGAAAATCACCCAATTGAATCGATTTAACGAACAAACAAAGAATTGATCGACTTAAAGTAGTAGAACTTAGGTCAAAGTATATCATCTCACATAAGAACACTCAACAATGCCGAGGAATGAGATGGAAGGGATGAGAGGAAAAGACGAAGAACATGCTTTAATCTGATCTCCAGCCGCTATAATCAACCAACAACCCCTCATTTGAAGAACACGTTTTTATTTTGTTAACAAACGAAGATTATTTTTCCAGAATTTTGGTTGGGAATCGCTGTTGAATTTTTTTTCCAGAATTTTGGTTGGGAATATTTTAGGTTAGTAAAAAGAGGGTTACTTTGTAATTTTCTAATATTTAACCATAGTCAGTATTATATTAGTTACTTAGGATGAAATTATAAAAATAATGCTATTTTAGAAGATTATATATTATTAATGCTATTTTAGAGAAAGTGTTAAAATTTTTGTTACCAATGAGAAATTGCAAAAGTATATTGCTACCATAGAGAATTTCCCTCGAATTAATAGAGTCCTAAACCTTTTCTATATACCTCAATGATGTAGTTAACCAAAATTATGTATAGCTCCGATATCATATTAAACTATATAGAATAATATTGATTGACGATGATATAACTGAACAGCTTAATAATACATTGGTTACCTCATTTGTTTATATAGTAAATCATAACATAATTCTATTAGGTTTAGGACTCTATTAGATTCCTAAACTAATTTAACTCTAGTTTCCTAAACATACTAGAACCCTACATATACCATAACTCTAACATCTTGAGACACAAGTGACTCAAATACAACCACGTTTTAGTATTAACACATAATACGTCAGTACCGATAAAGCAAATGACTTGTATTGGTACTGTTTAGCAACTTTATATTTTTGGTACTAATATATTTTGTGTTGATAATAAAGATGATTGTATTTAAGTTTAGAATTCCTCGATGAAGGCCTATATTAAATGAATAGCGCTTCAGAGAATTTCTAACGGTTTAACTTTTAAGCCAAGTGAATTCTATGAAAAATGTGTTTGATTGAAAGCAGATTATATGAACGATCTATCTTTAAACCGCTAATAGAATTGGTTTTAATTACTCGATATTAGGAAGTCCAATTTCTAATTTGTGCACCTCGTATATCCGTAATACTACTAAAAAGTCCGATTTCTAACTTATGCACCTCATACATCCGTATCACACTGCTATTCCGAACATGTTTTAAACATCCGTATGAGGCCATGTCCTTCTAAGCTTTTTTGGTTGAACTGAACTTAATGATCTAAACTAAGCTGAACTAAACAGAACTGAAATTAAATCCAACAGACAAAGCCATAGTCATTTTTGCACAAACAGTTATATAACTACTTATTCCGCTTTTATTTAATGATACAACTACTTATTCCGCTTTTGTTTAATGGTTACACTTCGGCAGTTCACATTAATTACAAGTACAATTAGATCATGAAACTACCAAATGCTGGAAAAAAAAGAAGGAAAATTTAAAGTCAACCACACCAAGATCCATGAACTCACCATTGTGGATTGAATGTAGGTTCAATTCTTTGTACTAAAAATTCTAGTTTTATTCATCAATAGAAACTAGTACTAAACTAGGACCAAAAATTAAGTTGTAAAACCCAAAGGCTTTTACAAGCTGTAAAAGAAGAGATGAGCTACAAGAAAAGCGGCACACACCTTATGTAGGCGCACCACAAATTAAAAAAGTTCACTATTTTACATTTTATGCTGGATTTCCCATCTTTCCAAACAAATGGCAATATACATCAGGAAAGTTGGATCCTCTAATTAATCCTCTAAAAAAGATAATAAACACCACATTTGAGGTTATCTTTTGCAGAAGAAGCTATAGTCGTGCTCTGGGTGCCCGAATCTTGCCCAAACAAGCCCGGATAAAAAAATGCTGGACTTACGACCCGCTCCATTACAATAACATGTTTAGTACCACCTCACCATCTCTTCCCTTTCGAGGAGTCGAAACCACCATCTCCGAAAACCTCTTCGATCATACTGCATGTCGATAAGAAATCTACATTTTGTTTCGGGCAACTCATACTAAACCCATCTATAATGTAATCATTCCACTCATGACAACCATCGGGCTTAAACCGGGTTCCTTGCACCGGGGCACCTGAATCTGAGGACGTGCATGATCCATCTTGGACATCGTTTTCTGCATCATCATCAGATTTCTTACCAGTGTGTTCAAACGCAGAATCGTGATCGAATTTCCTTGCATTTCCATCACCATTATTACAGTCGTCGTTTTCTCGGGCTTCATCTGACAGATACCCATCATCTTCGGGCCCAAGTTCACCGTTACGAAACTGCAAACCATTTTGACGAAACTCGGGCGCATCATGATGATGAGTAGTAGGGGATTCAACACCCGAGTCTTCATCTTCCTCTGACATTCCACCTTCATCACCCCCATCATCGTCACTTCCATGCCATTCATCATTATCACTATCTACGTTGAACGGATCACATCTATTCTGATCTGCTCGTTTTCTGAGCATGAAAACATTGAAGTAGTAGCTAACAATCTCCATCTTGGTTCGAGAAGGAAACACAGCTGAAAGAATATTCCAGAAATTTTTACCCACTGATGCTGGGTTAGAATATACAATCTCATGGAATAACTGTTCTTCCTCAATGCTCCATTTCTCTGCCACGACTTCTCCCATGTCAAAGAAACCCAACTCCATGAAAGTATCATGACCAAGAGTTTTCCTCAAATTATCTCTAGCTTCTGCAATATGTAGTCGAACACATCTTATAGATCCTTGATCTGGACATGTACAATCAGTCCTACCATTTCCGAATTTCTCACCATAACTAGGCAGAGAATCGATCTTCGGAAATGGCATGATGCAGATCCCATCTACATTGTTTTTGTCAGAGGATGCAGGTTTGAGTGTTCCTAAACCATCTGAAGTATTCTCATTTTTCTGGGTTCTCAAACATGGAATATCTGCTTGATGATCGGTCCCTACTGGAATTCGCTTCCGTGGAGGATAATCCAACATACAATAATATACATCTTCTGGATTTATTACTGGTCTCACAGGATGGTCAAAACTAAAATATCCAGGATATAAAGGTAACTGAACTGGTTGTTCTTCTGGCATCTCATCATCATCACTAGTGCTACTTGTTGCCCAGTGAGATAAAGAAGCAGATCTGGGCGCATCACTTCCAAAATCCTCGACCACCTCCCTGGGAATTACAGGGCAACTGCCATTTTCATGCTCTTGACGTGATTTCAGTTCATCTTTTCCAATGCTAGATTCACCTGAAGTATATCATGCATTAGCAAAGAAGAAGAATAAACACATTATTATGACATTTTTCAATTGCAAAGACAATTGACTCAAACAGACTCACATTCCTGGAATTAGAAAAATTAATATTGCAAGTTATTAGATATAGTACCAACAACCTTAAATGAATTATGCTACCTATCCAGAACCGTACTCCCTCCAAACACCCTTGTAGTTGAGGAAAAGGCTTGAGTTGAAAAAAAGGACTGTTTATAGAAGTTGGGTCATTTCTATTTCTATTATCTGGTCCCTGTCACTTCATAAATGAAGTATGGGAAATCAAATTATGAACCATTAACTTATTAGGAAAGATGACAACTTTTTCCCAACATACTAAACCAGTTATAGTATTGTAGAGTTGTTCCAAAATGTTGTAAATGCAAACATCACTTAATATAGATAGACAGTCGGCTGATACTCTGATAGTGTCGTGTCGTTGGCATAAGATACCTCCCAAAATACGTACAATAAAAAGAGAATAATTGGTCATTCTATCTAAAATATCCACCTACCTACGTAAGGTTTCCCACTGGCACCTTCTATAGAGAAACTATCATTACACAAGTTTATCTCATCACTGGGTTCATCCTGTCTCTGATGCTTGAAGGAACCCTCATTAAGCACTTCGTCATCAAATGGCCGTTTGTGAGCCATGTCCAGCTGCAAGAAAGAGAAAAATCAGATAGCAACACATGAATCTAATAAGAATCATTATGATTCAAAATATCGAAAACAGCAGGCGAAACAGAAAAAAATTACTTTTAAGGAGAAACGACTGCAGCATTATATAGAAGAACACTCAAATACTGGATTCAATGAAACTTTTAAGCAGCTTTCATGCAGTTTATATGCAACAATGATCTACTCTGTATTAAATGATTTACTTGACACAAAAATGTTGGAGAACTTGATCTGAAGATCACAGCCTCATACTATATTAGATGAGGTAAACAACCATGATAAGTATATAACAATACAAACTCCATTCATCGCTTCCTTTTTAGCGCCAATGACCACCAATAAAGAACAGCAGAGGCTCAAAAAAGAAAAAACAATCACATGCACTTGGCTTGCATTTCAAACTTCTTTATACTTTCTAACATAAAATATCATTAATAGGGAGTACCAATTTAAGAATTACACTTGACTAATGACTAGTATGTAAAAAATGTAGAATGCACCACTACATCAAATAATACCAGTTGTATTCAACAAGCTCAACTAAGTGTACAAATGGCACATGGAACTGAAGTAAACAATACCCAACATAATCTCAAAAGCTTCTCAATTTCATACAAAAGCTTTATATACTAACAATTCAGAATATAAAATGCATGAACAAGTTCAATAGCCTACATTAATGGACTCCAATAGGTCACACTCTCACAAGCAAGCTTATATTTGTTAAAGCTTCATTATCAAAGTTCAAACAGCAGTCTACAATTGATTCTACGTAACAAAGTCATGAATGCATCACTGTGTCACACTTTTGCAAAGCTCAAATGCAATGTATAGAATCTTAAACCTCAACACATTATGGACACTCCTGCATTCAGCTAAGTGGGTATCCACATTAAGGGTGGCACCAAAATAAGTGCCCCAAATCAGCTGCAGATAGCATGATTGTACTGCTATAGCTCAAATAAAAGTTTCCATTTTTATTTACTTTTTTATTTTATAAAAAGAAATTATTTGTTATAAAATAAATAAAATATAAAAATAATAAAAATTCAAGGGTTGGTGACGTAAGATCAATTACGTAATAATTCAAATAATCGAACCACCGTGAATTCACAAAGATCGGAACTTTCAGACCCCTCTAATCGAAATTAAATCAGGAAAAATTCAGATCTAATATCTAGGGTTTCAATTCGCAATCAAAAAAATTCAGATCTGAACAACAATCACATCACACATACAAATTCGCACAATCAAAACAAAACCTAACCCACTTAATCGAAGATTCAACAAAAAAAAACCCAGAAAAAATAGGCGAACACGTACCGCGACCAGATCGGAGGCGCAAAAAAGGGGGGAAAACAGGAACAAAAAAATAAGAATAAATTAAGGGGGATGAGAAGAAATTGAGGATCGGAAAAGGGTGAAGGGGTGTTAGATCGGCGATTTAGGGTAATCGGCGTTGAAAGAGGTGGCGGCGGCGAGGAGAGAGAAGATGAAGAAAAGGGGATCTAGGGTTTGAGGATCGGGGATGAAGATAGAGAAAACGGAAGGATTTGACTTATTGAGGGACCCGTGAGGTGGTAGACATGGGTACTAGGTTCATAAACGTAATTTTACTTCTCTCTCTTTTTAAAGGATTTTTTAATTATTATTTTCTCTCCTTCTTTTTCCCTCTCTTGGTTTATTTCCCCCCTTTTTTTTCTTAAATTTTTATAATAATAAATTTGAGCATGTAAACCTTGGCAAATCGACTCGGCCCGAATGACCCAAAACCAAAGCTATACCGAAACTAGATGATCCTAAATTGACCTCAATCGAAATAAATTCGAGTTGTATTTGACACGTACACGAAGCTGGATGACCCAAAATTAAAACGATCAAAAACAAATGTAGTTAAAAAGGATAACAATAAGCTAATTTCTAATACACTTGAAATTGACTGGACCCAAAAATATTATTACTTGAATTAGACCCTTATCCCATTGGACCTGATACCGTACCCTATCTATACCCAACCTGAATGTTTCCTCGCAAGAATTTGACTCAACGCGTAACCGATCCGAAATTACTTCGACTACTTAGCATCTTTTAATGTGTTAAACAATCGTGTATTAGAAATTACTTCGACTACTTAACATCTTTTGATAATCTATCATTAAAATGTGAACTACGTACGAATGAAACTCCATTAATGAAGGAAATAGAAATCACTGTGGTGTTGGTGGTGTCGGTGAAAGAGCTTGTTCGGCAAAATTAGAGGTAGCGGTTAGCGATTGTGTAGCGGGTAAGTGTCAGCTGTCAAAGTAGCGGGTAACTGATATAAGTGTACGGTAAAAGTATTCCTTGATATTGCAAAATAAAATAAATGCTCGAATATTGTTTGATTTATACAAGTTTGTCAAACGCTACTCGTTACCTTAAACGCTACTAGATTTAACATTTGACTCAAGCTACCAAACCGCTACCTTAACCGCTAACTTGTCAGACACTTACAAATTCTACAAGCAACGTTTTGACCTATCAAGAAGCGACGTGAACGATGGAATCCGTGAACTAATACATAAGATATATTCAATTGGAAAAAAGAATCTGGTGATTCACTGAGAAGGACGACAGAACCAACCAAAGACCAATTCATATATTATGAAAAAATATAAACTAATTATACAACTGAAATAAATATTGAAAGAGTAAATATTCGCCCGCAAATATATTTATTTCTTATTTTTTATATCAATTATGAATTGAAAAAAAATAAAAAAAGAAAAAAAATTATATTTAATATATACCAAAATAAACGCTACCTACTACCTCAAACACTACTGCCGAACAAGTTTAAAGAGGGAAGTTGGAGGATAGAGAAAATAGTAAGAGAATAGTTATTTAGTTTGTATTTTTATATACTACCTCCTTTTCTGAAAGTTCTTTATGATTTATGTTTTGTCCGTTCCTGAAAATTCTTTATGCTTTCCGTTTTAGTCCATTTCTGAAAGTTTTGTACACTCTACTGTATTCCATTTTTAGCATATAAATTTTACATTTGTACTCTTATCCGACCCACTATAACATACAACTTGTAATATCTATACTAATATATTAAAAGGCGTTGTGAAAAAATTCGATGCCACGTAGTACTCTTCTCTTTGCGCCACATCATTAACTCATCAAGTGGTACGTCATGTCATGGACAACCAAAAATCATTACAATGAGATTCGAACTCCAGACCTCAAATGTGGATGACAACACTTATTACCATCTTAACAAACCATCAATGTGTTTTATCTCTTCACATTAATTTATAAATAAATGTTAACTTGAAGTCTAAAATATAACTAACTTTTTATGTGACTTTTTATTTTCTATGGATTATTTTGGAAAAAAGTTAATAATTAAAGAATTAGGACAAACCAAGAAACATGACATCATAAAGTCTCATAAGCATCAACTATAAAAATGTCTTGCACGGCTGCATATATCTAATTTGGTGTTTATTAATTTGAAGCACATAGTTCAACTAGAAAAATAATTATACAAATTGTAAGATGGTCTAATTGAAAAATTAGATGGTGTGATAAATGACGTAATGTGCCTGTGTAGTTGACGAATTCAATGGATCCTTTTTACTTTATGGTATACATGTCTTTTGTTAAATATTGGGCTCAAGAAAAATCTAAAATTTTAACTATGCAATGTATCAATAGGGGCATCGCCCGGGCCACACACTAGTTTTATTGAAAAATTTGGTAATATTAATCCAACCATTGGCCGATTTTCTTTTATTAACCCCATCTACGACATTTTTTTTTTTTAATAATACTACCTTTATTGGGCCCAACGTAGGATAGTTAGATTTTATTTTTTATCTATATAAAGGGGAGTTATTTGGAGAGCATTTAGAGCGTCCACGTAGGATTTCCATGTCATCACATATAAAATATTTTAGGTTTATTAAAAAAAAAAATAGAGTCTTGTCATGATTAAATTGGTAGATAATATAATAAAGATAGATTCCAACAAAAAATTATCTTACTTTTCTTAACCCTTTTTGTATATATATATATACATCTAAACTCGTTCCTTTTTCAATTACGTAATTCTGCTTACTTTTTTTTTTGGTTCAGTTGAATGGTCGTATAATGGAGTATTTGCACAACGAACATTGAGGCGGGTTATTATGCAATTGGAAGTTGTTTTAACTGTCGATGCTATCGATCTGTTCAGAGCAAATTTGATGATTCATGGGTTGCTTAGATTTGAGAATGATATTGAAGTTGGGGAAGAGATTGTTTTGATGACAACTAAGGGCGAAGCTATTACTTTGGGGATTGCTGAGATGACGACTGTTGTTATGGCTACTTGTGATCATGGGATAGTTGCCAAGATTAAGGATCAGAATACTTATCGAAGAAAATGCATCAAGAATCTTGGATAGTTAGATGTTATTGCCATTCAATTTTCGACGCACACAACTGATTTATAAATGAGTTGTTGGTCTTATTTTTGCATTTAACCCAAGAAGGGTGTAGTATAGAAGACATAAAACCAATCAATGCACATTTTTGAATTCAAGTCACATGCTGCATCTGAAAGTATGCAGAAACAGAAAAGCAGATAACCAACCATACTCATCTTTCTGAAACTCTTTGAAGAAATCAAGTTCAATGGTTTCCGAGAATACAACAACACAGGCATCTGGGTGGTCGAAAAACACACTTTCGAGGCCTCGTTGGTGTCTGACAGTATACATCCAAGAGAATTCATAAAACTTGGAAAGGACAGATAAGGTTGCAGTCCAGGAAAATAACCCCATGCCATCTTCTGCCATCAACATATGGAACCTGAAGACTCGGGCTCATTATGTGCAATAGAATCCGTAACTTTTTGGATTTCTCCTTTATCTATTTTACCCAGAGAAGAAACATAATCTGATATTTGGTACAATAGCGTTGTGTAAAGACTGAATTTGATAACTACATAGTTTACGATAAATAATTATGAATGAATCAAGCAATTGTAAAAACAAAGTAAATACGTTTAGGATGAAAAGATGAGATTAAACGAATATTTAAAAGATATAATATGATAAATATCTTTTTTATACAACATAACATAAATTAACCCTTATCCTGTATTATTTGAATTTGATAATTTATAAATACAAACCACGTAATATTGGACTTCAAATCATCCAATAAAAAAAATTGGATTGCAATAATGTATATAAAACATTTAAAAAAAACAATTAAATTAACTCGTGCATTGCACGGGCTTAAAACTAGTAATTTCTACTTGTATTTCTTAACTCAAATACCTAACTTTTTTAACAACACTTGTTAATTTTGATCAGAAAATGAAGATGAGGTGTGAATTGGTAACAAAAAACCCTACGAAATTCTGATTGGTGATTTATCGTAAAATAATCTTAATCGCAAATTAATAATTTTCACAAATAACTAGTAATGCTTTCTCTGCATCAGAAATAACGATTATGTAAAAAGTTGAAGCGTGTGAGATTGAAAATGTGAAATTTTAATTGTTTTTTTTTATTAAATCAGATAGTTCATATTTCATGAACCAGATTCCCTATTCTCTAAGACTCACTACTAATAAGTACTCCCTCCATTCCTTTTTGTTCTTCCCGTTTCTATTTGGGCGTTCCTATATGTTCTTCTCATTTCCTTTTTTGGACATACCTTTTTACCATAAAATTCCCCACCATCCCTTATTTAATTCATTCACATTTCCCTATTCACCCTCCCAACTCCACTTTTATAATTTTTTGTTACTTTATTAAAAATATTTTCCCTCTCCTTCGTTTCTTTATTACTTTCCTTTACTACTTTATTACTTTCTCTTACATTCAATCATTACTCTTACACTCAATCATTACAAGATTCCATTTTCTTAATTTCCACACCATTTCCCAAATGGGAAGAACATAAAGGAACAGAGGGAGTACTACGTAGTAAAACTGTAAGAGATAAAAGTTATCCGAATTGAAACTTACTCTTCAAACATATATACAAGTAATACTTCACAATAAATAAATTACAAATAGTATATGGTATGTAACAAGAAGATGAAGGGGGCCACTTATCACGGACGGGCCTTTTGGCCGTCCGACTGAATCCCCGGACTCGATCCACACCGACCTACCTCATAAGCGCAATACGCATTAAATACAACAATAGTAGAGGAAACAACATGTAATGATACCAACCAGTGTAAAGATACATGCATCAATAAAGACATACAAACTCATAAAAGTTGTCTCATATGGAACAAGGTGGGCCTGAATATCGGAAAAATGTCAACACGTGACACACGTCACATACTACTTTATAAAATCAGGCGTGCTTTACTTTTATTTACAAACTTGGCCTATTTCTTATCGTTTGGTACCTATTTCACGGAGGCCATGACCATCTCTGGCCTTCATGCAACCTCACCTCACCAGTGACCACTAGTTGGTCATACTATAAGACCATCAATCATTTAAAAAAATTGTAACTTTATAACGACAGAGTATAACTATTTAATTAAACACTATAAACATTTGATTGATTATACTTATTAAACATAACTATTTTAAACACTATGTACAGGTAAAAAATTAATCTTATTGAAATGTGAAAAAAATAATCATTAAGTTTTAGGTAAATTTTACTGACATAACTAAATTATACCATAATCAATAAATAAAGGCAAATTTGCAAAAGACAACCTTTTATAACCAATTTTTTGCGAAAGACAACCTTTTATAATTTTTTTTGGGAAAACAGACCTTAAACTAAATTAAATTTGCGAAAGACAACCTAAATGGATTTTCAGGCGTTGACCGAATATTTTCCGACTTGACTTGCCCGATTTTACTAATTACACCCTCTTTCCCTCCTTTTTCCCACTTATAACTTGGAGCCAAAAATCAAAAAAATAAATAAAATCCCCAACATTTCTTTCTCTTCTTAACTCTGTCATACCTAAGAAGCACTTAACTCCTTAACTCTGTCATCTTGGCATGTTGTAAAAACATTTCAGACACTGGAACACAGAAAGAACATCACAAAAACAGCAGGGTAGCTGACGTAGCTCTAGAAATTTTCTGTTGAATCGTCTTAATTTAAACATGTTGATTACTGAATACAACAGATGCTTTACATATCATACAAGCCAGCGGAACCTAAAGAGTCTTTGTCAGTACTACCTCCTCTGATGCAGGATCAGTCACCTCAAACCAACAGCTGGTAACAGCATCAACAACCAAATCCATGGCATCTTCAATATTTGTGGTGTTTAGATCAAGCACATCAAGTGTTAAGATTTTATAAACATATGACAAAGAAACACTAGTAATGGGTGCACCAGTTTCATCAGACCGAATTACATCTAAAAATGGTTAAAGGTACAAAAGACTTGCTTGCGTAATGCTTTCAAAGACTGGATAAGAGAATACTCTAATTGGTCATCCCTTGACATGTATCGAAAACCCTAACTCTTCTTCATTAAAATTACACAAAATTAATGAACAAAACTTACTCAAATTTAGTTGTAGAGTGTCAAAAAGCAGTTAATTGAGAAGCCATTGCAACATTTTCATCTGAATGATTCAACAGGAAGATTGGGCAAAAAGAAATTTGGGGGAAGGAAGAACAGAGAAGAGAAAGAATTTTTTTGGGGTTTTTTTTTTTTTTGATTTTCGCTCCAAGTTAGTTTTAAGTGGGAGAAAGGGAGGGAAAGAGGGTTTAATTAGTAAAACCGGGCAAGTCAAGTCGGAAAACGTTGGGTCAACGCCTGAAAACCCATTTAGGTTGTCTTTTGCAAATTTAATTTAGTTTAAGGTCTGTTTTCGCAAAATTTTTTATAAAAGGTTGTCTTTCGCAAAAAAGTGGTTATAAAAGGTTGTCTTTCGCAAATTTACCATAAATAAATAATAATAAAAAAAAGACTACCACCTACAAGTAGTTGATGGATGTCTCAACCATAGCTACGAATTTCCAGATCACTGAACATTATTCCAAGCATTGCTCGATCTTTTGAGAAACTTTCCCGAAAATATGATTTCACACCTTGACGAACTCTTTGGCAAAGCAAACAAATCATCGCAAAACTTCCTTTCAATGCGTTGTTTGCTTAATTTATGACCTTTCTTGGTAATACTAACATTGAACTTCTCCAATAATTGACAACATTGTAGGAAATATCTTACCATCTTCATCAAATCTCTTTGATACTTAAGCCTCCCTATCCGAATTCCAATTTCCTTTGGACGTGTAGCTAAATATTTAGATAAAAGGGTGATGATAAAGGTCGCAAGTTGCGACAACATTTAGTTGTCGCAATCTTACGTGTCGGAGTTTAATTGGTACATATAGACGCCACGTAGGATATTAGTCATCGTAATATTTTTACTATCAATGCAAATTTTTTATTATGAAAGTATGTAAATAAGGTAATCGATATAAAGAAAGAAACAAATTAGAATCTTAAGATTCTTCTACCTTTATTTTAAACATGTATAATAGGATATATAAGTTAAATATTTTAGATTCCAATTTAAATCATGACACATAAGCATGTCATGTCATCATTGTGACACGGCTTAAAGGTCGCATGTTGCGACCTTTATCATTTTCGTAGATAAAATACCAGGCGATACCCATGTCAACCCCTTTATATATGTCTAGTATAAGAACCTCCAAAGCCGGGCAAAAATGTAAAAAAACTATCAGCCTTCCCAAGTCACAATGTGAAAACCTGTCAAATATTGTGTAATCTCATATCATTCTCATTAATAACACACGTATATATAGTACAACTCAGTTACCTAAACCCTAGGTACACATTAGGTAACTTACCATAGTTAGGACTCTACAGAATATTCACAGAATAATATCTAATATCTTAACATATCTTAACATCCCCCCTCAAGGTGGAGCATGTAGATCTCGAATGCCCATCTTGTTCAAAAAAAACTCAAATTGCGCCTTCCCCAACGCTTTGGTGAAGATATCTGCTAACTGAACCTTCGTCGACACGTACGACGGACTGATGATCCCTTCCTTGATTGCATCTCGAATGAAATGACAATCTGACTCGATGTGTTTTGTCCTTTCATGGAACACCGGATTCTGTGCAATATGCAACGCAGACTGACTGTCGCAATACATCCTCATGCCTTGGTCGTGTGTCACCCCCAAGTCGCGTAGTAGTTGTTTCAACCACTTCAACTCACACGTCAGAGCTGCCATCGATCGATATTCTGCCTCAGCAGACGACCGAGAAACAGTATGCTGTTTCTTGGTCTTCCAAGAATCTGGCGACATACCAAGTGACACAAACCATCCAGTCACCGACCGACGCGTCATTGGACACCCTGCCCAATCCGAGTCGCACCACCCCTCCAACTGCAACGCACTGTCCGACCGAAGTAGTATACCTTGACCCGGACACTTCTTCAAATATCTCACTACTCGCAAAGCTGCTTCCCAATGTGCCTCCTTTGGTGCTTGCATAAATTGAGATAGGACATGTACAGAGTAGGCAACGTCTGGTCGCGTGACAGCCAAATAAACCAGACGTCCGATCAGACGCCTATACTGCTCACCGTCCGACAGGTCTGGCCCGTCTGCCAATGCCAACCTATGATTCTGTTCCATGGGAAAGTCCACAGGCTTTGCTCCCAACAATCCGGCCTCTGAGATGATGTCGAGGGCATATTTTCTCTGACATACATAGAACCCTTGACTACTTCGTGCCACCTCTAACCCAAGGAAGTACTTCAGAGCCCCGAGGTCTTTCATTTTAAAACACTCCTTCAAGTATGCCTTAAAACTCTCAAGCGCAAACTTGTTATTGCCTGCGATAATCATGTCGTCCACATAAATGAGCACACTCAGCTGCAACGTACCTTTAGACAGAGTAAAGAGCGAATAATCGGACAGCGACTGTCGAAATCCATAGTGCGTCAATGCCGTCGACAACTTCTGGAACCAACATCTAGGTGCTTGTTTCAACCCATACAACGACTTTCTCATTCGACACACTTTGTCAAAGTGATTCTTCTGGAATCCAGGAGGAATCTTCATATAGATCTCTTCCTCCAAGTCACCGTGCAAGAACGCATTGTGGACGTCCATCTGATGCACGTCCCACTGTTTGACAGCTGCGACAGCTAGGAAAGTTCGAACTGTCGCCATCTTCGCGACGGGAGCAAATGTCTCATTATAATCCAACCCTTCCTCCTGATGATTCCCTAAACATACCAATCGAGCCTTCAGTCTCAACAAATTCCCATCCTCATCACGCTTCTCAGTATACACCCATTTACTCCCCAGTGCTTTCTTCCCTTCCGGTAAATTTTCCAACGTCCATGTCCCCTGTTCCTCCAACGCGTCGATTTCAGCAGCCATTGCCTGACGCCACCCCTCATGCTGCATCGCTTGTTTAAAACTCTTAGGAACTTGCCCTTCTTGCAATGCTGCTATATAATGCCTGTGCTTTGACGAAAAACACTCATAATTAACAAAATATGTGATAGGATAAGGAGTACCTGAGAGTGATGACGCCGTAGGTGTTTTGTCGGAAGTACTATATTTTTCCCGTATTGTATGTATCACACAGTCTTTCAGCTTTGTCGACGGAAACTTCGCACGCTTCCCCCTTCCTAACTCCGTATCCTCCACACACTGCCTTGTCTCACTCTCGTCACTACCCGTCGTCTCCTCTACACCTGTCTGTGAGGAGACGACGTCTGAATCCACTCGACTAGGTGTTTCATGTTGTTGTTCCTCCCTCACAGGCGACGACACTCCCTCAGTATCACCTGTAGGCGGCGACACCCCAGCAGTATCACCTGCAGGCGACGACACGGTCTCAGGACCCGTAGTCCCACTCTCATCCAAACTCCAATGGTCAATCCCCCCATGACCATCATGCACCAGTGGCAACACATCCGATTCATCTACAAAAGGAAACGTCCCTTTATGAAACTTGACATCCCGTGAGACGAAGAACTCATGTGTCTCTAGATCATAAAGTTGCCATCCCTTCCTGCCAAACGGATAACCCAAAAACACACATCGGCGACTCCGAGACTCAAACTTATCCCCTTTACACCGGAGATTATATGCATAACACAGACACCCAAACACGCGGATAGGCACATACGATGGTGGTTTACCAAACAACATCTCATAAGGTGTTTTATTGTCAAGGATCGGGGTAGGTGTACGGTTTATCAAGTAACAGGCGGCCAAAATACATTCCCCCCAAAATGTTATTGGAAGATTTCCTTGAAAACGTAACGCCCTCCCAACATTCAAAATATGTTGTTGTTTTCTCTCGACTCTCCCATTTTGTTCAGTGGGGGAAACTCCGACAATAGCTGCTGTTACTAGATTTATTGAGAAAGAGTGGAACTATGTCAGTAAACCTAAAGTGTATTTGCATGATGATGGCGGTAGATTCGACCGCGGAAGTCCAGATATGCTGGAAGAGAAAACGAATTCCTTTTTTTCTTTTAGAAGGAATCCGACTATCACAGGCATTTGCCTGTTGGGTTTACTACCCTTAAAGGGAATAAATGCATAAGAAAAGGCAGGCCCCGATCATAGCGTAAGCTGAAGAAAAGGGATGCGCTGACCAAACTGCGCTACACCTCGTTTCACCCTCCGAAGCATATAGATCTACCCGATCGATCAAGACTCGAACCGAACTCGCTCATCCTTTTCCTCCAAATGTTCAAAAGCTTGTTCTTATGCAGATTTAGATGCCAACGGCCTCTGCCAACACGGAGGCCGCTCCTCTTTACCGTCCTATTACTCTTCAACTAGAGGAAGTTGACTCGCTAAAGCTCTGTTCAGGCGTCCCAACACACGACGACTCAAACAGAATCCCATGTTGACGAAAATAATTTTGTAAGCAATTGAATTCAGTACCATTATCACTGCGTACTACTCGAAGGGATCTATTAAACTGACACTTAATCATGGCAACAAAATTAAGAAATGTCGATGCAACTTCCATTTTATTACTCAGTAAATAAATCCACACACCTCTAGAATAATCGTCAACAATGGTAAAAAAATACTTTGCCCCACAAGACGAGGGAGTCTTGTAGGGTCCCCATAAATCAAGATGAACCAATTCAAATGTGCGACTAGCACGACTAACACTAACTGGAAAACTCTCCCTACATTGTCTCGCCCGCGGACATACATCACAAATTGCTTTATTCTTCCTAATCTTATGACTCACATGAGGAAGTAACTGCAACACTTTTTCCGACGGATGCCCCATCCGTTGATGCCACAAGTCGACCACACACTCCACTGCTAGCACACGAACCTTTGGAGCCCCACGGAAAAAATATAGTCCTTCCTGTCGATCACCTACGCCAATCACCATCCTCGTCGAGCGGTCCTGAAGAACACATATTTTGTTAGTAAATTGAGCAGCACAATGTAATTCGTCACTTAATTGAGTTACAGAAATTAAATTGCAGTTCAATTTAGGCACAAATAGAACATTATCGAGCACGAAACCATCCTCCAAGACCACCGAACCATATTGGTTTGAATTTGCAGGTTGACCGTCCGGCAACACAACCTGTTGATTTCTTGATGTCTTGATATTTCTCAGGATTGAAATATCACCCGTCACATGACGTGATGCCCCACTGTCAACAATCCATCGTAAATCAAGATTACCTTGCAACTTGTTTGAAGGTCGTGACAAGATGTCAACTATTTGCTGGACTTGCTCCTTCGTCACCCCAACAAGCTCATGATTGGTTGTCGTCACTGCACCCTGCGATCCGTCTCCACTCGTCACAGTGGTTGTCGCCCCTCCTGTGGCATTGCTCACGGCATTGGCACGAGCGACACCACTGGTCGACGACGCTGCCCCACGAGCTACTCTGCCTCCTCTAATCGACGTCCTGCCTCCTCGACCAGGCCCTCGTCCACCTCGTTTCTTCTCATCCCACCATTCAGGAAATCCAATCAGCTGATAACAAGTTTCTTCCTCATGACCCTCACGATTGCAATGACCACAAAATCTGCCACTGACATCTCCCGACCTCGACCGAGCCTTAGTCTCGACCTTGAACGCCATGACACTCTCCGGACCTCTCGCAGCCTTGGCGCGCATGGTCTCGGTATTCATAACCGTCTGGTACGCCTCGTCGAGTCCTGGCAACGGCGATCGTGCTAACAGTTGTGCACGAATGGCTTCATAGTGATCATCCAGGCCAATTAGGAAATAGTGCAGACGATCTTCATCGTGAATGTCCCCCACCTGCTTCGCTATATTACACGTACAACCCGCACATACACACCTGGGAACTCGTGCATACTGTACGTACTCCTTCCATACCTTCGACAAGTGGCCATAGTACTCCATGACGCCCTCAAACGTGCCCTGCTTGCAATCACTCAGAGCCATCTTAATATGGCAGACCCTGGTGCCCGACACGACGCAGTACCGCGTCCTCAAATGACTCCACAACTCGTGAGCAATATCAAAGTCCTCCAGATTCGAACGCAAACTCTCGTCAATGGTGTTTGTGATCCAAGACACCACCATCGAATTGACCGCAATCCAATGTTTCATCTTCGTCTCGTCCGTAATGGGCTCCTTCACAGACCCATCAAGAAAACCAAATTTGAATTTTGAAATCATCGAGCGACGAACCGCTTTGGCCCACTCATCGTAGTTCGACGCTCCTCGAAGTTTTACAGGGGTGATGACAATACCGGGGCCGTCACCTGACCCAAGATAGTAGTCCAGATCGACGGCGGCAGCGATTGTCTTTTGTGGTGGCTCCTCGTCATTACCCATTGTTATGCCCTAGGAATTCGTAACTCCTCAGAACGCAGTACTCAACAAGCGAAGGAATTCGCTGTTCTCAAACTCTCTCAAACTCGTGCGGAAAAAAATCTAGGGTTTTTAACCTATGCTCTTGATACCATGTCAAATATTGTGTAATCTCATATCATTCTCATTAATAACACACGTATATATAGTACAACTCAGTTACCTAAACCCTAGGTACACATTAGGTAACTTACCATAGTTAGGACTCTACAGAATATTCACAGAATAATATCTAATATCTTAACATATCTTAACAAAACCCCAACTTAAGACGACCCAGATTGGGGAACACTTTCAGAGGTTAATTTAAACGGGACAATATCAAGTTTAAGAAATCGAACATGACAAATTTTGCGTAAGAATTTCAACAAGGGTAACATTTGATCAACGGTTTCTCATCGACATTCTTGATTATTAGGACCTGCTACGGTGAAATGTTCCAAAATTGGGGAATCTATTATAACCTTACAAGTATGATGAATCTCATACAATAACAAAACCAAACGCTTCAAATTCCGACCTGATAAATTTACAACTGATAATTCTGGTTCTCTAGTATGATCTATCTTCAAATATAAATCCTCAAGTGACGGGCAAGAATTAATGAGCTTTTCCACCCATTGAAGACTATACATAGATCGATAAATTTTCAATTTCTTCAAATTAGGAAGATTAATTTCATCATCATCCCATCGATAACCTAAATTAATTGATCTATCAATCTCAAGTACTACTAATGACCTAGTTTGATAAACATACTGAGGAAGTACATAAGGTTTAAAATAATATAATTCCCTATTACTTACCTTGATTTCCTTAACATTTCTGGCACAAATTTGTCGAAACCATGAACTAATCATTGATTGATTTCTGCGGCTGGAACTGGGAACTACATATCTACGATCAAATAGATCGCAAAGAGAGAGACGAACACGGAAAATCGACGTCGACGTGAGTTTCTTAAAGGATTCATCAACCATTGCGAAACGGTGGTTGTTTTGGGGGTTTTTGATGTCGGAGAAATCGACATCTATGGAGGTGATTTGGGGCCATAGATTGCGATATCGATTTGATAAAGCAGTCGTAATAATGGCGGTTTAAGGGGTAGAAAAGAGAGAATATCAATAAGGATATCATCAGGCAACATGCTTATTTAGGTTTCGACTTGTGATAGAGTAGTTTGTTTATTATGATTTTGTGTTTACAAAAGGTTTGATTAACTTTTATAATAGTAAAAAACAGGTTGATAGAAATAGTTAAATGATTAATTTTATACATTATTAGTAGTTTTGAAGAAATATGTTTTACTGAAATGAAAAAATTTATCACTAAAAAATAGATAACTGTAAATAAGAATTTGGGTTTAGGTAATTCCGAGGAGGAAACTAAGATTACTTTATAGATAAGAGTGGTATTTGAGACCCTTTTTCTCTTTTTTTTTTTCATCTTCGATGTGGGACTAGGAAAAAGAATTCTATTCAAAATTTCAATTACGTAGTTAAGAAAATACTGTAATCACTTTATATAAACGGTTCGTACGGGAGGGAAAGAGAAAGTTACAAGGGTACATGCAGACATGCAGTGGTGCAAGATGAGCCGATGTGTTTGTGAACTCACTATAAAAATTTGTATCTTTAACGACAACCTAATTACGACGGGTTAAAAATCTCGTCGCAAAAGCCTTTTAACAACCAAATAAAGACGGGAACAACCGTCGTAAATGTCTTTTACGACGGGTTAACGACGGGATTTTCCATTAACGACGTCCCCCTTTTAGACGGGTTCGCGACCGAAAATCCCGTCATTAATCAACGATAAGAGGAAGCTTGGTTGAAGCACAGTCCAAACTCGTTTACAATTTTGCACAAAAAAAATCTATGCTCGTTAAGTAAACGAATAAAGCTCGAACAACTCCATGTTCGACTAGTTAATGTTTGTGAACAACTCGTTTACTTTTGGCACTATTTATTTATCTTACTTTGATCGTAATTTTCTTCTAATAAATAAAAACAAACATTACTCCCTCTGTCCCCTAATATTCGCTATGGTTTGACAGACATAGAGCTTTAGGTATAGACTTATTATATGATTAGGTTGCACTACTCCATTTCAAAATAATCTTTACACTTTCCGTTTTAGTATGTTTCATAATTAATGTTCTTTAAACTTTGTTTTATTCTGTTTTTAGACATGAAAATTAACTACATTTCCCTTTTTCATCCTCGATATTTATATTTCCCACTCACTTTCTCTTACCCCTCTACATGCAAATATATTAACGTAAAGATCTTTATGAAATGGAGCTAGTAGTTGATGGTGGTTTTTTTTTAATTTTTTTTTATAATATAGTTAGTGGGAAATGTATCAAATAAAGGGGTGGGGGTAGGGGAATTGAATTTTTTAATTTTTTCTTTGGAAGATTCGTATTGATATATACTTTTGTAATATCATTTTTTTTAATAATGTGTACTTTATGTATAATGCGAGATATTCAGAGTCAAAGTTGTGTGTTGGAAAGCGTAAAATCAACGTGCTATAGTGAAATATTTAAAAAGTGGAGGAATATATTTGATTGAGTATACTTATTGAACATAACTACATAAGTATTTGAACACTATATATGTACGTGTAACTCTTTGGTAAAAAGGTAATCTTATTGAAATTTGAACAAAAAATCATTATGTATAAGTTTTTGTAAACTCTAATAACATAACTCAACTGTACTATAATCGAATAAAAAATTCCCCTTTATTGTTTGGTGTAAAGAGAATTACAAAGGGCAAAACGACAACTGATGTAGACGGGATTCAATCACAGATCTAGCCTATTACCTCTCAAGACTTTACCAACTACGTTAGTTGACATCCACAAAATAATCCCCTAATTAGTTTTATATTAGGGCAATATCATGCCCCATAACAAGATTTAGCTTCCTCCCATTCATATTAAAACTTAAATTAGAAACAGATAAAAATCACAAACACTCAAAACCAACAAATATTCTCAAAGGTTTAGAGTTATGTTAGAGGGCCATAGAGCCAATCAACAATTAGAAATCCCTTCAAAATAAAATATAAAAACTACAACCTACTAATACTTGATCGATGTCTCAACCATAGCTACGAATTTCCAGATCACTGAACATTATTCATTCCAAGAATTGCTCGATTTTTTGAGAAAGTTGCCTGAAAATATGATTTCACACCTTGAAGAACTCCTTGGCAAATCGAGCAAATCATCGCAAAACTGTCTTTCAATGCGTTGTTTGCTTAATTTGTCTTCATATTCATGACCTTCCTCAGTAATACTAAACTTGAGTTGCTCCAATGCTTGACAATTTTGTACGAAATATCTTACCATCTTCATCAATTCTCTTTGATACTTAAGCCTCCCTATCCGAATTTCAATTTTCTTTGGACGTGTATATTTAGGTAAAATACCCGATGATACCCATGTCAACCCCTCGTCATCAGTAGTACCCTTCATGTCTAGTATAAGAACCTCCAAAGCAGGGCAAAAACCTAAAAAAATTATTAGCCTTCTGAAGTCACAAGTTGAGAACCCCAACGTAAGACGGCCCAGATTGGGAAATGTTTTCAGAGGTTTAAACGGGACACTATCAAGTTCAAGAAATCTAACATGACAAATTTCGCGTAAGAATTTCAACAAGGGTAACATTTGATCAGCCTTCCAACTGTTTATCATCGACATTCTTGTTTCCACTAACTTGATCGGGATTTCCTCGAAAGAAAACCCTAACATATGATTATTAGGACCTGCCACGGTGAAATATTCCAAAATTGGGGATTCTATCATAACCTTACAAGTATGATGAATACCATACAATAACAAAACCAAACTCTTCAAATTCCGGACTGATAAATTTACAACTGATAATTCTATGTCTCTAGTGAGATCAATCTCCAAATAAAAGTCCTCAAGTGACGGGCAAGAATTAATGAACTTTTCCAACCGTTTAAGACTATACATAGATCGATAAATTTTCAATTTCTTCAAATTAGGAAGATTAATTTCATCATCATCCCATCGATAACCTAAATTAATTGATCTATCAATCTCAAGTTCTACTAATGACCTAGTTTGATAAACATACTGAGGAAGTACATAAGGTTTAAAATAACACAATTCCCTACTACTTACCTTGATTTCCTTAACGTTTCTGGCACAAATTTGTTGAAACCATAAATTAATCATAAATTGATTTCTGCGGCTGGAATTGGGAGCTACACCTTTACGATCAAAGAGATCGCAAAGACAGAGACGAAGACGGAAGATTGACGTCGATGTGAGTTTGTTGAAGGATTCGTCAACAATTGCGATAGGGTTTTTGATTTGGGGGTTTTTGATTTCGGAGAAATCAATGTCAAGGGATGTGATTTCGGGCCATAGATTGCGATATCGATTTGATAAAGCACTCGTAACAATGGCGGATTTGAGGGGGAGGAAAGAGAGAATCTCAATAAGGATACAATCTGGTAACATGCTTAGTCTATCTTCTCTTCTATAATAGCTTATTCTCTTGTTGTGGCCTTTCATGGCTGCTTTTTTTGATTTTAGGTTGCGATGAGCAAATTGACTAAGATTTGTTAAAAGATTTATACGAGTGGTATTTGAGGGCCTTTTTCCTCTTTTTTCTCCATCTTTTGGGCCGATGTGGACTAGGAAAAAGAATTCTATTTCATATTTTCAATTACCTAGGTAGTTAATTTAAGAAAATATTGTAATAACCTTAGATTAAACCTAATAATTAAAGGTATCAAGCGAAGACCTGGAGGTCACCTTGTGACTTGAAGGTTACAGCCGACTTACAGGGTCGAGCCGGAGTGGCTCAAGCGAAGACCTGGTTCAGTAAAATCCATTCTTCTTAGTTATTAAAAAAATTAAAAAAAATTAAAGGTATCAACGACTTTCATGGTGTTTGTAAAAAGTAAAAAACAAAACATCTATGGAGTATAACGGTTCGTCCGAGAGGTGCAACCATGCATATTAGCCGACACGTCTGTGAACTACGTACTTGAGATTAAGCTCGGTAAAGTCTCTATCCTAAACTCGTTTGATAAATTAATAAACAAGATTGAACAAAAAACATAAGCCGGTTAAGTAAACGAGTCAAGTTTGAACAATTTCATGTTCGGCTTGTTAATGTTCGTGAACAACTCGTTTAAGTTTTTTGTAAGTGTGATTTAAATATAGCTCGTTAAAACTCGTTCAAGTTTGATTTTTTTTTTGAGACGCCCTCTATAGAGAGGTTGTTTTCCCGTGTCAAATCCGTCTCTAAGCATCATTTTGAGACGGATTTGGACCATATAGAGACGAAATTACTCGTTTATTATCACAAGTTCACAACTATGCAGTTTGAATACCTTATACTCAATTTGAGTACATTGTTTGACATGGAAAGATGGTCAATTTTATCATCATAGAATTGAACAAAAAGTTACCTTTAAACTGAAATCATTGCAATGTCACATCTCATAGAAGATTTACCTACCCCACTACAAAAATATGCATTAATTAGAGATGGATTTTGAGATGAATACAATAAACGTTTCAAACTTGAGACGGATTACTAAAATTTCATATCTAAATTAAATTTGAGATAGAATTATATATGTAGTTCCAACAATTCCGTCTCAAAAGATTTTGAGATGCCCTCTATATAGAGAGGCTCATTTCCTGTGTCAAATTCGCCTCTAAGCATCATTTTGAGACAGATTTGGATTATATAGAGACGAAATTACTCGTCTCTATAAAATGAATATTTTGTAGTGCCCACTCATTCAGGTTGAAACTTGAATCAAGAACTAATAAAAATCACAAACATTGAAAAGCGTATTATTAATTTTTTTTTTTTTTTTTGACAATAGCTAAACCTTACATTAATTAATCATAAACTACATTACAAATTAAAACACGGGGGGTGGGGCCATAAAATTTCTTTTTAACAGGAAACCAAGTATCTCCGGTGAGGCAAGACGAGCTTCTTTTGGAGCCAACTGTAATACCCCGCATTTTTAAAACTCGATTAATTATGCTTAATTATTTTTATTTAATTTAAAAACGTTTTAAATTCTAATTTCGAACTTTATTTAATTAACGAAGTTTTATTTCGCTTGAATTTTTAATATTGTTACACGAATTACTATTTCTAGATTTTTTTTAAATTTTTAAATTATATTTTGTAATATGTAAAAGATTTTTAATAATTTCAAAAACGTTCTTATCAACGACTAATTTTATTCGAAAACTAAATTTATTTTATTAGTACTTTATAAAAGAATTATTCTAGAAATTAATTTTATGATTCTATTTTCATCCGAAAATAGCAATAAAATTCTGAAATTTGTCCCACAATGGTAGATTTACCAAAATGCCCTTTTGACCAATTGAAACCAAGTCAACCAATTCTTTGTCTCCTCTTCTTTGTCGTGTAACTTGGCAACTGGCAGCCATGGTGTTTGCCATCTAATCTATCTAATTTCTCTAGCCTTGCTGATTGAATTCACTCCCCTAAATTCCTAGATTCCATTACTCATCACCTTACTTTCTTACATTTGTCATCTTCAACCTTTGCAAATTGAGATCATCACTTACGTAGATGAACAAACCCATTGCTATAAATAGCTGTTATGTTAGACTGAAATTTCAAGCAAAAACAACCATCAACAAACAATAAACATCTCAAATTCAATTTCAATTTCAATTTTAAATTTCAATTTCAATTCTTGCACTCACCACCACCACCGACTGCCTCGTCGGAAAACCACCACCAACGCGACCACCCAGCATCACCCTAACCTCCCAACACCACCTTGACCACCCAGAACCACCGTGCCCAACCTTCCCTTCACCGCCTCCCCTTTCGCGGCCATTCCCCCCTGTCTCCCTCTCCCTCCGCGGCTTCGCGCTTCACCTCCCTCTCCTCCACCACAGCTGTAGCCACCTCCATCACCCACCTCCGACGCGCAGAACCGCCCAGCGCATTGTGCCGCCCCGACCTAGCCGTCACCCTTCCTCCTTCCCCTGTTCCGTCGTTCCTCTTCCTGCCCTCCTCTCTGTTTTTTTTCTTGCGTGAGTTTTAGGAACTGTGTTCCTATAAACAAGCTTTGGGTTTTATTCTACAATTCAAGTAAGCCCAACTCCTATCTTGGCCCAACTCTCTTTGCTAAGTTGTTTTACACATTCTAATATTGTTGGTATCTTTTACTTATTTATTCTAAAATTGTTAATATGTTTTACTTAATATGTATTATTCAAATAAAATTAATATGTTTTACTTATTTATTCTAATACTGTTATTTTATACAGATAAAATTGGTAATTATTCTAGATTTAAATTTTACCTAAAACTTGAATTTAACTATACATTTTATTTAATTATTTCATATTTAATTGATTTATGACTATAAACTAACAATATTATTTAGAAAATATTAACTTTATAGTATTTGTCGTTTTAACATTAATTCAATAATTTAATCTTTTAAAAGAATTCGGACTCGGAGCTCAGGACGAACGAATCAAGGAAAAAGACTTAGCAAATTGCGGAATTGAGGTAACGGTTATTGCTAGTACCCGCATTCCCTTCGAAATGTATTTATGAATGATGTTATGAATGATTGATGTTTTATAATGATGTTTTATGAATTGCGGGATTACAAGTATGATTTGATTGAATTGTTTTACGATAATGCAGCTTTATGCAAAGTATTAATGGTTTATTGAACCACCCTGAATGATTGAGATTTTCCTGATTAATGTTCGATTAAAAGAAATGTAAACATGATAAATAAAAGTGTAAGAACTGGTCAAGTTCCCCTGATATGGAGCCCATGCTCCCCCTGATAAGAAGCACTGGCTTCCCCTGATATGGAACCAAGGTTCCCCCTGATAAGAAGCACTGGCTTCCCCTGATATGGAACCAAGGTTCCCCCTGAAATGAAGCACTGGCTTCCCCTGTTATGGAGCATTGACTCCCCCTGTTATGAAGCACTGGCTTCCCCTGTTCGTAGGAGACGTCCTACCATGTTTTCCTGTAAAGTCCTGACGACCAGAATAATACTGTTAAAAGGAAAAAGGTTAATGAAATAATGTTCCTGAAATGATGTTCCTGAAATGATGTTCCTGAAATAATATTCCTGAAATAATGTTTCTGAAATGACGTTTCTAAAATTATGTTTCTGAAATGATGTTTTCGAAATGATGCTTCTGAAATGATGATTTATTAAATGTTTTACTATATTCTATTCTCCCTGTGTTATTAATAAAATGAATTGAAATGATGTTACGATGCTAGGGTAACTTGTTACTGAGTCTTCGGCTCACCGTTTTGTTTTCCGTTTTAGGTACTGCTGGGGACCACGGAAACGAGTAGTGGCGAGGATTTCACTATGTTCACCTAAGTTACTGTTAAGTTGTAACAAATTTAAGTGAAGATTCTTGATTAAGTTACGTACTTTGATTAAGGAATTAAAAAGGATTATTATGTTAATTTTGGAGTTTAATAGCTTATGATTGATGGTTGCCTTGTAATTCCCAAGAGGGAGTTACGGCAGTAATGTCCCGACCGAATTAGGATGTTTCCGCTGCTAAGTATTCCTTAATAAGTGAATTAGAGGTCGGGGCGTTACAGTTTGGTATCAGAGCAAAGGTTCTGGACCATAAGTGCTAAACCTTACGGGTTTTGCGCATAGTAGAATTCAATAGGCTTTAAGCAAAGACTTTTTAAGGAATAAGTTAAAAAGAATATGTTAAAATCATGTTAAGTTAAAATAAAATGAGTGTGAGTGTAGGAACGGGCTGAATAGGGGATTATTTTCCTATTATGTATGTTTTCCTGATTGAGCATGTTATTGATAGGTTGTCGTACACCCGTCAAAAATAAAATCCTAACGAAACCTCCTAACAATGTAGTAGGGTAAGCAGGGTCGAATCCACAGAGAGATGGCTATTTAAATCTAGCTTTCAAGGTATGGCGAAACTAACAATGTCACGAAATTTAGGATTCAATGTTTAAACTAAAATAAATAGAAAAATAAACTAAAATATCTAGGACAACGGTTCACCATATTCATAGTTCAGAATCAATCAAAACATCATCAACAACTCAAATATTCAAATTATCTAGAGCACAAGTTAATCCTACGATCGGGTCTTAACACTCTCAATTCAACATATGCAGTACGATCGCTAACATAATCAGAATTGCTAGTTGTAGGTAAGCCTCTAAAATTCGATCTTTCGATTCTAAATCCTATTAGCATGATTTAATCAAACAATTGATCAGATTGCAAAGATTAACAATATAAACCTAATCAACTAGAAATATCAATGAATAATCAAACCATCAACAATAATAATAAGGATTCATAATATAAACATGGATTCCCAAACCCTAGAAAGCGAACTACTCAATCATGAAACGAACAATGAAAATCAATTCTAAGAATGAAAACATAATTAAAAGCAATAAATAAAATAAAGAGAAAAATCAATTATACCTCAAAGAATTACATTGATGGAGTATGTAGAAAAACTAGGGTTCATGAAGAAGAAAAGAGAGAAAAAGAACGTGAATTCGAAATCTAGGGAATTGAAACCTAAAGGAAATAAAAGCATAAACGAAATAAAGCAATCCTTTCAAGTATTTATATGCTTCCTAAATTCTAAACAAAATAGGAAAAGATAACAATTACATAAGCTAAGATTTAATTGGACGATCACCAAGACGAAAGCATGAACCCGCGTGTGGAAGTAGTTGGGCGGAGAAACCAGCGGGCCCGCTGGTGGGTCGCTGGTTTTCGCGCCCAAGGGGAAGATTGGGCCATCGTTTTGGGCTTCGGGCGAATCGGATAGTCGAGCCATCTTGTTTATGTCATAACTCTTGTTCTACAATGCCTATAAGGACGTGTGACCTGTCGTTGGAAAGCTCTTGAAGTCTACTTTCTAGGCCAATAAAAATCGCCTCATTCCGACATGTAGAACTTGAGATATCATCAAAAGAGTGAACGCTTGTCCGTTTTGATGCTTAGAAAAATAGCGTTTAGCTTCGTTATTGACTCAAAATTATCCCTAGAGATATGCAATGATCCTCGAGTCAACATTCCATCCGTTCATCATCCAAATCAACTCATAACACTCCGAAAGCATCCAAATGACCGTAAAATCACCTGAAACATTAAGAAAACACAAACGGGGCGTAATAGAGTACGACAACGATAACTTATGCAAATGTGATCCTAAATGCAACTAAAATGATATAAATGCCTAATAATGCAACCTAAATGCGCCTAAAATACCCTATACAAATATGACTCATCAAATTCCCCCAAGCTAGACTGTTGCTTGTCCCCAAGCAACACTAAACCAAAGATAGAGAAGCAAGACGCACTTGACTTTCATAAAACCATGGTAAGACCAACCTAACTCTCGAGCAAACAATCAAACAGAGTTATTGAGACGGAAATCTAGCTCAGATACAAATAGAACCACAAAGCATCGTGATCCACAATCGAAACAACCAAGCTTAGCCACAAACTATTCTCAATCAAGCTAGTCGTCGCCGCATACCTTGTAGAATATAAATATATGATGCAACATAGGGTAAGATGACAATAGCAAAAACGATTTTCATTCAATCACAAAACAAACATGCCGATCAAGAGGTCTTTATAATAAACTTGTAATGGGGCTAGGTGAAAAGGAAGGGTAGGGTATAATTTGGGAAAAAGTGAGAGTAAGGTCCAACTTGGGGAGCAAATGTGAACTATATGCGTCGGCGTGATAATGCCGCAAATCCAACTCCATCGAACCATGAAACCCTAACAATCAACCAAGTTACAACCAAGGGAAAACATAATATAATGTCAATGATCTTTCTTCATTCCCCTTTCCTTGCTTTCAAATTACATACAAGAACGAAAAACATATATTTTTTTTTTTTTTTCTTTGATTTTTCTCTATTTTTTTTTTCTTCTTTCTTTTTTCTTTTTTTTTTTTTTTTTTTTTTTTTTTTTTTTTTTATTGAATGAAAATGAAACTAGATAATGAAATCGAAAGTACATAAATAAATCTAATGCTAACTGTTACAAGCTTGGGTGCCAACAATAATATACACCATTTCCGAACCACAAATCCAAACATAGCCTCGAACCACGAACTATTGGCTTAGTGTGCCAATCAATCAACATCAATGAAACCATTACGAACACCGAAGCTCCCCCAAGCTAGACTCGGGACAAGTAACCAACGGGGCTAATAGGGCTCAATTTTGTGGAGTTAAAACAATAAACGGACAAGGCTACAACATGGGTATGAAAGGCAGGAACTGATGTTTCTAAGTTCGTCTGAAGGCTTCCTAAGAGAATGGCCTCTGTCATACGCGGCATGCGTGAGTTGCAACTAAACTACTAATGAATCTCAAGCCAAAATCATACGATAACAAGTCACATCAATCACACAAACACATAGTAAGGTGACCTACAAGATAATTGGCTAGCTATTCTTGACACGAGACCAACATCTTACCGCATACCATTCAATTGGTTCACACAATGCCAAGCAGTTATCAATGTATAGCATGACCGACTGAATTTCAGAATCATAACTAAGTTCAAAAGAAGCTCAAGAGAGTCAAATAAAGCCCGAACATAGTTTGAAAGTCAATTGCACAATGCAGGGTATAAAGACATATGAATGCAAGTAAGAATGCAAGTAAGAGTGCAACTAAATTGAACAATAACACTAGGAAAGCAGTACATTTTTTTCGTTGCACGTAAACTCCCACCCCTAATGGACAGTACAAAGCGTACAACACCTAAACAAAACAATAAAACTATACTAGAAAGCAACAAAGATAGATATCCCTCCCCCAAGCTAAACAAAACACAGTGCCCTCACTGTGAAAATAGCAACAATATAACTCGAACAAGGGAGAGAGATGGAAAGTGCTCACTCGTGATGAGCCTCGTCGGCCGAGTAAGACTCGGTAGAACGGTCGACAGTAGAAGCGGTGTGGCCAGAAGCTTCAAACTGACGACGCAAAGAGCCAATCTCCATAGATGCAACAATCACAATTTAGAATACTTTATTCAACCAAGACGGTGCATGCTTCAAGATTCAACGATCAATCCCAACGAATAGTTCATGCAATAATCAATAATTTCCCAATGCTACCAATCTGAACTCAACAATCAACAAACATTAAACAATCTCAACAAGCAATTCAGATAATATTCGCCAATGCTAATAGTTCAAACTCAAACCAACAAGCGTTAACCAAGCTCAACAAATAATTCATATAATATTCACAACAACGACAACCATTTAAATTCAAAAACCAATATTGTCATAAAAATTCCAATTTTCTTTTCAAAATATGATTCAAGTGAATAAACGTTAGAAAAATTGAAATTTTAATATCTTTTGTGCTTCACAAAGACCAGAATTTGGTTGCAAATTCTCATGAATTTCGGAAACGAGCACCAATACTACAATTTGCCAATGCCCAAATAAATTAAAAACCCCCAAATTGATTTCAAAAGTTAGGGTTTTAAATTCATGAATAAATAAAATAATGGTGAAGGTGGAAGTTGGAGAGTTGGAGAGGAGGGAAAGGTGGCGTGGTGGTGGAAGGCTGACGCGCCGACCACCGTGGTGCAGGGGCCGGCGGCGGATGCTTCTAGTGGACGGCGTAGAGTGGGAGAAGGTGGAAGATTTGGTGGGCAGAGGAAGATGGCGAGGGGAGGGGTGCTTTGCGTGAGTGGAGGGGCGACGGGTGATGGTGGTTGGCGAAGGGAAGGCGGGCGGGTTGGTGTTGGTTGGTGCTGGTGGGCTGTTTCGTGGGTGAGGGAGAGGGTGGAGGGGCGTTGTTGGGTGAGGGAAGCAGTTAGGTGGTGGTGACAGTCGGTGGTGCAGGTGGCGCTCCGACCACTGGTTGTGCAGGGGCGGCGGAGAGAAGGTCGAAGGACGGCGGCTCTGGTGGTTGATTGGCGAAGGTTGAAGGGGATTTTATTATTATTATTATTATTATTATTATTTTTTTGAATTTTGTTGGGAGGGAAGTCCAGCGAGGGCGCTGGTTCGCCAACGTGTATGGCAGAAAGTGCAAGCGCGAGTAGAGAACGGCCAGCGAGCTAGCTGGCTGGTCGCTGGTTTGTGCTTGTGTTGGAGCGAGCTGCAAGCTTGTCGATGCATCAAAATTCTTGGAATTAACTTGATCGTGCACCTACTCATCCTAAAAAAAAATCAAGCACCACTAAACTCAAAAATTAGAATCGTTAGTAAAATTAAACACAAAGTAAATAAATAAATAAAGACGATTAACGAAAACTAATCTAAAAATAAAATAAAATTATGAATTCAAGTGAACCCAAAGAAAAATATTTTTGGCTTTTGTTGTTTTTTCATTTTTTTTTATTTTCAATAAATTAACCAAATAAAAAAAGAATACTAAATTAATATCGAAAAAAAAAAAAAAAATTAAAATTGAAAAAAAATGAAAAAAATGAAGTGAGGGAAAATTAGGAATCGGGTTGCCTCCCGATAAGCGCTCGTTTTAAGTCATTAGCTTGACTTCACTCAAATTGTTAATCAGAAGAATCCAACGCCTTGAGTAATTTATCAAATGCCCCTGCAAACATGTCATTGAGCACTACGTATGGCTTGAGTAAAACCACATTCATCCTCGCAAATAGGGTATTAGATAAATAAGCAGAAAAAATAAAACCAAAAGAAAAAGAGTCAAAAGTAGAAGAAAAATCAAAAGAAAAAGAAGAATATTTACAACTTCCCTCTAATTGCTCCTTGGGCAATGTAAACGATTTTGAATGAGCGTCAAGGTCGGTAAGGTCAAATGTATCATGGAATGGAGACCTATTGATAAAGTTCGAAAGACTTAACATGGGGGATGAAGGAACAAGATTAAGCCTCCGCGAGAACGGGATATAGGCGGGAGGAGATATAGGCTCAACATTAATGCTTTTACCTACAATTCCACCCTCGTGAATAAGCTTATCACTAAAATCTTCAACCAAAAGTTTCGCAACCAATGGTTTCTCAACCAACGATTCTACAACCATTAGCGCTTCTTCATCCTCCAAAGTCTCCGTTATGTCCAACTTTTCCTCATCAGTACCAAGAGTCAAATGATAACCTTCCTCTAATGAACTAACAATCTCAACAAATCCACCATCATCATCATCATCATTATAAAGGATTTTCATGTCACAATAAGATGGTTCGAGTTGGAAATTTTGCATATCAAATCGAAGGAAAGGGTTGACAGTACTAACATATGACTCGTTATAGGGACAAAGAGAAATATCATGGTCATGACAATGACAATAAGAACAATAATACGGGGGAGGGGTGTGAGTTTGAGGAATAGGATAAGAAATTTTTTGCAGAGTAGGTTCAACAAACATTGTCATCTCCCACTCATATGTATCTCTAGCTAATTGCTCGATCAAGTCCCAACACTCTTCTGGAGTCTTCTCCACAAATACATAACTACTCATGAAATCCAACACCAATCTTGTATCTTCATTCAATCCCTCATAAATCACCATACATAGTTCCCATTGTTCAAAAATATGATTTGGACCAAGAAAATCTCCAAGCCTATAATAATATCTCCAAAACACTTCATTCTCAAATTGAGGAAAACAAATAGATGCCATTTTATATTATAAAAAAAAAGGGGAATTTTATACACAAACGAAAAAATATATACAATGTAGTCTCACCAAAAATAAAAGCTAAAAAGAAAAATAAAACCGTCTCCCCGGCAACGACGCCAAAATTTGATAGGTTGTCGTACACCCGTCAAAAATAAAATCCTAACGAAACCTCATAACAATGTAGTAGGGTAAGCAGGGTCGAATCCACAGAGAGATGGCTATTTAAATCTAGCTTTCAAGGTATGGCGAAACTAACAATGTCACGAAATTTAGGATTCAATGTTTAAACTAAAATAAATAGAAAAATAAACTAAAATATCTAGGACAACGGTTCACCATATTCATAGTTCAGAATCAATCAAAACATCATCAACAACTCAAATATTCAAATTATCTAGAGCACAAGTTAATCCTACGATCGGGTCTTAACACTCTCAATTCAACATATGCAGTACGATCGCTAACATAATCAGAATTGCTAGTTGTAGGTAAGCCTCTAAAATTCGATCTTTCAATTCTAAATCCTATTAGCATGATTTAATCAAACAATTGATCAGATTGCAAAGATTAACAATATAAACCTAATCAACTAGAAATATCAATGAATAATCAAACCATCAACAATAATAATAAGGATTCATAATATAAACATGGATTCCCAAACCCTAGAAAGCGAACTACTCAATCATGAAACGAACAATGAAAATCAATTCTAAGAATGAAAACATAATTAAAAGCAATAAATAAAATAAAGAGAAAAATCAATTATACCTCAAAGAATTACATTGATGGAGTATGTAGAAAAACTAGGGTTCATGAAGAAGAAAAGAGAGAAAAAGAACGTGAATTCGAAATCTAGGGAATTGAAACCTAAAGGAAATAAAAGCATAAACGAAATAAAGCAATCCTTTCAAGTATTTATATGCTTCCTAAATTCTAAACAAAATAGGAAAAGATAACAATTACATAAGCTAAGATTTAATTGGACGATCACCAAGACGAAAGCATGAACCCGCGTGTGGAAGTAGTTGGGCGGAGAAACCAGCGGGCCCGCTGGTGGGTCGCTGGTTTTCGCGCCCAAGGGGAAGATTGGGCCATCGTTTTGGGCTTCGGGCGAATCGGATAGTCGAGCCATCTTGTTTATGTCATAACTCTTGTTCTACAATGCCTATAAGGACGTGTGACCTGTCGTTGGAAAGCTCTTGAAGTCTACTTTCTAGGCCAATAAAAATCGCCTCATTCCGACATGTAGAACTTGAGATATCATCAAAAGAGTGAACGCTTGTCCGTTTTGATGCTTAGAAAAATAGCGTTTAGCTTCGTTATTGACTCAAAATTATCCCTAGAGATATGCAATGATCCTCGAGTCAACATTCCATCCGTTCATCATCCAAATCAACTCATAACACTCCGAAAGCATCCAAATGACCGTAAAATCACCTGAAACATTAAGAAAACACAAACGGGGCGTAATAGAGTACGACAACGATAACTTATGCAAATGTGATCCTAAATGCAACTAAAATGATATAAATGCCTAATAATGCAACCTAAATGCGCCTAAAATACCCTATACAAATATGACTCATCAGTTATGCAGAATGTCGACTATCGTGGTGACTAACGATATTAACGACGGAGCGCACAACGAGCACAACGTCCATGTCAACGATGACACTATCTACGAGGATGTTGCCCACGATGATCCCTATGACGATCAACCTATCGAAGATCACAAAGAAAGGATGGAACGATTAGAAACCGTTAGCACGATGTTAGCTGAATTAATCAAAGATTCTCAGAAAAAGAAATCGACGAATACGAACGAAAATGCGTCAATGTTCAAGAAGTTTTCATCCCTGAACCCACCATCTTATGATGGCAAGCCCGACCCTGTAGAATTCGAGGATTGGATTAACCGCATAGATCAGTTGTTTGAAACCTTGCAATGTCCTAAGGAATGGAGAGTCGATTTCGCCGTGTTTTACTTAACGGGTCAAGCAAGTTTATGGTGGAAAGTTAATAAGGAAAGGAAGAATGAGCCTAGATTTGGTTGGACCGAACTGCAAAAGTTACTGAGAGATAAGTTTTATCCACCATCTTTGAGGAAACAAAAGGAAGACGAGTTTCTACACTTGCAACAAGGAACAATGAGTGTTATGGAATATGCAAACAAGTTCATGGAGTTGTCAAGATTCGCACCGGAGCTGGTATCGAAAGAACAATCCAGGATGAACCGTTTTGAGCGAGGTCTTCACTTGAAGTACCAGGATAGGCTGGCAACTCAAAGGTTTACTTCCTATCAAGATATGGTTGATATCGCAGTTAATGTTGAACGAGTTGTACTACTCCGAGAAGCACAAAATGTTGGTGACAAAAGGAAGAATGATAATCAAAATCATGGAGGAGCTAAAAGGCCAAACCAAGGAAACCATAATTATAGACGGAACGATAATAGAGACCAAGGTTATAACGATAGAGCAACTCGTAACGTATGGTGTGCCAAGTGTGGGAAGAGAAACCACACTGAAAACGAATGTCGTGCAGGAACGAAAACGTGTTATCGATGTGGAGGGAAAGATCATTTCGTCAGAGACTGTCCTAAACCACCTCCCACGAATACTGGAAGAGAAACCTCGACCAATCATGAACGAAACAACAACAATGCTAGGGTTAATCATGACCCACCACGACCACCAATATCTGGAAAGGCTTACATGATGAGAGCTGACGAAGAAGATGACGCCAACGCTGATACTATTTCAATTTAGTTCTTATGTACGTTTGAACCTAAGTTTCCTGTTTTAGATTTGAATCATGTTATAGATCTTTTGTCAAGGACATTTTATGTTTAAGGATCATTAATGTCCTCAAGGAAGTTTATGAAAGAATTAATAAAAGCATGATTTTGTGGATATGAATTATTTTAAGGAACTTTTATGTTTATGAATTATTTAAGGTTGATTTTTAGAGTACCGAAAGAGCATGAGTTTGTATTTAAGGATGAATGATAGAGTACAAGAAGAGTGTGAGTTTGTAAAAGATGAATCATCACTTAATAATCAGGGTTCAAAGCGTTTAAGTTATGGTTAAGGTTGATTTTATGGGTTATTTTCCCCGCACCTTTCATAATGATTGTTTTGTGGTTATAAGCACCTAAGTATATTTCCAGATATGTTAAGGAAGCTAAGCTAGAAATCTTAAAAAAAGTTATGCAAAAATATTATGTGATCGAAACCAAAATATGATTTATGGTGAAAGCATGAGATTGAGTTTGCATATAAGCTTTAAAGATCTTACCAAAATAAGTTATCGAGAATTAGTCTATCTATCAGATTGATGATATCAATGAATGTTATGAAATTCGAAAAGTATTATGAATGATTGAGGAATACGATGGAGTTGAGAATAGAAATCGACAAAATGAATTGCGGGATTACAAGTATGATTTGATTGAATTGTTTTACGATAATGCAGCTTTATGCAAAGTATTAATTTAATGAATTATTATTATTCCTGAAAGAAATGATTTTATGAAATAACGAGATTTAATGGTTTATTGAACCACCCTGAATGATTGAGATTTTCCTGATTAATGTTCGATTAAAAGAAATGTAAACATGATAAATAAAAGTGTAAGAACTGGTCAAGTTCCCCTGATATGGAGCCCATGCTCCCCCTGATAAGAAGCACTGGCTTCCCCTGATATGGAACCAAGGTTCCCCCTGATAAGAAGCACTGGCTGTAATATCCCGAACTTTCGGGTATTTTTTAAGAAACTATTTTGGTAACTTAAGATAATTTTACAATTTTAAAATAAAAGTTTTAATGAGTTTAAAAAAAAAAAAGTATATTTTAGATTGTTTTATAAAGGTTCTGAAATTTAGTCTCCTAATTAAACCCTAATCACCGTATGTTATATATACTCCCACAAACCTCAAAATTCATGCCGTGTAAATCGACTCCTAATAAACCCCCGCCTCTCAAAACACAGCCGTCGTCATCACCGTATCATCATCATCATCAACCTCTCCTCGGCAGGTAATGAACATCACCTTCAAGCTTTGAGCTTTTATAAAATAAATTTTTGAACTGATAACTCCAAACCACCGGAAAACGATCATGGACCCATCGTCCTTAACCCCCTTCTATCCGTATTTGATTTTTGTGCCGTAAATATTCATTCATTTTAAATCTCAGTTTTGTCACCCTTCGTATGGAAATTGCAGGAACTCCATTTGAGCATTAATTGGTTTTAAATATTGAAGAACATATTTATTTATTTTAATAAAAGGACACAAAACAAAGCATGTTTTGACTTTGGTTTTTTTGATTAGCATCTTTGTTGTATTTAAAGAATAGTAGTACAGGAGCTGTACTATCGAATTAGGAAAAAAAAAAAAAAAAGGGCTTCCTACTATTCCATGGCCACTCACTTCCCCCCTAACAACTAGTAGACGTGAGATCAGAAGTAATTAACTCTTGTATACCTATGCTAATTATGGACAATTTTAGACTAACTTAGGTTTATTTATTTGTGCAATTGTAGAGGGAGACTATTTAGGAAATAACGCAAAGAGACTACTAGTTCAAAGTACGCGTGTGTCCAAGGTAATTTTCAATGTCCATCATCTTTAGCTCCCGTTAGGAAAAGTATTTTGGACATATTTATGTGTTATCATGTGTTTGGTAGATAAAGTGTTATATACACGAGTTACGTAATTTGAATTTATAAGCCTATCTAGTTCGAAGTAGTAGTATTATTTTGAAAGTGATATTTGAATCCTATAAGTAGTTTATGAAAATGTCAATGATACTTGTTGTACAATGCGGAGAATTGCTGGTTAATTTTAATTTGGATGCATGCCGTGAACATTGGGGTTGTAATTGATGGAGCATTATGAGCTCTTTGATATAAGAAGTGTAAATGGATTACAATGATTGTCGTATGTATTAATGGACTTGTTGTGTTTTGGTTTTCTTCTGGTAACTATTTTATTATGTCTTTCTATTATGTGCTTGAACCTTATTAAAATATTAATTACGTAAAGTGTAATCTCAGAGGGAAAAGCCCGTAAGGGTTAGGAACAGGTTGCCCTTCTAGATGTTGTTCTATCGGTGCACGTTAGTGGAGACCCGATAGGCTTCTAGTAGGTTTCTATTATTCTGTATTAAACTTTCTGCTTAGTCTTCCTCCTAAATCTATTGGTGCGCGGTCGCGGAGACCCATAGACAATTAGCGAGGGGTGTGCACACTAGGGACATTCCGTACTCGTCTTACTTTGGCCATTTCCAAGGGTTACGCGCGACCCTTAGCGTTCTCTTTCCCTCACTTAATTAATATTGACCTTATGTGATGAGTTTAATAATGGAATTATTAAATTGATACTTGTTGTTTAATTATTTACTTTATGTACTCAAAACGTTTTTCAAACTAAAATTATTTATTTTACGGGATGGAGTTGGAATTACTCAGTTTATCTGATTTTTGGGAGTTTGTCTCTCTTGTCTCTTTTCTATTTATTTTTGCAGGTTGGTAAAGGTATTTGGCTATGAGTGAGGAGACGCTTAGAATAACCACCTAGTCAAGAGACAATTTCTATTCCAGTCTAAGTTGGATTTTGTTATTTATTTTATTGGGATTAATTGGTTGTAATATTTTATTGGCCACCTTTAGACCACTTAGTTAATTTTGACTTTAATGGTTTTAAATTGTTTTGTTGCTTTGCATTTATTTTCTATGGAGAATAAATGTAGCAGTGACACTCCCAAGGTTTGGACGATTGTTTTACGATATAAAAACAAAGTTTTTGATTATATAAAAGGTCCAAATTTTGGGGGTGTTACAAATTGGTATCCAGAGCTTAGGTTTCAATTCTTTTGATACTAGGATCTTCATATCCTAGTGTCGAGTTTTAAATTAGGACTAAATGGAATAATTAAGAATTAGGATTAATAAAATGAATTGGGTTATTTTAGATAAATGAAAATAAGATTAATTAGCTTCTTATAAAGCCGTGAGCGCGGGACGCAAAAAGGGTCTTATTTTGACACTATGTGAAGTACTTAGTTCTAGTACTACTATGTGTTATTTTCCTTCTTTCTATTGTTCTATAAGTGACCTTGAGAAGTGATTGCTCAATTGAAGGACGATAAAAGAGCTTCCCACCCATTCCCACCCTTGTTTTTGTTGGGTAGAGCAACGATAGCAATAAGTCAAGAAGACTACATCGGCACCAGAATTCAAAATGGCGTATCTCCTGACTCCCAACTCCAAATCGAGCGATTCTTAAGCCTAACTTCATTAACTTTTTGAGATCTCTGACTTTCATGAAGGAACCATTAACTGAAAATGATCATATGATTCCCAAAAGAGGCGACCAGAAGCTCGTTCTGCATCCCTTAGCGTGTTGTTGGTTACAATTTTTGAGTTACGTTATCTTTTTTTTTCTTTTAACAGATTCCATGCGTAGATGATAATATACGTTACGATTATTTGTTTATAAGTCTATTTCTCCCTTAGAATATTGATGTACGTGACCTATTTGTGGGTTTATATGATGTGTTATATGTGATAGTATGTCATGGTAGCACGCGCATGGCAAGGAGTAACACCATTAAGAGTTAGAGTTTCGGGGACGAAACTCCTTTTAAGAGGGGTAGAGTGTGATACTAATTTATTCATTTCTTTTGTACAAAGTAGTCGTATGTAGCTAACCTTGAAGTCTTAGGACGAACTTCTAGTTAGGAGGCCGACCTTATTTTAAGGAGTAGTAGGTGTAATATGTCAAGTTTGTTGTTTCGAGTATTCATCATGAGAGCTAATATTAATGTTCGAGGACGAACTTTGTTTTTAGAGGGGGTGATTGTAATTCCCCGAAGTTTTATTATAAGTGGGTCTTATGTGAGAGCTAACTGTAAAGTTCGAGGACGAACTTTGTTTTTAGGAGGAGTGGATGTAATATCCCGAACTTTCGGGTATTTTTTAAGAAACTATTTTGGTAACTTAAGATAATTTTACAATTTTAAAATAAAAGTTTTAATGAGTTTAAAAAAAAAAAAGTATATTTTAGATTGTTTTATAAAGGTTCTGAAATTTAGTCTCCTAATTAAACCCTAATCACCGTATGTTATATATACTCCCACAAACCTCAAAATTCATGCCGTGTAAATCGACTCCTAATAAACCCCCGCCTCTCAAAACACAGCCGTCGTCATCACCGTATCATCATCATCATCAACCTCTCCTCGGCAGGTAATGAACATCACCTTCAAGCTTTGAGCTTTTATAAAATAAATTTTTGAACTGATAACTCCAAACCACCGGAAAACGATCATGGACCCATCGTCCTTAACCCCCTTCTATCCGTATTTGATTTTTGTGCCGTAAATATTCATTCATTTTAAATCTCAGTTTTGTCACCCTTCGTATGGAAATTGCAGGAACTCCATTTGAGCATTAATTGGTTTTAAATATTGAAGAACATATTTATTTATTTTAATAAAAGGACACAAAACAAAGCATGTTTTGACTTTGGTTTTTTTGATTAGCATCTTTGTTGTATTTAAAGAATAGTAGTACAGGAGCTGTACTATCGAATTAGGAAAAAAAAAAAAAAAAAGGGCTTCCTACTATTCCATGGCCACTCACTTCCCCCCTAACAACTAGTAGACGTGAGATCAGAAGTAATTAACTCTTGTATACCTATGCTAATTATGGACAATTTTAGACTAACTTAGGTTTATTTATTTGTGCAATTGTAGAGGGAGACTATTTAGGAAATAACGCAAAGAGACTACTAGTTCAAAGTACGCGTGTGTCCAAGGTAATTTTCAATGTCCATCATCTTTAGCTCCCGTTAGGAAAAGTATTTTGGACATATTTATGTGTTATCATGTGTTTGGTAGATAAAGTGTTATATACACGAGTTACGTAATTTGAATTTATAAGCCTATCTAGTTCGAAGTAGTAGTATTATTTTGAAAGTGATATTTGAATCCTATAAGTAGTTTATGAAAATGTCAATGATACTTGTTGTACAATGCGGAGAATTGCTGGTTAATTTTAATTTGGATGCATGCCGTGAACATTGGGGTTGTAATTGATGGAGCATTATGAGCTCTTTGATATAAGAAGTGTAAATGGATTACAATGATTGTCGTATGTATTAATGGACTTGTTGTGTTTTGGTTTTCTTCTGGTAACTATTTTATTATGTCTTTCTATTATGTGCTTGAACCTTATTAAAATATTAATTACGTAAAGTGTAATCTCAGAGGGAAAAGCCCGTAAGGGTTAGGAACAGGTTGCCCTTCTAGATGTTGTTCTATCGGTGCACGTTAGTGGAGACCCGATAGGCTTCTAGTAGGTTTCTATTATTCTGTATTAAACTTTCTGCTTAGTCTTCCTCCTAAATCTATTGGTGCGCGGTCGCGGAGACCCATAGACAATTAGCGAGGGGTGTGCACACTAGGGACATTCCGTACTCGTCTTACTTTGGCCATTTCCAAGGGTTACGCGCGACCCTTAGCGTTCTCTTTCCCTCACTTAATTAATATTGACCTTATGTGATGAGTTTAATAATGGAATTATTAAATTGATACTTGTTGTTTAATTATTTACTTTATGTACTCAAAACGTTTTTCAAACTAAAATTATTTATTTTACGGGATGGAGTTGGAATTACTCAGTTTATCTGATTTTTGGGAGTTTGTCTCTCTTGTCTCTTTTCTATTTATTTTTGCAGGTTGGTAAAGGTATTTGGCTATGAGTGAGGAGACGCTTAGAATAACCACCTAGTCAAGAGACAATTTCTATTCCAGTCTAAGTTGGATTTTGTTATTTATTTTATTGGGATTAATTGGTTGTAATATTTTATTGGCCACCTTTAGACCACTTAGTTAATTTTGACTTTAATGGTTTTAAATTGTTTTGTTGCTTTGCATTTATTTTCTATGGAGAATAAATGTAGCAGTGACACTCCCAAGGTTTGGACGATTGTTTTACGATATAAAAACAGAGTTTTTGATTATATAAAAGGTCCAAATTTTGGGGGTGTTACACTGGCTTCCCCTGATATGGAACCAAGGTTCCCCCTGAAATGAAGCACTGGCTTCCCCTGTTATGGAGCATTGACTCCCCTTGTTATGAAGCACTGGCTTCCCCTGTTCGTAGGAGACGTCCTACCATGTTTTCCTGTAAAGTCCTGACGACCAGAATAATACTGTTAAAAGGAAAAAGGTTAATGAAATAATGTTCCTGAAATGATGTTCCTGAAATGATGTTCCTGAAATAATATTCCTGAAATAATGTTCCTGAAATGATGTTTCTGAAATGACGTTTCTAAAATTATGTTTCTGAAATGATGTTTTCGAAATGATGCTTCTGAAATGATGATTTATTAAATGTTTTACTATATTCTATTCTCCCTGTGTTATTAATAAAATGAATTGAAATGATGTTACGATGCTAGGGTAACTTGTTACTGAGTCTTCGGCTCACCGTTTTGTTTTCCGTTTTAGGTACTGCTGGGGACCACGGAAACGAGTAGTGGCGAGGATTTCACTATGTTCACCTAAGTTACTGTTAAGTTGTAACAAGTTTAAGTGAAGATTCTTGATTAAGTTACGTACTTTGATTAAGGAATTAAAAAGGATTATTATGTTAATTTTGGAGTTTAATAGCTTATGATTGATGGTTGCCTTGTAATTCCCAAGAGGGAGTTACGGCAGTAATGTCCCGACCGAATTAGGATGTTTCCGCTGCTAAGTATTCCTTAATAAGTGAATTAGAGGTCGGGGCGTTACACCAACCCTCTTCCTGCAAAACCAAGAGTTAGTAAAATCCGAGGGGCTTCTACTTTTAAGAGTACCACATTTTCTTCTGATCATGGAGCGGTGAGAGGATACGGACTTCTTCATTTCTTTGGAGGAGTAAGCAGCGGAACGAATAATAGACTGCAAAGGGGAAAGGACTGATGCATTAGGGAGGATCTTCGGCGTAGCTTCATATGATGGTGCTACGGTTGCCATACTTGTGGCTCTGTCTTCTTGCGCCATATGTGGAGTTGCTTCACACCTATCTTGCCCTTCAACAGGGGGGTGACTGATCTCCAACTGTGTATCAACTTCACGAGTCTCACTACAATCCATCCTCTTTGAAGGATCGAGAACTCGGATGCTAATCATACTATCAAGGGAATTACCATAGTAATGTAAAGTTCTTCCACTGGAAATCACCCCATACATTGATGGAGTGAGATCCAAAAAGGTCTCATGTCGTTTCCGATTTGAAAATCGAAAACGGGACCCTGTAAGATTTGAGTTTTTTGTTTCTGAAGTTGACTTCAGAACTGAATTGTTTTGATTAACGTTGGGTCCTTTGTCTACAACGTTCTTTTCCATTTTGGTGCTATTTTTCGCACCACGACACCCGAGAACACTTCGATCTCTCTCCTTTCCTTCTCCTTCTCCTTCCTTTCCTTTCTTTCTGTTTTCTTCCTCCTCCTTCCCATTGTGGGCATAATTTTTGAATAAATCATCCTCTCTTACTACTTCAAGTGCGTCTCCAACAAAATTTGGAGACCATCCTAACAAAGATATCACCTCCTTAAGTTTTTGTTGAAACTCTCCATTTCTCGGATCAAGCTTCAGTGCTTGCGCAAGATCCATGAAAGCTAATTAAGTCGGGTTTTTTAAGCTCCACAGCTGCCACAACCCTTCTGTAATAAGCTTTCACATTAGAAGTATCATAACGCAACACCATCGAGCATACTTGACCCACTCTTTCAAAGTCTTTCTCCTTGATGAAACATGCACCTAAGTTCAGATTAAGAGACACTGCCAGACCTACAAAAACTGACTTATCCTCATCATTATAGACTGAAACAAATGATAAGATCTTGAGTGCAAAGGAGTACTTTTTGATAGCCAAGCTAGTACTCTGTTTGTAGAGATTATTCCCCTCATCTTTCAACCTTCTAACCAGATTTATAACCCCAATAGGATTTTCCAACTGACTAACTGTATGAATCAGAATACCAGATGAAACATCATCCTCTTGAAAATGAGATAAACACAAATCCCCCCTTATTTCTACAAAACTACTCATGATAACTTGAAGGAGTTAAAAGCAAACTGACAATACCTCCACCATTTATAAACTACTAATAAGGAAGGTAGAACCCACTACAACTAGCAAATAAATAACTTCACGGTAGACTAATCTCACCCCTTTATCAATCAACAGCCAGATCCAACAACCAAAACCAATATACAAACTTTTAGAAAAGACGGTCTTACAGGAAAGACCGCCTTGTTGTCATCTTATTGCCACGTCATTATTGATATCAGCATAATATCAACTTTATTTTTATTTTATTTTCTGAAAATATATAATACCAATTTTCATTTCTCTCTCCTCACAACTCTCGGTTTCTCTCTCTCTCCTCAAAACACCTGCCTCTTTCTCTCTCCTCAAAACTCAAAACTAATTCCATGGCCACCACCACCAAGAGGTGGTCCACGAAGGGGGTGCGATGGCGGTGAGCGGCTACGAGCTACTGGTATCGTGCAAGGAGGCGCGCGGTGGTGATGAAACGAGATCTACTGGTTTATTGTGGCTCGTGGTGGTGGTTGCGAACGTGAATGACGCGACGACGACCAGCGAAGTCGATTGCGGCGTTTAGCATCGGGAGATCCTGGTGGCCGGCGGGATAGGGAAGCGAGAACCAGAGCGGCGAAGGAAAGAGAGGAAGGAGAATCCGGCGTCGCCGCCTTGCCGCCGTCGCCATCGAAGGTTGTCGGAAATCCAACTCCTTCGCGCAACCTATAAATTTCCGGCTTCTCTCTCGCTCTAACTAAATCTTCAAGGTTTGTAATTCGTTTTTTATTGTTGTCGATTTTGATGGTTGAAGCTATGTTCCGTTGCCGATTTTGTTGTTGGACCTACTTTTGATTCGTAGGTTGACTTGTCGGAGATATATTCACCTCGATCTGTTGATGCTAGTTTGATCGATCTGGTGATGATTTCGATTAGGTTTTTCGGTATTCGATTAGGTTTTTATGTCAATTTGATTGAATTCGATTTGGTTTTCATGTCAATTAGATTGAATTTAATTAGGTTTTTATGTCAATTAGATTGAATTTAATTAGGTTTTGTTGTACAGGTCTGTGGTACTATGCATGCTTGGTGTCTGTGAAGAAACAGGGCTGTTGTTGGCTCTCCACAACGCTGCGACTGGTGGATTTCTGACAGGAGGAGGATTTGCCACTGGTGGTTGCTTCTGGTGGTTGCCGTGGAGGCTACAGCCGCCACTCTGGTGCTGGAAGTTGCGGTGCTCATGCTTGTTGGTGCTCGGTGTTGCTCATGTTGTTGGTGTGGTAATCGGACCAATTGATGCAGAAAGGAAGCCTTGCGGTGGCTGCTAAGACTTGCGTTGTCGCGAATGAACAATTGATTACTGTTATTTAATTAGTTTTAGGTCTTTTGTTTCAGTTAAGAATATGGTTCTTTTAGTCAAGAATGTTGCTGGTTTAGTTAAGTATGTTGATGGTTTAGTTAATTTCATTTCAAGTGCTTCTTTTAGTTATAATTTATTTTGTTTTAGTTACGAATATTGTTGTTTTAGTTACAATAATTTCATTTTAGTTAAGAATTGTTTCATTTTAGTTAAGAATAATCTTGTTTAGTTAAGATTAAATTTATGAGTTTTAGTTAAGATTTTCTGAAATTTAGTTAATATTTTCTAATTTTAGTTACGAATTTTCGAGTTTAATTTAAAAATTCTGATTTTCTATGTTTTAGTTATGAATTTATAAGTTTTAGTTACGATTTTCTTGGTTTTAGTGAAAGTTTTTTGAGTTTTAGTTACGTATTTTTTAGTTTCAATTCAGGGCTTTAGTTTCGATTTTTTGAGTTTCACGAGTTTAAGTTACGATTTTCTTGGTTTTAGTTAAGATTTTTTGAGTTTTAGTTATGTATTTTTGAGTTTTGGATAACGAATTTCAGAGTTTTAGTTAAGATATAAAATTGTAAGCATTGAAACCAATTAGTTAAGCAATTGAATCAATTAGTTAAAAAATTAAACTATTAAGTTAAGCTTCAGAATCAATTAGTGTAATAAATTAGTTAAGCAATGTAACATATTAGTTAAACCATGCAACCAATTAGTGAAGCATTGAAATCAATTAGTGAAGCACTGGAAGCAATTAGTGATGCACTGGATTTAATTAAGTTAACCAGTGGAACTAATTAGTTAAGTTTGAGATTCAATTAGTTAAGCAACGAAACTAATTAGTTATACAATGAAACCAATTAGTTAAGCAATGAACCAATTAGTTAAGTACTGAAACCAATTAGTTAAGTACTGAAACCAATTAGTTAAGCAATGGTATCAATTAGTTAAGCATTGCAACTAATTAGTTAAGATTTTATGAGTTTTAGTTAATAAAATGTTTGTTTAATTTAATAACTATTTGACTCATAAGTTTAACTATTTTGTTATTCAATTAGTTATGATTTTATTACTTTTAGTTATGTTTTACACTAGTTTAGTTAGTACCAAAAAAAAAATTGAAAATTTTAATTTCAAAAAAAAAAATTTCGAATCGGGAAAAAAAAGAAAAAGTTTAAGGCTGAAATTCAATTAGTTAAGCCTGAAATCCAATTAGTTAAGTTTGAACTCCAATTAGTTAAGTCTGAATTCCAATTAGTTAAGCCTGAAAAAAAAATCTAAATTTTTTTTTTCCTAAAAAAAAAATTTTTAAAAAAATTCAAAAAAAAAAATTCAAAAAAAAAAAAAAATATGCTGACGTCAGTATGACGTCATCACATGCGCCAACATGGCTGCCAACTGGGCTGCCAGCAAGACTGCCAACAAGGCGGTCTTTCCTGTGAGGCGGTCTTACACAAAAGTTTCTCAAACCAATAAAACCATTTTCTAAAGTGACAGAGAATTAATTTACCTTGAGACCCAAGCTCCACTATCGAAAATGGAAAGGCTGAAGGACAAGAAAAACCGGAACCGAAAACCTCGATCGTCAATGACGATTCTTGACGAGATCCGTGGGATAGAGACGGTTGATGTCAAAGGTCTGATTTTGGCGAAAAAACGGACTCGCCGACAACCGAGAGGGCGAGATCGGCTGCCGGCGAGTTTGGTGGCTGCTTTTGGGTTGACGGCTAGGAGGGTGGGAAAAGAGAGAACTTTCTCTCTCTAGATTTTCATTAACGAATTACGTATTATTAAATTTAAAGCAAAGAGTTACATGCCTTAGTTCGAAGGAGTTAGAGCTAATCAATAGTAATAGAAATCCCTTTAAAAGCTACAATTAACTGACCTACTTGGATTAACTCCAAAAGTAGTGATATTTGAGGCGGTCCCGGAGGATCTTCGAACCGTTTTATTGGAGGATTTGGGTGGTTTGACTCGATCGCGGTTGGTGCCAGTAGATGATGGTCTGCTAAACTAGACAGCAGACCATCAGTACCCTTCATGTCTAGTATGAGAACCTCCATAGCAGGACAAAGTTCTAGGAAAGTCATTAGCTCTTCAAAAGCACAAGGTGAGAACCCCGACTTAAGGCGACCCAAATTAGGAAATGCTTTCAGAAGTTTAAACGGAACACTATCAAATTCAAAAAATCTAACATGACAATTTTTTGTAAGAATTTCAACAAATGCTCCATGCATTTGATCAACATTCTAACCGTTTATGTTGAGGATATATATATATATAAAAATAAAAGAGACATATTTGTTGAAATATTAGAGCGCCACCTAGGATTACTAATGGTTTCGGGCAATGAGAAATAAGATTTCTAATTTATTTTTGAATTAAAAAAATTGATTGCCACGTAGATAATTTATTAAGTGCCACGTGGATATTCTAGTTAATTAATTACTAATATATACAACTCCATCCAAAATCAAACACTCTAAAAATTGAAAAATAAATCTAAAATAAAATTCATCCAAAATCAAACACTAATCTAAAATAAAATAAATAAAATTCAATTTAAAATCAAACATTTTTTTTTTTGATGCATAAGAGGCAAGGCCAATTAAAGAAGAGAAATCAAACATTAATCTAGTAAAAGCGCAACATAAGAAATCTAATGGTTTCGGTCAATGAGATTTCAGAATTAATTTTGAATTAAAAAAGTCGGGTGCCGCATACATAAAAAATTAAGTGTCACGTAGATATTTTTATTAATTAATTATTAATATTACGCATATACAATTTCATCAAAAAACAAACACTCTCATAATTAAAAAAATAAACCTAAAATAAAATTCAATGAAAAATAAAAAAATTAAACTAATATAATATATAAAATTGGTATACATAGGGTTCTGTTTAAACATACCAATTAAAATCTATCTTATTATATAAGATAGAGTTATGTTATGCATGCTAAAATATGGAGAATGTTATTATATTTGATTATCTCATAAGCATACGCCTCTATTTCTATTACAAATAGGATATCATACCCTTTGTGGATTTTCTAAGTGCTACAAACTTCTATTTAATTAATATCATATCACATAACTCTATCTTATATAATATTATATCAGATAACTATGTTACCCTCAACAGTTTATCATCTAACTTCTTGTTTCACTAACTTGGCCGGGATTTCTCGAAAGAAAACCTTTAACATATCATAATTAGGGACTGTCACGGTGAAATGTTCCAAATTTGGGGAATCTATTATAACCTTACAAGTATGAGGAATCCCATACAATAGCAAAACCAAACGCTTCAAATTCCGGCATGATAAATTTACAACTGATAATTCTATTTCTATAGTACGATCAATTTGCACATGTAAATCCTCAAGTGACGGGCAAGAATTAACGAGCTTTTCCAACCATTGAAGACGATACATAAGTTGATGAATTTTCCGTTTCTTCAAATTAGGAAGATTAAATGTACACAAATTCTTATTTACAAGGGTTGTACAATAAATATTGTACACCAAAGTAAAAGTTAACTCAAAATGTTTAAAAGTTATGGTTATATGTGTAAAAGTTATCCATTTTTTAGTGATAAATGTTTTCATTTTAATAAAACTTATTTCTTCAAAATCACTAATAATGTATAAAATTAATCATTTAACTCTTTAAAATGTTTATCTATCAACGTTTTTTTACTAATATAAAATTTAATCAAAACTAGGTTAAAGTTACAAAAAAATAGGTAAAAGTTATCTTGGTGTGTACAATAAATTTATTGTACACCTAGTGCGCACAAGATCTTTTGTTAAATGTAATACCCTTGCAATCCAAACCAAGACTAATGCATTTATCTAATTCAAGTACTACTAATGACTTAGTTTGATAAACACACCGTGGAAGTGTCCAAGTTTGTGAAAAACAATATCGGCTTCATACCATGATTTCCTTTACGTTTTTTGCACAAATTTGTTGAAACCATGAATCTATCAAACATTGTTTTCTACGGATGTTAATGTAATTCGAAGGAAAGAGATCACAAATAGAGAGACGAAACCGAAAGAAAGATGTCGACGTAAGTTGCTTAAAGGCTTCATCAACAATTATGATATTACGGTTGTTGATTTCGGGTTTCTGGATGCCAAAGAAATCAATATCTATGGATGTGAATTTGGGGCCATAGATTGCGATATCGATTCGACAACGAGCTCGTAACAATGGCGGATTTGAGAAGGAGGAAAGAGAGAATATAAATAAGGATATCATCAGGCAACATGCTTAGTCTGTCTAAGTCTTCTCTTCTTCCTATGGCTGATTTTCCCATTGTAAGTTATTGTGTCCTTGTTTATTTTGGTTTAAGAAACTGTTGAAACTACGAAATATGATACGGATATATATTTGCTGCCATCTTTCTTTTTCTCCATTATTTTCTCGATGTGGGACTAGAAAATTAGAAATCTACTTACTCCGTCCCCATAAGATTGCCCGTAGCAATTGCTGCGGGTTTAGGGAATAAAAAGTTGGCCAATATGCCGGGCCGGGTCAGGCCTAGCTCCGGGTCACTTTTATGTGCCCAAAACACGTTATTTTCGATCAGGCCGGAAAAACGAGTCGAAATATTCTGCCTAAAACCCACTAGTTTTCGAGCCGTCATCGGGCCAGGCTCATGATGATCAGCTCTATGACATAGCAATATAGCAAGATAAATATATCCTTCAGAAAACCGTAGAAAAAAGTTTGAGAAAAACAAAAAAAAAAAAATCAATCCAACTAGAGGGCTCCATAGAGGAAAAATCTCCAAGCATTAGCTTTACAAAATAGTGTCAAATAGAAGGACAATTTCCAACCCCGACACCAATTTCCAACTCACTTGGTTAGATTCTTAAGGATGGTGTGGAAATTTTAGGATTGAATCTCTTCTACATCCGTGTTACCCTATTAACAACTATCATATGTGATAAGAAAACAGATATTAATTCAAAACAAGTTCATAATTCCTTCGGATAAACAATATGACATTTTAATTTTTGAGGCAAGCTTGGAACATTAAATTAAACAAAAAACGTTTATAAACCTATATAATACGTTCATGTAGGTTTATCCTTCATCAAAAATTCCGAAACAAACTCATGGACTTGCTCAAAAATAATTAAGTCATAATGAGAGATTACATTATTTTATTTTAAAAAAAAACCCTAGTCTTCCTCGTCATTCGTCAACCACCATTGTGCGGACATCCCCACAAGTTTCCTTAGCCTCCTTCTCAAATTCTCTTTGGCAGCAAAACAATTTGTCCTACACTTTCTTCATTTTTTTTCGTTGTGGGAGGCAAGAAGCAATTCAAATTATGGTGAAGGTTTCCAATCTTGACCTGCGCATAACAAAAGAGAATTTAATTAATCACTAAATTAAAGAGATAAACAAGAGACGAAATCGAATTTGCACTTAAGATTTGTGTATTACCTTAATGACTTTGGCACTTCAATTAGAGTCTCAACATCTGATGCTGAATTTGACAGTAGAAATTTCAATCCTGATTCATTCACTGTCCAATCAGTCTTCACATTTAAATTCTTTAGATTAGGAAACAGAGATGGCTCATTTTCAATTCTTCTACCATCCGCGGCGAGTGCCTTTAGTTGCGGTCACCATCGAAGAAGGCAAACAAAATCAGAATTAGCTATTCAATCACTCGAAGAAGGATATTTTTTTTCCTATTTACCACGTTTAAGTTTCAGATTTTGGTATTTAACGGCTCATAAGATGTAATCACTACAAGAAATTGTACCATTAATGACGGGAAATCCCGTCGCAAAAGACCAATAATCGTTGGTTAACGACGGGATTTCATGTCGCAAACCCGTCATAAAAGGGGCTGCCGTTAATGGAAATCCCGTCGTTAATCTGTCTAAAATACATTTGCTTTGGTTATTCCCGTCGTTGTTTGATTGTTATCCCCGTCGCAAAGACGGGATTTTTGTTTCGTCGTTATTAGATTGTCATAAAAGATACAAATTCTTGGATGTGAATTTTACATTTACCATCTTATCTTATGAAACGTTTTGTATTCACCCACTTTTAATGGATTGTTAGAAGGAATCATTGGACAAAAGGAGGAGACGAAGAAGTTTTTCGATCATGTGGGCCCACTTAACTAACTTCTTTCATTTTCATCATCTTTCATTGAATTTTCAGTTAAAGAAGTTAATTAAGTATGATAATTTGGATAATTTTTTTAAAAAAGTGTTAAATATAAAACGTTTTATAAAATTTAGGTGGTAAATATGAAATAATATATTATATAGTGGTAAGTATAAAAGGCTGAAACTCAAAACGTGGTAAATATCAAACAATCCTACGAAGAACAAAAAAAGTGTAAAGATGTTTTTGTCAAGTTACCTTGACAGTGTCCATGGACACAGAAACATATCTTGCACTCTCGACTTGTCTAAGCATGTCAAAAAGATTTTTACTGCCATATCTTTGACAATAACTTTTGACATCGATATCTATTTCTTCGAGCATACGATGATCACCATTCATGTACAAGTTCATCGGTTCAGCACCTTCATATTTAAAGTAAACAAGAAGGGGTGATGAAACAACTAGTTTACTAAACAACGAGTTCACAATCTCCAACTTTTTAAGTGTGGGAGATGACACTGTCAACACCGAGGTACTTAAATCACAGTCTGAAAAGCTCAGAACTTCTAAAACAGGACATTTTGAGAAAAAATCAGGACAAAATATTATTCTTTTAGAACAATAATGAGAAGAATCACCCGATTTACGGCCATTTTCATTCAGATCATGAAGTCTAAGTTCTTTTAGTGTAAGGAAACCATTAGGGTTGGAAAAAGTTACCCAAGAAGCAGTTAGTTGTAGTTTTTCAAGAGATTCGTTAACGTAAAAACATTCGGGTAATTCCATAGATATGGAGTTGTAAGTTTCGACTTGAAATGTGACTTCTTCTGGTTTTAAGTTCATAACGTATGACAATATAGACTCCATAACTTTTGGATCGATTCCCACATTGGGTAAAATAAATTCAAACTTGAATAATTTATTAGGTTCTCGGCGGTGCAAGACTTGTTCAACAAAATCCAGGAATATCGAGACTTGCACTTGCAAGCAGGGGAAGGAAAGTTCATAAAAAGGATCCATATGAAACCTAAAATTGAGGAATGGAGTTTGTGCCCAAATATGTTTCCATCTTGTAGATAGAAAGGAACTTTTAACGATAAGTTTAGTATCCAAGTTTGAGAGGATTCGATGAAGAAGACAGTCTGGTAGATTACTAATTCTATCTAAATCATTGCACATCTTTTTAGCTTCTTTGGCCATGATTCAAACAAAAGAAACAGGGCCGAATTTTGGGTGAGTTTTGTTCTATTCTAAGAGGCAGGATTTTAAGGGGAACGCTAAAGGCTGTAATTTTAAAGGGGGGTTTTACAATATTTATAAACAGATAACAATAGTTTACTCTTCACAGTTTTCGATGTGGGACGTTTTTTAGGTTTGCTTTAAGCCTGAAGACCTAGTACGTGGAATTAGCAACCTACAGCTATTCCTCACAACTCAAACCATTAATGCATAGCATCCTGGCCATTGTGAAGCTACAAAGCTGCTGCCATGTTTGCAACTACAAAGCTGCTACCAGATTTTTCGTTAATAATACAACTTTTAAATTATTTTCTAATAATCTAAACTTGAACCCTATTAACTTTTATTGGTTGAAGTTAGGGTTAGGGCATGATCGCGTGAATCAGGTTAGGGTGTTGATGGTGGTTAGAGATGAAGATGGTGGAGACTGGAGAAAGAGGGTTTCGAGGGAGGGTTCGTGTTTAAAACTGCAACTTTTTCCACCCGAACTACCATACGTCGTCACATCCATGCCCACCCAACTCGGCGGAAATTCGTGCTCAAACCATAAATATTCAAACTTTTCGAGTGAATTTAGGAAATTTTCGAACAAATTTTGTTAAAATTTAGGCATTAATTCGAGTAATTGGTGTTTAATTTCAAACAAATTAAACCTATTTAACAATTTAGCACGTGGATAAAAAATATACATCCGAAATAATTTGGGGCTTGTGGTGTTCTTGGTGTAGGGTTGAAGATGATTGTAGTGGAACTAAGGTGTGCTGCAGTGGGGTATGTTGGAGGGGAGGAGTAAGAAAAAGCTAGTGATATTATCATCCATGTTAATGGAGTTTAGTGGTGTTTGCGTAGATGTTGTTGTGAAATAATTCTTTTCTTACTTCTCTAAAAAGAAAAATATAGTCATACTACGTACGTGAGTTCTCGTTAAGTTCATCTCTCTATATTTTTAAAATATGCTCTATTTATAATTTACTCTTAGATATTTAATTTAAAGATATTAGCACCTAATATTTTTACAAACATAGTCAAGTGAGATCTTGTTAAATTCGTATCAATGCGAGGATTTCAAATACCAATTTTTTTATAATTTTTACTTACACACAATTAGAGATATTAATGCTCAAAGAAGCAGGTTGGGATACGTGAAAAAAAAATGATGCATCCTTTACGAAACGGAGGAAATATCAAGCATGAAAGACAAGGCGTTGCAACTAAAAAGATAACAAAGAAAGTAGAACGAGTAATTAGATCGAGTAACATCTTAAAATCTTAACAAAGTTTGGAAGCTTTAATTTAAGTTCCTCCTACAGGAAAAAGCACAACTAACCAAAACCAGATACAGAGTATAATTAGTTATCCGAAAACCAGTCTTTAACATAAACAAAAACCGGATTAAACATCCTGAAGTTCTTCGTTTTAACTTTGTAATCGAGCTCCATAAAAGAAAATGTCTTCAAACTTTATTTGTCGACTTTTTTTTTTGCGCGAAAGGAAAATAGCAGCAGTCTAAATTATCCTCGAGTTCTTCAATGTTAACCTGCATCACGAATATAAAAAGATCACAAATCAATTGAAATGATTATGGTATTGAGTTAATTTAACTAAACAATTATTTGTGTATAATTACCTCAGTGCGCTAGGTACTTGAATTGTGGTGTTGACATGATTTGATCCCTGATTTTTCAGCAGAAAGTTCAATCCTGATTCTGATACTTTCCAATCTGCCTTCACTTTCAACTTCTTTAAATTTGGAAGGAGTAATGGGACGGGATCATCTTCATCTGGATACCAACGACTTAAATAACGATCCGAGAGTACTGTTTATGCCAAATTTCGTATGGACGACCTTTGGTTGGGACATAAACGACTAGATTAAATAAAGTAAATAAATGACAAGAAATAAAGGGCAGAAAATAAAGGGAGACGAGACAAGAGATGGTGACGCGGAAAACCCGAAAGGGATAAAAACCGCGGGTGGCAATGAGTCCACCAATCCACTATGTTACTGGCATAAAAAGCCTTGTTGAGTACAAGTACATTGTATATATGCGTATGTGTAAATGTAGCTGATGACGAAGCATAAATGTGAGAAGGCATAGGCGATACGACGGATGAATGGGTAGGGGATCGTCGGGAAAGGCAGTCGTTGATAACAATCTATGAGTGATATATATGGCGTACGTAGCATTTGCAGTATTGGAAAGGTTAATTTGTGAGAATATATGGATCAAAGATAAGGCAGAGGGTAAATGACAATGATTAATGATTAGGCATGCTTAGTGGAATATCCATGTGGAACTAAGGAGAGGAAGGCTTGCTCTTCTTTATAATTACTAGGCTACGGGAAAGGTAGTAGTGTTAGGGAAACAATACCATTTGAAGGGAAGATATCAAATGGAGGAAGATAGTTGGGCGTTGGGTTTACCATGGGTATTCGCCTCTCCTCATTATAGGATGACGGTGTTTATATAGCATTAGGTTTAGCGTAGAAGAGGGAGTAATGGTATTAACTGCTTCCTTGATCCTCTCCAACCGAATTGACCCTACTCCCCAAGCACCCTTTGACTCAGCAATAACGGCTCCTTAAATATAGGAGTTAACCTTGGCATCTTCCATAGGATCCCAGCATGATCTGGTACCTTTGACTTGTTCCTGCGTCGACCTCCACGTCGTACAAAACGACCCATAACAATAGCCCCCATTTTCCTAATTGTAGTGAACCGGAAGTTAGGAAAATAATCTTCGACGTTTGTCATCACGTTCATTTTCTGTCGACGCCAATCTGTCATTGTCTTCGACCTGTCCGTCGTCTTCCGTATCTAGTCTTTGATCAATGACGTCGCCTTCTGGTGTCATTCATAATCTAAGACGTCACTTGATGCCTTCATGTCGACGTCGATGTTATAAATCTTTAATGTAAACCTGATATCTAGTGGAAGAATCGTTTTGCTTATAAAACAACAGAATGTAATTCTTAAGAAACCTGCGTAGAAACACGTTAAGACGTAACGTTAGTCAGGTATCTGGCGTCATGGCCAAATTCCGTATCTTTGTTTGTCGTCTGATGCTTACAGGCGTCATGGACAACTTTGGTATCTTAGTCTATCGTCTGATGTTTACAGGCGTCATGGCCAACCGTCGTATATTAATCTGTCGTCTGATGTTGTTTACAGGCGTCATGGCCAACTATTGTATCTCAGTCTGTCTGATGTTTTTACATGTGTCATGGCCAACTGTCGTATCTTAGTCCGTTGTCTGATGTTTACAGGCGTGCCTCTATTGTCACTGTTGTGCGACATCTATCGTATGAAGGCGATATAAGCCTCTTCATTTGTTCGTAGTCTTGCGAAGAATTTAGAGAAGGAAGTTGCGTCGAGTGTGCGTATGGTTGAATCGTTTTAGACGGTTGCAATGTCATGTCACTACTACAAAAATGTCCAAAGAGATCTCTAAAAACAGATCCCTTAGAGTAGTTAACGGGTCTCTTTGATTAAAAGGACCTCATATAAAAAATAACAGGTCTCTTATGCTAACATAGACCCACTTACTAGACAATGAAAGATAAAAAAGAGACCCGTTGACATTAATGAGAGGTCTTTGGTGTCGGGGGGGTCCACTGAGGGAAAAAGAAGAGACCCGTTATCTCTGTAACGGGTCTGTTCCTAATTCAATTAAAATTAATACGCAAGACAGAACTTGGAATCAAAACCCCTAAATCTTCCTTCCTTCCTTGTACCAGCGAAAACCAAGCCCCCTCCCCATTTTTAGATCTAATCAAATTCGCAATGAATTCTATCATTCCCAAATTCGCATCCCTTTTCCCTCAATCAAAAACCCACAAATATATCTTTCTACAGCTCACCAATTTCTTCAGCTCATCGGAGTTGAATAACAAACCCTAATTTCCGAAATTTGAATTTCTGTTTTTGAGCTTCAATTGTTTCAAATGCCAATGTCGTCATTGAAAGATGTATCAGCGTTGAAGGTTTTGTATGGGGAGTCAAGTCGCATAGCTCAAATAGAAGCTAACATAACAAGGGATGAATCGCAAGCTAAAAGAAAAGTTTAAGAAATTTTTGGTAACGAATCTGTAAATCTATTTATCTCTCTTTACATTTTCAGTTGTTTTGGTGATTTGGTGTTTTACTTTTAATTGAATTTCGTTTTTTTTGATTTGGTGTTGTACTTTTAGTTGAATGTTAGAGTAATTGCAATGTTTTTCTGTGAAAATTACCCTGCACTTTGGAAATATTTCTTCCACAAATTTGTATGATTTCTGTGAATTTTTTGAATATTAGATTTTTCTAACAAATTTGGTACTACAGGTCTTGTTTCTCTTCCTCTAAATCCTTTGAAAACTGTAAATTATTATGTAGAGGGGTTGAGGTTTTATCAGGAGTCTTGAAAATTAAATCTTACCCTTGATTTATTTCGTGAATGATATTGATATTATAGATGTTCTTTAGAAGGTGCTTTGATTATCTGAATAGATATGATAGGTTGTGATTGTAACTTTTGACATATCAAGTTGACAGGACACTAGTCTATCTTCACTAACCATCTAAACTGGTTGTCTGTAGAAATTAACTCTAGCTTATTTAAGTTGTTAACTTGATTTTCTAATTTCCTGATGATTAGAGTGCTTGGTTGCTCGACCTGGATAGATGATGTTGGGTTTTCCTATGGTCATTGCAGATTGTGCCGTAAGCAAAACTTCTGCTAACATTCTCAACTTTGAGCCTTTTTTAAACTTGGTAAACTTAGTAACATATTGTCATATTGTTGTATGTCTTAAATTCTGGTATATATGGCGGAATTTACTCGGAAAGATCTTCGAGGAGGGCAAATTCGACGTCGTAACTAATGTATAGTCTATAAGCAACTTCTTGTGCATATATTGTCTTGTGAACTTGAGATAAGACATTTTAATTAAGATAATCATGGGCAGAACTAGGCTATTGAGTCCTTTTTTTTTTGTCGAACATGTTGCTCCAAAAAGAGGGATCTACCTACATCTCACAAATATTCATCATATTTGAGATCAAGCAATGTGTGGTTGTTGAGAACTAAGTAGAGTGAACCTTTTATTTCTCACTTAATTTCTTTCATGTACAAAGTAGTTTTGCTGATTCTTTAGAAGCTCAAGTCTTTGTTTCTTGCCTTTCATAATTCTGTCAAAATTTAATTGGACCAGATAACATATTGTTTTATTTTGAGGCATCGACTGTTGGTATTTTGTCTATGCAGGTTTCCGTTTAGGTAAGAGTAAAGTTCTTATTTGAATAGCTTAACAGAGATAAATAAGGATCTATCCTTCAAAAATTGAGTTTAACACCATCATAGGATAAAAAAAGTGTATGTTTGAATTTCTGTTGTGAGAGTCTTGCATATAAAACAACCCCTTCCACGAGATATTAGGTTAGTTGAAGTAAATGTTTATCTTTTAGGTCTATCACTATGAGAATTCAGCTCAGGATACCTGGTTGTGTCACTATGCATGGTAAGCGGTTGATTCGCTGAGCTTGTGTAGTCTTAGATCCGTGTAACAGAAGTACTTCTAGTCCTTATTCGTTTGCCTTTTTTGACTGGACCATTGTTTCTCCTGGTGATGTTGTGGGTTGCGTGGGTTGCTTGGGTTGAAAGATGATGTTGCCTTTAGTTCTCAGATCTAGAAAGTAAACCAATTAGAGAAGTTTCACTAGATTTTTTTTTGGTGGGGGAGGTGGTGGCTTTGTAACTGGAGTGTGATCAACATAACTCTAAACCATGAATCAGGAAGTGAGCATCTGTTGTATATTAGAGGTCCTCTGAGAAGTTATGATTGTCAAGGCGTAGAAAGTGTATGAGTTGATCCGTAGTCAAATTACAATTTATGTGCATCCTTGAGAAATATTTTCAAATTAGGTTAAACACCCTGGTTGGATGACCAAATTGTCAGAAGACTTGGATCAGGTGCAATGTGAAAGGGGGCACATAATATAGTAGGAGTTTGATTAAATGCCATTTCTGGTTATTATTGGACCATGCAAGACAATACCTATATTCCTGATTACTAATCTGTTTTGTCGTGGAATTCATTTGTTTAATAACAACTATAAACTTTTGTTTATGCAGAGTCCATGCGAGCATGCCTACTGTCTTGATTGCGCGAGGAGTGATTCTATTTGCTATCTGTAAGTGCTTATAGCTTTTGAAATTCTGGCTGGGATTTTTCCTTTTAGATATATGGCGTATTCCATAAATGGTTACTACTAATGATGTTTCATAGTTTATGAAAGCAGTTCAATACGTCCAAACGGGGCTTGTAGTTTTCAATTAACCTTTGGTATGATGTTGATGAACTGTCCTAAGCCCTTAATCGTAAGATTGAGTGAAATTGGTTACATAAAGCATGGGCAACAATTACCTTATAGGCTTATAGCTATCTTAAGCCCTGATGCGGATACCATCCCCATATAGTATGTTAATATTTATTTTATGCTAATGCCAGTTACGAATGTGAAGAGTTGCTGCATTCTTCAACTCTTTAGCGGCTTATACAGTAGGTGGTAATAAATGGTAGTAATGCTAATATATTTATGTCATTCACTAAATCACGAAAATAGTTCTACAATCTTGTGCTTATCAGCTTGTCTTGTTCTGCTTTTATAACTGGAGTTTCTTCATGTTGTTCTTCACAACTTTGGCTTGTGAATTAGTGATCTTATGCTTTATGTTTATGACTTGTAAAGTTGTGATCCTTGGACTCTCTCTCACTTGCTTTAGTTGTCTTGTAGTTATTTCTTCGAGCTCCCGGTGCCTACTCCGCAAACTAATATTGATGAATTCAAGAGCGTGATTGTGGATTAGATACGAATGTTGGAGCATGTTACGTTAGAATCATGCTTTGGGTGATCTTTCAAGACACAACTTAGGAAAAATATAGGTGGTAGTATGAAATGGCTTAATGCCATTTAATGTTCCAGAAAAACTTAATTGCATATGTATTTAGTTCTAAATTTTTGTTGTTAAGCATTGTATATGATACTAATATTATGATAATTTTGTTTTTGACGTTTTTCTTTTGGTGTTTATGCTACAGTTTTTTTTTTTATTTAAAATATAGCTGAAAAGAGACCCGTCATCTATAATAATAGGTCTCTCCTTTTTCATAATAAAAAAATGTTAAAATGTCAAAGAGACCCCCTGTCTTCAATATTAGGTCTGAACTTTTTAACAAAGAGACCCCATTTCTTTAACAATGGGTCTCCTCTATTTATCAAAGAGACCTCATTTCTCTAATGGTGGGTCTCTTCCGCTATTAAATTATTTTTTGAGTCACTAGGAAAACAGACCCCCTTTCTCTAATAAAGGGTCTTTTCTTTCTTAATAAGAGATCCCCTCTAATGAGGGGGTCTCTTTATCAAAGAGACCTGTGAGATAGAGACCTGTCCAGAGAAGGTCTCTTTGGCATATTTGAAAGGGTCTCTTTGCCAATTTTTGTAGTAGTGTGTGAGGATAGGTAGCATACGACTGAGTTGAAGTTACAGGTGAATGAAGTGGATGGTTCGAAGCAACCTTATGACGAATGTCAAGAAGAGTCGAAGGGTTGTGAGGTTTCCTATAACACGAGGACAAGGGATAAGATGTTTGGATGGCGCAATCTATGGAAGGAGACTTTAGCCTATGGGATATTCAGAACAATAGTTTAAGTAAGACATGAGCATTCTGGGTCGGCTTTGTTTTTCGTCAGTGTTGAGGGGGAAAGACGTGTGTTTCTCTGTTTTGTATTTGGCGATTGGTTAGGCGTTTGGACAAGCGTCGAGGGTGCATACACGTCGTTAGCTTAAAATGTTGTTTACGCTGTCTCTGTTGTTCGTTGTGGAATAGATGTCACCTGTGAGGTACTCGGAAAACGAAGTTACGTGCACATAAATAGCACCGGCGTCGTCTGTAGTGGTCGCGCTTAGAAGCGACATGTCGTCGTTGGGATCCAATAAGTTTAAGGGTCATGACCATGGAGACGTCGTCGCTTGTAGTTGATAGCGTCGTTCGTTGATGTCGTCTTCTGATGATGTCGTTCGTTGCTGTTGCCGTTGGTGACGTGGTCAACAAGTGATGAAGTAAGTGTTAGATATTACTTAATATGGGCTCGTGTAACGAAATTACGTCGTGTCGCTGACTGTCCCTTGATGACGATTCTACAATCAGCAGCATTGTCCTGATGTCATGACACCTCTCGTCGACGATCTTGTTTTCGTTCCTGAGATCATTGTTATCGCTTGTACCGCCGTCGTCACATCTGGCGTCGTCCCGTCACGTTGAATGAGGTCGACACATCGCTGGTCTTGACACTGTCCATTCTAACGTTGGTCGACTTATTGGTTGATCCTTTCTTGTTAATCGGTTGACGTCCTATCACTTGTCGTCTTTTGGGAAACCCAATGACTTCTCTTTATCCGCCTATTTCGACATGTGATAGTGGTTGAGCCCCCAATGTTCGTACATTTGTCTTAGCGTCGTACCTGTTACCAAAATCTTACGACAAGATCATCATGAAAATAAATTGTATCACGTCGTCAGTTAAATTTCAAAGTTGTAACAAGTATATTAAACTGAACGAGAGTATGTACTATCTTGCCCCCCTGTGGCGGCTTTAGGAAGATATTGTGACTGAAGTCGGCCACATATGTGATGATGTTTGTTTGTAGTTGACGTCTTACATGCGTGTCAGCATGATGCAACCTCTAAACGTCCTGTTGACTCAAATTACCTCAAAATGATTTGATAAAACGATTAGTCATTAGAACAATTGAGATATTCGTAGTGCGACGCGATAATTTATTAGTCAACTTAATGAATGTAAATACGAGACATGTTAATACAAGAGAACAACAATGAATGAATTGAAATGAGAAAGTGTGTGAAAAATAGTTTAGAAGTTACTCGTGTGTCATCATGGTCATTGATGATGATTATTCGACATTCCGATTTCCTTAGCTTTCTAGGTAGTCTGGTGGCGTCGTGTCATATTGCCATCTCGTGGCGTCGGGGCATACCGTCATGATCAAGGTAATCTGTTGTCATTAATATACATACTAACGCGTATAGTCGCGGCATGTCGTTAGTAAATGAAAAATAGTTATCACGGATGATATATGAGAAAATTTCAATAGGGTATGAGATGTTAGTTTATAAAATTTTGACGTCACTAATAAATGAATTGAGTCACTCGTACCATTCGATTGTGTTGATGACCCTCACGATCTGCGATGTACGTGGCAGCGACAATACGTGTATATTATAAATAAAAGATAACTTACTTCGAAAGTATGTTCGTACCTTTAGCCCCCATTGATATTCATGTATCAATCAACGATCTGTTGGCGAACTTACGAAGAAATATATTGTTAAAATAAAGATGTTCGATAATTACTTCTACGTACCATGTTTAACGCCAAGAAACTTCTTGTCGTCATAGGGGTAACCAGAATGGTCGCGTCCTGCTGTCGTGACTTGCTGTCGTGGCGTCATGTTGTATCGTCGTGACCTCATGTCGTGTCGTGACCTCGTGTAACACTTGTCACCTGCATTCTAACGTCGGTCGCCTGATGTACTCATGACCTAGCCAAGCGACACGTCAATACCTGTAGACAAGACAATACTTGGCGACACGACATGATCAAACGACAAGTGGTGACGATGTTAGTACAAAAAGTAGGATAACAACGTATAGAATATATTTCAAAGTGCTTTTGGAAATTAAAACAAGCCAAGTATACTATATAAAAAGAAAATCAAGTATACTATATGAAAATTAAATGAGATAGAGTATACTATATGCTCCCCTGTGGCGACTTCAGGACAACTACAAATTCTCCTATTTGATACTTGGACTGAAGTTAGCCACAAAATCTAGTATTGCCGACAATTTGTTGTTGAATCTCCATTTGCCGCCTTCGTTTTTAGAGACGCCGTCGACTGATGTGGAGGTGACGTCGGACGAAACTATGTTGACGTCATGTCATTGGTGGATGACGTCACGTGTTCGCATCTGTTTTAGTGACAACGAGGACTAGAAACAATATTAGTTTAAATTAAAATCACTGGGGTTGAGTTTTATACCATACTTCTCGCGACGTCAAGTGTCAGATCGTCTCGAGATCTTATCAAGGTACGAGACAACTCATATTGTATCTTGTTTGTGGTGACATCTGCATGATGGTCCGTGACGTCTAGACCGAAACCTGTCACGTATTCGAATACGAGGCCAAACGATTAGAGTTGAATATTATAAATATTAGTACCTATTTTCGATGTCATCAAGCGTTGGTGTCGTTGTTGTCACGATATGCATCATCTAGGTTGAATTCGACCACTCAGACGCGTCACTTCTAGCGATGACACCTGCTGATGTCGACACCTGATCTGGCGACGACATGTACCCTGACGTCATTCCATATTCCATCGACCAATCGAGCCTGGCGACGACACCTGACCCGTCGACGACGCCTGACCGTCGACGACACCTGACCCGTCGACGACACCTGACCGTCGACGACACCTGACCCGTCGACGACACCTGACCGGTCGACGAAACCTGACCCGTCGACGACACCTGACCGTCGACGACGCCTGACCCGTCGACGACACCTGACCCGTCGACGACACCTGTCATGCTGACGACATGTGCCCTGACGACGACACCTGTCATGTTGACGACATGTGCCCTGACGTAGCTCCATCTCATGGTGGCGACAAAGTATGGCAACAATCCATAGCCTGGCGACAACTTTATTGGTGAACCCAAGTGGGTCGGATATTGTGTTTGAGAGGATATTTGTGGATATGTGTTTGAAGATAAATCTAGCCATCTCCCTACAGACGGCGCCAAACTGTTTATGCCAAATTTCGTATGGACGACCTTTGGTTGGGACATAAACGACTAGATTAAATAAAGTAAATAAATGACAAGAAATAAAGGGCAGAAAATAAAGGGAGACGAGACAAGAGATGGTGACGCGGAAAACCCGAAAGGGATAAAAACCGCGGGTGGCAATGAGTCCACCAATCCACTATGTTACTGGCATAAAAAGCCTTGTTGAGTACAAGTACATTGTATATATGCGTATGTGTAAATGTAGCTGATGACGAAGCATAAATGTGAGAAGGCATAGGCGATACGACGGATGAATGTGTAGGGGATCGTCGGGAAAGGCAGTCGTTGATAACAATCTATGAGTGATATATATGGCGTACGTAGCATTTGCAGTATTGGAAAGGTTAATTTGTGAGAATATATGGATCAAAGATAAGGCAGAGGGTAAATGACAATGATTAATGATTAGGCATGCTTAGTGGAATATCCATGTGGAACTAAGGAGAGGAAGGCTTGCTCTTCTTTATAATTACTAGGCTACGGGAAAGGTAGTAGTGTTAGGGAAACAATACCATTTGAAGGGAAGATATCAAATGGAGGAAGATAGTTGGGCGTTGGGTTTACCATGGGTATTCGCCTCTCCTCATTATAGGATGACGGTGTTTATATAGCATTAGGTTTAGCGTAGAAGAGGGAGTAATGGTATTAACTGCTTCCTTGATCCTCTCCAACCGAATTGACCCTACTCCCCAAGCACCCTTTGACTCAGCAATAACGGCTCCTTAAATATAGGAGTTAACCTTGGCATCTTCCATAGGATCCCAGCATGATCTGGTACCTTTGACTTGTTCCTGCGTCGACCTCCACGTCGTACAAAACGACCCATAACAAGTACCTTCACCGAAAATCAAAATATTTAAGTAACAGACACTGGCGGAGGGAGGGGGTTTAAGCGAAGTGGGGTCACGTGACCCCACTTGCCAAATAAAATGAACCTAATTTTAGATAATTTTCCATAAACTTTTTGCATAAAATGGTGATGATAAAGGTCGCAATTTGCTACAACATTTAATTGTTGCAATTCTACGTGTCGGATTTTAAATGGTACATATAGGCGCCACGTAGGTCATGCGTCATCAAATATTTTTACTATGGAAATATGTAAATAAGGTAGTCAATACAAATAAGGAAACCAATATTTATAATAAATTAGAATATTAAGATTTTCCTACCTTCTTAGTAACATGTATAAGAGGTTATATAAGTTAATTTTTTTTTTCCAATTACGTTCATGACACATAAGCATGTCATGCCTCAAAGCTGAAAGGTCTCAAGTTGCTACCTTTATCATTTTCGTACATAAAATACTTAATTTCAGTTAAATTTTCATTAATTTTTAAGTAGTGAACTCACACTATCTATACTTTCTGAATTCGTCACTAAACATCAACGAATAAAATGTGACAATTTTCTCTAGACATCCTAAACAGTTAAGGATTAGTGATTCAACACGTAGAGTAAAAATCATTATGATGATACCTTAAGAGTGTCCGTGGACACAACAACAGATTTTGCATACTTGAACTCTCTAAACATGTCGAGCTGCATTTCAGATTCCTTGGTTAATGATTCTTTCACATCTATGTGTACCTCTTCCAACAAACAACATTTTTCATCGATACACAACTCAATCGTATCATTACCTTCAAATTTAAAGAAATTAATCAAGGGTGAGGTAATTATAACCGGATCAAAGGTCGAATTTACGATCTCCAATTTCTTAAGCATCGGAGCTGATATAAACAAAACTGTTGGAGATTCTATGTTGCAGTCTAAAAAGCTCAAGTTTTCCAGAACACGACATCTTGATAAACATTTCTGAATTGCCATCATAGAACGATCTTTAACTTTAAGACCATGGATCCTTAACTCTTTTAATGAGAGGAAAGACATAGTTTTAGACAGAGTTAAACAAGGAATGTCTAGTTCAAGTTTGTTAAGGTAATTGCTATCATATAAGCATTTTGGCAATTTCACAGAATCGGATTTATATTCAGTTATAGCTTGGAATTTGACCTCATTTGCTTCAACAATATAGGGAAAAATGGATTCTATGAATATTGAGTCTTGTTTAGCATCACACCGGAACTCGAACTTGTTGATTTTAGACTCCCCACGTCGACTCAAAACCTCGGTAACGAAATTCTTGAAACCTTTAATTAGGGTTTTCGCACAGTGGCTATAAGGACCTGTCGTATATTTGGGAGATTGACTAACATATGAGATAGCTGGTGTTGTTGGAGAATAAGGGGGAGATTTCCTAATATAAGAGATAGTCGGTGTTGTTGGAGAATAAGAGGGAGATGTCGGAGGAGAATACAATGTTACGGGAGAATAAGTGGGAGATGTTGGAGGAAAAGAGGGAGATGTCGGAGAATACCATGTTTCTACGGGGGAATAAGAGGAAGATGTCGGAATATAAAAGGGAGATGTTGGAGAATACCATGTTGAAACGGGGGAATAAGAGGAAGATGTCGGAGAATAAGAGAGAGATGTCTGAGAATAAGCTTGTGTTGTTGGAGAAAAGGCAAATTCAGACGGAAAATCAGACATTTGGAAGCTGAATTTGAGAAATGGAATTTCCATCCAAACATTTTTCCATCGTGTAGAAAGTATTGAGGTTTGTACTACAAGTTTTGTATCCAAGGGTGATAAGATTTTGTGAATAAGGGAGTCTGGTAAGCTACTTAATCTGTCCATATCGTATAATAGCGTAGTTATAGTCCAATTTATAAAACAGGACTTTCACTTGACTTACATTATTTCTCGATGTGGGACTCTTTCTATCTTTTTGTTATAAACAGTTGAACACTGCACATTACTCCAAAGAATTCTCAACGTATCCTTATGAGTCAATTAATTTAGAATCTAATCTAATATATATATATAAAGGGGAGTTTTTTTGAGATCATTCGGAGCGCCACGTAGGATTTCCACGTCACCAAATTAAATTATAAAGATTAAAAAGATTAAGAAAATGATAAGTCGAAGTAATTTAAAGATAAAATCAAGGTGAATTTAATCTAAATTAAATTATAAAGATTAAAAAGATTAAGAAAATGATAAGTCGAAGTAATTTAATCCAAATAAAAAAGATAAAATCAAGGTGAATTTGGTAGAGTCCATATCCAATTATATTGTCCTATTCATTAGGAAAACTTACGTTCAACATATATGATTATATATATGATTATACGGTATAGAAAGTACGTTCAACCCTCCCCTGCTTTCCTCCTCCATATACGTACCCAAGCGATGACGGCTTTGAAAGATTCATTGCCAATTTCCCGCTTCCAAAAACAAGCTAGCAAAAGACTCCAGTGCATCAAGACGGGGGCACGAGTCCAGCATGGAGTTACACCATGAGGTTTACTATCGAGGATGTTGCTGCTGCGAAGCCGGGTAAATATATATGTTGTCTTACCGTAAAGCATGAACATACCTTTGGTGCTGATAAAAGATTTGGGGCATAACCTTAATCTATGAGATTGTTCTCCTATCACTTTCTTTTCCTTGGACGGGGATGTGTATGGATGAAGTCGGCATAACAACCCGAATACATGAAGCTAGAACATTCCCATTCAAAAGAGATTTCTTTTAAAACTGCATATAGTTAGTGATCTTGAAAGTTACAGTATATTTTAATTCATATTTGAATGGCAGGAGAGGTAGTTCGGTTACCCAAAGGAGCTTCGTTGCCTGTAACTCTCAAGGTTCTGGAATATGAAGTCTTCCATATCTGCCCCCGGCCCTGAAGGTAATTCCTGCTTGCATTTTTTAAGAGGGTTGATTTCTTCCAATGTGGAGTCCCAGGCTTAATTTGATTGTTTCAGACTAGGAGTATTCATCTTTGTCTTAGTTTTGTTGAATTTTCAATTGGTGATCCTATTCAATACTTCAAGTTAGAGATTTATAGTATGAACCATCCTGCATGCATCTATATCCGTTTACCATATGATTATTATGTTTTATTTTGCTATTGGAAAAATCATATATAATAGAGTATTTAGTATAATTTGTTTGTATCTGTCATTTTTTATCTGGCCTAATAAAATGTGAATTGTATAATATTGTGTTCATTTGTAGTTTAATGAGACAAGACTTTGATTGCAATTAATATACTTTATTCTTTCCAGGTGAATTTGTTCATTTTAATTAATTAAATACGTTTCAATGTAGTATACAAGTTAATATTTGCAATTTATTTTACATTGTAAATTAATATTTTTTTTTCTTAATTTACCCTTCATAAAATTAATATTAATGATATTAAAAGTTTTTTTTATTCCTTATTTTCTTTACATAAATTTGGATATTATAACAGGCCCTGCCAAGACTCTTCTACCAAATTTGACAATAGAAAAGATAAGATTTTATTTCATAAGAGTTTTGAAAAATGAAAATACCATAAGTGAAGGTGGGATTTTTTTTTAAAACACATTTTTGACATTTAATAAGGTGCGTTTAGATAGTAACTCTTATCTAAAAATAAAACTCCACTTTAGATCTAATTTTGGATGTACTATGAAGTATAATGTTTGCTTTATGTACTGTTACGCTGTTACTAGATCACTAATCGAGCATTCGTAGATGAAATTCAAAGAATATTAGAGTAAATTTTTTATTTATCTTTGGTATTACAATTAGGCCAATGAGTGATATCATAGACGGAGTATAAGAGCTTTTTATACAAAAGGTCTTGCGCGCACAAGACCAAGATAACTTTTATGCAGTTTTTTGTAACTTTAATCTATTTTTCTGTAACTTTTATATTATAAAATTAAAAAGTTGATAGATAAACATTTTAAAGGATTAAATGATTAATTTACTCATAATTAGTGATTTTGACAAAATAATTTTTATTCAAATGAAAAAATTTATCATTACAAAATAGATAACTTTTACTCCGGTGTACAATATTTATTGTACACCCATTAAAAATAAGAATTTGTGCTTTTTATAAACTTATACTCCCCTATAAAGTAACAATTGTTTTTTGCCGTGCATCGCACGAGCTTCACACTTTTATATATAAATAAAGGCGAGTTTTTTGGAGAGCAATGAGAGCGTCCAAGTAGGATTTTCATATCACAAATTAAATTATAATGCAATTTTAAGGTAATAAAATAAAAGTAAAAAAAAGATAAATATTGAAATTCCTGTAAAGAAAATATCCGGTAGTTATAATTGACATTAATCTTTAAAAAAAAAATCAAAATTAAATTTCTTGGTAAAAGATAAAATATTTTAAAGGTAATGCCATGAAGATTAAAATAAAAAAAAAAAAAAAAGAAGATAAGGCCATGAAATCTGTAAAAAAAAAAAAAAACACATCCCAATCACCCCTCTCCCTTAAATACGTTTACTGCTACTTTTTTTTTGTGCTTTAAAATAAAAAAGATAATGCCATGAAATCTATAATTTTTTTTTAAAAAAAAAACCACGTTCCAATCCCCCCTCCCCTTAAATACGTCTAATGATGTTTCTTTTCTTTGTGCTGTATTAATTATTTGTTCTTATAGTATTAGATATGTTTTGTTGTTTTGACTTCTCTAATTATTAGTAATAAGTTGTACGAAGTATTAGAATATTTTGTTCATTTTTTCATACTTAATAATTTACGTGTATCGTGTAGGGAATAATCGAGGTATGATTTCATGATTTTTTCCCTAATCGTTTGTTTGTTGCTCCTGAATGAATAAATTTTGTGCAGATATATCTCCATATAATCAAGGTTTCGTTATGCTAAACCTTATCTACCACGTGTAATCTTTCAATTTCAACAATCTATGTTTTGAAAGCAAAAATTTCATGCATAAACAGAACTAACACATTTGCAACATTTGATTTTAGTTTTAGGTTAAAAGTTAAGCACAACAAACCTCTTTCGTAATATGTGCCACAGACAATCTCCAAATGCATTAAGGTATTGCAAATTGAATTATAATTGGGTTGTTTGTAATTTGGTTACGTTTCAAATTTAATGGTCCTTAACTTTTATAAGTTTGCTTAATAGTAGACAGACATGGACAATAAGGAATTAGGGAGGCTAAAATTATGGTTAAGAAGTTATACGAGCAGGTTAATTAAGTATGAGCATTTAAAATACATAGGCAAATTCAAGCTAATTAATATATATGGAGAGGGTGACCATATTACAACTTTGAGTTGAAGAACAACATACGCGTAATATACCATTAATATATCCTACTTAAACGCATAACATATGCATAAGAGGTTTCAAAGCTGGTTAGTCCTATTTAACTAAATAACCAAATAATAAAACCGTATTCTAAAATATTATATTAAGTAGTAGTAATTCAGTAAATAAAGTCGTACTTAAACTAAATAACATTTTTTTAAAAATTAAAAATTATGGTGAAATTAACCTATCCAACCAATACAATTTAATATTATCACACCAATCTCCTACAACCGTAGAAAGAGTACTAAATATTATATTAGTAATTAAGTAAATAAAGTCATACTTAAACTAGATTCCAAATAATACATATTAAAACCGCGATAACAAATGCATAATATACGATTTCTATACTTATACAAAGTATATGTAATGATTTTGTTGAGATCACAAGAATAACTTATGTATAAACATTTTAAATATTAAGAATATATTTATACTCCAATTTGAAAAGGGACATATTTTAACTTTCTATTATAGGTATAATTCATAAAATACCTATTTGGCTATTTATATACGATGGTATAATAACACAAAAATGTACGAAAATTTACAAACCCGTGCATCGCACGGGATTCAGTACTAGTTATTATTGATTTTCATGACTACCTTGAAAGATACGGAGTAACTCTGTAGACATTTTAAAATAAGGAAGTAGGTTTTCTGAGCTGGGACTAAATGCACCCACTACCCAGGGCCGGCCCAATGTAAAAAATAATACTCCCTTCGTCTCGGAATCTTTGACTTATTTTCCTTATCGGGCCGTCCCTTAATACTTGACCTGTTTCTAAAAATGGAAATATTCTAACAATATTATATTATTTCTCACTCCACCCCTATTAACCCACCTACCCCCTACTCCATACAAAAAATAATTAAAAATTAAACCCCTACTCTCCCCCAACCCCACCCCTTTACACATTTTCCACTAACTACATTAAAATAATATCCCACTATCAACTACTACCTATTAAATTACCTATTAAATTAAATAAGTCAATTCAAGTCCCTTAAACTCTGTGCCGATCAAACCGGATCGAGTATTCCAACCCACCAACCCAACCCGAACCCAACCCAATAATAAAGGGTTGGGTCAAGATTTTCAACCCGTTTAATTAAATGGGTCAACCCAACCCAACCCGTTTAATTAAATGGGTTGGGTCAGGTTGAAATTTTCAACCCGAAAACAACCCGTCTAACCCGTTTAAGTGCAAGCAAGTATGTAATATATATATGTATAATGTGATTTGAAAGATTTTATTTCTCATTTTCCCTTCAACATTGAATAATTATTTGACGTTTTGATTCATGTCAAATACATATTGAAAAATTACTTTTTGCAATGAGATATGCCATAACAAAATCACCTCGCAAGTCTATAGTCAAATCAATTTACAATTAAAAGTGGGAAAAAAAAATTAAACGGGTCAACTTCAGGTCAACCCGTTTATAGTTGGGTTGGGTTGGGTTGAAAATCTCAACCCGTTTAATTAAACAGGTCGGGTTGGGTTGGGAAAATCTCAACCCGTTTATAAATGGGTCGACCTGATTTCGACCCAACCCAACCCATTGCCCGCTCTAAATAAAACACATCCTGGCACGGGCCCGTTTAAGCCCAGCCCGCAAAAAATAGATTAGGCCTGACCCGTTTATTTTCAACCCAGCCCACCCCCAACCCAGCCCTTTGAACAGGTCTAGGGCCCACTATGACACAACTACACGTGATTTTGTGATCATAGAATGGGCCTTAGAGCATCAATACTAGATAACTCTTAGCCCCCTCTTAAGGAGAGAGAAAATCTAAGAGCAACTCTTAGCTCCCTCTTATTTAGAGATTGATTATGACATCCTCTAAATAAGAGGTAGCTCTTAGAAAATAAGAGGGGGTGAGGTGGAATATTGTGGGGGCATTGTGCTTATTTTTGATATTTTTGTATTAAAAATAAAATAAATAAATAGGAAAAAGTTACATAAGAGATAGTGTATAAGAGTTAGTTATTTCTTGGATTTTTTGATAGTTAACTCTTATTAAGAGTGGTGATGAGGTGGATGAAGAGAGAGACTAAGAGGGGGCAAATAAGAGATAACACTACAATTGATGCTCTTACAACTACGTGTGTACATTGGGGCTCTTGGAGTGGCTCTCCAAGTAGCTCTCCAACAAGAACGTACTATCTCTTGATCAACATTGGGGATCTTGAGTGGTTCTTGGGGGGCTCTTGAGTAGCTCTTCATGGAGAGCTACTTCAAGGTAGCTCTTGCCCAAGAGCCCTCCAATAGTTGATTCTTGTTGAGAAGTGGGGAGTAACTTTGAAAAGTGGATAGTAACTCTGGTTAAAAAGACTAATGATTATGGACCACCAAATGGTAAAAAAGATATTGAAGAGCTCACTTGAGGAACCAACCAATGTTGGGTATTTTAGGAATGAATTCTTGAGTGTGTCTTGTAGAGAGATAGTAGTAGAGAGAGAGCGGAGAGCCCTCCAAGATCTGTTTTGAAGAGGCAACCAATGTGCATGCTTTTACAATGTTAGTCGGCCTACTTCAAAACCTTGTAATATATATAACATTATGGGAGAAGAAGCAGAAGATAACCTTGTAATATATATAAGATCATATATAATACAAGAGGATTTTGGGTTTCATCTAATTTCCACTTTATTTCATGGCAAGAAAGTAAACTAATTAAACAGGAAACCTTGACTGTACTGCTTTTCCATTCCTTTCTAGCAGCAGGAATGGAAAAGATCAGTTCTTTAGTGCTTTCTCAGCAATGAACAAGCCCCAACATTGCTCACCCGATGAACTCCTCACCAGCTTCGCTTTCCAACCACCAACTATGTCATTGTAATCTCCCTGAATTCAAGATTATGCACAAAACCAGATCATCAGCAAATGTCAGTCCAAAAATGTAGTAATACCACAATTGAATTGAAGATTATGCACAAAAGCAGATTATCAGCAAAATGTCAGTCCAAAAATGTAGTAATTAATACCATATTTACTAAGTAACTGCATTGAAATATTGAATACGAACCTCAGAGAAGTCCGCTATGAATCTTTCCTTTTCCTTCTCGACTGCATCCACTTCCCTCGCCAGAACTTTAAGGAACTGATTAAAACAGAAGAACACAAAGCAATGAGAAAATTATAATCAAATTTATTTCTAAGATATGTATGAAAAATTAAAAAGGGTGACTAAATGAAACCTGATCTGTTCTATCCTCAGCAATAACGTTGTCAAATCCAGCATCTCTAAGCATCTGGATGGAATAAATGATTTTCAGCATATTTGCTAATGTTAAGTTCAGAATAAACAATTTTCAGAATAAATAATAAAACTTGTATATACACTTGCCTGGCCATATGCCTGCACATCATGGAGATCATATCCCCTCTGCTTAATATATGCTGCGAATTCAGGGGATGGTGTACCAGCACTCCTGCAGTAATCTGTGATCAGAACTTTTCCTCCGGGTTTCAGCCATTTGTAAAATGATCTGAATAATGCCGGTTTATCCTGACAAATGAGACAACACAAATTTTTATTTACAAGTTGTGTACAATAAATATTGTAAACTGGAGTAAAAGTAAAATCAAAATGCTTAAAAGTTACCCTTATATATATGTAAAAGTTATCCTTCTTCTTTAGTGATCAAAAATTTCATTTTAATAAAAAGTATTTCTTCAAACTCACTAATTATATATAAAATTAATCATTTAACTCTTTAAAATGTTTATCTATCAGTTTTTTTTATATAATATAAATGTTAATCAAAATATATTAAAAGTTACAAAAAATGAGGTCAAAGTTACAAAAATCTAGGTAAAAGTTATCCTGATGTACAATAAATTTAAGCAAAGACTGGTAAATAGAAATTTAAATCACCTGAATATGAAGAATGGTATCACGGCTGTAGACCACATCGAAAGAGTTCTCAGGGTAAGTTATCGTTGTACAATCAGCCACTTCAAACTCAACAGCATAATTGAGTCCAACAGCACGCTCAAGAGCAATGGAGATCATATTGATGGAGAGATCAATTCCAACGACCTCAACGCCAAAGTTCTCTGCCATGTAGAAATTACCTCCACCTATGCCACAACCCACGTCTAGAACCTTCTGGCCAGGTTTCAGGTCAAGCTTCGCCACAAATTCTTTCGTTGTTTCTGCCATTATCAACGGTTTCATTCCAAGTTAAGGAAAATAAGGATCCAATGTGTATGTATTAATTTATACAAAGTAGTGAAACTATAATTAAACAGAAAACTTTGTACCTATTCCTCCGGTGCTCACATAACCTGGACCAAATACACGCTCATAACGCAAAATGCCATTAGCTTTGTATTGGACAGTATCCAGAAATTGCTGAAACCCTTTGTCATTCTCTGAACCAATTTTCTGCCATTTCCAGCAAATCTGAAGTAGCCAAAGAAGGATTGTCAGAAACAGGTGAATCGTTTCTCTTAGGGTGCGTTCTTTTCACCTGATTTTCACTTATTTTTTATGAACTTATTTTAGTTATACATTGTACTTGGTCAACCCTTATTTTTCATGAACTTATCTTATCTAAACTAATCTGGACTTACTTATCTTATTTATTTAAGTGGAAATAAGGTGAACATAACCTTAGTCCCCTTCCCACACACGAAAAATGTTATAAGTACTAAAGAGCATATGAAGTATCTAAATCTAATAGGCGAATACCTTGTTTTTGTTGCATTTTCCGCCAACTACAGAGAGCTCGTAGGAGTTCCCAGATTCATCTTGCACGCGACATTCTTTGAAGACCTGCAGTCACCAAAACAAATTTCAGAATCATTGATCACATTCACTATAAAATTAGGATTGGTTTTGCTAGCTGATGGATAATTAAGTTAGTTGTTCCTCTAAGGGGATAATTATTAGCTTTAGGATGAAGTTGGAACTGAAATTTATTTTCTTGTTCAAGTTCTGGACTTGATTTGAATAAATGGGATTCTACTTCTGAGTTTTTGCCTCGAAATCAGGACTTTTGCAGGATACATGAAATATACTGACTTGCCTTAGTCTAACAAGCCTAATAAAAAGTTTGCAAACATATATAATAAAACAGAAAAAAAGATCAGTAAACGAAAGAACAAACCTTCGAGTAGAACTTAGGATCACGACAGTGAACTGAGTTGCTTTCCTTCTGATCTGCATTGTCATTAGCACAAGCCTCTATGAAGAAAATAAAGCCTTCTGGTTTCAACCATTTCACCATGCTTTGAACCATTGTTCCAACCTACATTTACAGAAGTAAAAAGACACTCTAGTTGTGTAATAAATGACAGTATTATCAGAAGGAAACAAAACAATAATCACGGCCTGAGTACATATTAGAATTAGACTCTCAAGCTCCGTTCTGTTGGAATTATTTTGTATGAACTTATATTATCTGAACTTCTTTTGTCTGAAATAAACTTATTTGTGTGTGAAAATGTCTGAAAAATACTCATTTTTCTGAACTTATATTATCTGAATTTATCTGAACTTATTTTGTCTGAAATAAGTCAAAATAAGTCGAACAAGCCTTAATTGTCTATATTGGTCAGAATCTGAAAAAGAAGGAAAGCCAAACACCAAGATTACCTCGTCATCAGAAAGATGCACAAGAAACGAGTTAGAGAATATCAGATCAAAGGATTCCGGTGAAATGTCTAGACCGGGAGATGTAACATCACCAGAAATGAATTTCACATTTGGATGATTTGCACTTATTTCACTCTGCAGACAGAACACCGGGAATTAGAATGATCTACAGAAACATATGCAGCAAATTTAACAAGTGTAATAACTGATCATTGATCAATATTTCAGTATTTCACCTCGTTTTTCACACTACCAGTGACATCAACAGCTACAACTTGGGCAGCCTTCTTGGCTAATTCAGCAGTAAGATGACCAATGCCCTCGCCAATTTGTAGTACAGACTTTCCTTCATAAGGTGGAAGCAGAGAAAGTACCTGTACACATACAGGAGAGTAAGTATAACTAGTGTGACAGTAACAGAAGAAATGTATAACACAACACATTATCAGCTCATTTCACAAACAAGTTTAATATGAGTGACATACTTTGGCTCTGTTTGGTAAACCCTTTCAGTCACCTTAAATGTTTAGGTGCTTAAAATATAAGTTATCTTATATGATTAGAAGTGTTTGGTAAAGAGCTGAAATAAAATTTAAGGTGGATAAAATGACTTATTTTGAAACGTTAATATTTATAACTTATGACTTTCAGCGGCTGAAATTCTTGAGATCGATAAGAACTATGTAGCTGCTTCGTTAAGATTAATGTTTAGTGGCCGATAAAAAATTGCAATTCAGAGTTTATGTACTTCTCTTCTTCTGAGTGGGGTTCGGCTTGTTGCTTTGCACAAATTGACCGTAATTAAGTTGAAGGTTTGCAGTTGTGTGGTTATTTGCTTTTACTAGCACTAACAAACAAAAACTATAATACTAACATATAAATATAGATGGTAATAAAAAAAAAAATTAATATATTGTTAACATAAAAAACATATTTTTCTTATTTGTAATTATTGTTACAATTTTTTTTTTCTTCTTCTTTTTTTGGGGGAAGAAAATATTTATAAATGTCAAATATATAGAATAAAAATAAATAAGTAAAAACAACATTTATAGATGTTGTAGAATAGTACTACAAATTTCAGGTACTTAAGAAACTAGCTCTACCAAACAGGTAATGCAACAAACTACCTGATCATGTCAGCACCTTATCAGTTTCAGGTGTTATCTTATCAGTTTCAGCTATCTTATCAGTTTCAGCTCAATTTCAGCTAAAGCTGCCAAACAGAGCCTTTGTAGTTTTGGTTGACTTGTTTACATTCATTAGCGGATCAATTGGTATAACAGTTTTAGTGTATATGTTCCCTATGTCCGCAATTAATAGTCACATAAACGAGTACTATTTTGGCTATATACGTAGATGTCATCTACTTGTAAGTTTGCTTGCAAATCAGAAGTAAAAGCCATAGGGTGAGTTTATCCCTCAAACTCAACCCCATACTCTAACACATCAACTTTCCACTAACTTTTACAGTTTTACCTATTTTTTCATTATTCAGATTCATACAAGACTTGCCCTGTTTTACGCATTATCCTCAGACTCACTATTCTTTCTCATCCCTTTGTTATTGAACATTAGAAGAAGAAAAAAAAGCTAAAGAAATAATATAAAAATAAAATGGAATATTAGAGGACACTTTGACACACCTCAATCATGAAAAAGACACATTTGTATATATTTTTTAAAAAGTTGATAACAAAGTGTCATTATCCCCACCAACACGTGGATTCTTTTCCATTAAATCAATGATGTCTCCATGGATTCCAATGAAGTACACAAGTTTCAACCCAGATCACTAGCTTAAGCAGTTTAGCTAACTGGAAGCTTCAAATTACAATAGAACAATCTTTTAGGGAGGAAGGGAGTATAAATGTATAATATAGTACACTTGAACTGATCAAGTATGGTCCTGCCCGATGATAAATTGGGCAGGACCATACTTATGTCTTTCTAGACCCGCACATGATCAGCTCTAGGCTCTAGCGTACATGATTAACATGTTACAATAATGCCAATCATAACAATCGTGGGTCCGCCACTGAACACAGTGACTGACTTACAATCCTGGGTCCGCCACTGAATACAGTGACTGACTTACAAATTGCAATTCTGGGTCTGCCACTGAATACGGTGCCTTTGAACTGATCAAGTATGAATGTATGATTAACATGTTACAATGATGTCAATCATAACAAACTACACAATAGTTGTTAACAACTTCATTTAACACGTCTTTCATATATGATCATAAAAACAGCTAAAGAAAGTTTGAAGTAATGGAAATTTGATCATACCTCAAGATCAGCGGTTTGAGCCATTTTGCAGGAGAGCTTTGTTGGAGGAGAGAAAGAGAGTTTTAACAAGAAAGTTTAATAGCCGTCGATGGCGAGGCGAGATCGAGAGAAAGACCTTGATCTACGGTTGATAGCTTTTCCTTTCTGCTGCATTCAGCTGCAATGGTACAAATACCCTTAAGCTTTTTCTTTTTTATTAGAGAGGTTAGTGGAGAGCCTCAATTATTTGGTCTATTCTATTGTTTGCGTCTTTGGCGTTGCTTTTGTAGACTCATTCTCATAACAAATTAACACTAGGACATGGGAAAGTGGTCCCCCATTTTGTCATTTATTATTACCCACTAAAAATACAGTTTTAAAGACACCAACTATGATTTGAGTAAAAAAAAACAACGATGTGATTTAACTTTGTTATCAGACCTCCGTCCCGGATTACTTGACCTGTTTTCCTTATCGGGCCGTCCCTTAATACTTGACCTGTTTCTAAAAATGGAAATATTCTAACAATATTATATTATTTCTCACTCCACCCCTATTAACCCACCTACCCCCTACTCCATACAAAAAGTAATTAAAAATTCAACCCCTACTCTCCCGAACCCCACCTATTAACCCACCTCCCACTAACTACATTAAAATAATACCCCACTATCAATTACTACCTATTAAATTAAATAAGTCAATTCAAGTCCCTTAAACTCTGTGCCGGTCAAACCGGGTCGAGTATTCCGGGACGGAGGGAGTACAATTTATATAACTTGCGACTAATTTTTGAGTGCAAGGCATAACATAAATGGTTAAGACTAGCACCTAACATGTATGTTATTTATGTCGTACTTAATATCCACGTTTTTTTTTTCCCCCGGTGTAGAAAGAAACTACTTAAAGTTTCATTGTTCTCTGAGTCATAACTACATAGTCATGGTCCTATGTCAAAACAAAAAAAAAACTAAAAAGTCATTGAGACCAATTTTCTTAAAATATATAGAAATTTTAACGTTTTGTTTAATATTTCCGGAGGTTTTTTGTTATCATTTAATATAAACGTACACATATTTGGTTGAACATAAGAAATTGTTTAATTTTTTTTTAGTACGTACTCAGTTTGAGCTATCGTATATATACCCTCGATCGGAACCCATTAGGCCAAAACCTTATTTTATTGGTAATGGTATGATATTTTCTTAATTGATTGGACAAGAGTTAAAGAACTTTTGATATGTGGAACGAGAAGCCACATATTGAAAACAACCAAAAAAAAAAACAAAACAGAGGGGGACACTTTCACTTTGCTCCAAAGAAAGAACCTCGCCAATTTTGCATCAACCACGTCACTTTTGCATCTAATAAACAAAATAAAAAAATAAAATAACAAAATGAACAATAAAATTAGAGTGGGTGTCGACCTCTTCATCTCTGAAGCTGATACATAAAAACGTAAGAAACAAAACTACTAAAACTATACAGTAATAATACACAGATTGATATTCGAATCGGTTATGGAGATTCGAGCTTTTTTAATCCCTTCAAAAAATCCAAGATCCAATGTTTATTTTCTTAAGTAAAATGAATTATTTTTCTTATCATTTTCTGGCATATTCTTGAGGTTTATCCCTGTTTATTGAGTTGAGAGATATTGCGCTATATCCCTCCATTTCATACATCATGTTCTCTCTGTCCAAAAATAATAATCACGATATCACTATGAAGTAATGGACTAAATCAAAATGGTACTTAAAACCTCTTCGCTTCCTTTTCATGAAGTAGAAGATGGTCTCCCATTATCGCCTTTTGGTCAATTAAAAACAACCTCTCTGTAATTGCAGGGAGTAAGATTGCGCACCCAACCCCCCCGTACCCCTGAGGGAGCCTCTTTGAGGCAACAGGGTAATGATAATGATGAATGATCACTATTTTTAATTTTTTAAACTAGGTAAGAAGAAGAAACTCTACTGGACCAGTACTTATCATAGATTAGTCAGCCCAGTTACACAATTGTTCGCTTGAGTCACTCTCGAGCATTTCACAGTTGATGGGGCTTAAACATGTGACCTTTAAGTCACAAGATGAGTTCCCCAACAACACCACCAACTTATGTTGATTAACGATACAGACTATTATTTGAAGAGCAAAAAAATTAACAAATGCTGACAAGTTTTAATGATACTACGTAAATCGGTACATGAGTAAGCAGCCTGAATCGAAGTATTCAGTGTTTAAACAAGCTGTTCCAATCACCATCAGTGATAAAAAAATACTAAGTTTTAATGATAAAACTTGATTCTTGGTCCAAATGCTCAATGATATAGAAGCTGAATAGACCGTAAATTCACTTGTATGATAACTTCTCCACTGTCGACCCATTATACAACGATATGCAACCAAAGCGATGCAATAATATGGTTAATGATACAGTACAACAACAAAGATTCAGATGTGGAAGCTGATTTTCTCACTTCAAATGATAACGTAAACAGGGGGGCGGCGTGGGGGGACAAGTGCACAAAACAGTCCCAAAAAATTAAAGATCCATGAATTTTAACAAGCAATTTCGACTGAAAATAAAAAAAAAATGAATTGAACTGAAAAAAGATCATTAAACAAAAGTTGGACAGTAAGTCACAACTTACAGAAAACAGAGACAACCAAAGCAATCATTCAACTAGAAACAGCTCACAGCTCACAGCTCACCATCTTCCCCGCATCCTGTTTATACGCCAAGCAACCTGAAACTGACGCAACAATCACCTAAGCCTGAATTTGATAGCATAACATAATCTCGCGGCCTTTCTTGTTTCCCTGCCTCCAACAACCAAACACATATGGTAACATGTAGAAGAAGAGAAAGGAAGAATGGATACTTTGCGGAGCTAGACCCTTTTCAGCTCACGCAGAGAGGAAAAGGTAGACACCCTTTTCCTTATGCTGCAATGATTATAAGAACAATCAGTAGAACGATTGCAAATATCACCAAGAGCAAGCAGGTCTGCATTCAAGAAAGAATTATCATCAGAAAATGAGAAGATAAGAGACAGCAATTTATATAGAAATACCACAAGATGGCCGAGGTCCGGCCTGACATGAGCACAAAGTCGCGAACCGGGCCCGGGTCGCATTTTTTGGGAAAGGCACGACAAGGCACTGGCACGACACGACACAAAAAGGCATGCTAAATTTAGTAAAATTACTAAATTAGGCTTAGGGACGACGGCCCGGCACGACAACCCGTGGGCATGGGCCTTGTTTTGAACTTTTCAGCCCAGCCCGATGCAGGATGGGCTTGGCGTGGGCCCGGCCCATTTATGCCCACGACCATCATTGGGTTTCACCACTATACTCCGTATTATGTTTGGGGTGACTTTTTCATATATTGAGGGGTAAATTGTTAAGGTGTCACGTCTAACATCTATAATAAGTTGGGTTAAGATTGGTATCAACCAAGAGTAGCTTTTAAATATGCTGGATGACGTTCAATGATCCACCAATTTATGAATTTTTAGTTCAAACCCTAGTTGAACCTTCGTTCATAAGCAACAATGAATATAGCCAAGACTGTCAAAGCAAACATAATCATATTTCAGCTTATGGTTTCATTTTTTACCCCCCTTCAACAGAATGACCAACTATTACCAAAATATTAGGATAAAATAACACTAGAAGAAAAATCATCGGTGAAAACACAACTCACAAGTGATGAATTTGAACGCTGAGTCTTTGATGCCTGTGCCAGGTGGGATTTTGCCTGTACAGTTGCTGCTTGAGCATTCTCAACATTGGTTCCAATATCATCTGTGCAAGAGGAATCATCATATTAGGTATTAACACAAAAAGATTGTATCCCAGTTCAAGATAAGCAAATTAGTAGACAACTTACCAATCATAGCTCCTTGATCATGGACCAGCACAGCAAGATCTTTGAAGATCTCATTTACCTCACCAATTTGATGCTGGATTTCCTGAATTCCCTGCTCTCTTTCCTCAATTACAGCCTCGTTAAAAGTTATCTCGTTGTCCAACAGTATCACGTCTTGTCTGCATAACACCATGGAAATTTAGATAACAACATCGAGTAATAAAAGACTGTTGTTAACAGAAAATGAGCATCAAATAGTTGAGCACTGCAGAACAAGAGCTGAGACATGAAGCAACCTCACAAATACTAACTTCACACTTTATCCATGCAACAACAGTAATTTGTCACTCCTGAAAATCCCACATCTTATAATTCCTGCCAGAGAAAATTACTTTTCTCCTTTTAAATTTATGGACAAGTAACTTCAAAATTGTGCTGAAATTTGCTAATACGAGGATACTGGCGTACTGCTGAGACAGATTATAAGCAATGACCCCAATCTGATGCCACCGAACCATTATTATCTATACTAATATATTAAAAGGTGTTTGTAAGAAAGTATACAATGCCACGTGGCGCCCTCCTCTTTCAATTTGACACATGTCATCCAATATTACTCAAAAATTACAAATACAAGATTCGAACCCATGACTTGGTGATTGGCACCACTAATAACTTATCCACTTGGCTATGCAAATTTACGTGTTATCTTTTGCATACGAAATATAATAAAGTGATAGTAAAGTAAGAAAAATGATTTTAATAAAAATAGGAGTTAATTGTGATTTGTTTTTTTTTTCCCCAGAAAACTAGGTATAGTTACAATTATCCAAGTGATGACTCGGCCATCGGGGATTCGCCCGAGCCCAAAAACTAGTTAATTATTAAATCCAATCATTTAACAATGTCAACAGACAACTTTCATGTATCTGTTCGGTGAACTCTATCAACACCCTCTTTTTTTGAAATATTTTCATCATATCACCATATGGAAGAAACATCAAGATATTTATTTTCCAGATAATTGTACTACTTAAATTCCTGAAAATTTACGATTTTCCTTCACTCGAGCAAAACAAGCTAATACCAGTCAATAATGGTAACTACACTAAATACCAAATCCATAAGCAGATACAATAGCAGAATAAACATGATATCATGAAGATGACCACATTCCTCCAAATGTAGATTGTTCAGAGAAAGAAGGGGGGAGGGGGGTTACTGAGAGATATAATAGAAGGACCTAAAGACAGAACAGACCATTAGCTTTGCATAATAAATAACATAAAATAAAAATAACTGGAATACGAAGTATAGGAATAAGCATTTAGCTAAACACCCAAAATCAGAATTAAATTTTCACCTTCTAGCTTCCACAAGAAGAGCTCGCTGCTCTGGCGTCTTATCTGAACTCACATCAATCTCACTAGCTGTGTAACTATTACAAAAGAAAGCCACGAAAATTAGATTAGTCAATAGTGTACATAGAATACACTTCTCTGAAAAGTTCTGATTTCAAAAAAATTGCTATGGAAGGTAAGGCTTCCCCCTTCGCTTCTACATTTTCTAGATAAACTTTGGAATTTTGACTTTGATTCCAAACAAAAATGGATAAGGTCATAAGGATTTAAAGTTCTTATACAATACAGAAGGTAGAGTAAAATTTATTATAACTCTTAAAAGTATGCACGCACACAAGCACAAGACAGACAGACACACATGCATACATGCACACTCAAACGTTAGAAGAGTACACACTCTCAGATTTTCTTCACAAAAGAGTGCAGCCAAAAGTAGAATATAAGATGATTGCACATTAGTGAAAGTTCTTGTCTTTTTTTCACAGTAGACTAGAAAACTTCGATGATGGAAAAATGATAACAATAGCTACTTCACTTGTGACCCGTGAACAAAGACGCTCCACGTTTGACTAAAAGCTACGCAAAGATGATCCTGAATAATCGAATGTATCATTTAGGAGTAACATCTGGATGCCATGTCACTATATGAGTACTAAATACACAATTTTCTGAAACAATTAATTACCTAGAAGGAAGGACAGCCTGAGGAATAAAAGGGGTATATGCTGTTTCCCGTTCTGCCGCAAGACGCTGAGCCTTCTGGAATTCCTTCAAAACTGCTTGGAAATCTTTTGCAAGTTTCGCGTCAGCAATCTTCTTGTTTGCCTGGAAAAATGGAAGGAAGGTGAAATCAAATTTTGGCTCGGGAAAGCATTTATACCCAATTGAGGAAGGTACGCATTCCATAAACCTGAAGTGTTGAAAATATACTTACACTGACATTGTTGCTATGATCTGTCTCACTTGCTTGCTTGAGTTTATCTGAAGTATCCTTTACCAATTGCCCAATATGTAACCTTGTCTTGTGGCTATTAACAGGACGAAACAAGTATCAGAGGAGATTAGTTCAAAATGGAATAAACAATAAACACCACACTGTAAACAGGAAGCCAAGCGATGCCATATATACTACGTATTGAACAATAGTCCCTATTTTGCTAAAGTTTGTTGGAAATAGGACTAATTTCAACCTCCAAACAGAATAAACTCTATAAAGGATATCTGAAAGTAGTCTCTAGATTAAATGAGACAGAAAACTACTTAAAGAAAATCAGTGCAAAACCAAAGAAGTAGCAACATTGTGCATGAAAATGACATATATAATGAATCTGGTTATCTGGTACTCCCTCCGTATTTATTTAAGAGATACACTTGGCCGGGCACGTGTATTAAGAAAAATAATTGAAAGAAATAAAGTAATAAAACAAGTGGGGTTGAGTAGATATTTTAATAAGAAAAACAAGTGAGGACCATGTCATTTTAGGTAGTGGGGGTGGGGGTGGGGTGTACATAGATTATTTAATTAGATGGTGGGATTGATAAGTTACTAAAAATGGCAAGTGTATCTCTTAAATAAATACGGCCGGAAAAGGCAAGTGTATCCCTTAAATAAATACAGAGGGAGTATTCTCTATGGTTCCTAGGAAAAGTTATTAATTTCATCACTTCTTAAATCCATTCAGGCATGGAAGTATGGAACTCACTATAGATCCAATCGTCCCATTACTGAGAACTAGGTGTAAGGTGTTACAAGCTTAGTCCTTATCTTTTTAAGTCTCGGGAAAGCAAAGGTGAATCAGTATTATTTCATTACAAACAGAAGAAACACAAAAAGGAAGTGACGCAGCACAATCCTACACATGAATTGATAGTTGATGAAAATGTGCCTGATTTCTTTCTCATATTCCCTCTTTAAGCCTGTTGAAGACAGTACACTATAGCCCTCAGTAAACAAGCCAATGTCACATAATTGACAATCTTGCCACTTGGGAACTAAGCATCATCTTTGCATAAACAAAAAAGTAATTACTCCATTGCATGAAATCAAGAGGAAGCCAAATTCATGTTTAAGAAAGTTGAAATGAGCTGCATTCCTCCATTCATTTTGCTAAGTCTAGCAAAAAAAAAGGTGCAAAACACCAATAGAGTTTTTATGAGCTTTTAAACAACCAGCCTTGTAAACCATGTACAGACAACACGAAGTATTACCATCGAAATTCAGTTTAAGATAAACAAAGGAGGCTGAGCATTGGAAGTGAAATAAGTTACAATCAACACAAAGAAATTGCAGTGAACCTCAATGGATGCTTCTGATATGCACCACAGAGTGGGATAAAATCTGTTGCCTCAGCTACCAAGCATTGTAACTCAACCATTTGAATACCACGTGAATGACTAGGAATGGAAAAATAGATCTAAGTTCCCTTTTATGTGAAAAAAAGAGAAAGAATTCCCGGTGGCAGCAGTGCATCTTTAAAGGATCTTTGCACAGATCAGACATAGCACATAATCACAACCTCACTCACACTGCCCATGCAACTATGCAAGTAGTTAACTAGCTACTTGAGTACTAGGTCAACTGCTCTAAGGATGACCACAATTCTGATAAGACGTCCACCGACCAATCAAACAGCAATTCAACAGCAAGGTAGAGTGACCTAATCACACGTGGTAAACATCATGGTTTCTATAGCCTCAGCAAGAACAAACCAACTTACTCCCAACACAAAATCCATCACATGTAACTTTTAGAATCTCACTAATCCTGATTCCTGACCAACCCATAAACAAATCACAGTACATGCAAAAGGAGTTCCTCGACTCATAACCATAATTGACTAACCCAACCGGCCGGGAAACAAAATCTCACCTAATAGAGCTCATCCAATCAAGTTAACTCATAAAACACCAAAATTCAAGACCGCTAAAGAATCAAGTTATCTCATAAATTCGGCTTGCATAAGTAACAAGATTTTTTCTTACAACCACAAACCATGACATGGTCTGCCATAGCTCAATGGAAAAGCACAGTACACCAAAAAAGAAAGAGCTAAATCCACACAAATTACAACAAAAACCAGAAAAGATGGCCGCGGAATTGCACAACCACTACATGATCTTATTGGGAAAATCCAATCTTTCCCTCAGAAAATTAACCACCCATAACTAATATTGAATAAACCCAACATAGCTAAGCAAACAAAGAGCTTAACCTAGCCAAATTATCATAGAACTCACAAAATCCCATAGCATATAAGTATAACAAACTAAATCACATTGAACTGGATAAAATTACAATTGCGTACCAAATTCAGCAAATACAACAATAATATTACATTCCGTTGACCCAAATTAAATAAAATAAAAAAACCCATTACGAAATTAACGAAAATAAAGAAACCCAGGCACCAATCCCCAGAAAAATCAACACAGAACCAATCATAATTCTACCAAAATTGACCCAATTCAGAACAACAAAGTAACAAAAATCTCATTATCCCACAAAATTTAGTACAGGAAATCAAAGAAAACAACTAAATGGATTCCAACCAGCAAAGTAATCCAAAATTGAGGGTAAAACAGAAGAAAGACATACAGTTTTTCACGGAGCTGAAGGGTATCTTTAGGGGTGCCAAGCGTATTAACAAGGCGTTGAAAGGAAGAAACAGCGGTGTTAATCTGGAAAATTCCAGAGGCGACGGCCTGAGTTGGGTCTTGTTTGGCATTTATTAAATCCCGTCTCGAAGCCAGCGGCCGACGACCCGCTTCGAGATCTTGGAAACTCATCTCTCCCTCCCGATTTCCCCTTCTTTTTATTTACTTTTCAATTAATTCTTCCAAACAAAGAATAAAGGGGATCTGAAAATCTGGGAAATTCTCAGAATTGCATGAAAAAAGTTGCGATGATTGAGGAAGATGACAAAGAAGAATGCGAAAGGGGTATTGATTTGATTATTTTGGGGGGTTGGTTTTAATTTAATTTTTTTTTTTATTGTTTGGGGAAAAATAGAGGGGGTTCCCGCCGGCCAGGTATTACGTGGACCCGCGGAGATATACGTGGCAGGAATGCGGGAGACTTTTTTGAATTTTTTAATCCAACTCCTTCAACACGTTTGTCGTGTACTGCTTTGTGCTTTGGGCGGCTTCTGAATTTTGTAATGGAAAAACAATTGTTTTTTTGGCAAATAATGCAAAAAACAATTTTATTCATCAACTCTTATAGATCCTACAATTGTTTGGTGTTGGAATAATTTGAAATCTTAAAATTTGAAATTCAAGTTGCCACATATGCATGTTAATCGTAGTCATAAGAGCATCTTTAATGGTAGTCTAATTTGACAGTTAGCTTGTTATGCCACATACGATTTCAAGATATTACATTTTCTAGCTAATTTATGCTCCAATGGCTAGCAACTACTCCGTAACTTGTTATTTAAATTGGTTCCACTTGTCAATTACTTATTTGGCAATTTTGGAAGCTAATTGTCAAGCAAATTATATATCATTAGGCACATTGAAATAAAATAACGTAAGCTGGTAAGGGTTGTAACTTTATTCAACAATAAGACAAAATTATCATTTTGGGTCTATTTCTTCAAACCTCTAATTGAAAAACTTTTATATTAGCTTTTTTCAAAATTAGTTCTTTCATCTCAAAATCCTCTTCCAAACATCACCTAATCCAACACTACCATTAGTTTTTTGAAATGCTCAAACTTATAATTCACCTCAAAACACCAAACACCCCATACTTCATCTGTTTCTTAACAGATGCATCATTTTTTTTTTTACACTTTTTGGCCACATTTACTACTAATATGTAAAGACAAATTAAAAACAATTAGGCACATTGACACTTGGTCAAAGGGTTCGATACCCATAGACGACTCCAAACTGTTTATGCCAAACTTCGCCTTGAGGCGATATTTGGCTAGGGACATCACCAACTAGGCAATGACAATAAAAAAAAAAGCAAGAAAAGAGACAACACGAAGAGATGATGGCCCAAAAAATAGGGACGAAAACCGCGGGTGGATGAGTCCACCAATCCATTAGAATATCCTAAGTACAAACTAAGGAAATGGAAAGTGTTTGCATAAAAATAAGAGTACAATAATAACAATGATATTGCTTAAAGACTTGAAAGAGTAAGATGGCTTGATTTCTCAGTAGCTTGTGTCTTCTGATCCCGTACTTAGTTCCCTTTTATAATCATCTCGCAACGACTAGAGGGTAAGGGAGAATCCCAACAATTTAGGAAGTGGTCACGTCTCCCACATTTGACTCGTTCCTTGAACTACTTTAACGTGCTAATTGACATGTTCAAACATATATGTGGCGCAACTATTTGAGCCTGAGCCATGGTTAAAACCTAATCTCCCCCGTGATCACGTTATAACTCTACTGTCGACTGTTGTCTTTCGACATCGTGACATTGTTAGGCGACACGACAATACCGGTTGATAACGACATAATTATACGACAGGGAGGTCACGACGTTAACAAAAAGCAACATAACAATATATATTTTCAAAATATCTAAAATTTATAATTTTATTAATATAAATTAAAGATATTAATGGTCAAAATTAACATATGAATAATATAAAAAGTCAATATGATACATCTATTACTCCACATAATTAATATACGTAGTAGGGTGGAAGTATACGCTTAGCACAAAGTGTAACGAGGAGACAAGAAGGTGAAAAATGCACTAATTAGGACAGACAAATAATGGTGAAGACAATATTTCAAACAACACTGTAAAAAGAGAGAAAAAGAAAAGTACCGAGTAGGTCCAATTCTTGATCTTCTAACCGCGTGTCGTAGAATTATTAATTCACCATACTCCATTTTCAGCCTTCAATAAATAACAAAGACGTTATTATTACATTAATTAATTACTCCCTTCGTTTTTTTTGTTCTTTACGTTTGGTATTTTGTACGCGTTTTAACGACTAATGAATGTGCAATGAGATTCCCCTATTTTTTTTATTTAAACAAGGGCAAAGTACGTATATTTATAATTTTTTCACTTTTTTCAAAATTCTGATATTGAAAAATGAGAAAAATTTAATGTCATAATGAAAAAGTGTGAGAGATTAAATGACCCAATTAATTTAATTGGTTAAAATAATTATTGGACACAAATTTGGATAAAATATTAAATCATTTAGGTCCCGTTCGGGGACGTTGTGGTTTATGGTTTTTCCGTTTTTTTCAATAAAAAAAAACAAAAACGTGTTCGCCTAATCAGTTGCAGAAAACAAGTATCTCCGCTTTTCGCGAAAATAAAACAGAATAAAGAGAAACCAAAAAAAGTGGTTTTATTATTTCAGTTTTGGATTTTCTGTATTCTGCGCCGCTACTTCATCTTCCTTGCTCTAAATCCTTCTCCTTCCAGAGTTCCAGGTATGGCTTCTTCTTCTGCTATCTCTTTTGTGTCATTGTTCTTGCTTCAATTTCGCCCCCTCCCTTCGTCTTCTTTTTCTATCTCTTTTGTATTATTGTTTTTGTTTCAATTTCGCCCCCTACCCCTCTATTTCTTTCTCTGCCTTCTGCAATTAGTGAATCAAATTATTAAAGAATGAATATTTAAATTTCATTGAGTATATAAATTTTCTATTTATTACTCATATTATTGATTTTGGTGAATTAGTGTTTTTATGAGTTTTGATTTTTTATGTTTTTTTTTGAGATTATGATTTTCTATCTGATTGTGGGATTATTGATTTTATTGTAAAGTAGATACGGAGTATTCTCTTAGTACACGATTTGATAATCTTTGAGTTTCTTTACTGATGTTTTAACAATTTCAATTTTTGTTTCTTGTAATGTGGACTGTATCTCAAGATGGCCTCTTAATGCCTTTGTGACTGGAACATCTATGTTGAATTCAGGAGAATGACTTAGTACAATACATATTATCGAATTCTCCAAGTTCCAATGTTTTCCTTCACTCTTCTAGCTTATTATCGCAACTTAATACAATATGGAGTATTAAAACCTAGGCTATGATAGTATAATATATACTCTGCAATAGCATTAGCAACCAACAAAAAAGAACATTTATATGATAAAAATGGCCACATACGTACATAGCCTAAATCATAATTGTTTTGGAGATTATGATCTTTCATAGTTCATGTTGGTAACATACTGCTTGTATGCTTCTGATTTCAAATTATGGATTTAGATCGGATCGAGATTATTTCATTTGAGTTGTATTAAAAATACAATCCTCTATACTTGATGAGCTTGAATATATAACTTAATATAGATTAAATGATAAACACACACTAACCATATAACATTCCTTTTTTCTATTTTTAGTTTATAACACTTCACAGTATATTATAACATTATGTTTTTCTTTTTAGTTCCTAATATTCTTCATGTATTGTATAGTACGTGCACTCGTGAGTTTAATTTGCTTGATATATTTATCTCCATTACTAACGATGTTGTATATAATGTGTCAAGGAATTGGTTCTAGTAATGATTATGAACGTAATGTGTGCGTGTTCATTTGACATGAGATTCACATTTGTTATGGTTGGATGGGAGGGAACAGCAAATGATTCAAGAATTTTTTGGGAAACCATTACCAATAGAGAAGAAAGTAAGTTTCCCATGCCTCCCAAAAGAAAATATTATCTTGTTGACTTAGGGTATACAAACATGCATGGATTTCTCACACCATATCGTGGAGAAAGATATCATTTGCGTGACTACAGAGGAGCAAGGAACCCACAAGGTCCCGAGGAGATATTCAATTATACACATTCTTCATTACCTAATGTTATTGAAAGATGTTTTGGTGTGTTGAAAGCTAGATTTCCCATCCTCAAAGATATGCCTCCTTATGATTTAAAAAGACAAAAGTATATAATTTTGTCTTGTTGTGTTGTCCACAATTTCATCAAAATGTGCAAGGATGGAGATCCTTTATTCATCCATTATGCAGATGAAAATGTCGAGCTTGATGATGATGGTATTCCCACCACTGGATCTGAGGACCAAGTAACTCCTAGTGTTAGTCAGAGAGAACTTCGTCGAATGGCCAACTTTCGAGATCGTTTGGCAAAAAAATTGTGGGAGAGACAAACTTCTCAATGACCGTCGTCTTTGAGAACATTAATGTATTTCGTATTATCATTTGTTTGATATTGGACTTTAGATTTTTATTTTTACTTTTAAGCGTATATTTTTTTCAAACAGTATGGGATGAAGACCATTTAATTGATGCTATTATTATTATTATTATTATTATTATTATTATTATTATTATTATTATTATTATTATTTTGATAATAATTTATTGCTATTATTATCACTGTTAGTATTTATATTGTTAATAAAAAATATTGTTGTCTTATATATGTGTATTAATTAATAATAATAAAATAATAAAATGTAACAAAATAAATAAATAAATAAAAATAAAAAATATAATGTCTCGTTGATATATATTCAAGAGTTGAAACTAGAGTCTAAAAAAATGCATAAGTAGATGATAAGAGTACACTTTTGGAAAAAGTTGAAACAAAAACTAAACAGTTTTAATAAAACAGAAAACCAAAACTAAAATCAGTTTTCAGTTTTTTAAAAACTGAAAACTGCAAACATAAAATGACACCGAACGGGCCCTTAGTTGATCATATTAAAGGAAATGTAAAGAACATTTTGGAACACCCAGAAAGAAAAACGTAAAGAACAAAAAGAGACGGAGGGAGTACACCTTAATTAATTAATTAATTAATTAAATCCGAAATTAGAAACTCGCTCGCCCGTTGTTTCAAAAAGAAAAACAAACAAACAAACTCGATCGTGCTTAAAACTCAAAAAAAGTGAACCCCCACAAGTAACTCACGTGCTTCTCTCGCCGGCAAACTCCCCCATAACTTTCTCGAGACTCGAATTCTTCTTCTTCTTCCCCTTTCAAAAAACGAAACTCCCTTTCTCTCTCCTCTTCTCCCTGGTTCAAATTCTCTCTCCTCTTCCTTCCTAAAACCTCATCATTCGATTCTTCTTCCTTCACATTCAAACATGTCGGTAAGCATTCACGATTCATCCTATTTTCTCTCTCTTTAGTTTTGTTTGTGGTAAATATGAATCTTATTGCTTTCATTTTGATTAATTTATTTGCGATTATTTGAATTTGTTTGTTCTTAATTAGATCTGGAATTATTTAGATTCATGTTTTGTGATTTCTTCGGTCGAATTTGTAGAGCATTGGAGAAATGTCATTTTGACGGTGTTTTGTTTGACTAGCTTGTATTTTTAAATAAGAAAATAATTTAATGTTGCAATCTACCTACCAAATTAAACAATGGAAGAAACTGTCACCTTTGAATCTTTGATTGAATAATGGTGATAATGTTATACTTTTTGTCTTTTCGCTCTTTTTTTAAAAAATAATGATAAATTAGTGAATCAGTTGAATTGGATCAGAGTATTTCTTCGAGTACGAGGAATATTGGACGAAGCTGTGAAATTGTGAATCAGTTTAATAATTGATGTAATTTAATGAGCTGAAATGGTTGGAAACATTACTGTATCAGTATCACTGTCGATTTTATCATCCTTAAACTCATTCTGCACCTGAACTTGACCTATCTCTGGTGTTAAGACTTAAGACCGGCCTGTCAGCGAGCGATAATCATCCTTTATTTCATTTTTTAAAACTTCATAATTGTAGGATTTTTGTTATCTAAATATTTTAATTCTTGTTTTAAGTGAGTTATGAATGTGATGAATTGATGGATGTGTAATTGAACAGAATGGTTATGTTATGCTTCTTTTACTTCATGTTATGCTCCTTTTTCTATTGGTTTCCCTTGTACAAAACAGTATTACTAACTGAGAAACATTTATTTGTTCTTGTGTTTATGCACTCGGATATGCAAGATGAAAAATTGAAAACTGTATTCATTTCCTTTATTTAGATAGAATGTATTCAATAGTTGAATTGGTGTCATCTTAGTATTCTAACTTGATGACTGCATTAAATAGATTGTAAAGTGTAGTTGGTTTGATAATTTAGTAACTGGAGCAATTAGAGCTACTAATTGGGAACAAATATGGAAAAATTGTCTTTCTTTTAAAGTTAGTGAAGAAAGGAATACAAAACAGTAGTTTCCATCTGCTGTCTTTTGTCAATTAATGGGGCCTTAGAGAACGAGTTATCAGGTTTTCTGATGGCATGATATCAAGTTGCTGGTTTTGTTTTTACATGTTTGACCTGTCCTGCATATTGGTGTTATTTCATAATACAAAGACCCTTTATGTGAGATGCCACTAGCCAATCAGGGTAGTTTCCCTTCTGCAATGAGTTTGTTTCTATCATTATATTCAATTGAATATTCTTGTTTCCCTGAGTACGTGGGGGTGTTAAAAGTCTGTATGCTGACTTCTTTGATGCAAATGTGTTAAAAGTTGCAACTTGTGAGGTATATTTCCTGGTGAAATAATTATTCAATTGTTTTAGCATGTATTGCTCCATACCTTAGCCTCACTTGTTAGTTATTTGAGAGTCTTTGAATTTCATTCGAAAAGGATGAGTCAGTTAGGCAGTCCGCCTAGTTTTCTTTTACCTGTTTGAGGCGATCATATTTGGCATAAGTGTCATTCCTGAAGTACGATCATTGCACATAACTTGTTCAGTTGTTCTTCTCTAGTATAATGACAAGATTCTAATTTGTATGATTATCTTGTTTATTCTAGGTTAAGACTGTTAAGGTTAGCAATGTTTCTCTAAAGGCATCCGAGCGAGAGCTCAAGGAGTTCTTTTCTTTTTCCGGTGATATCGTATATTTGGAGACGAAGAGGTAGAAATTCATTCACCTTTAACTTTTTAGGTCGTGGTTAGCTCGTTGGTCAATATGTTCTTTTTACTTTTGTAGTGAAAATGAAGACTCACAAACTGCATATGTTACCTTCAATGACTCGCAAGGAGCCGACACTGCTGTTTTGCTTACGGTAACGTCCTTGTTGCTGATAGATTATTTAGAAATTAAAATATTAGAACATATAATTTTTTTTCTTTTGCTGTAATGTTAACTTGTTAAGATACTCGTGGAGAAATTGAAAATGAATTGCATGTTACAGTTCGTGCATGATGGTGTAGTCTCCACTTGAATACGCATAGTGTGTATTCTGATGTTTGCATATAAATCGTTCCTTTTTAACTCTTGATATCTAGAAGTTGAACAATGCTCGGCATAGTCCTTTACAGAATCTAAGAAGTAAATACCAGTTTAGACTTAGCTAGAGTGTTCATTTTGATTCAATGCTCGGAGTGACTTTGGAATTGCACATGTGCTTGGTAAATTTACTGCTGAAAACCAAGAAAATTGGTGTCAATGTTGATATCCTTCTGTGATCTTTTAGAGTTTGGACCATGGAGCAGTCTATGTTCTAAGATTCATGTTTGACTTTGTCTCTTAGATGGTGTAAACTTGTAGCTATATCTGCTTGGGAATCCTTGGTGCTTTTGCCTTTTGGTCCTATCTTGATTCCATTTGTCTCATGAGTAAGTATTACTTGGCCATGTCAGTTAAATGTTCTAGTTGATCTCGTGAGAATTACATGGCTGAAGGTTCTACATTAATTACAACTTGATGAGTACCATAGGTCCATAACTACACTGCTTCATGGCTCAGCAGTTTGATGTAGTGTTATTTGTTTCATCCGCAGAGTGCATGCTCTATACGAATTTTCCGTCCTTCTATAGTTTTGGTGTTAGTTTTACAGAAGCATCAATCCTTCTGAATCATTTATCCATACTCCATATCTGGTGATTCTGGTATAAAGGAATAAATGAAAATCCTCAGCAGATTTTTTTAGTTAGCTTTCTAACTCACTTTACAAACAGATCACTGCTGAGGCCCTTACTCCTCCCCTCATTTTTTGTGGTTAAGATTATCAGTATGGAGTGTACTTAGTAGTCTATACATTCTAACATCCTCATCAAAAAGCGGTGGTTGTGGTCAAAATAAAGAAAATTCTAACATCAAAAGTTGCTATGGCCATTGAATTCACATGATTTATTGGTAAGCTTCTTGTATATAGCATGTGAATGGATGGACTAGTTTGTTCTAGTAGCAATTACATCACCTTTTGAGATTTTTGGCAATCTATTATCAGCCTGGTTTTATTAGTTTCAAATTCCGAGTCATAGGTTACTTTTGGTGCTAAGTATGGTCTTATGTATTTGAGCTTTGTCTTATAGTATCATTGTTAAGGAGGTGAGATATAAAAATGTATTTAATTTTCTATAAAATGAGATTTCCTGCCTATATTTTACCAGTTTTCCCGTGTCCAAATTCTTACAAGTAAAAGAGGATAACTGTGTACATTTGTTAGTCCAGACATATCACTTGCAAGGTTAATGACAATGCACATGATATTATCACCAATACGTGAGTAATTATGAATACTTGTGGATTTCACCATTGACGGAGTGGTGGTCCTGGCGGAGCCTTTAGAATTTTTAAAATTTGAAATTTATTTTGCATTTATTAAGATTCTAGAAATAACCCTGCAAGGCTACAATGGCTATAGGAATAGCTTGTCTTTTATCTCTAAAGTTGGACATTTATTTGTCACATGGAACTCTTAGCTTTGTGCATGATGTTCTTCTGTATTGCCTTGGACAGTGCCAATTTTCAACGAATGCCAAAGAAGTTTTTTTTCTTCTGCTTTTGATTATTTTTATGGCAGTAGGTAATTCACCATAGGCATTACAAATTGAGCATTAGGTTATCATATTAAATCCAGAATGAGGGCACTGCTTCACTTTATTAAACTCTAGTGTACCCTTCACATTGGTGAAGAATATGCTACTTCACAATTGCACCGTCTCCCTAACTTCGATTCCCCATTTCTTCCTTCCTGGAGAAGTTGTTTATGGTTGGTAACTTGACATTATTCATGGATTTCCATGTGACATTGTGACTGATGTATTTTATGTCATGTCATTTTAATCTTGTTTGCTGAAGCTCTGCTTGTGTTATTTACATCTTCTAACCACCTAGTACATATGCCAGGGAGCAACTATAGCTGATAAGACAGTGACGATAATTTTGGATCCAGAGTACGAGTTGCCTCCTGCTGCTTTAGCACCACCATCTGTAAGAAAAATGCTCGTGATTTCAGTTGTTACTAAGCTATGTTCTGTTCGACTTATTTTGACTTATTTCAGACAAAATAAGTTCATTTAAGTCCAGATAATATAAGTTCAGAATAAATAAGTTTATTTCAAACGTTTTCACACAAATAAATTTTTCTCAGACAAAGTAAGTTCTTTTTTTCCAGATAAGTTCAGATAATATAAGTTCAAACAAAATAAGTCGAATAGAACGGAGCCTTTAGTCCCATTCGAATGGTAACTTTTCTTAGTTTAATGATTTTAACTTGTAATTCCCAAAATACCCAGGATGCTCCTGGAGGTGCTCAAGGTGCTCTGCGAAAAGCAGAGGATGTCGTAACCAGCATGCTAGCCAAGGGCTTTATCCTAGGAAAAGATGCAGTCGGCAAGGCAAAATCCTTAGACGATAAGCACAAGCTAACTTCAACAGCCTCTATTAAAATCGCATCTCTAGACCAGAAAATCGGTCTTACAGAAAAGATTAGTTTGGGTACTTCTGCTGTAAACAACAAAGTGAAGGAAATGGATCAGAAATACCAGGTTTCAGAGAAAACAAAATCAGCACTAGCTGTTGCAGAGGAAAAAGTCAGCACTGCGGGGTCCGCCATAATGAAGAACCGCTACGTGCTGACGGGGACCACCTGGGTAGCCGGCGCGTTCAACAGGGTGACGAAAGCTGCCGGTGAAGTTGGACAGAAGACGATAGAGAAAGTCGGAATGGCAGAAGATGAGCAGAAGAGGAAAATGGTGGATGATTTTGCTCAGGTTCATTTATCGGAATCTGATTCCCCGAAAGATTCCCCGAAAGATTCATCATCGTCACCAAAGGATTCTTCTTCCCCGAGTGAGAAGAAGCAACCTACAAAGGCTGAGCCAGTACAAGGTTTGATCCTTTAAACTGCGCGTAAATGTATATATTTTTGACCCAAGAATTGTTATTGTTACCCTGTTATTGCGGTAATTGCATCAGGTGTTGGTAGTTTACCAGTGTAAACGAGGTTCGCTTTATAAGTGGATATTCAACTATTTCTGGGTCTTTACCATCCTTTGTTTAAACAAAAGCTGATGGATTGAACATTTTTGATGGTCAGTCTTTAGTCTTTTACTCATTTACTGTACCATTCTTCCCCAAGTTTTTCCCCTTGTAGCATCCATTTAGAAAATCTGTATACCTAGGGAAACATACTTCGTACTACACTACTTAAATGTGGAATAACCCACTAACACATTACTGCCCATTAATAATATGCATAACTAATCATGTTTCTGAAAATAAGGATCACTAACACACAAATTTAGAGCATATACTGTATAACTTTTAACATTCGTGCTTGTGTCTGATCGGGCTTTTTTCGTGCCAGATCGATCCACAACCATCTTTATGCGTAACTAAAAGTAGTGCACGGCAATTAGATCCGGATGAGAGAGCATATAAGATAAGTTGGGAGTCGCAAAGATGACTCTCTTTGGTGGTTTTGATTTATGTTGTGGTCATGTTAGTAGGACCGGGAATACCGTTGCTCATTGATTACTTCCCTCTAATAGGGTGGAACATGTATTAATGAACACTTTCCCGCAAGGTATCATAGCGCCTTGGCGGACCGTGACTTGATTATCTAATAAAAGCCACAATCTCGGCTCAAAACGAGAAAAAATTACAATTTTAGAAATAACATAACTTTGAATAAAAAAAAGTCTAGCTTCTTAAAAAAAAAAAAAATTCACCATAATTCTTTGATAAAAGGTAAATATAAGTGGAAACTTATAGCAGGCAAAAACCCCCCACTTAGGGAGGAAAAAGCCCTACTCGCCCTTGGAGGTGTCTCCCTAAGGAGAACTTTTTATAATTCCCGAAGGAACTATACCTTCCAAGTCAAGAGTTAAGTTCCACTTTTATGGTTTAGTACACACAAATAGAATTCAACTTACAAAAAATAAAATCTAACTAGTGTGGATAATGTAACCTTGAATAACCGAACCTATCCACAAATCATTGTGGAATTCCGTAACATCACTTGCATCAACAATAGAACGAGCATCTAATGTTTCCAGAATCACTCCATCTTCGCTAACTCTGATAGGCTTTGTCGGATTCTGCGATATCCAAAACTCTCCGTTTGAATTCCGGTTGATATTATCTGGTCGGCCGGCAAGTTGGAGAAATAGTTCGACGGTTCCGGCTTTAGGACCGGTAAGCCAGTACTTCTGAATTCGGTAGAATGTTGTTTCTGCAACAAGAATGAAGTCCTTGTTCTTGCTCAATGCGACACCGTTTGCAAATGAAAGTCCTTTGAGAAGAACAGTTGTGTGTTTCGTCTTTCTGTTATACTTGAGTAGTCTTCCAGTTCGATCATTTGCATCAATTGATCGAAATTCCCTACATTATTGTAAACAAATAACAGGTTAGTCATCATACGCAAATATAAGTAATTAGTACGTAGTAGTAAGTGTTAGTCAGTGTATTTGGATCGAATAAAAACCACTAATTAATATGGATTGAGATTCCTTCTATTTAAACAATAAAAAAATTATGTTTATTTATAATATTTTTCATTTTATACAAAATTTGACATTGCGAAAACGTGAAAAATCTAATGTCCCAATGGAAAAATGTGAGAGATTAAATGCCCGATTAATTTAATTAGTTAAAATAATCCTTTGTTACAATTTTTGACATAATATTAAGGTATTTTGATGTAATTATGTAAAAGAAAAAATTCTCAATGTAAAGAAAAAAAAGAATAAGTAAAGAATAAACAGGGATCGAAAGAGTACGAAGTATTTCATATTACGTACCATCGGCGAAAACGAGAACTTGAATCGGTAAAATAAACATCACCGGAGTGTGAATCAATGTCCAGTGCATTAAGGAAGCGAAATGGAATCCCTTCAGCGCGGGTGGAAAGTGAGGTGGCGACACCACCCTTACGGCCAACCTTAACCAAACCAACACTGGAATCAGCAATGTATAAGTTGCATGTTTTGGTGTCGAATCTCAAACCAAGAGGTCTGCCACAATTATCTTCTGCAGGAGAATCGTTCAGCCCGTCACACGCATCTGACCTGAAAATTAATATTAAAACAATCCATTATTATATATCTTAGAATATATACTTGCCGGAATTTATACGAAACAATTATATTTAGCAAGATTGTAGGTTTCTGTGTTTTAGTTGCAAATATTAAAACAAGCCATTATTATAAAACAAATACAATATTCGTCTCTTTAAGTTCTTTACACATACTTCGTATTATTTACATGATTCAAGTTCAATATCTAACTACTTGTACATCTAATTCTATAAGTGAAAATATTATAAAAAGTTAACATTCTCAAAATACATAATGAGATCAACAATCTAATAAAATCTTTTATAGTAATGATTTGTTGTATATAATAGTGAGAATTTACATTAAGTTTTCATAGTTTAGATAAATTTTACAAGGCGTTTAAAAAACTTTCAAGAACGGATGTAGTAATTTCTACTAAGCAATTATTTTTTTCAAAGATCTATTGTATTAAATTCATGTAGTAAGGGAAGTATGAAAAGTATGTAAAAAACTTTTCAAGAACCGAGGTAATAATTTCCACGAAACAATATTTTTTCAAAGATAAATTGGATTAAATTCATGCAGTAACGGAAGTATGAATACATATTTTAAAGCAATCCATTATACGGAGTATATCTAATACTAACTTCATTCTTTAAAATTATTTAAACGTACTTTTTGTACGGAATTCAGTCCAATATCTAATCACTTGTACATCTAATTCTATATAAGAAAAAGTAATACAAAGTTGATGAGACAATCTCACAAAATCTTGTGTATTAATGACTTGATGTATATAATAGTGAGAATAATCTAACAAAATCTTACATATTTAATTCAACGTTTTGATATTCTGAACATACAGACTAATCTAACAAAATCTTGTATATAATTTCTGAACATACAGACTAATCTAACAAAATCTTGTATATAATTTCTGAACATACAGACTAATCTAACAAAATCTTGTACATAATTTCTGAACATATAGGCTAATCTAACAAATTCAAGAACCGATGTTGTAATATCTACGAAACAATTATTTTTTCAAAGATTAATTTATATTAAATTCATGCAGTAAGGAAGTAAGAAAAGTATGTATTGAATATCGTACCTATGCGGATGAGTTACTGCGAAAACAGTCCAACCAACTGAAGAGCCTTGCCACTTTAATATCCGGCCATCTGAAACTCCGACGTACGGACCTTCACCGTCACAATCGAACGCGACAGACTCCGGTCCGAAAGCGTTGTGTCCAACGGGAAGACGATGATATTGTCTTCCAATATGTGGAAGAACACGTTGAAACCCAGGAATATATCGAAATAACTGAGCTTCTGTTTGGATGATGAAATTGTTACTTGTGAGAAAGAACAACACAAGAAAGATGATAATCTTCTGCATTTTTACGTACTTGGTTTTTGGGAATTAAATCTACTGGAATTTTGTGGGAGATTTTCGAAGAAAGAAAGAGAATTAAGGATGTGTGCTGGTATGATTTGGAGTTTAGAGAATAGAAAAGGCTTCTTATATAGTGGTAATTATTACCAAACCCAAGTAATGATAGGATTTGCATTATAACCAACCGTCTTAATTGCCGCCTTGCTAATCAAGTAATCAATCATACTTTCCTATACTATGTCGTATATAATTCACATATTGTAATTATATTGAGTGTATATAATTCAAATTTTGCAGTAGATTCATGTTAAAAAACTTTTAAATGCTTGGGTGGACTTCAAAAAGTGATTGCATATTTTACTTTTTGCTTCAATTATTAGAAAATTAAACATAAAATTAAGCACAAAAATAATTTGTATTAAGCAGAAGGAAATCAATTTAAAACATATTTACTAAAATCACCGGATATTATAAAATATCAATAAAGGGGTAAAAAGTAAGTAATCAATTTAATATTATTGTGTATGCATTTTTAATTAAAGGGGATAAAAAAATTAGTCAATTTAATATTATTGTGTTTGCATTTTTAACTAAAGGGGATAAAAAAAATTAATCTATTAAATATTATTGTTTGTGTAATTTTAACTTACAAGGAAAACCAGTAAAAGTAAAGGACAACACCAACATTAATGTTGGCCGGTTGGGTCATGGGTGTATTTTTTTTTTTTGGGGTCGAATGAGGCACAAGAACAATACAAATTATAAATGAAAATTCAAACCTGACTTACCATACACAAACCCTCAAAGTTAATCACTAGGCCAAAACTTCAATGGTCGGCCTATTTGGACTTAGGTGTATAAGGAAACCTAGGCTTGACTTGGATGCACCTGAATACCCGATGACATATGGGCATATGGCTATAGTGTATCTATTTAGTCAATTCTTACTCGCTCAGCGACTTTGGAAGGTAAGAGAAATACTGTGTCTGGGTGTTAATCTGGATAAAATTAGGGATGGGCATGGGGCAGGTCCAATGAGACTCAGACTCATACCCATATTTTTTACGTAGATCCAGACCCGCCCCAGATCCGTTGGGTATGAAAAATTCAGACCCTTACCCGGATCTAATGGGTTTGATGGGTCTTGACTCTTGAGTCTAAAATGGGTCTTGATTTTTTACTAATTTAACATTTGTTGTCACTAAATTAGTTTCCAGACCATTAATTTGACCATCATTTTTCATTACATTCGTGTATAAAATATCATATGTAGTAAGTTATTATATATTACTTCGCAAACAATCTTATTTTAAAAAATGTGCCTAAAATAAGTTAAATTGATATATTTTGTTATTTTATTAATTAAATGACTCCATGAATGGGATATGGACCGGTCTGGGTCCAAAAGTATTGAACCCAAACCCGTTCATTAACACATGGACTCATATCCGCCCTAGATCCATTAGATCTAATATAATTGAACCTAGACCTAAAAAAAGGGCGGGTCCAACAGGTTCTGGATCGGATCAAAGACCCATGCCCATCCCTAGATAGAACTTTCGAATGGATCATCAACAGGCTCAGAACTCAGAAGGCCCATGAGGCCCATTAGCTTGCCAGTTTTCTTAGTTTCCTTAATGTTTGTTTTAGCGCGATTTTTTTTTTTAAAATTGCCTTCAAAACCTTGCCATCTCCTTCCTACTTTCCGGCCATGCCATACCATTTACCACCTCCAAAAACTACCAATGTTCACTGAAATTCGACGGAGTTTATGTCGATACGTCAATGGAAGCACCCAATATTTGTACATAGTAGATGGTGTTGTCAATATCCGTGGCATATAAGTCAACTTTTCCCATTACAAAATCAACAATTTGTTCTTTTGGAATTTGATCCATTTACAGGCTACTCTGAAGAAGACGACGACTGAATAATTAACTACTCTGAAGCGGATGATGATGATGTTATTTTCATCACTGGGATTAAAATCCACCTGTTCCAAGTTGCCATCTTTGTTTTTGTTTCCATTTCAATTGTTCAACAGCTAAGGATGCCGGTTGCACACCAGGTGTTCGATAAAATGCCAACACCAACTATCTGCAAATTTTCAGGTACACTTTTTGCGCAATATTCTTAGTTGATTGTTGTAGATAAGTAACTTCACAAGCATTGCTGAGAGCCTGAGAGTCTTGAGACTAGCTAGTGTAAGAAACATACGAGTAGCTAGGCAAAAATGAGGAACAAGCTAATGAAATGAATCAAGTTGTGGCGTGAGAGATCACTGTTAATAGAACTTACTTCATTAGTTCCTTTGTTTCAAAATATTTATAACATTTGACTTTTAAACTATTCATATACATGAGTACATAAAAAAATTTGATTGTATAAAACTATTTTCGATTAGTTTTAATGTACTAACAGTATACTTGTAATCAATTTCACCCAAATTCTTAGTGACAGATGCTCAACAACACTAATTAAAGGGGCTGAATTTGACACAAATACCAATTCCAACCACTAAAATGCATCATTTACAATCCTTACAGTACACATTAAAGGGTGGTGGTGCTACCAAACTGCATCTTCATTAAGGATGAATAAACCATAAAGATAATAGAACATACATCTTGCTATACACTAACAGAGTTACAAACTTACAGTACATAGTTTGGTTAAACCATGCTTAACTCACAGACCATTGACCACTAATCAACAAAGATGATGCAATAGACAAGAAACACTAGCTAATTGAATCAAATTTAAATCATCTTAAGTGCGCAAGGAATGGTAGACTGGCTATGCTTTACGAGTCCAACATTCTGGGACTTGCACCTCATCCCATTTAGTAGTGCCTTGAGTAGCCGGGTGAAAATAAACTGTCTCACCCAATACTGGATCCTTCAGTGCCCCTGAGCATAAATCTGGCATCACCTTGCACACTAACCTGTATGTCAATGCCAAAGGGATTCCTCCAGTCACGAAATTTAGGAAAAGGGCATTAAAAGAAGAAGAATCGTTCAAAGAAACCGAAAAACTAGGGAAACAGTTAAAATAGAAAGAACCCTGAGATAGATCTGTTTCCAAAAGAGCTAACAAGGAGCTCTGGAAGTCAGGTTGCCTATAATCTCTAAGGCTTATAACTATTGGAGCTTCTAAGCCATCTCTCTGTAATGGCTTGATAGCAATTTGGACTAGACCCAAATGCATATACATATGTTTCTTCTTGATGAAGCCGTTACGGAAGCGTTCAGAAAGTAACTTAACTGATACATTCTTCTCATTGCTTTTCAGTGTGACTGTAGTTTCAAATTCTTTAACAGCATAGCTTGAGAAAATCCTAAACATTTTTTTCTTGTAAACTTGATTGACGGGGATCTTAGGAAATTTCCAATCTTCGAGCCTTTTTTTACTTTTGGAGCTGCCTTCTTCTTCTTTGGCAAGCTTAGAAGCCATTGGTGTTCCCTGAAATTTAACGATCACACAAAATTATACTATACTCCATAAATACATGCTAAAACAGAAAAGAAAAAGGGAATACAAGTTTCAAAGTTGAACTTACTTGTTGGCAAGAATTTCTGAGAAATCAAAGAGTAGAAAATTCACAAGGAAGGCTCTGGTAAAAACACTCAGTCAGTGCTTATGCCATGGTAATTTAAGAATATTTATAACAATTATATGTTGAGATTCCTCCCCAGATTTTCTGCTCCAACTACACTGTAAAGATTCACTGAAATCTGAATTATTGTCCTTTACTTTATGTCATTGATCAAGTTTCAGAAAAAAAGACTAGATTCTCTGAAACCTGTATGTTATTTTCCAGGCTTTGTAATCATGCTCTTCTTCTAGTCTCTCAACTCAACTCTCAAGTCTCAAGTCTCAAGTCTCAACTCTAGTGCTACTTAGGCCTTATTGTGTTGTCTTTTCTAAGTGAGTGAGGCAAGGCAAAGGAGGTAGACTCTGTTACCTGTCAGAAAATATCACTGTGCAAGATGCTCATCTGAGCATGAGTTTACTTCTTGCCTTGTTGAGCTAGGTGGCAAAAGAGTAAAAGCCTTGTTGTTTTGTTTGACTGGCTTTTGCTTTTGGCTTCGCCTTATCATTAGATTTCCTATCCATTTTTTAATTTTTAAGGGAAGATGAAGGGCCCTACCGGGCCGGAACCCTTGTTCGGTTAATCCTCCCTCCCCCAAAAGTGTCCCTAATGAGGATTGAACAATCAACTTTAAGGTTAGGTCATACCGTCATACTTTGCTTGGTGAAAGTGAATTACTCCGCACCGAACACCGAAAAATCAGTAGTCGAGTTCACCTAATGTCTTTGGGGTGTTTAGTTGAGAGAGGTTTGAGGCAAAACGAAAGATGTAAAGCAAACAGAAAGGTTTGACAAGTCCAAACATCTAATGGAAGATGGTTAAGAGAGATTGTAAGAGAGGTTTGAGTCGAAAGGTTAAATTTGAAAAAGGTAGTTGTAGGAGCTTATGGATGAAAGGTTTGTAAATTTTGTGGTGAAGTGGATGCTCCATCATAAAGTTGGTCAAATTACTACCTTAACCAAAGATTCTAAAAGAATCCCCAACATAGCATGATAAGATTGCAGTGAAGAGTGAAAAGAGAGAGCTTAAGAAAAACACTGCCCTTCATGAGTTTGTCTGATGACTGTAAGTCTGTACTCCATAACCAGTAGCTAGGCAGTATAGAAACAAGCTTATCTAAATTGAAATTGTGGTGTGAGACTGAGAGATCACTTCCCTATAAAACTTACAAAGTACTCCGTATTAACTAAAGTAGATAAATCGTCATAGTTTGTTCTGATATTTTCCGGGTGTGTGCCCTGTGTCTCACTAAGGTATTGTGTACTGCTGGTTTGAATTTTCACTGACACTGGAATTACCAGTCTACTGAAAAATGCAATCAATTTCAGTTCTATAGTAAAATTTTACAAATTCTTTGAGATACATGCTCAAAACACAAATTAAAGGGGCTGCAATTGGACAAACACACCAATTCCAACTACTAATCCATCCTTCACAATCTTTCTAAGAGATTTACATCTGTATCTTGAGCTTACTAAAACCTGGCTACTTAAAATAGTACAAAAACTGAAATCAAACTTGAATCAACACCTTTCAATGCAATACAGCTTAAAGCTTAAAGTTAACAGTGAAGAATTCATCGCCAGCCCCCATCATCATCTGTTTTTCTAGCGATTGGAACCTCGATATGATCCGGCCATCTGGAAGCTTCTCGTGTAAATTCTCAATCTTTTTCTTAAGCCACAGGTTTACGCACGAGTCCATGGCTTTGGAAGTTGCACCTCATCCCATTTAGTAGTGCTTTCAGTCTGAGTAGCAGCCATGGGTTGAAAATAAGTTGTTTCTCCCTTATTTGAGTACCTTATATCTAAGAGTATACCTGTCGATACCTTACACACTACTCTGTATGTCAATGCCAAAGGTACTCCACCCGTCATAATGTTTAAGATAAGGAATTCACGATTTTCCCAAGCAATTGAAAAACCAGGGCAGTGGTTGAAATAGAAAGGACCCTGAGATAGATCTGATTCCACAACTGATAACAAAGAATGGTCGAACCTAAGGAGCCTAGCATCTCTAAGGCACACTATTACTGGAGCTGGATCTCCTAAAACATCACTTATCAGTGGCTTAATAGCTATTTGAACCAGACCTAAGTGCACAAATCCATGGTTTCGAAGCTGTTTAAAACCTTTTAGTAACTTTAGGGTTACATTCTGGTCATTTGCTTTCAGTGTGATGGTTTTTTCAAAATCTTTTACAGAATAGCTTGGGAAAACCCTTAATGTTTTTTTAGCTTTTGACCAAAGAGAAGGACCAGAAAGAAACTCAGAATTCACCATTGTGTTATGAGTACTATTGTAAACTTCATCAACGGAACCTTAGGGTATTTCCAACCTTCCTCTTTACTAGCAAGGTTAATAGCCATTGGTTTTCCCTGAAAATTAAAACATAGTTTATTACTCTACTCAAATATACATAATACTTCGTACAGAGTAATACAGAAAGAAACAACAGTAAACAAACTGTAGTACTTACCAATTTGAACGTGTGTTGTTTGTCAAGAACTTCAGGGAGATCAAAATGTGGAATATCACAGAAGCTTTTGAATAACATTATATATGAAAAAAGGGGATTTCAAAAATCACACTACTATATATTTCACCTAATACACGGTTTTATATCATTCTTTTTCTCCAACTACGTAATTTATTTAATGTAAAGATGCTCTTAATTATTGTCCTTTACATTGTTTAGTTTTCTTTGTAGAAATTAAAAAGGTTTCTGATCTTATCTTACTTTCCCTGACTTTGCATTTACACTTTCCAAAGTCATTGTCTTAGGTCTTCCTTAAGTCTACTTGTATTATATTATGCCTTAAAAAAATGATAATCATTTTTTGAGCGAGCTAGCTAGACTTCTTCAATCATTGTACCGTGCTTTTCTTTTGACAGGTACGGAAAAGGACCTTACTGAACTAGAGCATTGCATGTCAAGACTCACTGGAAGTGAAGGGAATAGTAAGGGAATCCCACACCGAAAGAGCCCTACTAGGGGTAGATCCCATGACCTTGAAGTCATAAGGCCAAACTTTTACCACTAGGCCAAACCTCACTTGATACGTCACTCTGTGACTCTGCTATATGCTATTGAGGTCAGTGTTAATTTGTAATTATTTATAGTCAATGTAGTTCTATAACTAAATACAGTATATATTAACTTTAATTCTTGGAAATTGCATTTATGTACTCAGACAGTCAGATAATACCTTGAAGAGTAGTTCATCACTAATAACTTGTTTGGAAGGGAGAATTCGGATGGAGAAAATATAAAGCGACTTTCCTACGTTTGTTTCTTAAAATCATGGGAAGTATTGGGGAAAAAAAGTTCATAAAATTGGGGGAATTTGGAAGGAAATAGAAAAATCTACTCCTTAATTATTCCCCCGTCCCAAAATTATAGTCTTGTTTGACAAAAACACGGATTTTAAGAAAAGTGAAATATAGTGCATGGAAAATTGAAATATAGTACTCCGTACATTGATCATGAAAAAGTAGAATATAGTACATGTAAAAAAGAATAAAGTACATAAGAAAGAGAAAATAGTACATGTAAAAGGAATAGAATACATTTTCTTTTTGTTTTGTGGTCCCAAATGAGGGTAACATGGGAAATATTTTATTGTTCAAATAAGGAAATAATACTATAATTATGGGACGCCCGATTTGAAAAACAGAACTATAATTTTGGGACTGAGGGAGTAGTTATTTAAATGTACAAAACTGACAAGTAATATGTAGTATGTGACACAGAACAATAATTTGACAGTTGTATTATTGACTGTTACCTATTGACAACAAAAGGAACATAGTATTGACATTTAACAGTAATACATGATTCATTAGCACTGTAATTATTAACTGAAAACAATACAAAAATTAACTGAAGGAGCTTAAGGGAAGCAGTGAGTAGTTATTTCATCCTCTCATCATCATCTTCTTCTCTAGTTGACGGAAACCTGAATATCACACGGCCATTGCTTTATGAGTCCATGACTCCCGGACTTCCACCTCATCCCATTTAGTTGTTAAAGACGCCGAAAAACTAGGGAAGCAATTAAAATAGATAGGACCCTAAGACAGATTTGCTTCAACAAGTGCCAATAAAGAGTTATCAAAGCTAGAGTGCCTTGCATCTCTAAGGCACACACTACTATTGGAGCTCCTAAGCCATCTCTCATGAATACACCACAATATTTTGTAGAAAGCTTGTTCCTTCCTATGGTTTACCTAAGTGATGATCAGAATATTTATAATGCAGATTGAGAAACAGGGGTTTTGAACTCCATATTTTTTTGCTAGTACATAAATTTTATTTTTCTTTCCAATTACGCGGTAATTAATTACTTAAAAGATACTTTAGCTTTTAATCATTGTCCTAGCATTCTTTGATTGGTTATGGTTGTCTTTTACGGAGTAGAAATAAAGACAAAGTGTTGATCTCATTTTCTTTCTCTACCATTGCAGTTATCTTCTCATTTCTGAAGTCCTTATCACAGGTCTTCCTGAGATGGACTTCTCACGTCACTCTGCTAAATTTCAGAGAACGTTACTTCGTACTAGGGATGGATATATGTAACTAAAAATAGCACCACGGCAATTTGATTCGTATGAGGGAGCATATAAGAAAAGTTGGAGTCAGCAAAGATGACTCTCTTAATTTGGTGGTTTTGATTTTGTTCAAAAAGGTGAAGGGTTGCTGTACCTTATACAATGTGAAATAATCTCGATTCTCATACAATTTCTTACATACATCCCAGTTAACTTAGAATTAAACGCACTCTGCAATACTCATAACCATACTTTATGGAACAAACTAGCAATTCATTGGAAGATATAAGGTTCTGGAATCTGGATACAAGGGTTGTTATATACTTTAAAGTTTGGTTGTGTATTGATTTGCGAAAAATGCAGGTGGATGAAGAAATTGATTCTGCAAAACTGCACTCCCACAAATAGACCAAGAAAGCAAGCATTACAGGTGAAAAAGGTACTGATAGCGCTAAGAGTAATACTTTAACTATACTCCATTTCAATTTCAATTTCAATTTCAATTTCAATTTCAATGGTGTTATGACTTATGAATAATACTAAAACTGAACATAAATTAAGTGAACATAAATCTTTGATAAAATGTAAGCTTGTATATTAAAGCATAAAAACATAAGTGGAAACTTATAACAGGCAAAAACCCCCACTTATGGGAGGAAAAAGCCCTACTCGCCCTTGGAGGTGTCTCCCTAAGGAGAACTTTTTATAATTCCCGAAGGAACTATACCTTCCAAGTCAAGAGTTAAGCTCCACTTTCACTGTTTAGTACAATAATTCCCGAAGGAACTATACCTTCCAAGTCAAGAGTAAATCTCCACTTTCACTGTTTAGTACAAACAAACAGAGTTCAACTTACAAGAAAATAAAATCTAACTAGTGTGGATAATGTAACCTTGAATAACCGAACCTATCCACAAACTATTGTGGAATTCCGTAACATCACTGGCATCAACAATAGAACGAGCATCTAATGTTTCTAGAATCACTCCGTCTTCGCTAACTCTGATAGGCTTTGCCGGATTCTGCGATATCCAAAACTCTCCGTTTGAATTCCGGTTGATATTATCTGGTCGGCCGGCAAGTTGGAGAAATAGTTCGACGGTTCCGGCTTTAGGACCGGTAAGCCAGTACTTCTGAATTCGATAGAATGTTGTTTCTGCAACAAGAATGAAGTCCTTGTTCTTGCTCAAAGCGACACCGTTTGCAAATGAAAGTCCCTTGAGAAGAACAGTTGTGTGTTTTGTCTTTCGGTTATACTTTAGTAGTCTTCCAGTTCGATCATTCGCATCAATTGATCGAAATTCCCTACATTATTGTAAACAAATTAAATAACAGGTTAGTCATACTATACGCAAACAATCCGGTACAAGTGTTAATTAGTCAATATATGTGCATTGAATAAAAAACGAAAACTCTATTTGCCAATTATTGTTCTTTTTGTTAGATATCATGCATGCACACCATATGACGACTAATTAATATAAATTGATATGCTTTTTATTTTTTATTTAAAAATGTAAGTTACTTTTATTTATAGATTAAATGTCCCAATGAATTTAATTGGTTAAAATAATTAGTTTAACAATTTTTAACATATATTAGGGGCATCTATGTGATAATATAAAAGGAAAGATTTTCGATGTAAAAAAAAATGAGATACACTAAACGGAATATGTAAAGAACAGAAAGAGACGGGCTAGGGAGTATTACGTACCATCGAGGAAAACGAGAACTAGAATCGGTGAAATAAACATCACCGGAGTGTGAATCAATGTCCAATGCATTAAGGAAGCGAAATGGAATCCCTTCAGCGCGGGTGGAAAGTGAGGTGGCGACACCACCCTTACGGCCAACCTTAACCAAACCAACACTGGAATCAGCAATGTATAAGTTGCATGTTTTGGTGTCGAATCTCAAACCAAGAGGTCTGCCACAATTATCTTCTGCAGGAGAGTCGTTCAACCCGTCACACGCATCTGACCTGAAAATAATTTAAACAATCCATTATTATCAGACCCGGTCTTGACATTTTAGGGGCCCGGGGCGAAACATAAGTAAAGATCATGAGCCCCTTATGTACAGTAAACTTTTAATGTATAAAGATTTTCTATGCTTTAAAAAATAGATTGTATAACATTTGGGCGGTTGGGCCTTGAATATATTATTTTTCCTTTCTAAAAAATACGCAAAAAAATCATTTAAAGAAAGAGGAAGTGGGTTAATAAAGAGAAACACAAACAACCAAACTAAAACAATACTCCATAATTATTTTTTCTAGGTTGTTTGTATCCGGAATATAGAATACTGTTACAAAAATTCAATAAAACATAGAATTAAGGCATGTAAATTAATTGAAAAACAGGTTTAAAAATTAAATAAAACATAGAATCAAGGCATGTAAATTAATTGAAAAACAGGTTAAAAAATTCAATGGCAAGATTCGAACCCGGTTACTCCTATTGCATCACGCTACAAACTTTACCCACTTAACCAACTAAGCCACCACTACTTTTAATTACTATTGCAGTTTTTATTTAATTATCAAGTAGTAATTTTGAGGCCTTCCCCAATAGGGGGCCCAGGGCAGCCGCCCCTCGTTTCACCCCTCAGGGCCGGGGCTGATTATTATATCTAAAACTATACACTTGGCGGAATTCATGCGAAGCAATTATATTTTGCAAGATTGCACTTCCTCTGTTTTAGTTGCAAATATTAAAACAATCCATTTATATAATCTAAAACAAATACTACATTCGATCTTTAAAGTTCCTTACAATTACTATTTACATGATTCCAGTGCAATATCTAACTACTTACATATTTAATTATGTATGTAAAAAATTATAAAAACTTAATAATTTGAAAATACAGAGCGACAATTTAACAAAATTTTACGGAGTATATAATAACGTTTTGATGTATATAACAATAAGAATTTACAGGTAAGATTTTCATACTTTGGATAAATATTACAAAGCGTAAAAAAATAAAATAAAATTCAAGAACAGATGTAGTAATTTCTACGTTGCAATTATTCTTTCAAAGATTAATTGTATTGTATGAAATTCATGCAGTAAAGGAAGTACTACGTATGAAAAGTATGTAAACCTAACTTCGTTCTTTCAAGTTATCTAAAACAAATACTAACTTCGTTCTTTAAAGTTATCTAAACCTACTATTTGTAGGGAATTGAATCCACCTGTACATCTAATTCTATATGTACAAAAATTATACAAAGTTGATATTTTAAAAATAATATCGAGACCATCAATCTAACAAAATCTTGTATAATAATGATTTGATGTATATAATAGTGAGAATAATCTAACAAAATCTTATATACTTCAACGTTTTGATATAATTTTTGAATATACAGACTAATCTAACAAAAATCTTGTATATAATTTCTGAACATACAGTCTAATCGAACAAAATCTTATAAAAACATTCAAGAACCGGTGTTGTAATTTCTAAGGAGCAATTATTTTTTTCCTAAGATTAATTGTATTAAATTCATGCAATAAGGGAAGTATGAAAAGTATGAATACCGTACCTATGCGGATGTGTTACTGCGAAAACAGTCCAACCAATTGAAGAGCCTTGCCACTTTAATATCCGGCCATCTGAAACTCCGACGTACGGACCTTCACCGTCACAATCGAACGCGACAGACTCCGGTCCGAAAGCGTTGTGTCCAACGGGAAGACGATGATATTGTCTTCCAGTATGTGGAAGAACACGTTGAAACCCAGGAATAAATCGAAATAACTGAGCTTCTGTTTGGATGATCAAATTGTTACTTGTCAGAAAGAACAGGACAAGAAAGATGATGATCTTCTGCATTGTTACGTACTGGGTTTTTGGGAATTAAAGCTCCTGGAAATTTGTAGGAGATATTTGAAGAAAGAAAGAGAATTAAGGATGTGTGCTGGTATGATTTGGAGTTTAGAGAATAGAAAAGGCTTCTTATATAGTGGTAATTATTACGAAACCCGTGCAATGATAGGATTTGCATTATAACGAACTGTTTTAATTGCCGCCTTCTTAATCAAGTAATTAGTCAATCATACTTTCCTAATTCCTACACTTCTTTGGGTTAGTAGTGATACTTAGCTGCCAAGAAACCTGCCGGATTGCCTAGCTAACTCAACCTTTTCGAATGAAAATTAAATACTACTACCTCCGTTTCAAAAAGATTTTTACAGTTACTATTTGCATGGACTCCGGTGCAATATTTGACTGTTAATATATCTAATTCTGTATGACAAAAAATTATAAAAATTTGATATTTATAAAATACATTTTGAGACCAATCTAACAAGATATCATGATAATTTTTTATAGATACAATAGTGAGATTTTATAGTCAAAGTTTTGAATTTTTGGCACATTTTTCAAAGCGTAAAGAACTTTATGAAACGGAGGTAGTACTCCGTATCAAATAGAGACAGTCAAGGAGGCGGGTTAGGTGGATTACGGGTGGGTTTGATGGGTCGTGGGTCAGGGATCGATTCTTGACACAACACAATGTACGTAGGTCAGGGTGAGTCAGGTGTTGGGTTGTGTTTGGAAAAATGGACACAGTCATAGTGACTTGAGCTACGTGGGTTATTGGTCCTAGTGGGTTGTGTGAGTCGAGTGATTTCGATGGGTTAATTTGGTGGGTTTAGACGGGTTTGGGGATGATGTGGCATGGGTCGGATGGGATATGTATAATTCATATGAGCTTATATTAATTATTTTTTGTATGGTTGACATACTTATATTTATATAGAGAGACAATATGAGGTCATTCCTAATTTAGAAGTGTAACAACTAATCTGGGACAGACGAAAAAGGAAAGGGTAACCACTAATCTGAGACGGAGGGAGTAGTTAATACGAAGAATATAATTTGAACATTCACAAGTGCCGCCTTGCTAATCTAGTAACTTCAGGCTATTCGAATTCGGTTCAGGTTGGTTCGGATTTCTCTCAGCAACTTCAGGTCGAATTTAAATCGGGTTATCGGGTCAGACCAGAAATTGCCCGCCCTAAACTTAACTCGATTTTGAAATACTTCCTCCCTCGATTTGGACTAGGTATAACTATGTTATTTTTCAATGTTATAAGAAACAAAATTTCATAAACCGCATCAAGAAATTTTGTTAAAAAATCCACCTAATTAGAATATAAAAAAGCAACAAAACTCTTTCTCCCTCTTCAATCTCCATAGCTACCTTACAAGTTACAACCATGGATGACACACTCAACATCAGTAGATTGGTCAATATTTTTTCTAGTATAGATCAAATATATGTAGCGGTATTTTTAGTTGCACTAATTGCAATCTCACTAATTACTCTCATAAAACTATACCATCATATTTTCGAACTATCCACACAACGGCATAATTACGGGCACAAGAACATCGAATTGAAGGAAATTACCGTGGTTATAGACGAAAAGAGGGTAAAAGAAGTCAGTAAAAATTGCACGGAATGCGCGATTTGCTTGGAGAAATTGGACGTAGAGAAGAACATCAACGATAATGAAAAAATAAAAGGTGACACGAATAATAAATGGGTTTTGAAGCAATGTGGACATAAGTTTCATGAAGGTTGTATTATGCCTTGGTTTTACGGTAATTTCACGTGTCCAATTTGTCGTAGGGTTATGCATAAGGCGTATTATCCATGGATACCTCTTGAAGAAATAAGTGTTGAATATTGAAGAATGATGGAGTAATTAACCTTGAAATTGTTGATTTGGACAATAAATTATTGAAGCATGATGGATTAATTAATTAACCCTGAAATTGTTGATTTAGACGATAAATTGATCAAGTTTCAAGAAAGTTGTAATATGTAGGATGAAGTGTTACACTGGTACATCGCGTTGAGTGTATATTGTTAGACTCGTCTCATTGTGTAATTTAGAGAAGATGAGGTTTTTTAATTTCTTGATTTTATTTGTGTAATTTTTTTTGTTTTGATAGTTTGTGGACTTTTACCTCTCCTCTTTTCGTTATTGCCATCAATAGTTAAATTACGAAAAGTACGTTAAAGCCCCGACTACTCGATATCGTTTTTCGTTTTTAAGTTTCTACTTTTGAGAATACTAAAACAAACATGTACGTACACTACAAGAAATTTTACTATTTACGACGGGGGAAATTCCGTAATTAAAAGCCAATAATTGTTGATTAACGACGGGATTTTCCGTCGCGAACCCGTCATAAAAGGGGGCCGTCATTAATGGATAATCTCGTCGTTAATCCGGCGTAAAAGACATTTGCGACGGTTGTCCGGGCGTCTTTGTTGGTTTGTTATCCCGTCGCAAAAGCCCTTTTACGACGGGATTTTTACCCGTCGTTATTAGGTTGTCATAAATATACAAATTCTTGTAGCGGTATTTGCGACTCGAAAACTGTTGTAGACACTAAAAATTTGTGTATACAATTGTATCTACATCTTTAACCCTCTCACTAAATGAGCCAAGGAAATTTCACTCCCATACCATAAACCATTCGATTTTCTCAATATTGGATCACTACAAGAAATTGTTTCATTAACGACGGGAAATTCCATCGCTAAAGGCCAATAATCGTTGATTAACGACGGGATTTCCTGTCGCGAACCCGTCATAAAAGGGGGTCGTCATTAATAGAAAATCCCGTCGTAAAAGACATTTGCGACGGTTGTTCCCGTCTTTGTTTGGTTGTTATCCCCGACGCAAAGGGTTTTTGTGAAATTTTTTTTGACCTATCGTTATTAAGTTGTCATTAAAGATACAAATTCTTGTAGTGGACGGTTCATGATTCAAGTTCGTTCCCTCTATCAATGACTATGATTTGGTTAGTATTTAGCAAACCAACACACCTAAGAATCTATGTATACTCAATGAAGGATCATAAATGGAGGGAATTAGATACTAGTGCTTTTAGATTCCATGAAAAGTTCCATTGGGGAAAGAATGAGATTCCATATATTGGATGGACATTGCATTGCTAGTTAAGGTCGTTGAGCAACGGCCAAAACGATGAAGAAAATTTCATGGTTAAATATGATCTAGACCAAGAAAATTTTAAGCATGAGCCGATTAGTTTAAAAATTATGACCCGACTAATGACATAATTAACCAACTTAACCCGAATATTTTTTGGTCTTGTGAGTCGAGTTTTTCAACAACCATTTCGACTAACCCAACTCAACCCATGAAATACAACCCACCAACACACGGAAGTTGGAGAGGGGGCATGTTGTGATGTGTGAGTAAACACATCACAGGGGTATTTTCGTAAATTTACACCAACATCAAACAAATTAGGAATATGACAAAATGAATAGAATAACCGGAAAATGACAAAATTAATAAATAAAAGAGAAGAGAATGATAGAAAAAGAGGAGAGAGAAAGTGACATAAAGTACCATTTCTCTTTTACAATGTACCATTCTTTAAAAAACAAGTAACATTTTCTTTTAAAATGTACCATTCTTTAAAAAATAAGTACCATTTTTTAACAAAACACCATTTGTTTTTTTTTACAAAATGCCATTGTTATTTAAAAAATACCATTTCATTTCATTTTTTGTACCATTACATCATTTGTTCAATCCATAATCGGTCCAAAAAATATGACAGCAAGCAGTTTTGTCTTTTTTCTATTTTATCTCTTTGTTGGTGTTATGTTTTTGGTGATACATCACAGCATGGGATTTTCACTTCCTCCCAACACACGAGCCTAACCCACCTGATTATGGGACCTACCTAACTTGCAATCCTAATTTAAACTATTTTGTATGTTTAAAATCCCAACGCATTTTAATTTGAATGTTCAAATTATATACTTCGTATTAACTATATCTATATAAGTATGTCAACGATACAAAAATTAATTAATTTAAGCTCAAATGAATTATATCTATATATATTGTTTACACTTAAGTAATTGTTCAAACACACCTGATCTATCGGACCCGCCTGGCCCATCCGACCCACATCATCCCCAAACACGTCTAAAGTCTAAACCCACCAAACCCACCGAAACCACTCGACTCGCACAACGTAACCCGCTAGGACCTATAACCCACGTAACCCAAGTCACCACGATTGTGTCCATTATTCCAGACACAACCCAACAACCAGACTCACCCTGACCTATGTACATTGTGTTAGTAGTGTGTCAAGCATTCCTGACACACTACCCATCAAACCCACCTGTTATCCACCTAACCTGCCTCCTTGACTATCTCTATTTGATAGTATTTAATTTTCATTCACCCTGACCTATGATCGAAAAGGTTTAATTTTCATTCGATCAACAAGTCAGTTCAAAGATATGTAACTGTTTAATTTTTGTTAGACGTTTATGCAATGTATTTGATGTTTTCTGGCTAGACTTATTTACTTTCTGGTTATTAATATTGATCGTTCTTTATCTGATTTTATAAATTTCTTATGTATAAAACACTAGACCAAAATCCCATGATAATCGACATGGTTGTTTATATGCATCAGCATCATCATAGATGATTAAATAAATAAAAAAGAATAATGATTCTTAATTCGTATCGTGTTCGACGTTTTTTACACTACAAGAATTTGTATCTTTAACGACAACCTAATTACGACGGGTCAAAAATCCCGTCGCAAAAGCCTTTTGCGACGGGGCTAAGAACCAAACAATGACGGGAATAACCGTCACAAATGTCTTTTACGACGGGTTTACGACGGATTTACGACGGGATTTCTATTAACGACGGCCCCCTTTTATGACGGGTTCACGGCAGGAAATCCCGTCGTTAATCAATGATTATTGGCCTTTCGCGACGGGATTTCCCGTCATTAATAGTACAATTTCTTGTAGTGTTAGAGTTTGGAGATAAGAGGATATTTGATTTACACATTGCGTGTTGTGATTTTATAATGGTTTTAGGATCTTTGAATTCAATGGTCATATATGATACGAAGCTTCAAGAACTATTCTGATGTCAGAGCATCCCCGCTCTTGAGATTCGTGAAGCTTTGGCTCATAGTCATCTTTTCCGGCGAGCATGTGTAAACTGGTTAATACCAATTAGCGTCCTATTATGTTAGGTTATTTGCTAGGATAGAAGCTGCCCTTGTTGAGGTATACTGCTTAATGCTTATCTATTGATTAAGTAATTAAAAAGATGCTGATTGGTGGCATATTGATGAAAGTTGGCAACATCATCAGGCTTTTTCATTTGCGTCATTTAAATAGACATTTTTTTTACTCCATCCGTTTTCATTTTGTTTGTTACGTTTGGACTTTTGCACGTTTATTAACATATAATAAAGATTTTTTTTCTTTTTTTATTAAAAAGTAAAACCAAGTAAAACCTGCTCAATCCACTAATCATTACAACAACCAATAAGATTGTTTTATTTATCAAAATGAACCAATAATAGAAAAGCACAAAGATTGATAACTTAACATACTTGGGAAATGGTAAAGAAATTTAATGAGTTGAAAAAATTGGACCAATTAAAATTAAAAGATGGCACAAAAAATGATAATATAATAAGTTTATAAAAGGAAATATTCTCTCACGTAACAAACATTGTGAAACACCCTAAAAGGAATACGTAACAAACAAAAAGAAACGGAGGGAGTTCCTAATTATCTTGTTTTTAGGCCAGATTACTATGGAAAATCTATCTAGCTGAATTGGAATAGTCCCCAGGTATTTTGACTTCTTCGTGGGGTTGCATTTGGCTATTTTATCTTTTGACTAAAGTTTTTCAGTTTCTGGTCAATTTTTTCATTCTAACATTCTCATTGTTCCTTTCCAGACGTTCAACAACTGGGGAATTGCACCGCAACTCTGCAAGTAATATTTGTCTATACAGTGAGAAATACGAAAAGGAAAATTGTTCATCCCTTTATGAGCACCTCAGTTAATCCTTGAGGTGTTGTTGATGAGGAAACAACTACAATACGCTTCTCTGGTACGTTATTGCTCACATATATATGTATATGTACTAAACTGTAGTTAGTCTCTCATTATTACTTTTTATTTTTTAAATTTTTTTTTTTTTTTTTTTTGCTTTTTAGAGTTCATGTTGATCCATCATTGTATTTCATTTCGCTTGCTTTTTTTTTCCCACATAGATTGGAAGAAATATGAAACCTTTTACATTATTCTTATGGCGAACTTGTTGAATTCCTCTGCAGATTCTCAAGGAGTTTCCTTTACTTCGGAACAACAATGTAACCTCAAATATAGTACCAAGGCTATTGCTGTCAGTAACTCAGTATCAGTCCCCCGCCCCCCGCCCAGAGAAACTCGAATGTCTGTATCTGGTCCTAAACTGAAGCAGAAAACATCAAACAAGAACTGCAACTCCCACGAAATCATCTTTGACAAGTAGTTTAAGTAACTTGCAAAAGGAAGCTCGGCGGGCATTTTCATGGACTCCATGTGGTGTTGCAGATAATGTTCCTCCGAAGGAGCCACACAGGATAAGGAAATTTTTTGTTTTAACACCTTTTGAGAAAGTTGTCTGGGAAGCAATGACAGGAATTCAAGAAGATCATGCTTCCTCATTATCTGTTGCTGTCAGGATTGTGTGAATCAGTGAAGTCAGATTAGTGACTGATGATCGATACAGATCTGACATTTTCATCTTGAACTCTGCTGAAGCTTCGCTTTGTGTAAAATATACTCCATATATTTGTGCATTTTAGTTTAATCTCTTGCAACTTCTGGAGAGATTTGTTTGAATGGAAATTTACTAAACACAAAATATTATGTGTGTGTTACATTATTGCAAAATTTAAGTTTAGCTTGTTCACGGTTTGCACTGAAATAGTTTGTGTTGCTAAACTGTAATTGCAAGTTATGATACTCTGACAATAGGACATAATAAAGCTGTATGATTTGTGATCAATATTGTAATTTGTCAGTAATTGCATATTGGTAAACCTCTTGCCCTTTTCACTGGCTGCGGTGGTCATGTTGTTTCTATTTCTGCTATACTTGTAGGGGTAGTTCAAAGACCAGTGAGGCGAGATAGCTGTTTGTATCCTTTTATAACCGTATTCGTGTAATAATTTAGCTATTTGCAAACATATGACAAAGGCTATGTATAAAATAGACTTGTAAAAGAAAGGATACATAATTAAAGACTTGTACACCTTTCGATCATGCTCGCTAATTCCTACCTATGTAAGTCATTTTGTGTAAAAGAAATAGTCTAAATCGATTAGGTAGAGTTTGTTAAGTTTTGTCGTATTTTACTTTAGTACATATCGGAAAATTTCATATTATATTCACGATATACTTGAAATATTACGGTATTTCTACTATGACTGTGATTAGTAACTAAGAAACATTCTACATTCGTTAGGTCAATTCTTAATCATCTAATTATGCAACTTGTTTTGCAAACATATTCCAATTTCTTGGGGGATCGCGCGCTAGCGCGCGGTCCAACAACTAGTTTATATAAGTATGTCAACGATACAAAAATTAATTAATTTAAGCTCATATGAATTATATCTATATATATTGTTTACGCTTAAGTAATTGTTCAAACACACCTGATCTATCGGAAACGCATGACCCATCCGACCCACATCATCACCCAAACCCGTCTTAACCCACCGAAACCACTCGACTCGCACAACCCACCAGGACCAATAACCCATGTAACCCAAGTCACTACGACTGTTTCATTTTTCCAGACACAACCCAACACCTGACTCACCCTGACCTACGTACATTGTGTTAGCAGTGTGTCAAGCATCCCTGACCCACGACCCATAATTAAACCCACCCGTGATCCACATAATCGCCTCGTTGACTATCTCTATTTGAGAGTCTTTGAATTTCAATCGAAAAGGTCTCATAGTTAGGCAATCCGGCAGGTTTCTTGGCAGCTAAGCATCACTACTAACCCAAAGAAGGATAGGAATTAGGAAAGTATGATTGATTAATTACTTGATTAGCAAGGCGGTAATTAAGACAGTTCGTTATAATACAAATCCTTCCCCTACATGGTTTCGTATTATTACCACTATATAAGAAGCCTTTTTCTATTCTCTAAACACCAAATACCAGCACACATCTTAATTCTCTTTCTTTCTTCGAAAATCTCCCACAAAATTCCAGTAGATTTAATTCCCAAAAACCAAGTACGTAAAAATGCAGAAGATTATCATCTTTCTTGTGTTGTTCTTTCTCACAAGTAACAATTTCATCATCCAAACAGAAGCTCAGTTATTTCGATATATTCCTGGGTTTCAACGTGTTCTTCCACATACTGGAAGACAATATCATCGTCTTCCCGTTGGACACAACGCTTTCGGACCGGAGTCTGTCGCGTTCGATTGTGACGGTGAAGGTCCGTACGTCGGAGTTTCAGATGGCCGGATATTAAAGTGGCAAGGCTCTTCAGTTGGTTGGACTGTTTTCGCAATAACACATCCGCATAGGTACGGTTTACATACTTTTCATACTTCCCTTATTGCATCAATTTAATATAATTAATCTTTGAAAAAATAATTGCTGCGTAGAAATTGCAACACCGGTTCTTGAAAGTTATTTTTATTACATCAGTTCTTGAAAGATTTTGTTAGATTAGTGTGTATGTTCAGAATATCAAAACGTTGAAGTACATAAGATTTTGTTAGATTAGTCTGTATGTTCAGAATATCAAAAGGTTGAAGTATACAAGATTTTGTCGGATTATTCTTACTATTATATACATCAAATTATTATTATACAAGATTATGTTAGATTGCTCTTTGTATGTATTTTCAGAGTATTAACTTTGTATAATTTTTTCACATATACTCCGTGGAACATTAGATGTACAGTTGTTAGATATTGTACTGGAATCATGTAAATAGTAATTGCAAAGAACCTTTTAGATATTGTACTGGAATTTAGTATTCATTTTAGATATATAATAATGATTAATGGATTGTTTTAATATTTGCAAATAAAACCGAGGAAGTGCAATCTTGCAAACTATAATTGCTTCGTATAAGTTCCGGCAAGTATATATTTTTAGATATATAATAATGGATTGTTTAAATTATTTTCAGGTCAGATGCGTGTGACGGGTTGAACGACTCTCCTGCAGAAGACAATTGTGGCAGACCTCTTGGTTTGAGATTTGACACCAAAACATGCAACTTATACATTGCTGATTCCAGTGTTGGTTTGGTTAAGGTTGGCCGTAAGGGTGGTGTCGCCACCTCACTTTCCACCCGCGCGGAAGGGATTCCATTTCGCTTCCTTAATGCATTGGACATTGATTCACACTCCGGTGATGTTTATTTCACCGATTCTAGTTCTCGTTTTCCTCGATGGTACGTAATACTAACTCTGTTTCTTAATGCACATATATTGAGTTATTGACTAACAATTGTACCGGAGTATTTGCGTATAGTATGACAAACCTGTTATTTATTTTATTTACAATAATGTAGGGAATTTATGTCAATTGATGTGAATGATCGAACTGGAAGACTATTAAAGTATAACCGAAAGACAAAACACACTACTGTTCTTCTCAAAGGTCTTTCATTTGCAAACGGTGTCGCATTGAGCAAGAACAAGGACTTCATTCTTGTTGCAGAAACAACATTCTATCGAATTCAGAAGTACTGGCTTACTGGTCCTAAAGCCGGAACCGTCGAACTATTTCTCCAACTTGCCGGCCGACCAGATAATATCAACCGGAATTCAAACGGAGAGTTTTGGATATCGCAGAATCCGGCAAAGCCTATCAGAGTTAGCAAAGACGGAGTGATTCTAGAAACATTAGATGCTCGTTCTATTGTTGATGCCAGTGATGTTACGGAATTCCACAATAATTTGTGGATAGGTTCGGTTATTCAAGGTTACATTATCCACACTAGTTAGATTTTATTTTCTTGTAAGTTGAACTCTGTTTGTTTGTACTAAATAGTGAAAGTGGAGCTTAATTCTTGACTTGGAAGGTATAGTTCCTTTTGAAATTATAAAAAGTTCTCCTTAGGGGGGGACACCTCCAAAGGCGAGTAGGGCTTTTTCCTCCCTGGCTAAGTGGGGATTTTTGCCTGTTATAAGTTTCCGCTTATTTTCTTAAGCTTTAATATACAAGCTTATCTTTTATCAAAGAATTCTGGTGAAGTTTTGTTTGGTAATAAGTTAGAATTTTTCTTATTCAAAGTTATCTTTGCGACTCCAACTTTTCTTGTATGCTCCCTCTATCCACATACATACTAGCATGAGAAATCTGGAGTGTAAAACCCCTGTTTCTCCAATCTCCATTATAAATATTTTGATCATCACTTATTCACTTAGGCAAACCATAGAAAAAAAAATATTCAGGATTTTCCCATGCTATGCTGTAAAAGTTTATGAAGAAACTATCACACTGAAAGCTGCTAACCAAAACTCCCTAAAAAAACAGCACAGTTTTATGCACTTGGGTTTGGTACAATACCTATCAAGCACTTGGGTTTTCAGTTAATAATTAGAGTGCTATCAATATTATGCTCCTTTTGTTGTCAATAGGTAACAGTCAATAATACAATGTCAAATTATTGTTTGTGTCACATACTACATATTACTTGTCAGTTTTGTACATTTAAATAACTAATCCGTAATGAGTAGATTGTTCTATTTCCTTCCAAAATCCTCTAGTTTTATCAACTTTTTTCCCCATTACTTCAATTCCCTGCTGGTTTGAATTTTCACTGACACTGGAATTACCAATCTACTAAACAATGCAATCAATTTCAGTTCTATTGTAAAATTAAAATTACAAATTCTTTGAGATAACATGCTCAAAATCACAAATTAAAGGGGCTGCAATTGAACAAACACACCAATTCCAACTACTAATCCATCCTTCACAATCTTTCTAAGAGATTTACAGAAACTGAAATCAAACTTGAAACAACATACCTTAAAGTTTACACACGATCCCACGACTCTGGAAATTGCACCTCATCCCATTTAGTAGTGCTTTCAGTTTGAGTAGTAGCCATAGGTTGAAAATAAGTTGTTTCTCCCAGAATGGACTTCCTTAGATCTAAGGTTATATCCTTCGATACCTTATACACTACCCTGTATGTCAATGCCAAAGGTACTCCACCCGTCATAATGTTTAAGGTAAGGATTTCACGATCTTTCCAAGGAATTGTATAACCAGGGCAACGGTTAAAATAGAAAGGACCCTGAGCTAGATCTGATTCCACAACTGATAACAAAGAATTTTCGAGGGTAAGGAACCTAGCATCTCTAAGGCACACAATTACTGGATCTGGATCTGGATCTCCTAAAATATCACTTACGAGTGGCTTAATAGCTATTTGAACCAGACCTAAGTGCACGTATCCATTATTTGGAAACTTCTTACGACTTTTTAGTAATTTAAGGGTTACATCCTGGTCATTTGCTTTCAGTACGATGGTTTTTTCAAAATCTTTTACATAATAGCTTGGGAAAACCCTAAATAGTTTTTTAGCTTTTGACCAACGAGAAGGGCCAAAAAGAAACTCAGAATTCATCATAGTGTTATGAGTACTATTGTAAACTTCATCAACGGGTACCTTAGGATATTTCCAACCTTCCGAGTTTGTTGTGATTCGAAAGCTGCCTTCCTCTTTACTAGCAAAGTTAATAGCCATTGATTTTCCCTGAAAAATTAAGAACATGATTTATTTCTCAACTGAAATATACATAATACTTCAATTCGCACAGAGTAATACAGAAAGAAACAACAGTAAACAAACTGAAGTACGTACCAATTTGAACGTTTTGTTTGTCAAAAACTTCAGAGAGATCAAAAATTAGAATATCACAGAAGCTTTTGAATAAACATTATATATGAACAAAGGGGATTTTAAAATCACACTACGATATATTTCACCTAATACATGGTTTTATATCATTTTTTTCTCCAACTACATAATTGATTTAATGAAAAGATGCTCCTAATTATTGTCCTTGACATTATTTAGCTTTCTTTGTAGAAATTAAAAAGTTCCTGATCTTATCTTTCTTTCCCTGACTTTGCATTTATACTTTCCAAAGTCATTGTCTTAGGTCTTCCTTTAAGTCTACTTGTATTATACGAAGTATTAGATTATTATGCCTTAAAAAAGTGATAATCATTTTTCGAGTTAGCTAGCTAGACTTCTTTAATATCAGTACATCAAAATGCTTTTCTTTTTACAGGTAAGGAGAAGGACCCTACTGAACTAGAGGTTTGTATGTCATGACTCGTTGGATGTGAGCGGAATGGTAAGAGAATTCCACACCCAAAGAGCCCCTAGTAGGGATTAATCTCATGACCTTGAAGTCATGAGGCCAAACTTTTACCACTAGGCCAAGCGTTACTTGATACGTCACTAACTCTGCTAAATGCAACTGAGGTCAGTGTTAATGTGCAATTAGTATATTTTCCAATGCACCTATCATGCCAAGGAAGAGTCTTAACATCAATTCTAGAAGTAAACCTAGTAAAGGCTGTAATAGCAACTGGAGTAAGGAATACTCCTTATATACTCATTGTAGTTCTATAAAATTTACAAACCTTATGATGGAGCATCCACTTCACCACAAAATTTACAAACCTTTCATCCAAAAGCTCCTAGTACTAGCTTTCTCAAATTTAACCTTTCGACTCAAACCTCTCTTTCAATCTCTCTTAAGTCTTAACCAACTTCCCTTAGAGGTTTGAACTTGTCAAACCTTTCTATTTGCCTTACATCTTTCTTTCTGCCTCATTTCAAACCTCTCTCAACTAAACACCCCAAAGAATTTAGGTAAATTCAACTACTGAATTTTCGGGGTTCGTTACAGAGTAGTTCACTTTCATCAAGCAAAGTTTGGCCTAACCTTGACGGTTCAATCCCCAATTAGGGCACTTTGGGGGAGGGCGGGATAACCCAAGAGGGGTTCCGGACTTCCACCCAGTGGGGCCCTTCATCTTCCCTAAAAAATTAAAAAAATTAAAAAAATCTAATGATAAGGCATAGGAAAAAGAAAAAGCCAGTCAAAAAAAACAAGGCTTTACTCTTTTTTCCATCTAGCTGAACAAGGCAAGAAATAAACGCCTGCTCAGATGAGCATCTTGCACAGTGACATTTTCTGGCATATAGCAGTCTCTACGTCCTTTGCCTTGCCTCACTCACTTAGAAAAGACTACACAATAAGGCCTAAATAACACTAGACTTGAGAGTTGAGTTGAGAGACTAGAAGCAGAGCATGATTACAAAGCCTGGAAAATACAGGTTTCAGAGAATCTAGTCTTTTTTCTAAAACTTAATAAATGACATAAAGCAAAGGACAAAAATTCAGATTTTAGAGAATCTTTACAGTTTACAGTGTAGCTGGAGCAAAAAATCTGGGGAGAAATCTCAACATATAATTGTTATAAATGTTCTTAAATTACCATGGCATAAGCAGTAGCACTGCCTGAGAGTTTCTACCATAGCTTCCCTGTCCATTTTTTACCAGAAATTCTTGCTAACAAGTAAGTGCAACTGTGAAACTTGTTTTTCGTTTTTCATTTCTATTTTAGCATGTATTTATAGAGTATTGTATAATTTTGTGTGATGTTAAACTTCAGGGAACACCAATGGCTTCTAAGCTTGCCAAAGAAGAGGAAGGCAGCTCCAAAACTAAAAAAAGGCTCGACGATTGGAAAGAGTTTCTGTTGCCAATCCATGAAGCTTCTACTAGTAAACATGAGCCTACAACACAGGATGGGAATACACTCAGGACGCCTCCGGATAATAGTATCTTTCAAAAGGTAATTAAATTTTGATTTAGTAAGGGAAATCAGGTGTTTAAATATCTAATTATTATTACGTCGTTATTTATACTTCCTCTGTTTTTTTATAATTGCAATATGTAGGGGTTGTGCAGTTTGAATTTGGGTTCAGGTTTGTCATACAGCTGCAGCTCTTTTAATTAGTTCATGTTATGTTTGAATATTATGTTCATTTTGCAGTTAGAAGGTAACATACACAGTTTGTTAGGTATAGTTTCTATCTTATTATGTATACATGGGATTAAGTACAATTTTGCCTGGTGTTATATTTCAGGGAACATCAATGGCTACCAATGAAGAGGAAAGACGCAGCTCCAAAATAAAAACAAAGCTTGAAAAATGGAAATACCCAAAGATCCCCGTCAATCAGGTATACAAGACAAAAATCTATAATAATCAAAGGAAAGCTGCTAAAGATTTTGAACAAACCATCACATTGAGAGGCGATGAGCAGAATGTATCGGTGAACTTACTAAAAGACTTAATCAGTAAGAAAGAGTTCGAGCATGTGCACTTGGGTCTGGTCCAAGTAGCTATCAAGCCACTGATGAATGATGGATTAAAAGATGCAGTTATAGTGTGTCTTAGAGATGAAAGGTTTCTAACTTTTGAAAAATCTTTGTTAGCAGTTGTGGAATCAAATCTATCTCAGGGCCCTTTCTATTTTAACTGCTTCCCTGGTTACCCGATTTCTTCACGTAATTGTGATGCCTTCACCTTAAGTGTTGTGACGAATGGGGTACCTTAAGTGTTAACATATAGAGTAGTGTGTCACCTAGCAAGGTGTGGAAATGAAGATTCGAGGTTCATCCAAGGAGAAACAACTTATTTTCAACCCATGGCCATGATCGGGACTCAAAGAACTACTAAATGGGATGAGGTGCAATTTCCAGAGTCGTGGACTCAACATAAACGACAGGCTTAAGCAAAAGAATTGGAAAATGGAAGAATTCTCATTGTTGGTTTTAAGCTCCAAGGTATACTGCATCAATATATGGGTAGTTGTTTTAACTCTTTTAAGTTTGAATTCAGTTTCTGTACTATTTTGAGTAGTCAGGTCTTGATATGCTTAAGATGATGTTATTTTTCTTGGAAGGATTCTGAAGGGGGGAAAAAAGCATTAGTTGCTGAAATTATATTAGTGTGCCTGGTCAATTTGTGTTTTTAAGCATGTATCTCAAAGGATATGTATTGTATGATATTAGTATAATAGTGGACCTGGAGTTGATTGCATTATTGAGTATAAACTTTTAAATAGATTTGCATTGCCTAATACTCTTACAGCCAGTTTGGTAACCGTCATAAATGGTGTCAATGGGAATGAATTTGTATGTAAATTTGTAAGAAAAATCCATATCTATTCCCATGGTAATGTTAGTTCAATCAAAATTATCTCTTTTTCTTTATAAATTTCCATTACCATCCACTACCATTTGGGGAGTGGTATTAGGTGGGAATGCAAATTTATGAAGAAAACGACCAAGTATGAGACTAAATTTCATTACCATGGACATCGTGATGTTATTTTCTTACCAAATAAGAGTTAGATTTATTCGCATTCCCACCATTTATTACCGGCTACCAAACGGGCCGTTATACTCTTAACAAGTTAAACACTGACCTCAGTAGCATATAGAAGAGTAACGTATCAAGTAAGGCTTGGCCCTGGTTATACAATTCCTTGGAAAGATCGTGAAGTCCTTACCTTAAACATTATGACGGGTGGAGTACCTTTGGAATTGACATACAGGGTAGTGTGTAAGGTATCGATGGATATAACCTTAGATCTAAGGAAATCAATTAAGGTAGAAAAAACTTATTTTCAACCCATGGCTACTACTCAGACTGAAAGCACTACTTGTTTTCAGCTACAGAAACAGATGATGATGGGGGGGGGGGTGAATTCTTCACTGTTAACCTTAATCTTTAAGCAATGTTGCATTGAGAGGATGTTGGTTCAAGTTTGATTTCAGTTTCTGTACTGTTTTATGTAGCCAGGTTTTAGTAAGCTCAAGATAGTGATGTAAATTTCTTAGAAGGATTGAGAATGATGGATTCAGCCCCTTTCATTTGTGTTTTTGAGCATGTATCTCAAAGAATTTGTAATTTTGAGCTTAATATAGAACAAAGATTGATTGCAGTTTTTAGTATATTGGTAATTCCAGTGTCAGGGAAAAATTCAAACCGGTAGTACAGAGATGCCTCAGTGAGAAACAGGGCATGCATCCGGAAAATATCAGTATAAACTATAACAAATTATCTATTGTTGTAGTTAATACGGACTGCTTCGTAGGTTTTATAGTGCAGTGATCTCTCACACCTCGACTTCATTTTAGATAAGCTTGTTTCCACATTGCCTAACTACTGGTTACGGTCTTACAACTTACAGACTAACAGTCAACAAAGTCACAAAGGGCAGTGTTTTTCTTCAACTCTCTATTCAGTCTTCATTTTTTTTTTGAATCCTTGGTTAATATACTAAATTTGATCAATTTAATGATGGAGCAGCCATTTCACGAAGCCGCTCTTCCAAAAAGCTCCTATAACTAGCTTTTTAAAATCAGACTTTTTGACTCAAACCTCTCTTACAGTCTCTCTTAACTGAACACTTCTATTAGAGGTTTGGAGTAGTCAAACCCCTCTTTGCCTTAAATATTTCTTTTTGCCCCAAACCTCTCTCAACTTAACACCCAAAAGACTTTAGGTAAACTCGACTACTGAATCGACGGTGTTCATTACGGAGTAGTTCACATGTAAAGGGAGTCTGCTGATAAGGCGAAAGGCAAAAGCCAGTCAAGCAAAACAACAAGGCTTTTACTCTTTTTTCTATCTAGCTCAACAAGGCAAGAAATAAACGCATGCTCAGATGAGCATCTTGCACAGTGACATTTTCTGGCATATAGCAAAGTCTACCTCCTTTGCCTTGCCTCACTCACTTAGAAAAGACTACACAATAAGGCCTAAATAACACTAGACTTGAGAGTTGAGTTGAGAGACTAGAAGGAGAGCATGATTACAAAGCCTGGAAAATACAGGTTTCAGAGAATCTAGTCTTTTTTCTAAAACTTAATACATGACATAAAGCAAAGGACAACAATACAGATTTTAGAGAATCTTTACAGTGTAGCTGGAGCAGAAAATCTGGGGAGGAATCTCAACATATAATTGTTATAAATGTTCTTAAATTACCATAGCATAAGCACTGCCTGAGAGTTTTACCAGAGCTTCCCTGTGAATTTTCTACCTTTGATTTCTCAGAAATTCTTGCCAACAAGTAAGATCAACTGTGAAACTTGTTTTTCCTTTATCTTTTCTATTTTAGCATGTATTTATGGAATATATTACAATTCTGTGTGGTGTTAAATTTCAGGGGACACCAATGGCTTCTAAGCTTGCCAAAGAAGAAGAAGGCAGCTCCAAAACTAAAAAAAGGGTCGACGATTGGAAATTTCCTAAGATCCCCGTCAATCAAGTCTACAAGAAAAAAATGTTTAGGATTTTCACAAGCTATGCTGTTAGAGAAGTTGAAAATACAGTCACACTGAGAGAGCATGAGCAGAATGTAACAATTCACTTACTTTCTGAGCGATTCCTAAAAGGGTTCATCAAGAAGAAGCATAGGTATATGCACTTAGGTCTTGTCCAAATTGCTATCAAGCCATTACAGAGAGATGGCTTAAAAGCTCCAATAGTAATATGCCTAAGAGATTCTAGGCAACGTGAGTTCCATAATTCCTTGTTAAGTCTTGTGGAAACAGATCTATCTCAGGGTCCTTTCTATTTTAACTGCTTCCCTAGTTTTTCCTTTTCTTTGACAGACACTTACTTTTCCAATGTCCTTATCCTAAAAGTGGCGACTGGAAGGATCCCTTTGGCATTGACATACAGGTGGGTGTGTAAGGTGATGCCGGATTTGTGCTCAGGGGCACTGAAGGAGCCAGTTTTGGGTGAGACCGGTTATTTTCATCCGACTACCGGGACACAAGGCACTAGTAAATGGGATGAGGTGCAAGTCCCGGAATGTTGGACTCGTAAAGCATAGCCAGTTTGCCGGTCCTTGCACACTTAAGATGATTTTGATTTGGTTCAAATAGCTAGTGTTTGTTGTCTATTACAGCATCTTTGTTGATTAGTTAAGAATGATTTAACCAAACTATGTACTGTAAGTTTGTAACTCTGTTAGTGTAAGGCAAGATGTATGTTCTTTAATCATTATGGTTTATGCATCCTCAATGAAGATGTAGTTTGGTAGCACCATCCCCCTTTAATGTGTACTATAAGGATTGTAAAGGATGCATTTTAATGTTGTTGAGCATGTGTCACTAAGAATTTGTGTCAAATTGATTATATGTTCAGTACAAGAAAACTAATCCAAAAATGTTTTATACAATCAATTTTGTTATGTACTCGTGAACATCATTAGAAACAAGTAGCCAAAACTATTAGAGTAATATTTTTTTTATTCAACTTAGGATTAAAATCCAAATGAAAGACAAAGAAAAAACAACAAATGAACTACAAACTACGGAGGAATTAGACGTGGGATAGCCACGCCCCTAAATCCTCATTTAAAGTCCTACCAAGCTCTAACGATGCACAAAGTAAAATTTGAATACTAATGTGTTGAGCCACGCCTTGGTTTGCAAGTCAATCCGCCTTTGGATTAGACGTGGTTTACTATTACGGCCCGTTTGGTAGCCGGTAATAAATTGTGGGAATGAGAATAAATTTAAGTGTTACCTGACAAGAAAAATAACATCTTAATGTCCATGGTAATGAAACCTATCTCAAACATCTCATAAATTTGCATTCCCACCCAATACAACTCCCCAATTGGTAATGGATGGTAATGAAAATTTATGAAGAAATTAGATATTTTAGAGTTAAGTAGCATTACCATGGGAATGAATGTTGATTTTCCTTACAAATTTACATACAAATTCATTAACATTGACACAATTTATGGTCCGCTAGTACTACCAAGTACCAAACGAGCTGTACGAGTAATATGAATAGTCTAAAAGTCAAAAGTGTTACGAATATTTTGAAACGAAGGAACTAATGAAGTAAGTTCTATTGACAGTGATCTCTCACGTCACAACTTGATACATTTAACTAGCTTTTTCCATAATTCTTCTAGGCACACGACACACACTTTCAGGAAGGTATTATATTGAACTACTATATGTGTTTTCATGGTGATACACTAATACATTTGTGATCCAAAGAAGAAACAATGCCTTGGATTACTTATCTAGGACAATCAACTAAGAATATACGCAGTAGTGCATAAAGTGTACCTGAAAAATGCAGAGAAAAATCGACCAGTTGATATTGGCATTTCATCGAACACCTGGTGTGCAACCGCCATCCTTAGCTGTTGGACAATTGAAATGGCAACAAAAACCAAGATGGGAACTTGGAACAGGTGGATCTCAATCCCAGTGCTGAAAATTACATCATCATCCTCTTCAGAGCACTCAATTATTCAGTCGTCTTCTTCTTCAGAGTAGCCTATAAATGGATCAGATTCCTAAAGAACAAATTAATTGATTTTGTAATGGGAAAAGTTGACTTTTATGCCACGGATATTGACAACACCATCTACTATGTATAAATATTGGGTGTATCCATTGACGTATCGACATAAACTCCGTCGAATTTCAGTCAACACTTATAGTTTTTGGCGGTGGTAATGGTATGGCATGGGCGGAGAGTAGGAAGGAGATGGCAAGGTTTTGAAGGCAATTTTTGTTTAATTTTTCGCGCTAAAACAAACATGAAGGAAAATAAGAAAACTGGCAACCTAATGGGCCACATGGGCCTTCTGATTTCTGAGGCTGTTGATGATTTGGATAGTATTTGGCAAACCTGCAGCAAAACTGACTCGGACTCGGCCCGAGAAATCGACCCGATTAATCTGATCTATAATCGAAATTTATCCGGACTAAATACAACTTTTTTAGCTTTTCATATTATTGTTATTTATTATTATTATTTATTATTATTATTATTTTCTTTTTATTCATTTATATTCTTTTGTGATATATGAAAAAGCTCTGATGATATTATTATAGTGAAAATCTAAAGAGAAATAACCTAATCAAAACCCGAAAAATCTAGTCAAACCCGAAAAACTCGATTTAACACGAAAAATCTGTAACCCGAAAAACCTGATCCGATATTAACCTGAAATCCTGACCCGAACCAGAACCAATCCAATCATAAAAAATCAAGTTACCCGGAATCCGAATGGACCCGACCCATAACCAAAATCGACCCGAAAGAAAAATAACTCAAAATGACCCGATTTGAATGGACCCGATCTGAATCCGATCCAAACGACCCGTTTGCCAGGTCTATACTCAATGAAGGATCATAAATGGAGAGAGTTAGATACCTGTGCTTTTAGATTCCGTGAAAAGTTCCATTGGGGAAGAATGTGGTTCTATTGGATGAGACATTGCATTGCTGGTTAAATATGATTTTCAAGAATTATGACTCACTTATGATTAATGACATAATTAGTCCAACCCGAATATTTTTATGTCTTGTGGGTCGAGTTTTTCCAACAACCATTTCAACCCACACAATCCAACCCAGACCACGAAACACAACACACGAATCTAACCCACTTGACAATGTGATCCACCTAACCCGCAATCCTAAGTTAAACTATTTTGTATTTAATTTGAATGTTCAAATTATATATTATCTACATTTAGGTAAGTATGTCAATGATACAAAAATTAATTTATAAGCTCATATGAGTTTTATAATTCTTTTTACGTTTAAGTAATTGTCCAACGCACCTGAATTTTAAAATTATTCAAAAAGTAATTGGTACTATAATTTAGATTTTTCGTAATGTAAGGGCATGACCGGATGAGTACCTATTACATTGTTTCACTATTTAGATTTTGGTTCATGTTGAGATCGATGATATCTGTTTTTTCTTTAGATGAACTTTTTGAATAAATTTTCTAGCTTATTGTTTGTGGTGATTAGTTGTAATACAAAATCTTATTTTTTTATAAAATATACTCCCGCACACATCGCGTGCATATAAGACTAGTAGTTATGATATTTAAACAAACTTATCTATAACTAAAACTCATAAAATCTTAATTAAATATCATAATTATAACCTATCAACTCAGAACTCGCCCCGAATCCGGATTAGCCCTAAGGGTGAACCGGATGGTACACCAAAAAAAAAAAAAAATTATAACCAAAAAGAATTGTGGTTAACTAAACTTTTTTTTTTAAACCTTAACTAAAACAAACTTAATCGTAACTTACACTCTGTTTGGTATTATTGTCGTTTGCACCCTTTTCTGTTTTTTTTTTTTTCTTGAAAATTAAAACCAAACATGTTCGGTTAGAGCGTGTCACAAAACAACCTTTCTCCCATATTCATAAACTGGCAACGAAAAAGGCCAAACCACATTTTGTAGTTTTATTGTTTTGGTTTTTGGAATCCCGCTCCATTCTCGCTCGTTTCTTTTTCTATCTGTCTTTAATTTGCTAATGGTGATAGGACCCTAGTAGAATATTAACTATTCACAAGGATCACCTCTAAGACAATCAACCAAATAGTAAAAATTCAATACACCACAAATAATCCACCAAACAAATAATCAACCAATCAACCAATAATGGACAACAAAAAATATCAAATGTGGAAGACAAATTGCAATCAACGCACGCGAATTATACGTGGAAAATCCCTTCGATGTGAAGAGTAAAAACCACGGGACTTGTGAGGAGTCCACCCTTGCCACCTTCTCTTAATATGATAAAATGGAGTGAAAAAGAAATCATTCATACAAGGTTCACAACTCACCAACACATTCATACATAAGTGATGAACAATTAAGAGACACGAACAAACCAGAGCTCAAAACGACGATCTAACCGTTCAAAATGAGGCCCTATGTATCCTCAACAAGCTGGCAAAAAATCTGCACGAACCGACCGTTCAATCTCCAAAAAACGACAGTCTGATGACTGCCCTGAAAGCTACGAACTTTCTCTTCTCTTTCTCGCCTCTCCTTTTTGTGTGGGTTTAGATCTGATTTTTTTTTTTCTTACAGCTAACCTAACTCCCCTTAGGTCATAACTAAACATCAAAAAACACTCTAAGGCTTCTAAGATAAGCCAACCCATTTAGCCCCAAGTGGACTAAAAACATAACCCAGCATTTTGGCTCACAAACACAAGATAAATGACTTACTTGTACAACAAGTTGGCTGGACCCACAACAAATGGAACCTCTCAAAGTCTCAATTCTCCACCACGAGTGGTTGTCGTTCCAACGATTACTCCTCGCTATGCCAGCCATCTTCGCAATATTAGCCATCTACTAACACGGCTAATTGGTCATCATTGTTGATTCGATTAGAATCATCGATCTCTCCCTCGATATCTCTTGCGTCTACACCAGACAAAACCATGCTCAACTTCCTGCCGGCAACAACTTTGTTAGTGTAGTATCCCATCACTGTCATGGAGTTCGCTTTAGAAATCTGGATCTATTTCTTATGACGCACTCCCTTGGTAATTCGTTTGAATTTAGTGATATATATATGGAGTTTGGATTTTGGGAGATCGTTTTTTAAGGATATTTATGATGTTTATGGCATTTTAAGTTTCAGATTTTTGTATTTACCGCTTTATAAAATATAATTTCATATTTAACGTCTTAATTTTATTAAAGCATCGTTTTTGAACGCAAAAATTGAAAACATAAACGAAACACACACACACAAACAATTAAACACATATATACACTTCTGGGGTAGCGCAGAAGAAGAAGATGAAAATATAAAAACAATCGAAGTAGGGATCCTACTACACGTACACATTGTGTACAAGCTAAGGCATCTCGTACAACATGATTTTCTATTGGTTGAAATGACATATTTATTGTCTTTCATTCTCATTTTTTAGTGGATTTGATGATGTGTCAACAAATTAATGGTGGTGTACAAGAGAATCCGTTTAACAATATCAATTCTTCAAATTAAAGCATTGTTTTTGGACGCAAAAGTAGAAAACGGAAACGAAATACACACAATCAATATAATTAAAGCTTGTTGGTTCAGAAGTAATTGAGGCTGAACTTGGTCAGGAGGACCCCGTGTTCGATCCCTGCGACAACAATTAGGAGGGGACTGAACCTATCTACTCAGAACTCGCCCCAAATCCAGATTAGCCCTAATGATGAACCGGATATGAATGACTACTGGATGACTGGGAGCCTTCTAGGACGACAATCAGCAAGGCATCTAGTGTAACAACTGGTCAAGTGCTTCCAAAAAAATCCAAATACTTTAGTGCAGAAAATCGAAATAAAATCCAACATTCCCGAAACCTTTAAAATTAAACGTAGGAGTTTATGCAAAGGAACCACCAAATCAAGGAGAAAACGTTTCCTCATTAACACAAGTACCACACTGCACAACGCACAAGTGAAGATAGCCACCCATTTCAAGTCTACGATTATTGTTGCATAAACTCCAGACATAAAAGCAATAAGAGTTGCTGAAAATGATAGTTGGAGTAAACCAATACTTAGATCAACAAGTGCTGAACCCTCTTCCTCTATTTTCCCCGAGCTAGAGAACCAAAAAATGCAGGATAAAACCATGATAGCACTACACATCCCCACCACATCCGCGACCATGAACACTTGGAAAGCTATAGCCTTATGATTGTTATCGACCATAGTTTGATTTGCCAGAATTGGTAGTCCTTGATCGTTGTAACCTCCCGGGATTGTGAATGCTGCAGTGAACGTCATGGTTGCTAGTAAAACTGCTACTAGACCTAGGGTGTTCATGTACTCCTTTATATTTGAGTAAAGAACACCGTATTCACTTCTACCACTCCCAGTGACGGCTTTTGGTATTTTTGCCGATTTCAGAAAATCTTGGAACTGTAAAAAGTGAATAAAATCATGGCAAAAATGATAAAGGTCGCAACTATTTTTTAAAATTACATAAAAATATTGTTAAATACGGGTCTGGCCGCACCGGCTACCAAGAGAGAGTCCACTTAATAAGAACATTGGAAGTTCCACCTTAAAACCATATGGCAATAAGGGGAGTAGCCCTTAATTGACCTTATTAAATATTAAGTGATTGGCTTTCTCCTCTTTTATCAATGTGAGACTCTCACACGTGATGTTTCATGGGTTAGATCTTAACACTTCCCTTCACGTGTAAGGTCCTTTTTTCAATATGCTTCACATGTGATGATTCATAGGTTAGGGTGTCTTTATCAAATATACTTCCCCCGTTTCTTAAATATCGCACCATTTGATATTCTACACTATTCAGTATTCACACTACGACTTTGACCATTTCTTGTGATTCATACGGTAATTTCAGCTAAGTTATAAGTTTTAACTCGATCTCTTTCAGTTAGTATTGCCAAGCATAGCCTTAATCTCATCCCTCATAAATCTCCCTCACAAAATTATAGAAAAACAATGCCTATTATCAAAATTGCAATTCTACACAGAAACGTACTTTAAATCAGTGTACTATCTCCGTTCTTAAATATTACGAGTAGTAACTAGTAATGTTTTGACTTTTCAACTCGTTTCAACTCAATATTTAAAAGTAAATATCTCCAAATACGTATGTTAGAAAAATATAAAAATTTGATATTCTTAAACTACCCATTAATACGAACAAAATAAGATCTCACATGAATATTTGTTGAAATACGTATTGAAAAAAATTTAAAAGAGGATACTTACCCAGCGAGGACGGTTGTTTACTGTGGCTAGCAATCCCGAAATTGATTTACCCGAATGGTTGGTTCTATGGTAAATATGTCTGTTTTCATTATTCCTCATGCGTTCCATCAAAAACCTGGCAGAAGAAAGATTTCTTTTCTCTAAAGCAACATGTAATGGCATGTTTCCATTGTCGTCACCAAGTGTCAAGAAATGCCTCATTTGTGGTATTGTAGTATTAGTGAACAATTGAGCCGTATCATCGACGGGAGGTCGCAATGATATCAAGTGAAATATACCTCTACCCAATTTAGCGTCCAATTGTTTTAGTGATTGAGGACAGTAATTTATTATTCTTCTTGCAAACCTCAGATGATGAATACTAACTGCCATCAACAAAGGAGTGTAACCTTCCATATCGTATAAATAGACTGATGTGGTATCTCTTTCGAGTAAAAAGTCCATCATAGCATTTTCTTCTTGTTCGATCCCTGGATCTGTACATTGGGAGAAAAAGAATTAACAATACGTACTCGATCGATGAAGTATTTTCGGATATTTGATATGTGTGGCAACACATATATCAGAGTAAAAGACAAATAGTTAAAAAACAAAATGGAGAAAAACAAAGTACCATTCAATTTCTTTTTTGTCTGTTTTCTATTTTGGCTTTTGCTATGATATGCATTTGCAAGCACATATCTCATATTCGAAAATACTTCCTGGTATTCGATCATTATTAGCAATTACGGAGTACTAGCTACCTCCATTTCAAAATGATCTTTACACGTTTTATTTTAGTATGAAGTATATTTCATAATGTTCTTTGAACTTTGCTTTATTATATTTTTGGACATTAAAATTTACTACCTTACTTTCTTACCCCATTATATCTACAATTTTCCATTCATTTTTTTTTCTTACACCTACCCACATTTTTGCACATTTCTCTCATTTTATCCATATTTTATTACATTCAACTAACATTTTTACTTTTGACTTAATATTTGTGCAAATAGTAATCGTAAACATCTTTATGCAAACAGAGGTAGACACATACTGTTGGATATAATAGTGAGAATTTATGGTCGAAAGTTTTAACTGTTGGATCATTTTTCAAAGCGTAAAGACCTTAGTGAAACGGAGGTGACATTTCTACTTTTGTTTTAATATTTTGCAAATATTAACCGCAAACAACTGCAACGGAGATAGTATATTCTCCCTCCAATCCTTAATGTTATTCCCATTTGGAATATTGTCACTATTCACAATGGAAAAGAATCTTTTAAATCATGCTCAATATATAAGAAAAAACATAGTCATGTGAGGTCTTGTTTGATTAGTCTCATCTAGTACTTTAACAATATGAAAATTTTATAATTTATATGACACGTAAATAAAGATAATAACGATGTAAAATGTGCATTGGAAAGTGTGGAAAAGAAAATTTGGAAGAAACATTTAGGAATAGAGGGAATACTCCATCTGTATTTATTTAAGGGAACACTTGTCTTTTCTGGCCGTATTTATTTAAGAGATACACTTGCCATTTTTAGTAACTTATCAACCCCACCATCTAATTAAATAATCTATCTACACCCCACTCTCACCCCCCACCTCCTAAAATGACATGGTCCCCATTTGTTTTACCCATTCAATTCTTTTTCTTAATACCCGTGCCCGATCAAGTATATCTCTTAAATAAATACGTATGGAGTATTAATTACCTTCATTCTGGCCCTCGGGCCGCTCCCGCCTACGCATATTGTTCGCACATAGGACATGAAGAGCAGTGTGGTTGCGTTTGTTGACATCAAGTATGTTTGCATCTAAGTCTACTATTAAGAACCTTGCAAATGCAAACCTTCCATACTTAATAGCCTCGTGAAGGATGGTGTTACCAAGTCTACTTTTAGTTTTCCATGCAGGTAGAGGAAATTGCATTCTTTGGGCTTGTATATCGTCTCTGAGATGACGCCTTATGAACGTATAGGGCGTCTCACCAACATGACCAGGCAGTGCCAGAGCAGGCTTCAGCAAACGACGACTCATTGCAAGATGAAGAGGTGTCTGGCCTTTGTGGTTTGTTTGACATGATAGGATCGGGAACCTCCTTAGAGCTTCGACAATGAATAATTCCTGAGGTGACGGATGCTCATCCGGCCGACTACCAAAAGCATAAGTGTAGTCGGTTGGGCATTCCTCCACTGCTACATGAACAATGTTGCTACCATCTGGTAGTCGCGATAGAAAATCATCTCCGACTATGTTTTCCTGGATCTGCATGAGTCTTACTGTTAAGGCTTGCCAGCCCTGGGCGTGCCAGCCCTGGGCGTGCCAGCCCGGGGCTTGCTGGTCCTGTATATGAAATGCTTGACCATAGAACTCCCTCCTCATAATCGATCCGTAATCAGTTGAATTTTTCATGTTATCCTTCTGCAAAAGATCGAGTTATACAATCACAATTAATTGCCTAAATGGACCGCAATTTGGATTTTACATTTGAGCGCACAGTGCTCATTGTGCGTGCACCCTGATGAATATTCATTGAGAATCTAATGAACATGAAAAATGATTTCAATGTACATGTACATATGTTTTTTGTGTATGAAGAATATGTTCTTTGTTTTTGAACTATATGTTCATTTAAAAACATGGTGCACAGTAAAGGTGTACGTTTTTGAACTATATGTTCGTTTAAAAACATGATGTACAAAATTAAGGGTGTAGGTTTGCATACCACTTTGTCAAAGAAGGTGCCTGGATTCGACTGAATTATCGTTGCAGGCGAATCGCCGACGTCATTTTCAATAAGAAAGTTGGCATTGCATTCCATCAGGGCTTTCACCATACAGTAATCGTTGTTCGTTACCGCAGTATGCAGTGGTGTATTTCCGTCATTGTCTTGTTGATCCATTAAAGCAGTAATTGACGGTGTACTCAGTAGAAAATCTCTTGCCACTAAGAAAGTCGGCAATCTTATATGGTGCAATATATTCTTACCTGTATCATCACATATCTCAACAGATTCTGGACAACGGTTTATAATGGTGTTGACAGCTTGTATATTAGAACTGAGTACTGCTCTAAGTAGAGGGGTCTTTCCATTGTTATCTCTTAAGCAGCATACTTGTATGTTTTGGTCTAATAACAGTGTTATCAATGGGTGTGACTCATCTTCATAAAGGTTATTCCAATTAGCATAGTTGCATGATGCCCCTAAGCCATTGAATTTGTTTATCATGTCTTCCATTGACACTCTTGAACCTATATACACAAACACAATTGTTAGATCATATAATAAAATATACTCTTTCCATCCCAAAATTATAGTCATGTATTCCAAATCGAGCGTCCATAATTTTAGTCTTGTTTCCTTATTTAAACATAAAATAATTTGAACCGATCTGATATGATATTAACTTATTTTTTCGGATCTGATATGAACGAATCTGATCTGAAATGATAACTAAACTGAACTGATCTGATCTAAAATAATCTAAAATGATCTGAACTGATTTTTCATAATTAAGATTTATATAAAAACTTCAATTAATTATTTACATTAAATTATTTACAAATAAAATAAACTTTATTCAAATTTATATTATTTTTATTATAAATTACAATTTATTTATTTTACTTTAGTCATTATTTAACAATTCCATATATTACATAGACTTAGACGTGATCTGGATAGATTAGTTCTTATTTGGACATGATCTAGAAATATTGATTCTGAGTTGGACATGATACGGATATAATGGTTCTAACCTAGACATTATTTGGACATACCGGTTAAGATCAGGACGAATAAGTTCTAATCTGGACATAATCTATATATATCGATTCTGATCTTGAAATTATCTATACAGATTGGTTCTGATTTGGATCATCCAAAATAAAAAACGGATGAAAAATAATTAAAGATATTTTGATCATTTGATCAATGACGCACCTGTGTTGTTATACTTAACAGCTAGATGGAGTGGAGTTTCATTTCTGACATTAGTAACAGTGGCCATAGCGGGACCAACCCCAATCAAGTAAGCCGCAACTTGGATAGACTTGCCTCCATTCATGAGTGCCACATGAAGCGGGGTGTTACCTTGGAGATTTTGAATACTCCAGGGTGCCTGAGCCGGTGCCGGTGCTTGTTCCTGTGCCTGAGCGTGAGCCGGTACCAGTGCCGGTGCCGGTGCCGGTTCCTGAGCCGGTGCTGGTGCCTGTGCTTGAGCCGGTACCAGTGCCATTGCCGGTGCCTGAGCCGCAACATTGACAAGCCTCTCAGCTATGAGTTGTGTGTGTTGTTTGGCAGCGAAATGGACAGGAGTATCGCCATCCAAATTTGGCGCACAAATCATGAGCGTTCTTTCATCGGCAGCTGGGAATCTTTCGAAAACCCAGTTGATGATATTAAGGTGCCCATGTTTTGCTGCAATATGTATGATGTTATTTCCGTGTCTCGTCAACTCACGGAGGTCGTCATCGGCTACGTTTTCCAACTCGAGTAATCCTACCTCTCCTCTCACTGCCGCCTCGTAGATATCCTGCCTCATCACCCTAATAGGTTCTATTTTTTATTTTATTTTTTGTTATGTCAGCCAATAAATAACACTAGTATTTGTTTTGTGAAGTTGCAAGTTTTGCACACTGATGTTCAGTTTGCTAATTGGGTTTATATATGCGATGCATGGGTATTCGCAATCCATAATGTGGACCATATTGTACAGTAACCATAATGTACCTTAAAAACACTATTACATAATTAAAAGAACATTTAGTTATGTGAAAAGAGCATAAAATTAAATATATTTCGTACTTCATTCGTTCTCATTTACATGACACAATTAGTTTTTTTACACTATTCACACAAGCTCCTTTGACTTTCTTTTGTGATTCATCATAATAAATATGTTTCAAATATCAATTTTTTATAATTTTTTCTTATCCACAATGGAAGATATTATTAACATTTGAAATCGTGCATGGGAGAACGTGCCTAAATAATTATGGCATTTAAAAAAAGAACAGAGAAAGGATTTTTTTATTAATACGGAATAATATTTAATAAATAGTGAAATAATATCTTATTTTTTTTAATAACAAAAGAGTGAAATATAATATCGCATGTTATTTTATCTTAGTGTCATGTTCTTTTGCTTATGCACCTATGTTCTTTTGGTTTACCATGGTCTATAGTCCACAGATTGGTGGAGTATTAGCTATTCCGTAAATCCGTGAAATTTATTAGGCGCACCATACACCCAAGGCCCAAGGATATTTTTAGGTGTAATGGTGATCTCTATCGTATTTTCTCCTCTCATGTAAGGAGAAGATGTGGAGAAAGCACGATACACCTGAGTGCATTTAATATGTACTAATAAGTCTTAAGATATTTTTTATATTATTTTTTTTAACATACAATTTTTTTTTTTTGAAGGGAATAGGAAAATTATCATTAAATAGATCGCCATACGACATCTACAACAATAATTAGCCTTAAATAACATATAATCTAAAACATCAATATGAAAATTTTCATCCAATTTACTAGTATGCACGCTTCGGAACCGCTTCTTTGATATGGTAGTATTCCAACCATATATAATCGACTTTCGATAACTCAATATATTTAATGCCTGATGTTCGCAATTGAAGACCTTCATCTTGACGTTCTTGATCTTCAACCAGTAATACTCTTCCCTAATACACATAGATCTACGAAATAACCTAAAAAAAAAAAATTTCCTTGAAGGAATAGAAAAGCCCTGTTTTTCAAGGGAGAAAAGGTCCTCGCACAAGGAGGAAGCATTATTGTAACCTAAAGACAAACACAATTAAAGGAATAAACTAACAAAATAATAAAGATTGGGGCTTTCCACCGATAGAATCGATGGAAGCCCCTTCAAAATTCACTAATGGAGGCTAGGGTTTGAGAGGGAGAGAGAGGAAGGAGGAGCGGCTTGAAATATGTATTAACATACAATTTTACAATAGTTATAATAAAATGATAATCACCGTGATTGATTAAATCTCAACCTCTCTGTATATAATTATATATGGCTAACCTCATCCATTTATTTCATTGATTTTAAATATATATATATATATATAATCTGTATAAATCAATTATATAATAAAAGTTAAAATAAATAAAGTTTACAACCTAGAAATCAACTGGATCTTAATCTAAAAATCTATGCACGATAAGTCTTGGACTCAAATCCCCTTCTCTCGTTTGGAGTTTGCTTCGTACGTCTTTTTCACTCATATAATATTTTTTTTTTGGTGTACCATCCGGTTCACCCTTAGGGCTAATTCGGATTCGGGGCGAGTTCTGAGTGGATAGGTTCCATTCCCCTCCCAATTGTTGTTGCGGGGGATCGAACACAGGTCCTCCCTACCAAGTTCAGCCTCAATCACCACTGAACCAACAGTCAATTGGTAACTCATATAATATATTTTAATCAAGTAGGATTTGTCTAATAAAAAGCTTGTTTGCAATGCAATTATTGCAAACCAAAAACAATTTTAAAAGACCAAAAGAATTTTGATACAACCTAGGATGGAACACTTTTTCACCATTACGCGGTGTGGTGTACCACTACGTTTACTCTTTGTTCAGGAGACGACCCTGATCTCAGCACTCCAACACATTGATTTTTTTAAAAAATTATTATGCAAAATGTAATTTATTCAGTATGATTAGTGAGAACAACGTGCGGTACAGCGGTAGTGCATACCAAATATTATTTTTTTATTAATTTCATACCAATTGTATATTGGTGTAGTGGTGATTGGGGCTGAATTTAGTAGAGAGAACTACGTGTTCGATCCTCTCAGCAATAATTGGGAGAAAACTGAATCTATCCATTTAAAACACGCCCCGTGTTCGAATTAGCCCTAAGGTTGAAGCCGGTGATTACACTAAAAAAACAAAAGTTTTTGTAATACTCTCTCGGTTTTAACATTTTCCTTTTTTTTATAGGCTTTATTTGCGTAATAATAATAAAATGAAAGTAAATCTCTATTTGTCAATACTAATTAAATATAGTTGAAATTGAAAATGTGGTAAGTGAAACTGATAAGGTGTTAAAATAGATAAAGTACCTAATTACATGAATTGTTTGGTATAATTAGATTTGGTTGACTAGCTGAAATTGAGTTGAAACTGATAAAGTAACACTTAAAAAGTAACACGTAAAACTGATCAAATAGTTATTTGTAACTTGTTTGGAAGAATTTATTTCTTAAGTACCTGGATTTTTTAGTATTTTCAGTTGATATTCTATATATTTCAACATCTAGAAATATGTTCTTTGTAAGAATAATTCCATTACCAATAAAATAAAATGTACGGAGTATGATTTTTGAAATATTACTTCTTCTTTTTTGACATATGCTTAATCATACATAAAAAAAAAAAGGCTTTACACTACACAAGACCTTTATAGACCTTTACATGAGCTACGTTAACAACATGAGCATTAGTTGCTCTTACATCAAAAATTTGAAATGAAAAACTTGAAATATTACTAAGGTTATTTGAAATCTAATGTCACAAGTAAGACGGAATATTCTAGGTAAGTTTAGCGTTAATAGAAGTAGAAAGGCAAGGACGGTCACCTTGGATGGGAGGACCATATATAAAAGGTTCAGATTTCTTTCACTACCTAGGATCTATAATTCAAAGGGGGGGTTTGATGGAGCTGTCGCTCGTAGAATTAAATCAGGTTGGTTGAAGTGGAATATTGATAATGTGTTTATATGTGATTCAAGCATGCTCTATATAATGAAGGAAAGCTACATCGTACGACAATTAGACCTAAATTATTATATGGTACACAATGTTGTGTTGTGAAACAATATCACATACTCGCATTCGTAAGAAGATCAATGTGACAGATATGTGTATGTTGTGTTGGATGGATGACCATACAAGAAATGATCGATTAATCTGAGTCATGAGGTGTTTTTTTGGGTGAAATATCTGAGGCATGAGGTGATTAAGAAGAAAGTGGAGATTACTCTCAATGACCGAGAACAAGATGGGGGATTTAAATTTGACTAAAGTGGTTTAGGCCGTGTAAAACAGACGCCAAATGATGTGCTAGTTAGAATGATGCAATTGAGGGGTAGGGGAAGACCAAAGAAAACATGGTCGGAAGAGAGTGATTGAGGGTGATATGAGTTTATTGGGGATTTATGAAAATATGGCGTTAGATAGGGCAGAGTACGTGGAGGGAGATAATACACGCTAACGACTTAACATAACTTCTTTTCCATCACTTTTTTGTTCATTTAATTTGCAAACTTCTCTCATTTTCCTATTTTTACTTTTATTATTTCTCAAAACATAGGTTTGCCTGTTCTTTAGACTGTCTTATCTTGTTTCAGTGTTATTTCTTTTTCGTGCCTCGTGTTTGTTCTCTTTGACATAACCTTTTATTTCTCTTAATTCACGTTCCGTAGACGACTCCTAATAACGCTTCATATTAGTCAACTTCCAATCTTCCATCATTGTAGTTGGCGTTGTTGTGTGAAAATGGCCAAAGACCACTATCTTTCATTGATGACTGGAATAAATTTTTTGGCATGCGACTTTGTTTTAATATACTCCGTACATAGTTTTTTTTTTTGACACTAGTTACCTATTTTATTTTGACGATTTATGTTTTGTACACAAGTAAAAGTATAGTGGACATGCTTGATCTTGTTAGAATTGTTTCGGTTAAATTTTTTATAACTTTTGAAGGTTGATAACTAAAAATATTAATGATTAAAATAAAATTTCGTTAGAAGCCATGAGTATATTATTTATAATTGTCTAATGAAGCTCCATAATTATTAAACCAAGATAAAGATCGAGCCATCACGTACGGAGTACATTATTGTTTGTTATTGAACCACTAATTAGCAGTCGCTTTCCAACAAAAAAGGCATAAAAACATAAATAAAACTTTAACCCCATCATGAACCTCTTTTGATAACCTTACTTACACGTTCATACCACTTTAAGGCCTTTTTCTCTTTGATCTATTGAATTTTATTTTCAGATCCTATAAATTCAGATAAATTTAAATACTTTGTCCGTTTTCGGAAATATCGTACCATTTATTTTTATATTATTTACACTAGTTTGACCATTTATTATGATTCGTACGTAAGAAAATTTTAGTCATGTGTATCATGTTAGATTCATATCGATATATATTTTCTAAATATTAATTTTTTATAATTTTTACTTGCACTCGATTTGAGATATTAAGAGTCAAAGTAATGGTTAGAGGAGTAAAGGTCAACCATGGTACGATATTTTCGGAACGGATGAAGTATATAAGTTCATAAGTTAAATAAGGTCCTCTAAAGTCCTATAAGTTTCAATAAGGTTTTACAAGTTCTAATAAGGTCTTATAAGTTGCGTTAAGTCACCAGTAAGGTCTTATAAATTCTAATAAGGTCCTATAAGTTCTAATAAGGTCCTATAAGTTTTAATTAATAAAATATGTAATATTATGATTATTTGTGTTGTTGTATTAAACTATTAAATAAATCACAATTATGTTATTATATTAAAATAATTTGTGGTTACTAACTGAAGTTAATAATTGTCAATGATATGTAAGTATTAATTAATACGGTATTATTAATTATTATCATATAAATATAAGGGAAAAACTTAACGAACACTTTTAAAATTACGTGCACATCACAAATCAATAGACGATCTTTTTGGCCAAAAAAATCCTTCACTCCATGCATAAGAAAAAGGGGAAGCTGTGGGGGTTTTTTTTTTTTTTTTTTTTGGTGTTAGCACCCGGTTCACCCTTAGGGCTAATCCGGATTTGGAGAGAGTTCTGGGTGGATAGGTTCCAGTCCCCTCTCAATTGTTGTTGCGGGAAATCGAACACGGATTCTCCCTATCAAATTGAACATCAATCACCATTACACCAACAAGCAATTGGTAAGTTGCGGGTTGTTTGGCTTAAAATAGACTATGTACGGTAGAAAGTCCCTCCCCTTTCACTCACTCCCTAAGGTAGGGCAAAAATTAAATGTTGAAAAGAGTCATCTCACTTTCTCTCCTAATACCTCCGGTGAAATGAAGGCCCTTATTGTCCTCTATGGCCCTATGGGCTCTAGCCCACAAGTTTTTGTTTTGGTGCAAAACTAAAGTCCCTACCCAAAAAGCCTCTACTAGGTTAAGGAAAATGGGCTCTACTAGGATATTGTCCTCTATGGGCCCTAGCCCACAAGTTTTTGATTTGGTGCAGAACCAAAGTCCTACACAAAAAGCCTCAACTAGGTTGAGGTGTCCACCTATATAATCTCTATTCTCAACTTCCCATATGGGATAGCTAAAATCTTAGGTACCTTCTTTGTTCTGTTGTTCCCATCAAACATATGTTTTGACAAGAACGGGGTGAATGAGCTTAAATCCACAATGTCTTACTTTCAACAATGGATAATATAATACTTACTCTGTTCATTTTTACTCGCAACGTTTGTCACTTTCACGCATGCCAATGCATAACATTGATCATTAATATCTTTAATTCTCTTTAATAAAAAATTATAAAAAGTTAATATTTTGAAAATACACATACGAATCTAACAAAATCCCACATGACTATGTTTTATCTTACGTATAAATCACTAACAATGGTCAAAGTATAATATGTGAATAGTGTAGAAATCACAAACGTTGCAAGTATGTGAATGCAGGAATCTGTTTATGTCGCTCTCTCCACAGGACCACACTTAATCTTGGACTGATATTTCATGGATGGGTATCTTTCTTCATCCTTCTTTACTACAAGCTTTCTTTGAAGCTAAATGGGAAGACTTATTATCAATACACTGGTTCATGGCATGTATATGCAATCTTATCCATGAACTCTTGGTTTTGGAGTGTTGTTTTCCATGGCAGGTACAGTCATTTGATTTCTACTTTATCTTCCATACCCAAGGCTCGAACAGTCGAATCCCAGACCTTAATCACTCATGCCAACCTCAATTGGTTTTTGCATCTAAATATAGTAACTCACATATTATTCTTGATAAACTGAAATGGCACGATTTATACTCCATGTCTCTGTTATCTTCAGTAATGTAAAATGTAATGCAATTAAATTTTCCGCAGGCCTAAACATGACAGTAATGGTTGTAATAGATACAATCCAGCTCCTTTTCTGGGCATCAACATCACAGTATGATTCCTTGCAAAAAACGTGTAAATTTCATTCATTCTTTGTCAATTCGTCTGATATTCCTCCAAATTTTATGCATGAGGGTATTTACTGATAACTACTATCAGTCTGAAATGCTTATTGCTAGCTAACAAAGCTAATTTAGTGCAGAGTTGCAGACTTCAGCTTTAGCGGATTTAGGTACTACATTTTGTGGATATTTACTCAGGTTACTAGGTTAGTCTTATGCTACTTATTTTGGTTATACATAAGTAGGGGTGTTCATCGGTCCAAACCCAGACCGGACTAGAACGAAGACCGAAAATTTGATAATTCAAGACTAGAAGACCGACAGATTATGCTTGGACCAAACCCGGATCGGACCGGAAAAATTGGTCCAAAACCCATACCGGATCGGTTTGGATCGGTTGTAGACCTATTTCTTTATATTTTTTATTTTTCTAAAAATTATGGTAAAAAAGAAAATATATATATAAAAAAAATCAATTGTTTAAAAGCCATTTTAGAAGTTAAATAAAATTATGTCACAATATAGTAATATTTACAACATATTAAAGGAGAGAATTATATTTTTAAATAGTTTATATTTTATTTTATTAAGGAAAAATCGGTTCGGGAACCAAATCGGACCGGACCGAAGACCGGAAATTGATATTTCTCGATCCGGAGACCGGACCGATTGATTGCGCTCGGTCCGGTCCGGTCCGGTCCGGACCAATTTTTGCACACCCCTATACATTAGTGTAAAATCATGCAAGAAAATTAAAATATGCAGAAGTTAGAAGCAGAGTGAATTAAGACTAATATATCAAACTCATTAACTCAATCAGAAGTTCCAGCTGCTTGTAAGAGTGTAAGCAATTTAAGAAAGTAATAAGATACACCGCCAATTGTGGCATATTGCAACTTTTCATCTCCTTCAACCGGAAAATCACCATCTTTAGTTCGATTAAATCCTCCAACCAACCATCCCAAGTTCTTGTACCCTGCTTCATGCAGCTTTGAAACCGCCACTATAGACCTGTTTTCACTTAACAGAATCAGGTACATTTATATGAGTCAGTCTAGAATAGACCTAGTTAGTGGACAGGGTAACCCAATGGATATAGGATTGGGGTCAAGTTAATTAATATAGTTTTATTGCGCATAACTCTTACTGAACAGGGACTTTATTGGACGGGTCATTAAAGGGTAAACTTATACCGCAATAATTTTGAAAACTAAAATAGTAATTAACGATACAAAAAATTATGTGTATAGATTCGTATTCACTTGTACTTGCACACGACTCTTTTTTTTCATTTTTCATTGCTCGTTTATTGACCCACCCACAACTACCCGCTTTGACCCGCCTATTATCGACCCGTTAAAAATGACCATTTCATTACTCAACCCGCTTTTGACCCGCACCGACCCTGACCCGACCCGCATGATAACCGAGTCTAGTCTAGAACAATAATATGAGAAAAGATAAAATTGTGCATAAATGGATCATCAACATGCTATAGTTTATTGGGGGCTTTTATTGGACATGTCATTGTAGGGTCAAACATATACTGCAATAATTTTAAAAACTATAATAGTAACGATACAAAAAAGTATGTGTATAGCTTCGTATTCACTTGTACTTACACACATACAAGATTTTTTTTTTTCTTTTTTCATTGCTCGTTTATTGACCCGCCCATTAACGACTTGCTATTGACCTTCGACACACTCATTACCGACCCGCTAAAAGTAGCCCTTTATTTTTACCCAACCCACTTTTGACCCGCATTGACCCTGAACCAACCCGCATGATAACCAGGTCTAGTCTAGCTAGAACAATAATATGAGAATTGAAAAAGATCAAAACTCTTTACCTTAGCCCCTCACCACATGCTACAAGAACCATGGTATCCTTATCAGGAACAATCCCTTCAACTTGTGAAGCAAACTCAGAATTAATAGTAGTGAACTTCTGACCCGTCCATAACCCAATGTACCCCAAATGAACCCATTTCTTTAGGAAAGTAACAAGGGATTCATCTGTGTCTTTGATAAAGAGAGGAACATGTAGCGACCCGGACACTCGGGCTTTCTCTCGTTCCCATTCGGGCCTCACATCGAGGAGCTTCAGCCCGTCGGATTTCAGCCCAATGGAAGCTTCTTTTGGAGGGATTGCTTTGACAGTTCCAGATTCTATCAGTTGTTTTCCTGATGTACCTCCTCCTATGGCTGCATATATTGGTAAATTGAAGCTTTTTTGAGGGGTATAGGTGTATAATTTGGTGTGTTTTTTGTCTAGTTTGAGGGTTAATGACTGGAAATTTAGATGAATTGTTGCCATTTTCTCTGAATTAAGCTCAATGCTATGATACTAATTCAGTAATTCATAGCCCCCTTATCTAAACTAATCCCAAGGGGCTTGAGCTCTAGCTTGGACCACTCTTTTATTTTTGTACTGCATTAGTGCATTATTTGATGACTTGCTGTTATGGGTCCATGCATGGTCCACGATAAAGATGGTTGTGGGGCGGGTTTCGGGCCGAGCCATAGGCTTAAGCAGGTTGGGTCCAAGCTAGGCCCACCTTGTATAGGATCGGGTCGGACCGGGGTGAAAAAGTTCAGAACATGACCCAGACCTACGTGTTGTCGAATCGGACCGGATAGGGCCATCGTGTCTAAGCCTAATTTACTAAATTTAGCGTGTCTTGTCGTGATTTTTTCAAAAAAAGTGCGGCCTAGACCCAGCACACGGCCCATGATTGCATGCTTGTGTTGGGCCGTACGTCAGTCCTTGGGCCAGGCCGGGCCGCAACCGTCTTTAGATATATATGACTCCACGAGCAATTTATACCACAATTTAAAATCAATGTCAAAATGTATGTTTTAGAATTGTTTATTTTGTTATTTTATTACTCGTAAATGTCTTGTCATAGGACTATTATTTTGAAATTGAGGTAAACAATCATCACTCTATGAAAAACCGTGAAAGTACGATTTTTCGTAATAAAATTTTATGATGTAGGATGGAGGGAATACTTGGTAAGATAAATTTACCAACATCAACATCGTATATTCAAGACATCTGTTTAGACTTTAGACTTTAGAGTGATAAATTCATGACAATGGTTGTAGGAAATTTTGTTGTTAATGTTGTCATGATCTTATCAAGTTCATTGCAAAATGCAAATTACTTTAAGGGGAAAAAAGATCATTGCAATGGACCATAGGCTAGAAGTTGGTGGCCGGCCCATGTTTAAGGGTAGGGATTAATGGACACTTTTTGCCATTTTAAATTGTAAATATTGCGGAGTAAGAAGGGTAAGGTAGTAAATTGTTTTGTCCAAAAATAAAATAAAACAAAGTGTAAATAACATTATGAAACAGACTAAAACAAAAAGTGTAAAGATCATTTTGAAATGGAGGTAATACATTACTAGGGTAGAAATTAATACGAGTTCAGTTTTACCTAATGCTTGAGTAATGAGAAGAATGATGAAGTATTTGGCTCAGACAGACTACCAAAAAAACATAACGTTATTTTCGTAATAAATATAAATAAAAATATTGTGAGGGGAGTACGGGAGTAATGAGTATATTGGTATATTTACCCTTTTGATATTCTTCTTCGAAACAAATCGTGCAAACATTTTTCTTGACGTAAATAATACTTCCTCCATTTTTTTATAATTGCACCGTTTTCCTTTTTCGGAAGTTGCATATTAATTGCACCATTTTCTTTTTTGGTAAGTTTATCCACATAAAATGACATTTCTATCCTTATCATCATTTGTTAAATCACATTTGTACTTAGATCACATGGTATATTTGTCATTTATCATCTTTTAACCCCCATTCTTAAATCTTGTGCCCAACTCAAATGGTGCAATAATAAAAAAAAATGGAGGAAGTATAGGCCAATTTGGAATTATATTTTACCAAAATTGAAGAAACAATGGAGCAAATGAACACCTATTGAAAGATGAGGTATCCTATGATATTGATGGTCCACTCGTGAGGAAATAATCCCACTATGGCACTATCTAGAGTAACAACAATTGAGGGACCAATCTACTCACTACAAACTATCAATTCCTCATATATAGTTTCATTTAATTTCTAAGGTTGGTGTTTACTCTTTCGTGATATAATTGAGTATTCCATAACAAACTTTTTAACATAGAAAACGGAGAACGTGCTTCGTATGATAATTTCAGATGTACCAAAATAGTTATCTCATACGTACCTTTTATAATAGACTAATCAAGGAAGAACTACGATATAAGATCATATCATGTCCTTAATTATAATTAATAATACAAAATATAATGATCCAACTAAGTTTATTTTGAACTGAAATTGGATTTTATGCTTTTATTTGAAACCGAAAGTCAAGTCGATCAAGAATAGCAGAATCTGATAAATCGGTCCCCTTACTAGTGTGTCTTCTTTCTCTTGATGGAATATAACAATGCCCGAGCTCCAGCACTAAGCAAGTAAACTACCCTCGACTGGAGATTCGCGCACCTCGATTGGACGGCCGTCCGTCCCAGCTAGCCCATTCGACGAAGCAATCTTGGACCCTCTTGGTTGTGCTGTGCTACTAAATAAAATTCCGAAGTACAGTTTGAAGGATCTCATTTAGTACGACGATGTAAATGTAATACTTCAAACTATGATGGTATCTTAGATGACCGAAAATTGAACTAATCCAATTTGATAAAGCTACACACCTTTAGCAGATAGACAACGAACAAGTGCAACAAATTAAAGCAAAAAGCATTTACAGAGAGCAATCAGATCATACCAGATCATAATAGACCAGGCCAAAAAAGTAGATAAATCAGACCAGACCAGGTGAAGAGAACAAGGCCTAATATGTTTGCGCGTAATTTTAGGAATATTTGTGTAAATTACATGAAAATGAATGAATTAATGGTGATATTTTTATTGTTTATGCGAGAAAAATAAATAAAGAATTGGGATAAAATGTGGCAAAAACCTGAGAGGAACAATAAAGAATTAGTGATCATTTACCAAAAAAATAAAGTATTGTGAGTATTCAGAAACGCATAGAGTATAATTTTATATATAAGAATTCAAAAGAACGTTACTTCGTAAGACTTTCCATTATTAATCCAAGCAATTAAGAAGGGTAAATCTGTAAGCTACGAAGTACGGAGTATTTGATTCGGTCCTCTAATAGTTTACGTAAAAACTAGAAAGTCATCAAACGTTTCTGAAATTGTAAGAGAACAATTCTTGCAATCTATTTGAATCAGTCATTGTAGAAATAAAGAATTGATGCATGTTCCAAGTTCCAACTTACCAGTAGTTGCATGTCAGACTGTCACTCCACAACAAGTAAATTTCACAAGTAATTTTACACCCTAGTTTTTACTACAGTCCTTCTATAGTTCTATAATCTATTGATAAACAATGTCACAATTTGTTGTCACAAGTGGGCATTTAGCCTTAGACTAAATTTAACGTGTTTTGTCGTACCGGGTCGAGTCGTGCCGTGCCGTGCCTTGTTGAGCATTTCTACCGCTCGAATCCACAAGGCTTGATCCATGTCAGCCTACCCGATATACCCAATAAGTATCAAATGTAATAATAGTAGAGAAAGTAGCACGCAATGATAGATACTAGCTTGCAGCAAGATGCATGAATCAATAAAGACATATCATATAGTTTCATGTAAGTTGCCTTATACGGAACGGAACACGTTGCCCTTAGCATCGAGAAAATGTAAACACGTGACACTGCGCTAATCTATCCTGAATCAACAAGATATGAATATAAGTACGTAACAATTCAAAAAAACCGCACAGTGCTACCGAATACGCCCTTAAAACACCCGATTCTACACCGGAAAGGTGAGAGTTAAAGTCGAGAGTACTGTTTAAGCTAACGGGGAATAGAAAAACAAGTAGTGGGCGTTGGCCGTTGGGCAATTTCTTGTAATGTACTGTACTACTCCGTGAGTAACAGACACAAATCTTCATAAAATCATAAAAAACACCTTTTAATGGGAATTTACCATTTTTTTAACAGTAAAAGTCGTTATATTGTCGTGGCCACGGAGGAGTATTGAACTATTAATCAGCCATATTAACTTCCACAAATTATTATTAAATTAATCCATAAGAAGTATAAAATTGCATTTAATTAATTGACCCAGTGTGAATTACTTTGACAATTTAATGTCTAATTAAAAAAAATAAAAACAAGATTCCAAACGCTAGTTGACATTGTCCCTAATGTCTCGTACTCCCGTGGGGTGAACGGTGACAGAGCGGGTGTGACAATTAATTAAAGATTTAAAGCATATAATACTCTGATGATGTCCTCATCTCATTATATAAATGTTCAAGTTTGGTGCATTTAATGTTGCATTTGACACTTACATTGCTTTCGTATAAAGTACCCATACTGGTAAACTTAGCAGTATTATACTAGTATTAGTACTTCATAATAGGTGGTCTGATCAAAAATAAATTAAAAAGTCGGATCGGGTCGGGTTCTAGTACAAAATCATGCCCGAACATGCAAAATAAAGTCGGGTTCTAATACAAAATCATGCCCGAACATGCAAAATAGGGTCAAGCTTTTGTGCCATATAAGGTTCGGGGACGTGGTCGGATTTTGGTTTATAAACACGGTTTTAGGGTTGTCTAAATCCAGTGGCGGTGTACGTTAAGGGGTGGTTGGTGCCCTAGTGGGGCAAAAACCCCCCAGATTAAAAAAACAAAGTGATTTTATGCTCCTTTTTTAGTGGTAATTTGGTAACAACAACTTTGTATAAGACTGTCTTATCGAAAAGACCGCTTTAATTGTTTAACTAATTAGTTTCGTTGCTTAACTCATTGGTTCCATTTGCGTACGTAACTAATTAGTTCAAGTGCTAACTAATTAGTTACATTGATTAACTAATTGGTTACAGTGCTTAACTAATTGGTTATAGTGCTTAACGTATATGACATCAAAACGGTCTTTTGTATAAGACCGCTAGATAAAAGTTTATAATTTGGTAAAGAGTGATGTGAATATGACATACCTTTGTTGTGCAATCAGTATTATTTCAACTCTTAGTAAGTGCAATTTTAATTTTGTTAATTCGATATTTTTAACATTTCGTCATTTCGGCCCCTAACAAATAATTATTCACGATCAACTCCACTTTGTAATAACTTAATACAACATTTGATTGATCAAAATTTGTCGTTGGCAAGTACTCCGTAGTAAATAGTGATGTAGTATAGAGACTTTAGTAACACCAAAACGGCATGGATCATGACTCATGAGTGTATTTTATAAGCTGCAATTATATTTTAACAAAGAGTAATCTTTGACATTATCATTTTTAGAACATTTTTGTACATGTATCCATGCCTTATTTTTAAAACAAAAATTAGTACTGTGGCAAAAACAGTTGGTCCTCAAGAATCAAACATCAGTTAGTTCAAAATTTACTTTAACTTCGAATAATATTTAGAAGTTACTAGAATGAAAAAGAGCATTCTTTTTTCAGAAGAAGACAGATTTTTTTTATAATTATAATAAGAGAAAAGGATATAATCCATATATGATGCCTAAACATATATATTGATTAATTGAAGATAAGAGAATAAAAGAAAGAAAACAATGGGCCAACACCAAGTTTATGATACTCCTACAAGAAGTTGAGAAGAAAGTGGGAGTGAATTAGTGAAAGGACCCCACAAAAGCAATTAACAAGTAGAGAACTACTACAGAATAGAGATGAGTTTAGGACACTTGGGTGGCCTGGGAACTTTAGTCGCTAAGTTTTTATTATTTGACAAATGATTCACTATTATTAAAATTTTGATTGATTATTTCATCATCTATCTGTCTGTCTTTTTATTTTTATTTTTTTTAATATAGTTGTATATTGGCAATGATCAACCATCTGTCTTTTGCCTCCATTCTCTTATCTAACTGGAATATTTGGATAAGGAATAAATATAATCAATCAAGTTTTGGTTGCACATTAGGCTCATCACTCAACTCACCATAAGAAATGGTGGAAAACATTACCCATAGCAGACAGATAATCTTGTTCATTTTCCAGTATTTTGCAGTTGATGGGATTCGATCATGTGACCTCCAAGTCACAAGGGCAGTTCCTTACCAACTACGGAGTAGTTTCAAGACTAACATGTTGTGCAACTACATTTACAAACAAGTTAGAATAGTCCGTACCTAGCTTCACGAACAGTATAGCAACATAGGATTGTAGGAGTACCGGTGAATGGTGATCCTGAATCGATCATGTAGGAATAATAATTTTGACGTTGGTGAAAATCGACACTTCAAGGTCCGTTCGGTATCACTGTTAGTTTTCAATTTTGGTTTTTTGGTTTTGTAAGTCATATGATTTAGATTGAATTATGAACTAAAAAGTAGTCATACCTATTGTAATCATGTTAATTTTGAAATCTGACAACAATAAACTGGAAACTACTTTGAAATCTGACAACAAGTAGTCATACCTATTGTAATCATGTTAATTTTGAAATCTGACAACAATAAACCGGAAACTACTTTTTTGTGGTTTTCATATTTTGGTTTTAAATTTGTAAAAGACAGAAAAATGAACATAAAAAACGACACCGAACAAAGAACCAATTAATGATAAGATCAAAAGTTATACTACCACAACTACACTTCAATTACATAAAATCATCATTCACCTAACTTCAATAATACAACACTAAATGCCAATGCTACTTTGGATTAGTGCACCATCCATGATCCAACCCCATAATTGTACATTTCAAGGCTGTAACAAAATTTAAGTTTTTCACCAACTTGGTTATAATTTAATTACATTGATCACTTTCACTTTATTTTACTCTGCCCCATTTTGAGAGAGAACACCTGATTTACTTCAGAAAACCCCACCTTCTGTCCCTCAATAAATAAACAAAATTAGTACTACCACCACTATACTTAATAAAATAAATTAATAAATGCAATTTCCAGCCTGTCAGGCCCAAACTCCAACTCATTAACCGCACTCCAAGGCCACCATAGTAACGGCTCGATCCTCCCAGCTGGACTCCAACCATACTCATCCAGTCATCCCCCCCGGCGCATCTTTAATTCTTTATCTAGATTGCGCCTCCTCTCTAGCGCATTTTAGCTTTACTCAGATGAAACAAAGTTTTATTTTTTTTATTTTTTTTCTGTCGGTAGACATTATTGTGAAGAGTGGACGAATTTTATTTTGTACAGAAAATACTGATTATATACGCAGTATCAGATTACATTATGCTTCAATGTTTTTTTTTTTTCTTTTTTTTTTATTAAAAAGAACAAAAAAAATTGGAAATTAAATAAAAATCGACGAATATTTCTACCGTATTTTGTATGCGTGCCAAATATTGTTGATGAGCTCCTTTCAGACACGTTGCGACTAAAAATCGCCGAGTTTCCGATGAGAACGCGGTTTCTGAGTGTCTTCATCTTGAATATCCTCTTGCAAATTCCGCAGACTTCGTATCGCAAATACGCCGTTTCCTTTCATTTTACTCTCAGTTCGTCCAATGTCGTCAATGTCGGTCGAATCTGCGAATAAATTATAATTAACTAATTAATTTACTTCATCTTAAATGTTCAACAATAAATAAGTATTGTAATTCGAATTCATCAGTATTTTTACCGATGATTTTCTCCGGATGGTTGAACATATTAAACTCAGCCAAATCTGCAAAAGAAGACCAAAAAAACACGACGAAAATGTCAATTTCTGAAGTTTACTTGAACAATTGAAGAATGACAATGGAGATTAACCTCATAGAAGTACCTTTTGAAGAAGGATCATGAGAGGAGAGGTAAAGGATGAAGAAGCAGAGAAGAATAAGGATAGGAATAAGGTGAATGAATTTTTCCGGCTGGGAATGATATCGGAGAGGTTTTACCGGCTTGATTTCGTCATCATCGTCGCCGGAAAATGACGAAGGTGATGATTCGCGTCGTTTGAGGTCATCGGAATTTGAAGCTGCGTCGTCTTTAGCTAGTATTCCTCCTCTGCCTGGAGAACCTAACGATTGTCGCTGCATGTTTAAGAGAGAGAGTAGAGAGAGAAAGGGAATAGCTGGCGAGAGAGAGACAGTGATGCTCTCAGAGTCTCAGTCGAGGTTTTAGTTGGGGGGAGCGCATTATTTAGAGCGGAAAATCATCTGTAATTTTTACTGGAAAACTGTAAATGATTGGAATAATACTGTAATTTTTTACCAATTCATCTATTTGAAGTAAAAAAATTGCGTGTTACCTTAAAAAAAATTAAAATTGTGTTAAATTAGTTAATACTTCGTGGAGTATTATTTTTAGAAGTCTTTTTAACCAAAGCAATTTACCAATTATAAGAGATATTACATAAAATAGTTGTTATTTTTTAAAAAAATCACGGAGTACTTAAGTTTAATAATTACACGACATCTCTATTTCTATAATTAACTCTTGAGATCCCTCAAAAGAAATTGATAAGCCTGTTCATCTAAATTGTCTAATTTACCTCGACCTGGATCAATATGCAATTTTTTATAAGTTGAAAGAAAAACTTGCTTTTAAATGTCCAGTCAATCATCACTTACTACGGAGTACAATTTAATTTCTTGATTATATGCGAATCATATCGGATCCTACTATATGTACACCTAGTGTACAAGACATCTTGTACACCATGTTTTTCTATTGGTTAAAATGACATATTTATTTTCTTTAATTCTCATTTTTTAGTGGGTTTGATAATGTGTTAACAGATTAATGGTGGTGTACATGAGAATCTTGTACACTAGGTGTACATGTAGCATTTTCCAATCATATCATTCATTTCAATAGTTTCTTTTACTAGCTATAGATAATCCACTTAAGTTAAATACTTCGTGTTTACCTTTAACACCACGTGATATTTTAGGATTATAATCGTTTACATGAATTTCAAGCACGTATCAATTGATAAATGCTAGCATTGGAAACCTAAATTTTTCTACGTAGAAGAAAAAAGGAAAAAAATAAACTTATAAAAAAACAATGAAATAATTTTCCTCAAAAAAAATACTCCGTATGGCCCAAATTTATTTTACCTAGAGTGATTTCTTTTAGCAAATGGTAAATTGTAGGAGTAATTGCAAAAATCTCGGCCAAAATTAAGAAATGAAATAAGTAAAGACAGTAAAAGTAGAAATAGGGATTAGGGTGTTTGATTGGCGGGCCTAGAAGCTTGTCGTAGAAGTGAGGAATTGAAGGAGATCTTTATCTCTTTATTAGAGGCTTTTTTGTGATAAATAAAAATATTAATTTGCATATAATATGACTTTAGGTGGTGAAATGGTAGGCCCAACTTTAGCCCAACTTTAGCCCAAGTTGAGGTAAAGTCATTTCTTTTGTGGTTAGACCTGTTAAACGGGTCGGTTGGGTCGGGTTGTAAAAAATTATTTTCGGGTTCGGGTTAAATCGGGTCGGTCATTTTCGGGTTCGGGTTTACAAATGCTTGTTCAAGACCCAGAACTTTCGGGTTCGGGTCGACCCAAAGGGTTGAGAGATTTTAAAACGCGCATTATATTTTCATTAATTTAGGTGATAAATATACAAAGTATTAGCAGAAATTAACAAATTTTCCTACACAAGTTTATATTTAGTCAAATTCAACTATAAAATGACGTATAAGTATAAATAAAATCATATTACACACAACAATAGTAAAAACAACGTGCTTATTATGCTTAAATTTTCTCATAATCTCATTTTTTAGTATAAATACAATGATTTTCAATCGGTCGGGTCCAAAACGGGTTCGGTCGGGTTTTGACCCATTACTTTTTGGGTTGCTCGGGTTCGGATAAAATCGGGTTACGGGTAACAAAATCTTGTTCAGGACCCAGTATTTTTGGGTCGGGTTCGGGTCGATTTTCGGGTCGGGTCGATTTTTGACAGGTCTAGGTACAGCCCATTTTTATCCCTATGGTTACCGTTGGCTTTCGGTTTTCTTATAGGGGGTGACTAGGTGAGGTGACCGTTGTAACAGTTACAAGTGTTTGATTAGAGTGTTATTACTTTTATGTTATGTTAAGACAAATGTTGTTATCAATGGCAATTAACGTTTTACGTTTCACCATATGGTTGGAGCTCGTTTATATGGTAGAATGAAATGAAAAAACAATCTAAACCCTAATCATTGTTTTCTTGATTAGTTTGAAGATTTGAGTTAGTTTTAGGTCGGAGTTCATGATTTTGACAATGTATATTTATATACCTTTAAAATACACGAGGTTATATGTTTAATGGTTAATTCTATCTATTGAATGATCCTGGCGCGACAGATAATTCGTTGGCTTTTGTACGAAATGGTGTTAACTTAGGTTTCGTTCTATTATTTTGTCTGAACTTCTATTATTTGAACTTATCTGACCTTATCCGAGTTTAACAGAACTTATCTCAACTTATTTAAAGTAATTTATCTGGGAAAAAATAAACTTATACGTGTGTGAAAATGTCCGGAAAAAAACTTATTTTGTATGAACTTATATTATCTTAACTTGATTGAACTTATTTTATCTGATATAATTCAAAATAAGTTGAATAAAACATAGCCTTAATTATAGAAATGTGGTTTTTTTTTCCAACATGAAACCTAAATTAAAATAAAAGAACCCAATTTTTTTTCAACATTTTACGCATGATTATTTCTAAGATGCTAGCAAGCTAATAGGTTGAATTCTTAATTGCTAAGGCCATTTGTCCACCCAAAGCCTAAAGTTCATTTCAACATTTCTTATAACTTTTAATATTGATAACCCTTGAATACAAAAGTTAATTAGGATAAATTGTGGATCACGGGTTCGCTTATCACCATTGCTTGTTCGAGAAGAAATCAACTTTTGGGTATCTTGTTTGTGGATAGGGAGGAATTTGTGGCAATGGAACAACCATCAAACGTAAAATACATCCCTTTATTAAAGTTTACACCCTTTTATACAAATTTTAAAGGGAAATAATTAATAATGAAGTATGAATGTGTTTCGTGTATAGAAAACTAAGAAACTATAATGACAAAGTCATAAAGATTTTAAAGTTTCAATAGTGGATGAGCAAGTGAGAACTTACCAAATTACAGAGACATGTAAGTGATGATGTCAATTTATTTTAGATTTTTTATTTATTTTGTTTTATAGTAAAGTCAATTCACTAATATCAAGTCATAAGACTTCTAAGTTTAATTAGCACGGATTAATTGAATTTGAATGAGTTGTGTCAAGTACTACCATGCTTGATTTCATGTTCGTTTAACTTAGGTGAGTATTGGCTTTCAACTAAGCTTAAAATTTTGCAAAACTCGGTACGTTAAGGAGATTTCGGGAACGATTTATTTATTAATTAAGCAGAGTTCATAAACATTTTTTTTTTGTAAAGTTAGTTTTGGCCCTTTAACATTTGTAAATCTTAAAGTAATTTTGGCCTTTATTTATTAATCTTAAGTGACTTTTATCTATATACAAAAGAATTATACGGTAAATTGGTGATAATATAATAATTATATTTCTAACATGAATAAACGACCTTGTTCATGAACCAATGTCGGAGCTACAAGGAATTGTCAAGAATTAAACCCATGACCTTAGATATTATGTAATATACCTTAACCATTACTCCAACTTTGTTATTGTTAACACTTAGGAAACTAGTTGTAGTATTTTTGAAAATTGGGGCCTTATGCCGTCGCTCACCCCGCACACCCCTTGAACCACCTATGTCGTGAACATAAACAAATGAGTTGTTCATGAATTTAAATGATCGAATATTTCTATGTTCAACGTCATTTATCATTTGAGCCTCAACATTTGTTCAAGCTCGATGCATTTAATTAAATATTCTACACTAACATAATCGATCTTTATTCGAGTCTGGGCTCAAAGTTATTTATCGGGAGTTTCGACTCATTTACATTTCTAGATTCATTTACATTTCTAGATACAATCAACAGAGGATCAAGTCCCAAGAAAGATGTGCCCCTTATACAATGGTCAAACTTCTAGCCAGCCCATCAAAACAAAGCCAGCCCAAATAGCCCATCAAAGTGAGAGCAATTGTTTAGTCCAAGAACACTAGCGCTCCTTCTTCAGAATTCAGACCATAAAACCAAAGGCGCCTCCAATTTTGCTGAGAAATGCAAAACTAAAAATTGTTTTTAAATCCAAAATTAGGAAGGAATTTCTGGCGGTACTTTTGACGATCATAATCACAGGTACTCTTCTCACCAAAATAAAATTTACAGGTATTCTTCTTGTTGAATCAAACCAGAAAAAAGGGAAATGGTGGTATGGGAAATAACATTAGCGACGGCATATTTCCTGGGATTGAAACGAACCTATAAGCTTGCTTTGAAGATTCAACGTCGTCTCATTTCTGCTAAACACCCCAAAATTCGTCAATTTGTTCAAAGGTTTATTTCTTTCTTTTTAATTTATTTATTCCATTGTTCTAGGTTATTCTTACTGTTATTGTTGATCAAATATGATTTTGCTTGTGAAATTGGTGATATTGTGCTATTTATCATTGAGGTGTTTGATTAATTATCTGTTGTTTATTGCAATTGAGGGTTAAATGGTAATGAATGATGATCTTAGATTAGCTGAAGTTTTAGGGTTTAACATCTTAGGAAGCTGTAATTTGAGATTTGGAGGTTTATGTGGGCATCATGGCGGTGGTTGTGGGACCCGTGCTTGAATTTCTCTGTCAATTGAGATGTTAGATTGATGGGGACTGATAATTTGGTTAATTGCTTCAATTTAGAATATGCTCAAGGTTTTTTCTGCTGATTAGGGTTGAACTAAAGAATATTCTTTAGTTTAATTTTACCTTTCCTTTTGGCTTGTTTATTTGTTCGGATTGCACATTTGCTTAGTTATGTGGATCATTTACCGAGTGATCAAGATGAGAAGAGGTTAAAGAACATATTAAGCCGTAATGACTGCAATCCTACTCTAAGGGATCATACGCATACACACCCGCAAACAGACACACACACAATACTCGTGTAGTATAAACATCTGGTGTAATTTCACTCATCAATGGAAAATGGTCTAATTTGAATTTTGAAATAGGTTAGTTCTTAAGCAGCATTACTTAGAATATTTCCCGAGCAGAAAATCTTTTTGTTAACTTGTGCATAAGACATGTTCCAGAAGTCTAGATGCTAATACATTTGTAAGTAAGGATCAATTAGACTAAGACTATGTATCAAACCCTACAAGAGAATTCTACTTTTGAGTTCTTCTGGAATAGAGAGGAGCTCAATTGTTTGAAGGATCCATTAATAAAATGGGGAATATGCCTATGATAAAAAATGGAACTTTTACTGAGTGAACTAGATGGATCGAGATTAAAGAATGTATCAAGCCATAAACTAAGGGATCAAACGCAGACGTACTATCATACACACGATGCTCGTGTAGTATAAAACTACAAACATCTGACTTAATTTCAGCTACAATGGAAAAAATGGTCCTATTTGAAGTAGATTAGTTCTTAGTTAGTGTTACTTAGAAATCTTCCAAGCAGAAAACCGTTTTGTCAACTTGTGTATAAGACATGAACTAGAAGCTAATACAATTTCTTTGGTAAAGATCAACTAGACTATGTACTCCGTAACAACTAGACATAGACTAGAAGAATTTACTTTTTGAGTTCTTGTGGAATTAAGGAGCACAGGTGTTTGGTGCACCCATTAAGTAAATGGAGAAGATTCCTATAGATAATAATGATTAATCCGAGAGGATTGTTTAGGTGCTACATATACAAGGCAGTCAGAGCAAACAAGTTTTAACGAGAGCTTCTGCTTGAAAATGAGCCTTTTGAGCTCCATTATTGCCTGAACGGAGTGGCTTTTTTTATAAGTTTTACAAGTTTGGCTGACTCTACTTATGGAGGTTATTTGATGAAAGAAGTTATGACTGTGAAGTGTCTGAACTAGAGAGAAACTTTTTCACATGTTGGTTGTTAAGGCAAAATTTCTGGTTTATGGTTAATTGGTTATAGGTCGTTGGTCAACTTAAGAAGATGTTAACATTTTCTCAGTAAGGTCTTTTGCACAAGTGGAGTATCTGCTGGGATAGTCGTTTTCTCTGTAGCTGTTATGGTTACATTTGAGTTTGAATTAATGAATGTTCTGATATGGAGGCTGCAACTTATAAATTAAGACCCCTGCAGCAAATGAAGTTTTGGATGCTATTGGATGCTCAGGACATGATCTATGTATTTTACAAGATGATGAAAATAACATTAGATGAAGTTCGTTAGGTTAGAAAATGTTCATTGATGATCTTTTCCGATTTCTGTCATCAGCAGTATTGTAAATCACGAGACAGTAAATCATAATTTCAATACCTGTAAAGTGGTTTCGTCCTCTATCTGAAGTAAAGAGAAAATAGTGGAACTCAGGTGGAGGGTAAGGAAGTGCTTGAATAGGAAAAATTAGTTGACTTTAAATGGGGGATATTGATATATTGTCTTTTTACTAGAGGTAGCAGGACTTGACTTTTATTATTGCACAGTTTTGGGTTATGCACTGGATTGCTATATAATTTCAATATGAGTGGATTTCCGTACATATACATAGTGCTTGATGGTCCTTTCATTCCTTTGCTTGCTGCAAACTGCTGCAGAGCGCAGCATAGCAAGAATATAGATTATAGTTGCATGACTTGCATAGTTGCGTGACTTGCATCCATTTGCCAAGTCATTGAAGCCTTGGGAGATACTTCTGTTGCTTGAATTCATTTACTCCCAGTCTTCCATAATTGAGTTAATGGAGATAGTTTATAATCGCAGTGGGATATCTATGTTTCTCTGTCATTGAAACAAATGCATAAGAATATAATATGATGTCTACTTTTGCATAGCATCTCTTGTATCCAGAATCTAGAAATGATAAGCACGTCTATGAGCATGTCAGGATACTGATATAATGCTTTATAATGGATTAAAATCCTGCATAAAGATCCTTATTGTTCCTTGCAGTGATCTAGAAACATTCTTGCTGGTAGAAAACTAGAATTTTTTACCAGAGTGGTTTCCATTTAGGATGCTGTACTCTAGTGTAGTTCTTTTTTTTATCTGTCTGAGTAGAATGAAGTTTTTATTTCTTGAAGTTGTTCTGGTTTTGGTATTAAAAATTCTTATCTATGGGACTCACTTGGGAATATCACTCCGTGATATGGGTCATTAACTTCCTAATGTACAAACATATTGCTGAGAACAAAAAAAGGGGATTTTTTGCCCTAGATCTCATTGTGGTTTCTGGTCCAAAAGGCACAATGGTTTAAACAGTCTCTATTGTGAGGAAACAAGCCTGACAGAACTAAGATCATGTTGGTACTGTTTATGTGCTGTTGTTTTTTCTTCAGCCATCGCAGTTCTCTAGGGATTTTCATTTGCTCATTGGGGCGGAGTGCTACTGTAAATGGACATAAGTGGTGCCTATAAGTTCTGAAAAACCATTATATTGTGCTAATCAATATGGCAAAGTAATGTGTCAAACAAATGATGTTGATAAACTGGAGTATTTTGCTAAAGTTGAATGGTGTCTTCATGCCTTGAGTTTTTTTCCAGAAGTATATGGTTGGTAAATACATCATCGGTGAGGATTACCCTGTGTAAGTCAATGAGAGTGCCTTATGTTGTTAGATTAAGATTAAATTTCTTCCCCTGTTGGTCTACTTTGCAGTTAGCATTACAAAGTCGAGGGTGATGTCATCTTCCTATGTTCTGCTGCCTTGGTAGTTGTAAATTATTCTAAGGCTCCATTCTATTCTACTTATTTCTACTGAACTTATATTATCTGGACTTAACTTATCTGAACTTATCTAAACTTATTTTAGCTGAAAAACTTATCTGTCTGTGAAAATGTCTGAAAAAAGCTTATCTGAACATAACTGAACTTATCTGAAACTTATATTGTTTGAAATAAGTCAAAATAAGTCGAACATAGCAATGCCTTAATTATTGTTTTATTCTTTTACCCAGGCGGACACGAATTGTATTTGATGTAGCACTCAGGGTTCATCGGAACATTCAAGAAAGGGACATACAAGCTGGTCGAAATGTAGCAAACTGGATCCTTAGATGGCTTGACAAGAAAAAACCATCAGCCAATATCCGTGGAACCCCCCACGAGTTGCCTCCAGTAAACCACAACCACAACCACGGCACTAGTATAACAAAGCAGAATAACTATCACCAGAAAAATGATGGCAACAACACCACCACCAAGGGTTCTGACAGGCATATGTTTTCTGTTACTACACCGAAATGGTCTACATCTTTTCCCTCCATCACGATGGTGGTGCGCCATCCAAGGCCCGTTGGGACCCAGTACAGGCAACTTTGGCTCAGTGGGTATACTCAACTGTTGGCACCAAGAATCGGAAGTTTGGGTTCCGGTGGGGTCATTAGAGATGACATTAAGCTGTGGATGCAGCAACATTAGTCTCTCTGTTGATAATGTGCTGATTCTACTGAAGACTGTTGGACTTGGGCATCTTGTAGCCAATGCCATGAAGTTTTTTTTTTTGGCAGGGAAAGTGATAAAGTTAGAGGTAGCTAAAGTATTTCCAGTTTGGTAGTTGTTTTTTCCCTACTGAATTGTTGTCTCACAAAAGTACTGTAATCAGGGTTATTAACATCGGATTTTCAATATCCTGATGTCAATATTGTGTACCCTTGAGCTTAAACCTCACATAATTTCATCGTGAATAGAAAATGATGTAGATTGTAGATTTCTCTTTGTGTACCTTTCTTGAATTCTCTTGCCTGCTGCCTTGGTGAAACCTTACATGAATTGTGTCATGTTTAATGTGTTCTTCAATCCTTAACCACGTGTTTCGGTTATGGAAGCAGAACAATGTTGGGGCCATTTCGATCTTGTAGAGGTGTGCTGAGTGTATCCTAGTATCCTACTCATATGTCTAAGTCACTAAATGTTGGTTGTTGTGTAATAAATGCTAACTAGAATGATTGGTGTTGTTTACGTATCTTTTGACAATTAATGAGGTTCCATATGTATAGGCGGGCGACCAGTACGGATGGTACGGTCTTTAACCCGCCAAATCATGGCCTTTGTTATTCGGGTTGATGTATCCCAATCCGCCGGTGTAAGGCTGACTGTGTCTTGTCTTGCCTAAATACCGACTGGGATTTAGGGGAGTAATATTTTTGGTGAAGGGTGCTCTGTCGGCTGCCAATAGCGCATCCCGTACAACACCCCTACCAATTATATTTAAGAAACTTCTCATCACATCTCTTCCTACACAAACTTCTTGTCATATTTAAAAAAAATAAATTAACTCATAGCTTTCACTTATGTTGTTATTACAAGTGCTCAAAATATGTTAACTACATCTACATAAAAAGACGAAGTTTATTGACTTGAGGAATTACAAATTACAGAATAATTGACCTAACAAGAGATGTGGTGATGGATCGTTCTTAACATGACTAGTACGGAGTAATAGATACAAATATTCTTACGGCGGTCAAAATTGCCTTATTTTATAAAGTGGATATATCATGTGTGTTAGCAACACTTTGTTCCTTAATCTTTGGGCGAAAATAGAACAATTAAATTAAAGGCAAATTTGCCAAATACAACCTAATAAATTTCTCTATTTGTCAATTACAACCTCAAATTTCTAATTTTGCCAATTACAACCTTAAACTTGTACATCTATTTTAAATTACAACCCGAAACCATTTTCCGGCAAAAATCACAGAAAATGACGTCATAACGTTATTAAAAAAAATGATGAAGTACCAAATAAAAATTATTTTTTTTGATTATTTTATTTTATTTGTTTCAATTCTTATTTATCGATTTGATTTTTTTATAGAAAATATGTAACTACTTTTTTTAATAACATTATGACATCATCTTCCGGTTATTTTTGCCGGAAAATAATTTCGGGTTGTAATTTAAAATGGATGTATAAGTTTAAGGTTGTAATTGACAAAAATAGAAATTTGAGGTTGTAATTGACAAATAGAAAACTTTATTAGGTTGTATTTGACAAATTTTCCTAAATTAAAATCAAAGATTAATAAAAAGATGAACTTCATAATACAGAGCTCTTAAGTGTAACATCTAATTCGCAACCAAAAAAAAATTAAAAATGAAATGACCCCCCATTTCTCAACCAACTCCCAAATCGAACAAAATTGAATTACTTGGCGTGTAGTCGACGGCCGGCAGCTTCCTAGCGTCTACCACCTTCCATCGATTCACAGTTCTTCGTCTTCGTCCCCTCTTGGTACTTCTCTTTCTCTCTCTTCTTAACCCTTATTTTGCCGTAATCTATTTGCATCCTTGACAATTTGACGATTTCGATCTAATACTAGAATTAAGCACTTCAAATTTCCTAATTTCTATCCGCCCTTTCAACAAATGACGAAAATTAGGGCATTTCAGTACTATAGTAGGAAAATTGGAGTGTAATTTGTGATTGTTTTCATTTGTTCGTCATATGATTACTGTGATCAATTGCTTTTTGTTTCCTTCTTTCAATCTTCCTGCTAATTAATGTATCTGGTATTATGAGCTTGATGATTTACTCTCCTGCTTGATTAAATTCAACTTTTAATTTGTTTGTTTTCTGTTGTATTATTCATGCATGTAGATAGAATTATGGTTTTAAGTTTCAGTGAATGAATTCCAGGAGAGGAAAATTTCTGGTATTGCCAATTTGGAAAATGCATTGAATTCAAATTGAACTAGACTATTTTATTTTTGATGTGTATGAATGGACGACTGGATTCTAGACTGTTCTTAATCAGAGAATATAACTTTACATCGCGCTTGTGCTTATACTTAAAGATGCATGTTAGGGTTGCTTTGTGTTTACATGTATGAGGGTGTATTAATCAACTTCTTGCCTCCATTGAGTTCATAAATCATGGTACTAGGGTTGCTTTGTGATTGTTTTCATTTTTTTGATCAATTTCTTTATGTTTCCTTCTTTTAATCTTCTTGCTATTAATGTGTCTGGTAGTATGAGCTTGATGATCTACTGTCCTGTTTAATTGAGTTCAAATTTAAATTTGTTTTTCTGTTGCATTATTCATGTATGTAGAGAGAATTATGGTTTTCTGTATCAATGAATGGATTTCAGGAGAGGAACATTTCTGATTTTGCCAATTTAGAAAATGTATTGAACAAGAGTATTTGATCTTTTCAATGTGTATGTAAGTAATGTAACAATGTCTGTAGCTACTGTATGGACGAATGGAGAATGGATTCTAGACTGTTCTTAATCAGAGAATATAGTGCTTATAATTAAAGATGCATTCTAGGGTTGCTTTGTGTTTACATCTATGGGGGTGTATTATCAACTTCATGCCTCTATTGTGTTCATGATTATGATATCTTTGTTTGTATGAAGAAAACTCAGAACCTTTATTTCCATCATTTGCTTGAAAATGGGAAAGATGTCGAGTTAACAAGGCCTAGTTACTTGTGTTGATATTTCAGACATTTATGAGAACATTAGATTTCATGTGTTCTCTGCTTCATGTTCTTTCCATTTGTGTGGGTAATTCGAATACATATTTACACTCGCATTACGCATGATTTTCCTTCTATTGATGGAAGTGGGTAGATTGGCTGGGAGGTAGCGGGTGATGTTAGGCTCCGTTTGGTTTGGTGTGAAACGTATTCAGTGCAAAATAATTGTGCCAAGGAAAACACAATTCCAAACTAGATTTCCTTTCCTTGGTTCCTTAAAAGAAAATGGGGGAAGATTGAGGGGAAGAAGGGAGAGGGAGGTAAGGAGGAAAGATGGAAGAGTGGTTTTTCCACCTTTGATGGAGTTATGGAAAATTGTTTTCCATCCCTTGTCAAACCAAACAACGTAAAATGTTTGAAAAGGGAAAAATCGTTTTCCATGAAAACGTTTTACACCCTACCAAACAAAGCCTAAGTGTAACCAACCCTTTTGCATATTTCCTTTTTGTGAAACAAGTGCTCACTACACAATCTACAGGTAATATAGAAGTAAAGACAATCGTTGCAACTGAGGAGAATACGCCAATGGAACTAGCAGACAGGGCGGTTGGTCTTCTATTGTGTTGTATCAGCTTATCAATATTCACGTACTATACTTTCTGGGTTATTATCTTGGTAAGTAAGTTGAAGTTTAATTAACTTTTTATTTTAGTCTTTAGGAACTTATATGTATAACAAAATTCTTCATGCATTATTGCAGCCATTTGTGGACGGTGACCACTTCATTCACCAGTACTTCTTACCTCAAGAGTATGCGATTATAATACCTGTTCTTGCTGGTGTTACACTTCTTTGCTTCCTGTGTGTCTTTATTGGATCAGTGATGCTGAAATCCAAAAAGAAGAAGGCTTAGTGAAATTATGTACTGCTTATTTGTATCTTTCTTCCCCGCTCTTGTCCTTCTTTTTTTTGAAAGTTTTATTGAACTTTGTCGATATTTTTCATTGAAGTAGAGCCTTATGATAGAGTTTCAACAGTTGAATGTATACATGAACTGCCTATGATATCTACCAACTAGTGTTATTAAAAAAATTGGAGAATTTTGTTTATCTCATTTTGGGAGTTAAATGATTTGTAACATGGGATCATCTTCTGTTTACAATTCCTATCAATTCAATGTGACATTCTTTCTTATTATTCTCTGCATTTTTGGCATATGAGGATAAGTTCACTTTCGAATTTCAATTTTGTTTGCTTCTTTTGAAGTGTTGAGGCAGGATGGCATTGGTACCAACTCTTGTTGCAAACATTTTTTGCTGAACTTTCTAACATAGAAGGGTATACTTGAAAACGATTTGGGAAATGAAATAGGAGAAACACTGAAACAGGATAGTACATCAATGCTTTAGTGAAGTACTCCCTCCGTCTCACAATAATGTTGTAATTTAGAATTTTGACACCATTTACAATTAAAGAGAAACTTTTAAATTCTTTCTAAATATACAAGAAAGAACATATTCATGGCAAGTCTTGTTTGATTAATCTCAATAAGTACTTTAAAGATATTAAAATTTTATAATTTTTACTAATGTATAGTTAGAGATAAAAAATAATCTAAAACGTGCATTGCCAAACGTGAAAAATATAAATGAAAACATCATTATAGAACGGAAGAAGCATGATCTCTGTCAATTTAGATTTATGCAAATAACAATGTAATTGAGTTTTCAGCAGTATAGTTGCAGGAGAAATCTCACTATTTATCTAATGATAAAGCTAAACAAAGGAATATGCCTTTTCAAGTGGAAAAAATTACATAAGAAAATAAGCTCTTTACATTATGTATTATAGTTACACAACAGGATATATCTTCAGTTGAACCAAAAATGGGCACATCTACAGATCTGCCCTACTGGTCAAGAAGTGGACTTCCTTCTCTGACAAGTACAAAGAGGCCACCATCTCCTCTTGAAATCCGAAAATCTTCATCAACGTACGTGAATAGCAACCAAGATGTACCGCCGCGTTCACCTGGAAACGGGATCTTAAGAGGTGGCAGGCCGTATAATGAGCGTGAAATACTTGCCGCTGCCTCCTGCACGGGATTCAGGAGCTGCTGTACAGGAGAAAGGGTAATGTTTTGTCCGAACACATCCACACTTTGTGGAAGGTCAAATTGAGATTTGATCTCTGGGGGTTTAAAACTGGCTTCTGTAAATTGAACCTGTATATCAGAAAAAACAGCTAAATTAGCATGTTTTAACTCTGTTAAGCATCTTTAGCTGAAAAAACAGGATCAAATTCTGAGCTAAAACAATATTGAGACTGAGCTTAGTTAAGGCTCCGTTCTATTCGACTTATTTTATTTGAACTTAACTGAACTTATCTGAACTTATTTTATCTTGAAAAAAAACTTATTTTGACTGAAATAAACTTATTTTGTGTTAAAATGTCTAAATTTTTTCCTGAACTTATCTAAATTTATTTTGTCTGAAATAAGTCAAAATAAGTTGAACAGAACATAGCCGTAAGTCAACCGTTCTTAGTCATTTAAGGAGGAGTTCTAAAGAGGGAACCAAGAAAGAAAGTAGATTGAGGGGTGAGTTCAGAGTAACTTCAATTTTATTTGTCTCACTCACATTTCGTCTAAAAACAATAACCATCACCCTCCTAAAACCCATGGCCACACCCCCACTACCATCTTTATCAGCCGAACTTGGCCTTTGATGCTCAAATAGGGCCTCAAGAAATCACCAAAAAACACGGGCAAAGTCTGTCAACTTCCAAAAATGAGCAATCAAGAACCATTCAGAAGAGAAGTGACCAGTGAAGGAGGAGGCAGCCTGACATTTTTTGCTTTTAAAAAAAATACTGGGTTTGTCTCCCTCATATTTGGTTTAGACGTGTCAATATTATTCCTCCTAAACCTCAGCCATAGTCCACAACTCCATACCTGGTATCTAACACTATGAGTCCATCAAACCCTGTTTCATGTTACCTTTTCAACACACCTCCTGCTTTTATACTTTGGCTTGCCAGTGTTTCTATGGATTCAACTCAGAAATATGGTTAATGATTTCAAATTTGAAGTCTATAACAATTTTTTAACTAACAAATCTAATGAAATGAATTATATGCATTACAGTAATGACTATGATGGCAGAAGTAACTTGAGGCTACGGAAAGCAGAGGACACTTGAATGGTCTGAGCCTTAACCCTGGCACATTTCTATTCCATATTTCTAAGTTCAGCCCTTTTGCAATTTTACAGGTAAAGCTGCACCGTCTTTCCAACTCACTAAACAAACACTACCCACAGCTACAGTTTCACTAGAGGCGATTTCTGTAAGGATATTGTACCATTCTGATTATACAGAATGAGGATTTTTATCAATTTGTTCACAGGTAATACTTCGGAGGATGATGGAAAATCATATACTTCATACAAAGATGATACTTTCACTACGTCACTACACACTGCGTGGTCATTAACCACTGTGTCTAACCAGCAAAGAGCAGAGCATATACTCCGTAAGTGATTTCTTTGACATGATACTCTGAACAATTTGGAAAGCAACAAGAAAACAATTCATTGTGATAAGCAGACTGCAATTCCACAACAGTAAAAATAGATAAGAAACTGAAGACAACTCCATCACACAAGGAAAAGGTTGCAGTAACCATAACTTGACTCAACACATAACCGAGGTACATTCATCATACCACAAAACAGAGGTTTGTTCAATTACCTGTATCCTTGAAGGACTCCTAACATCAAAACTGGCTGTTGCACTAAATGAGAACGTAGCAAAAGGACTGGACAATGTGGTGGAGTTCTCCACAGTTTGGTTGGCCGTATTAATGGCTTGACATATTTGTTGAACCTTCAGCAACGGTAAACTTCCAATAGCAAGAAGAGGCAATAACTCAGAGAAGGCCGTGTACCTGATAAATTGCATAGAAAATGATGGTTGAGACATGGTAAAAAGGGATGAAATTTTATTTCCTGATACTCAAAAAGAATCCCAAATAATGAATTTAAGGTCAGATAATGGTTATAAGTCTTACAACTATGCAAGTGATCTCTTACTTTGTGGTGTTTTTTGTTGCTTAGCATATGAAGGTTTATTAAATATAAGTACCCAGAAACACATCATAAGCTTTATTTCTTTAACTGTAACACCAGGTCTCATTGTCAGTGCTCAAACTTGAGTATATACTTGTTTTGTGTCTAATTAAGAGTCTAAAGATGTAACACATAGTTAATTTGTTAATGTGTCTATACAGCAGTGCCCCCTCCCCACCACTCCCCAAATGAAGAACTGAATTCTCCAAATCATACTAGCTCCTTCAAGGAACGCAGCATGCTTCACAGATCTTGTCATGTTTAATTTACACCAATGGCAAATAGAATAAACCCCAAGAAAGCAAGAATGGAGCGTGGTGAGATTCTATATCAGTGATCATGAAATAAAAGTGGTGACAACAGTACAACACACCAACTTCAAGTCCAGTCACTATTTCTTCAGAAATTAAAACAAATATCAACCAGGAGTTCCTGAATATCATTTAACATCTGAACAAGGAAGAAGTAAAAGTGCCACTTCTTATAATCTGATACACACCACCAGAAAAAGTGCCACTTCTTATAAATTAGTGGCATATTTCTCTTGTCTGTAATGGACCAGCCTAACCAGGCACCACAACAACAACACTGCAAAGGAGGGGAAGCACCACAAAGAGCTGTTGGCACTAACTGACAAACAGAGAAAGCAGCAGAGCATTAAATGTCTGTAATGAGCTTAGATGTATAAATAGAGGAGAGGAAGAAAGAGAGGCATAGAGAAGTTTGTTGGTGTTTAGGAGAGTAGTAACCTAAAGTTGCTGACCTGAGATTTGTAGCCTAAAGCTACTACCTATTGTGACCTTTTTGGCTTGAGTATTCCTTAATCAATCTATCTTCTTCTTCATTATTGTGTTCTTGTTTGTGGTTGAGTCGAGTCAGTTCTTTACATTGTCCTCTTGATGTACCCATAAAAGTCACAATATTTTGGGATTTAATGCTAAATTGCTAATAAGGGGACTAAAAGACCTGGATAGTGAAGTCAATTTGCTAATGCTCACACTTCAACATTGCTGATGTCAATTTAACTGTCCGATTGCGTAGAAAATTGTGACCTTTAGATGTGCATCGTCATGTGTGGATACTTTCAGTATGAGAGAACCTCATACAACCCCAATATGGCTAAAAACTCATCAAATATCTGGTCACTCATACTTTTCCTGGTAAGGTTATAATCAAGGCAAGTTTAGTTTCTAGCACATTGACATATGTTAAGGGCGAAGTTGTTAAGACAGCTTTCCTAGACTGATTTAATTCCGTTTACTGGTTTAGTGATCAAAAGTTTACTTCATTATACCTGCTAATCAGATACAGTTTCTATTGAAAACTCTTTTCAGGGTATTCATATACGAAGTATATGAAAAATACAGATATTAACTATAAATTCATCACAGCTTGAAGCAAGGTATTATATCCCAATACCAATTTCCGGTTTTCTATCACAAAAGTTCTCATAACACCCACATTACATTATATAACATCTTACAAATTGGTTACATAAAGCCGCGGCTGCTTCTCTACAACATTTCCTTGTTAATTACCAATTCCCTTTCACTGTTCTACCATCAGTTTCCATCTAGATATGCAACAAAATGACTCTTAAGACTTTAAAAAAATGATGATCAATCACAAGAAGTGGCATATCAACTACCTATCTTTTTCCTCAAGCTTCTTTCGCAGTTCAGTTATCTTATTATTCTTATATCCCCCTTGATCCAGAATTAAATCAATCATACTTCATCGATAAATGGCAATCATAATTCATCCAAAACATATAACATCATGAAAATTGCAATCATAATTCTTCCGAAAGACATAATATCATGAAAATTTGCAATCATAATTTATTACACAATAAGAAATTAATTCAAATTCACAACGTAGAGGGTATAGGGGGGAATTAATTCACAAAAATGAAAAGAAAATAGAAGCTTACACCAAAACCCAATTTCCATCAAGCAAGCCCGGAACATCAGTCGGGTTAGGAAACGGGTTCGCCGCCTCGAGCTGACTAACGAGCTCCGACACCTCAGCCCGCACATCCGCCGAAGCCCGGAACCCGAGTTCTGACCCATAAACAGAATCCAGCAAACACCTCTTCAGCTCCCAATTCTTGCTCCCCGTTGTACCAGTACCACTACCGTTAGTTTCTCTCTCCTCGCCGTCATTTGCAAGAGGGCCCCACTCATCCTCATCCTCGCGAATGGGAGGGTCGGGTTCGGTGAACATAGACTCAGCGTCGGGCTCAGGCCCGGATTTCTCCCCCCATTCGTCGGCAGCAGTGATGGAGACATTTTCTTCCGGTGGGTCCACGGAGGCGGAAGGGTTGGGCTTGGGCTTGGGGTCTGGGCCCCACTCATCGTCGTCATCGGAGGAGAAAGAGGAGGAGCGGGAGGATAGGAAGGTTCTGGAAGAAGGACGCGTGGAGGGGAGAGAAAGAAGTGGGGATGATGAAGGAAGGAGAGAGAAAGAAGATAATGGGTTATGATTGTAGTGGAGAATTGGGGTTTTGGGGAAGAAGATTGAAGATGGTGGAGTTGAGAGAATCGACATTTTTGAAAATTATGGGTTGTGGTGTGTGAGACTGATGAGACAGAGGAATAAAGATCAAATATTTTTGGTGGACATGAGTGTTTATTCCTAACTTGGACCTATTTTATTATTATTATTATTATTATTATTATTATTATTATTTGGCAAATTTGTTAAAAGAGATCTTTTCTAATCCCAAATTTGCGAGAAGGGGCCTTTAAAAAAAAAATTGGTGTTTAAAGCCTCCACTTTTGGAGGAGGAAAAGGGGTGTAGATAGCAATCAAATGGAACACGTGAGCCTCACGTGGTAGTCAACCACCCGAAAATATGAGTCAAACGCCAGAAAGTCTCATTTTTTTTTTGTCTTTCACAAATAATTTTTACATTTAGGTGTTTTCACACAAAAAAACAATTACAAGGTCCCTTCTCGCAAATTTGGGACTATTGTCCCTTTTGGAAATTTGCCTTGTTTTTTAAAAGAAAGATACAACAAAAGTTAGGATAGTTCCTAACCTAGACCTATTGCTAATGACATACTTCCTCCGTTCAGATGTAATAGTCACGAAATTTTACGACGGTGCACTGCACATCTTTCACATCCCACCCCACAATTTTTTTTTTTTGGCAAATGAGCCATAAATGGCGAGGATGAGAATCGATTTCATGATCACCTGAAACAGGGAGGAAAGCTCTAACCAAATGAGCTATCCCCCACCCTCACATCCCACCCTGCAATCATGGTAGGAAGAGGTCGTATACTAAGACTGGTTTGAATCTCCAAAAAAAATTGTTAGGGTAGAAAGCTTATACAAACTGATACCTCATAGGAACATATAATACCCGAATCTGGGCCAACACGTACAACTTTTTCTCGCTAAAAAATGCATATCCAATCCACATGATATGTGTGTTTACATGTTGTCGTGTTGGTGTTGAACCGGATTGCTGAAAACATAGATTGCAAAGAAATTATCCCACGTAGAAAATAGTTGCCTTACGAACAGAACAATGTAGCTCTAATAATAAAGTTTGAAGCCAACCTATTTCGACAACAACATTAGTAACGCCTCGATATTCTTCAAGTCTTTAGTACAAAGTATTTAATTTAATATAGAGAGAGTATCATGCATGGCTTTTATATGGCCGATAATTATCACAAACAAAGCAACAAAATCCTGAATTCAAACAACGGGTATCCGGAAAACCATCTCAATCTACATCAGTATAAGTAATATGATCAAACATGTAGGACAAGACGGGTATAATTCGAATCCATGAGTAATGGTGCCCTTGATATAACGCAGAATCCAATTTTATGCATCAAAGTGAGTCTCCCTAGGATCGTGCATAAAAAAGACACATATGTTAAACCACATAAGCAATATCATGGCGAGTAAAAGTAAGGTACCTTGAAGAGCGAGTAAAAGTAAGGTACCTTGAAGAGCACATGGCAAGGTTACGACATTTAGCTTAGTAGGATCCTGAAACTTAGGATCACACTCATCATCAACTTAATGGTGTGACGCGCGCGTGCAATTATTATGGAGAAGGTTATTGACTGATGTTTCTTAACTTTCTATACCGATGTTACTTATGCATTGTATTCGCTATTACTTCTTTTTTTATTACAGTTTCTTAAATATGATGTTAGATGTTCCTTGTGCAAAAGCACCTGCCCTAAAAACTATAAAAGTACATCTTCCAAAACTATAAAAGTACCTCTCCTAAAACTATAAAACTATAGAATTACATTGACTAAACTATAAAAGTACATCATCTAAAATTATAAAAGTACCAATTTCCTCACATGCAACTACTACGGAGAAGGTTATTGACTGGTTTTACGTACTTGATTTATATGTCAGTATTACTTATACATTGTATTCCCTATTACTTTTCTTGTTATATTGCAGTTTCTTGAAATTCATGTTATAAATTTCTTGTATAAAAGTATATGGCTTAAAAACTATAAAAGTACCTCCCATGAAACTATAAAATTAAAGTACCTCCTCTAACACTATAAAACAATCTTCTCCGAAACTATAAACTATAGAAGTATCTTGACTAAAACTATGAAGTACATGTCTAAAACTATAAAAGTAACTACCTTAAAACAAAATTTGTTGTTTTAAGTTTCATTAACCAACACGCTGAGCTTAGTTACAACTTATAAATGTGAACATGCCACACCATAAAGTTGATGGCCGGTGTGACTGATCACATACAAGACTTTGGGATATGGATTTGTGATATACTAATCATACTGGGTATTGTTCATAGTCGTTACTACCAAATTGCCACTTTCGACTTTAATTAAACCATAACATTATTGTTCTAACATTATACTCCGTATTATTATTTAGGCCACAACTAAAGAAGTAAAAATCTTCCAAATCTACTTTTAGAAAAAGAACAGTCAATTCCTAATGACTAACATCAAAATGTATATACATATATCCTTACATTAAATAGTGTATTAAATGGTGACAATGCAACAAGAGAATTAAAAATATATATAATATATAAAGATACAATAATAAATTATTGAATCATTTATATTTTTTTGAAATTCATTGAATCATTTATATAAAAACCAAATATGATACACGAAGTACATTATTATTGAAAATCTCCATGTACCACGCGTAAGATGATTTTTCACAAACTTATTAAGCGTAGTAGAATACTTACCTGTTTATTTTTTTTATTTTTTTTGAGAGATACTTACCTGTCTTTTGTTTAATCTTAATTTCCCATATCCCATAATGTGTTAGAGGTAAGATTATGACCATTAAAGGTTACTAAATTTTACAAACTCTATATTAAATCATTTTACCATGTCTTTTTGCAAATATGAAGTTAAAGATCTTATTACTAGCTACACAAACTTATAGGAGAAGGTTGGTAGGAGGTGAGAAATCATGAACAATGCATTGATTATATAATTTCATCTCCCCAAATAAAAGTAAAAAACATTAATTATAATTAAGGGAAATTTTGTTGGTAGAAAGTTAATTACCCATTTTTTTTTTAAACTCATCATGGGAGCAAAATCATCTTTCAATTTTCACCTTTTTAAGCCATAAAAAAAGCTAGGTAGGACCCCATCATTGACAATTCCTTCTTTAATCCCTCACAACCGTTGATTTTGTCCATTGTAACCCCCAAATCAACGGTCTATATTCGTTGACCTATTTGACCTTGACTTTATCTCACTCTCTCTCCTCCAACTCAGCCCAATTTGCGTTATGACTTCTACCCTCACGCTAAATGGAAAAACACGAAAAAATAAAAAATAAACCCTATTTAACATTGTCGTGTGATTCAAACGCTACAATTTTGACGGCTGTGATCAACACGTGTATCTCACGCGCATATGGGAGTTTGATTAGTAGGAAGATAAAGGAAAAGTTTTGACTTTGTGAAAGGGAGTAAAGAAGGCTACGTGAAACGGAAAAGCGTAAACCAATTAAATACGGCCACGTGGTATCAGAAACAGACGACTGAATAAGTGGCATTCATCGGTTTTTGTCAGAGAGAAATAAATTTCATTTCCTATAATTTTATTTAAAAATTTAAAATAAAAATTAAAAACAATTTGAGCAAAGATTTTAAAATCAAAAAGTAGTAGAAGAAGAAGGGATTCCCACTTGAAATAAACACTAAAAAATCCTCATCTTTTCTTTCTTTCTCTCTCTACTCTCTATCTTTCTCTCTCTAAAATAGTAAATGAGAGTGTGAGTGTATGAAGTTAGAAGTTTTGCTAAGGCAGATCCAAACAATTTGAGGAAGATAAATAATCTTACACTCAAATACTGGTATATTATTCGCCGTACTCTTTGTTCTTATTGTAATTTATCCGAAATGATGATAAAGTCGTAATTTATCTTATATTTTCCCTAAAAACATCACATTAATTATTTATTATTATTATTATTATTATTATTATGTTCACATTTTTGTTTTCCCCTCAAATCTTATTCATTTGGTAATATTATTTTAATTTCTCTTTTGGGTGATTTGCTTCACATATGTTCTCAAGAAATAGTGGGAAAAAAATCAAACTACTTATAGAAAAAAATGATTTTACTCACATTTTTCAATCACAATTTTGACTTTGTTTTCTTTGACAAAAAGAGATTAATATAAGAACTAAACTATTTTTTTTTTTAATTAATACACTCACCTTTTCTTTTTGTAGTCCATCTTGTTCTTCCCTAAATCTTGTTGTAGAATGGTAGACAAATTCATACCATATGATATGATAACATCATAACAACAACATCAATAACAACAACAACCTAGCCCTAAATTTACTTTATTATTATTTTTATAAAAAAATGATTTAATTTTGTTTTTTTGTTGTTATTTTTGAAGAATTGAAAAATAAGAAAAATGTATGGAGATTGTCAAGTAGCTTTACCATCAACAATGGGAGGTGGAGGAGAAAATGGGATATCATCCACAGTAGCAGATTGTTCATCTCTTTTCACTTCACCAATTCGAAACCCTAATCATCATAATCTTCATAATCAACATCATCATCAACATCATAATGATCATCATCAACATCATCATAATGTTAATGCTTTCACATTCATGGCTTCGCTTCCGCCTGCCTTCCAAACTTTCTCTCCCATCATCCCTGTAATCATCCTCATTCCCTCTCTCCTCTCCTTTTCATTTATTTTAACTTTATTTTTGGGTTTTAGTTTTAATTTTAATATTTTTTTTGTTGATTTTAATTAGGTGAAGGAGGAGAGAGGGAAGGAGGAGTTGATGGAGAGCATGTCGGGAAGTGAGCTGAATATGGAAGGTCAAGGTGGTCTTTCCGGTAACGAGCTCGACAGTCTTAGCGGCGGCGGCGGCGGCGATCCTCTCCAACCGCAAACGTCACAAGGCGGCGGCGTTGGTGGTAAGAAGAAGCGTTACCACCGCCACACTGCTCGCCAGATTCAAGAAATGGAAGCGTATGTTCCATACCTCTCCGTCCCAGTTTAGTTGTCACATTGTAATTAAACACTATTTTTCTTAAATATAATTTTTTTAATTTTTTGTTGGATTTTTGCAGATTGTTCAGAGAATGTCCACACCCTGATGATAAACAAAGGATGAAACTTAGCCATGATTTAGGGCTTAAACCTCGTCAAGTCAAGTTTTGGTTCCAAAATCGCCGTACCCAAATGAAGGTGTGAACTTTAATTAATTTTCATATAAATAAATAATTTAACAGGCACGGCACAACATAACCCATTTCAACACGGAACAATATAGCTAATTACTAGGGGATTAGAGGGGTTTTTTTGGGAATGTAAATTTATTCATTTTTGATTCATTCCCCCTTTCTTAATCCACTAACCTAATTAATGGTCCAATAATCGGAGAGAATCCTATCGCTTATTAGATCATACTTCGTACTAGCTACACTAGCTAAGTAGGATCTATTATAGTAGTACTGTGTAATTAACTTGTAACGTATACACTTTGAGTACTTTATCAACGCGTTTATTAAACTAAAATCTTTCTTACAATACCAAATTGGGTTAAGGGGTTGCACCATTGATGACAGTAGCCAGCTGTGTGAGATAGCAAGGTGAACAGTGACAGCTACGTAGTTCCCTAGGAAGAAAAGGACGAGGGTTTGGTTTTAATTTAATAACCCTAGTAAATATTTTTAATTTTTAATTTTTTTACTGTTTTATTCACTCAAATTTATTTATGTTCATCAAGAATTAAGATTATATTCGTACAGAAAGTGAAAGTTAGAGATGATGAAAATGGAAGAATTTAAGATGAAGAAGAAAGTAAAAAGGAAGAGAAAATGTTAGTATATTTATGAGGATTAAATGATTTAACCTGTACCACAGTCATTCCCAAAGCTTAAAAGAAATTAATGGCTTAAATGTTCCCACCATGTTCAATGTCCCAGCTGTAGGCCGGCCTGTAGCAGTAGGGCAGTAGCGTAAAATTTATTATGATTAGTATTATTATTATTACTTCTTTCATTTTGTTTTAAGATATATTACTCGGACTCGAATACGGGTGTGTTCCATACCAGTATCACAGTATGCATAAATGCATACGGAGTATGTCTTAGTGTTAGACTCGGCTATTTTGTAAAAAAAAATAATGCTTTTGATCCAAATTGAACTGTTAAGTAATTTATACTCGCGTTTATGGACTGAAATTGAATTCATTTTGTTTTAATTAAGCTATGTTACTCGGACTTGAGTACTGGTGTGTCCGGTACTAGTTTGCATGAATGCGTAGGTCTTAGTGCTAGACTCGGCTATTTTGTAAAAAACTTACATGTTTTTTATCCAAGTTGAACTGTTAAGTAATTTATACTCGCGTTTATGGACTGAAATTGAATGAATTATGTATTTCGATCATTTTATTTTAATTAAGCTATGTTACTCGGACTTGAGTACTGGTGTGTCCGATACTAGTATGCATGAATTTGTATGTCCTAGTGCTAGACACGGCTATTTAATTTGTTTTAACTTTCATGTTTTTTGATCCAAATTGAACTTTTAAGTAATCTATACTCTTGTTTAAGGACTGGATTTGAATAAACGTGGAATATTTATGTGTTTAATTAGGCGCAACAAGATAGATCAGATAATATGATACTGAGGTCAGAGAATGATAACTTGAAGAATGAAAACTATCGATTGCAAGCAGTGTTGAGGAGCTTAGTTTGCCCTGGATGTGGAGGTGGATCCATTCTAGGAGAGGTTGAATATGATGAACAACAGCTTCGCCTCGAAAATGCCAGGCTTAAAGAAGAGGTAATACATTCTTATTTCTTGGTTCCAATTATCTACAATTCAAGCTAGAACAAGATGATGCATGCAATGCTACTTTTGTTTTGAATTAGTGAAACTTTTATTATTTCATGTGCATATTGTTTTACTATAACTTCGGCCTTTTATAGGTTTAATTGAAACATGTAATTATGTTATGTGTTGTTCCTTGTATAAATGCATGTAGAAGTTAGTTGATGATTTAGGCTCTGTTCTCTTCAACTGGTCTGGTCTGTTTTTTTGAGCTTCTGATCTAGTTTGGTCTGATTTTTACTTATCTGAATTGTTCTTATCTGAATGTTTTATGTGAGTGTTTTTTGCCTTTTTACAGTTGGATAGAGTATGTTCAGTTGCATCCAGATACACAGGCCGATCATTGCAAACCCTCGGACCATCACCACCACCACTGGCGCTCCTCCCACCACCACCTTCACTTGACCTAGACATGGGAATGTACTCAAGGCACTTCCAAGACTCAATGCCTCCTAATTGCACTCAAATGCTTCCCATGCCTTTACTTCCCGGGCCAACCGACTTCCCCGGTGGTGATGGTAGCGGTAGCGGTGGTGGTGGCGGTGGTGGTGGCCTAATATTGGATGAAGAGAGGTCCCTTGCAATGGATTTAGCCATGTCTTCTATGGATGAATTGCTTAAGATGTGCCATGTAAATGAGCCACTTTGGGGTAGGAATAGTACAAACTCAATGGATGTTCTTAACATGGAAGAATATTCTAGAATGTTCCCATGGCCTCATCATCATGTTGATCCTCTCAAGCCACATTACAATGAGTTAAGGACTGAGGCAACTCGGGATAAGGCGCTTGTTATTATGAATAGCATCAATCTTGTTGATTCTTTCCTTGATGCGGTAATCCCTTATCTCCATATTTCATCATGAAAACACAAAAACTATTTCTTCATTTGATTGATTTTCAATCGGTAGATTGTACACCTTGTTGCATCAGTAAAGTTACATGCAATCGAGTTGTTTTGTATTTTACTCCTTTAAAAATCACATTTTTATTGTTTAAAAGTGCATCGGCTTTAAAAGAACAAAAAATATATGCATGCGCTTTAAACTGTGAAATGTGCTTTTAAACTGTAAACATGTGTTCAATTGAAAAAAATGTGCATTTAAACTGTAAAAATGTGTGTTAAACCTGGTAATAGAACTACATACAATTGTTAAAGGCACATTTTTACACAAAAAAGACACCAGCTTTAAAAGAACAAAAAATATGTGCTTTTGAACTGGAAAATATATTTTTAAATTGTAAAAATGTGCTTTTAAACTACCAAATGTGATTTCAAACTGTAAAAATGTGTTTTTAAATTGAAAAATATGTGTTTTTAAACCGTAAAAATGTATTTTTAACCTGGTTGCATATAGAACTACATACAATCGTGAGAACCTTCTAATTTGTGATTTTTTCACTTTTGTGTAAAAAAAAACAGAACAAATGGGTGGAGTTGTTTCCTTCTATTGTCTCTCGCGCCAAAACCCTTCAGATTATCGCTTCAGGCGTCTCTGGTCACGCAAGTGGCTCTCTTCATCTGGTTAGTGTATCAAACACTTCTGCTTAATTCAGAAAATTTACCACTGGTAAATTTTCATTTTCATTTTCTTACCAGTGGTAATTTTTTATTTTTACAGATTTACGCGGAGGTACAAGTGCTTTCGCCACTAGTACCAACTCGGGAGACTCATTTCCTAAGATACTGCCACCACAACGCGGAGGAAGGCATGTGGGCAATCGTTGATTACCCCGTAGATGGTTTTCAGGGAAGTATTCAACTCTCTGGTAATGGTATTATTCCTCGATATAGGAGACGTCCCTCAGGGTGCATCATTCAAGACATGCCTAATGGTTACTCAAAGGTACGTAAATATTAGTACTCCATAATACATACTTCCTCTGTTTTTTTTTAAAAAAATTTGCAAAACTTTGATTAGCACGTTTACCAAGACGCAAACAGTAAATATTTCTAATTATTCTTCTTTTTTAAATCTTAAAATTTAATATTATGAAAATATACAATAAAATCTACTCCGTATCCATCAACATTTTCCTTATAATATTTACTTTTTGTAAATAAATAAAAATACATAGTCAAGGTTAGGATACGAATAGTGACAAAACTAAAAGTGTTGCAAATTTTATTAAACGGAGGAAGTATCTCTATTCTTAGCCCTGATCAAATTGCCGGCCCGGTTCGGGTCGGTCTGTAAATTTCTGTCAAAACCCGCTATTAGCGGCCTTTTCTTAAAATTTTCAGGCCTAGTGTAATTTATGTCAAAAAGTGCAATTTTGAGTTGTACAAAACCCACCCAAAAAAACCGAATTGGGCCAGAAACCGTTATTTTCGGGTCGGGCCAAATTGTTAACTAAAATTGTAATTTTGAGTTGTCGAAAACCCACCCAAAAAATTTTAAACCCAGACCGGGCCCGGCCCGAAAACAGGCCTAACATTTCTAAAAAAATTGCTATTTTTCGGATCGGGCTCATGATGATCCGGTCTATAACTTTAAGGCATGCATGTAATCAATAACATTGAATGTAGGTTACCTGGGTTGAACATGCTGAGATATTAGAAGAGAAGCCAATCCATCAAACATTCGATCAATATGTCCATAGCGCAATGGCATTTGGAGCAAAACGATGGTTAGCTATTCTTCAAAGGCAATGTGAGAGGGTTGCTAGTCTCATGGCCCGAAACTTGTCAGACCTTGGAGGTAACTATAACAAATTTCCTGATATATTTTCGTTTTAATAAGTTCCTTATACTTACAATTTACCCGAATTCCAGTGCAATGTTTGTCCGTTAATATATTCAATTTTGTAAGGCAAAAAGTATATAAAAAGTTGATATTTATAAATTGCATTTCGAGACGAATCTAACAAGATATCAAATGAAATTTTTTTATAGATATAATATTGAGAATTTATGGTCAAAGTTTTAACTATTCGACACATTTTTCAAAACGTAAATAACTGTTTCGTTATAATTAGTTTTAACTGTGCTTTTAACCCGGTTGCACGTAGAATTACATACGATCGTCTGCACCTTCTAATTTGTATATTTCGTCATAAGTTTCATGATAAATAAATTTCAGATGACCTAACTAGTAAACATTTTGGTGAATTACAGTGATACAATCACCAGAAGCAAGGAAGAATTTCATGAAACTTTCACAAAGAATGATAAGAACATTCAGTGTAAATATTAGCACTTCAGGTGGACAATCATGGACTGCATTATCTGAATCTGCAGATGATACAGTTAGAATCACTACCAGGAAAATCATGGAACCAGGGCAACCTAATGGATTAATCCTCTGCGCAGTTACTACTACATGGTTGCCTTATTCTCATGATCAAGTTTTCGAACTCTTGAAGAACGAATATCGAAGGTCTCAGGTAAAATACACAAAAATTCTTATTTACAAGTTGAATATACTAAATATTGTAGAAGTAAAAGTTAACTTAAAACGCTTAAAAGTTAAGCACTACCTTTATACGTAGTACATGTAAGAGGTTTTTTACTTTTTAGTGATTAATTTTTTCATTTTAATAAAAGTTAATTTTCAAAATCACTGATAATGTAAAAAATTAATTATTTAACCATTTTAAATGTTTTCCATCAACTTTTGTTTATATAATATAAAAGTTAATCAAAATATATTAAAAATAAAAAAAAAAATTGGGTGAAATGAAGCTTCATCACCAACTATAATAGGCCTCTAGCTTAATTAAGTGTTAGATTTCAGAAATGCAATTAACTTATAATAATGTTAATGTTTTTTTTTCCAGCTTGAAGCTCTTTCTAATGGAAGTTCCTTACATGAGGTAGCTCATATCGCGAATGGATCTCATCCCGGAAACAGCATCTCTCTCTTTCGCATCAACGTAAGTATACTTGCAACAGTTTGACTTTTACGTTATTCATACATTAACTTTGACTATGTTTTATAATGAATTGCTGCATTGGTAAATGTGCACGTCAAATTGTTGCAATGAAACGGAGAGAGTATCTTTTCTATTGTTTCTAGCTAGGTTTATGTTCATGAAGAAGTAGACTTTTGTTCTGAAACCATTTGAAAGTATTGCATTTACTACTATACTACTCTCTCGGTTTATGAATACTTACAACATTTTGACTTTTTCACTATTCATACATTAGTTTTGACCATATATAAAAATAAAAATTATTGTGTAATATGATGTTAGATCAACCTGTATTACATATTTTTCAAATATCAATTTTTTAATACGGAGTATATAGTTTTTATGGTCTTATATTGTTAAACGTGTCGGTCAAAACTGTTGAAAGTAATCTAAAACGAAGGGAGTATATACGTTAATGAAAATCTCCTAGTACTTTGAACTTTTCCTCTGCTTTTTCTAATGAATGATTATATCATTTAATGTGGTGATTAATTGTTAATTTAATGAAAATGCAGGTGGCAAGTAATTCTTCACAAAATGTGGAGCTAATGCTTCAAGAGAGTTGCACAGATCCATCTGGAAGCTTAGTCGTGTACGCCACAATGGAAGTTGACTACATCCAGCTAGTCATGAGTGGTGAGGACCCTTCTTGTATTCCTCTCCTCCCAACTGGATTCTCCATTATACCCCTCGGACGAAACAATATTACACCCGATGCCACCAACACCGCCGAGGGTGGCGGCGGATGCCTTCTAACTGTCGGGATCCAAGTCCACGCAAGCGCAATCCCGAACGCAAAGCTAAACCTTTCGAGCGTCAACGCCATCAACAACCACATCTGCAGCGTGGTTCACCAGATTAATCTTTCCCTAAGCAACCCTAACCCTAACAACGTCACAAACGAACAAAGCAACGTTAACGTTAGTAACGTTAACGCTTGCGTTGCTAGTACTAGTAATAACAACGTTGTTGGCTCGTAAATTGAAGCCAACAACGTTGTTAGTTACTTCCTCCGTGCCTAAAAAAAGGATATTTTGGTCATTTTTAACCTAGAAGGAGGTTTGTATTCTGAGAGGGGGTAAAACCGTAAAAGTCGAAGAGGTAGAACTTTTTTTTTCTTTTATTATAAATATCCTTAGTAAAAAGGTAAATAAAAGCTACTAGCTAGTAAAGTAGTTAGGCAGACGTGTGAAATTGTCAGGAAAAACTTGTACGATTATTAATTAAAGAGAGTAAGAATTGGTGGTGGAAGTCAAGAGCGCACCAGATGTGATCCTTGGATATGGGCCGGTTGGGTAGTTGGCCCGAGGCTAATTTCTTACCAGTCAATATCAAGGGTGTTGGTTCGGGCATTGACTTCTGCTTTTACTCATTTAATTTATTGAGTCCTTTTTTTTTTCTTTTTTAATTTTATTGTTGGGACTTTTTGGTGGTTAATTTTACTTTTTTATTAATGTAATTGAATGAATTTAGTGTTTCAATTTATGACTATTCATTTATGTTGGTGGTTATAAATTTTCTGGTGTCATGTTATTTTCTCCAACTGTTTCTCTTTTAGTACAATGGCAGGAGTGGATGGTCGTGTGAGTGATGGTTATAAATTTCTTCAATATTGTTGATTTTCATGGTAATGCAAAAATCAATGAAAGCTCAATAGTTTTAGAATAAGAAAGCATCCATTTGGTATGAGGTCTACCAATGCTGGATCTAGATGTATACAAATGTTCGATGTATAATAAATTGATGTTTGATTTATGAGATAGTAATCAACAAGAACTATCTCACAAATAACTTGTTAAAGCTCGTTCAATCTCAAGAAAATATTCGACATTTTCAAATTACCTTTTAAATGGAATCAAAATTTTCACGAGTATAAATTTTGGTCATATATTTTTGTTAGGATAAATTATTTTTTATCACCGGAAAAAATCAAATTTTTTTTTTTACCACCTAAAAAACTAAAACTTGTATTTTACCACCTAAAAAATATTTAAAACTTGTTTTTACCACTTGAAAAATACAAAAAAAGATGAAAATGTTATGCGATGGGCCACAATAATAGTAATATTTCTGATATGTTCTTTTCTTCCACGATTTCATGTATTTAATTCTTTTCTCTTCCCAAACTTCCTTATCTTCCATGAATTCACATAATTTTTCACCACCATTAATTCATAAAATTGAGCAAATTCAATGGAAATAAAGAGAGAATGGCAAAAGAGCCAAAGAAAATCACACAAGGAGTGTAAAAAGTTGGAGGGAAATTGAATCGGGTAGCCATACATAAAGGTTTCATCTTCTTTTTTTCATGTGGTAAAAAACAAGTTTTAATCTTTTTCAAGATAGTAAAATACAAGTTTTAGTTTTTCAGGTGGTAAAAAAAAATAAATTATTTTTATAGTTAACAATTTGTTCCTTTTTATTATTGAAAGATTTGAAAAGGCTTAATAATATTAAATGGATGCATAAATTTTAGTTTGAAAGACAATTCAAAAAGTTTGATTTAAACTCGTTCAATCTCAAAACTCAAATTCAAAATGCAAACAACTTTATTCGTGAACAAAGCTCGAACAAACAAATTCTTAACGAGCCAAGCTCGAACAATAAATTTTCAAGACTCGTTCTAGCTTGAGTTAGCTGGAAAACTAACAATCCTTATCAAGGTCAACTTGAACATACTAAAACTCGACTCGGCTCGTTGTAGCCCTGCTCATAATATAGAACAAGTTGAACAAGCCTTGTTTGACAATTAATTCTTAGTTGTTAGCTGGTTTAACTAGTTGCTACTCCCTCCGTCCCTTAATACTCGCACCGCTTTCTTTTTCGGGCGTCCCTTAATATTTGCACCGCTTCTATAAATGGAAATTTTTACTAATATTATATTATTTTTCACACTTACCTACTAACCCATCTACACCCTTACTCCCTACAAAAAATCATTTAAAACTTCACACCCTACACTCACCACTCCCCACCCTTACACATATATTAAAAAAAAATACCCCAATATCAACTAACACTCATTAAATTAATAAGTCAATTCGGTCAAATGCTTTAAACTCCGTACCGGTCAAACCGGTGCGAGTATTAAGGGACGGAGGGAGTAGTTGTTTGTATTTGTTGGTTTGACTACATGGTTAAATTAGTTGTTTGTGTAAAGTATTTCGCAAATTTGTTGTTCGTTGTTAGTTGTTTAATGTGTAAAATAACCATTAATGACATTTACGTAAAGTAGGTTGACAAGGGTTGTAATTTTAGACAATATTATGACAAAGTTGTGAGGTTGTCAGGAGAAAACTCTCTTCCAAACCTCTCATATTAAAAATAAAAAAATAAAAAACTCTCATTACCTTTTTGTAATGTCAAACACCTCAAAAAGTTTTTTTCTCTCCAAACCTCTCATAACCAAACACCTCCTAAGTCTCTTTCTTGGACATGAAATCAACGATCCGTTTGGTAACCGAACATAAATGGTGTGAATAGAATTGAATTTGTATAGGAAAATCAATATTCATTCTCATGGTAATGCTAGTTCATCCAAAATATCTTTACCGGCATTCATCCTAAAGAGAGATCGCTTCCTTGTAACTTAGCACTTTATGCCTTTTAACTCAGTAAATCTCTATTACAATATGTGTAAGTTGAAGGTCTTTTCCCTCAAAAAAATAGTTCTCAAGGTCTTAAACTCTTAACTATTATCCGCTTGAAACCAGGTATTAAGTATCAGGCAGGAAAACAGCACACAAGTATAAATACCAGCCAGAAAACATAAGTATATAAAAGTTATGAACTTGTTTCACCATTTAAAGCAATATTAGAGGACCCTCCCTTCCTGAAAGATCATATCAGAAATTCAGAACCAGTGTTTTTCCCAACAGTATGAGAAATTCATTGGTATATAGATCATGCACGTAGTTCATCTGCAAAACAATTAAGAAATGAACTTATTTCTATTACACAAATGTCGGTTACTTCACCCAATATGGGCCGTTCAAAGGAGAATCTGAACTCAAAACTCGTCTATATCATTATCCTTTGTAACTTCTACTCGTATGAGTGAAAAAGGGAGAAAAAGATGATTCCTTTACGGAAAAATACTTAGAACTTTCTTATTGCATTTCATCATCGAATGAATGTATATATAATACCAGCATCAGAATCTTGTCTTTATAATAATGTATAGTACCAATAATATAATCTATCTAATCAAGGAGTATTTAGAATTAAAAAACGAGCAGAAAAGGTTATGTTATTGACTAATTGGAACAACATCCCGAAAAATTCACACCATTCAATCCGCATAAGCACAATGACCTCGTAAAACAACATTGTCCGATTATACTCGACCCGTAACCGACCGATGACCCGATTTGACACCCTTATTATTAGCAACACAATACACTAATTACCAATCACTACAATATTTATGATGATATTTGTCCGAATTAGCAAGAAACTTGAAAGTTTCATAATGCATATTTCCAGAACGCTTTCAAATTGAACATGCAACCCAAAACAAAACCTAAGAAAAAATGCAGGCAAAAAGAATTAGAATCCACCGCTAAAGATGACTGTGATCAGGGCCAGCCCAAGGCCCGACCCGACACAAAGTCGTGGGCCATGGACTGGGCCGCATTTTTTGGAAAAGCACGATAAGGCACGATACGACTCGACTTGACAAAGCACGCTAAATTAAGTAAAACTATGCTTAGACATGGTGGCCCACATTCTTGGGCCGGGCAAGGGCCACACCTTCAAACTTTTCAGCCCAACCCGGTCCAATGCAGAATAGACTTGTCCCAAAGCCCGGCCCACAACCATCTTTACCCACCTCCAACGAACCTGACAGGCATGAGGGTACCTCCTTAAAGGATAATTCTGAAGGAGAAAATTAAGTTAAAGCAGTGCGAAATCCAAATCCAAATCCAAATCCAAATCTAAATCTAAATTACTGAGAAGAAATGAACATCATCAAATGAAAATAGGAGTTCACAAGGGGGGTTGAATGAGCCACACCTAAAAGCATTTCGATTAAATTGTTGTCAACTAAGACTCTAAGAGTCTTTAAACTAATCAACCACACCGCAATTAGGTCTATAGAACGTTTACTAATCAGAATTCTCAAAAGACAACTATTATCCTACATAAATATGCTCATGATGCATATGAACTACTCCGTAATAAAAATTAAAATTAAAATTAAAAATCAACAAATTTACAGTTCATAATCAACTGAGATGGCAACAATTTCATCACCGTCCTCTAACTTCTCCTCCTCCACTGTCTTTGAACCCATAAGTCTGCGCTCACCGTGAAAGAAAGCAGCGTTTTCGTCAAGTCCTTCCATTTTACGGTATTTATTCATCAGCACACTCAAATGAGTACTCCGTTTGAGTTGGAACATAAGGTGCTTGGAAGTCTCATCGTTTATCACTTTGAGAGCAATGCGTGATTTAATTATGCTCAAGGAAGAACCTGATAGAATAATGATAAACAAACAAGAGTGATTATGTTAATAGGGTGTTCATCGGTCCGAACCCCGACTGGACAGGACCGGATTGAAGACCAGAATTTTAATAATTCAAGACCTGGAGACTGGACCGGAAAATCGATCCAAAACCCGGACAGGACCGGTATTTTTTATTTTTTCAACAAAATACGGTAAAGAAAAAAATTATATAAAAAATTGATTGTTTGAGGCCATTTTTTGGAATCTAAAATTAAATATCTTACAATCTAGTAATATTTAATTATTTACAACGTAATAAAGGAAAAAAAATAACTTAAAAACCGGTCTGGTCCAAAACCCGGTGTTAAGAGTTTAGGACCGGACCGATTATCTCCGGTCCGGTCCCAGGTCAATCCGGTCCATTTTTCCGGTCCAGACCAGTTTTGCACACCCCTAATTACAAATTTACAACAACATTTATCAACCTAGTTATACCTCCCGGTTATGACAGGCAATTGTATTAACTTAATTTTCAGGAAAGGGTATCAGAAGCACTGTTCAATTATTAGCTCAATAGAGTACCAACTACCAAAGCATGAGACCTTGTACACAACCTCGACAATTTATAGTCATGCCTCATGCTATTTGTTTAGAACATGTTCGTGTAACATAAAATTGTTTTAAAGGAAAGAATTTCAGAGAGTTTGGACGTTCAAACAGCCCCCTTAACAAAAAAGTAACAAGCACCAAACTCATTTCACAATATTATACTTAGTGCCATAATTAGATTAAAATAAGGTAATTAAGCAAGGTTAAACTTACTGCTCTCGTCAAAATTGAAGGCATCAATGATGTCACCATCCTCAATATCAAGTCCGTCTGCAGTGTAATCATCATTCAACCTCGTTCCAGTAAAAACAAAGCACACTGAGCCTTCTTCAAGAAGTCCAACATCAGAGAGACCACGAATAAGCTGAGGTCGTAATGGTGCAGTACGTCTCACCCTAAGAAACGTGTCTTTCTCTCTGTGCACGCGGATGCATATAGTTGCATAATTTACAGACCTACGAACAACTTAAACCAACAATTAAAGTAATAAAGTAATTAATAAAGAGATAAATCTGTAAAAAATTAACCATTGTGACCTTAACATTGCAGACAGACAAGAAATATAGGTAAAATCATGTCGACTGATAATAAAGTATTCCGTATACAACTATATAATTGGGGACTTGGGGTTCAAGAGCTCAAATTAGCTATATTAATTACTTGCACAATAAAGATAGATTTAAGAATAAAAGTGGAGCTATATAGGAAGAAAATTGAGAAATGGGCCGAAAACTAAGGGGGGGGGGGGGGGGGAGGAGAAACAGGATTGCTCCTATCGTCATGTCTCTTTCCATGTACTTCGTATACAAGTTATATAACTAGGCATATTACATTCTTTTAGAGTAATTAGTGATAATTTGAAGGAATTAGGGAAGAACAAGCAATTAGTGATAATTTGAAGGAACTAGGGAAGAACAAGCAACATTGATTAGGATTAGGAATTAGTGATATTCAATAGTGGTTTAATCTTCCACTTCTACCATCAGAACCAGATTTACAAATGTTGTGGTGAGTGAAAAAATTGAAAATCATCACTTTCTCCTAGCTAAAGTAGCATCAAATAGTAAAAATTATCCTTTCATCTACCTATTATCAAATAGTAATACATCATAACTTCCTCCTTGCAAAGTCCACCTCTTTCCTCTAGATTTCCCCCTTTTCTCTAATAGTCATATTGTAAACCATTTCCATCCTCCAATTCCACAATGCTTCCTATTGTACATCGAAAATGGGGCATTCTTCCTCCATAATTACCCATAAATTTAATTGAACTTGTCCATAAAACCTACAATTAAGTAAAGAATCACAAGTTCCAATGTTACAGGGCAATTGCACCTTTTTAAATCAAATTAAATTAATCTCAAACCTTACTGTACTTCATTCCTTGTTCACCATAAATAAAATCAAAGCATCCCAATTCAAATCAAACAACAAACCCTAAAAATAAACACCAAAATTCAAGCAAAAAACTTCCATCATCTAAGAAAAACAATAAAACAAAATCAAAACATCCCAATTCAAATCATACAACAAACCCTAAAAATAAACAACCAAAATTCAATAACAAACTTTCATCATCTAACAAAACCTAAAAACCGACTAAAACAAAATCAAAACATCCCCAATACAAATCTAACAACAAACCCTAAAAATAAACAACACAAAATCGAGAAAAACAAACTTACAGTGAAAAGTATAAGCACAAATGACCTCAGAAGGAAGCATGGAAAGATGGAGAGGAGTATCAGTTTCTCTCAAACAAGCACCCTTAAATTCGAAACGAGTGCGGTCAAAATCGGCACCAACAGTATCACAGTAACGAATCATTAGCCATCTTAGAGGAATGTCATTGTCAACATTGAAGTGTACTTCTTCCCCTTCCTTTTTCTTCCCCTCTCCTTGGTCATCTAAATCTTCGTCTTTACTCCACTTCACTCTAATTCTTATTTTCTTCGATTTTTCTTCTTCGTCTTCTTCATTCCTCCAAACTGGTCCTGATTCTGCGAATGAGTCCCCCATTTTCTTCTCTATGTTGTTCCCAAACTGCTTTTTTTGTGTTCGTTTATATTGGAAATTCACTCCGCCCCAACTCTAATTACAACTTACAAGGGCGAACCAAAAACCGCAACCCGCCCGTAAGAAGGGTAAATAAAGGGTTGTTTTTGTTACTTATTTTTACTTATGACAAAATAAAGTTCATATAAATTCATTTAATTTCAGATAAGTTAAGTTTAGAAGAAAAATAGTCTTTTTATACATTTTCACAACAAATAAGTTTCTTTAAGTTTAGATAACTTCAGAAACTATAAGTTTAGATAAAAAAAAGTCGAGAGAATGAAGCCTAAATAGTTATACTTAATGCTTTTACTTGGTTTGGTCTGGTCTGCTTTTTCTATTGTTTGTTCTTCTTTGGTCTAGTTTTCATGTTCTGGTCTAAATTTTCCTAATCGCATCTGAATGTTTTCTGTAATAGTGTTTTTGCTATTTGGCAACGCATAGATATGGTTGAGCACTTGGACTAGATATGGCTTTAGGATGTTAGGACGAGTCACTTGTTGAGTCTTTATGTCAACAGGTTAGCTAGGCACAAATCCGACACGATCACGCAGTGGTCTTTACTCTTTAGCATGTCGCGAAGTTCTAACCCATGGATCATGCAATTGAAATTCGGATAGGTTTTTGTGTATTGTGGTGCCAAAATTTGTACATTGTGTCGTGTTTAACTGTCAGTGTGTCATGCTTCATAGTTCATACTATATCATATTAGGTGCATCCGGGTGCACGCTGCACCCTCTCATGCCCTTACACAGGAGAACAAAGTGTATGAGGGATAACCTATGGACATAATTGGGTGCACGGTGCACTCGAGCGCACCTAATAATTTCCACACACTAATACTTCGTATTTGGCTTGGGCCTAAATAGCATGTTTGTGTGGGCTTTAGGGTTGGCATGGCCGTGCCGTATTTGGTTATACACATGTACACCACCCAAAAGTCTATTATGATGTACCCAAAAATTATCTAAGACATGCACAATAATAAGGACTTAAGGAATACTCCTAGGCTCCAAGCGTTTATGGTCCTGGTCCGATCCACAAAATATTTATTTTTCCGTTACTAAATTCCCATGGCATTTTTTTCCCCGGAGTTAAGTACTTCGTGATTTCGTATGGTATGATCTGAAGAACTATATTTGTATTAGTCATATGTGTACGTAAAGATGGTCGTGGGTCGGACCGGGTTGGCTTTGGGCCATGGGCTTGATCGGGTTGGCTTTGGGTCATGGGCCAGATCGGTTCGGGTTTTGGGTCGTGATCTAAATGGGTCGGGTTCGAACCGGGTCCACTCTGCATCGTGCCTTGTCGGGTCATCGTGCCTAAGTCTGATTTTACTAAATTTGGCATGCTTTGTCGTGTTGGGTCGAGTCGTGTCATGCCTTGTCGTACTTTTTCCAAACAGGCACAGCCCACGACTATGTGCTCGTGTCGTACCGTGCTTTTTTGGTGCTCGGGTCAGGCTTTTTTTGTGTCGGGTCGGCCTGACCCACGATCATCTTTATAGTGCACGCGTTGCATGTGTTAATAAAATCAAGAAGGTAATACTCCGTAAGAGAATTAATAAAAAGTTGGTTTTTAATTTAAAAAAATAAATTAAATGTAAGGTATAAATAGTAGTTCACATTTTTTATGCCACCTCAGACTTTCCTTTATACTCCGTATGATAAAGATGTGGCTAGAACTTGACATTCCAGATGAGAATACGAGCCTCAAATTGAAGATTAACCAAGGGCCCAAATTTCCACTCCATTGTTTATTGTTTTGGCCCAAACCATCTAATATTAATACGAGTATTGCACATAGTATTAAATACAGAGTACGTAATATGTATGTGAGTAGAGCTGACAAACTTATCGTGTAAGGTCGTATTCGTGTTTATTTATGCGTATGTTTCGCATTGTTCATAAAAGTTACTCGTCGTATAAGTACTATGTAAAATATAGGATAATTACATAATATTGAGTACTGCGTATATGAAAATTAATCTAACAATCAGTCTCGGGCGTGCAGTTTTTGTCTTCACTACAAGCAATTAAAACTTTACTTATATTGGATTCGTGTCTTGGGGTATTCGTATTTTCTCTCAATAGTTTTGTGCTCGTGTCATGTTAGTTTTGGTCGTGTTGTTGTTTGTGTCATAATCGAGATTATCATCTCTACATGTGAGGAGGAAGTCTTATTCTATACTAGGTATACCATTGAAATGGTATATTAATATTCTGCATTTTTATTTAGTAACAAACCACATAGTTTGGTATAAGAAAAATAGTTGTATTTTCTCATGTGATTTTATTTTGATAACGTGATTTTATTTTTATTTGGTTCCAAACAACATAGATCGATACTTACATGTCAAAGATAAATGTTATTTTTCGTGGCCGGACTCAACTTATTACTTGAACTTACCATTTAGCCCTTAATAATATATCAACTAAAATTACTATGTTGCCCCTAATATACCATTTTAATGATATACCTAGTAATCCAGTATAGATTCAGAAAACCTCTACATGTGAGTGGCTAATGTGGTACACAAAACACAGAAACGATGTGTGACAAGTACTACAACTGTGTTCCACAGTAGGAGTTGTCTTCCTGAAGTTGAGGTTGCATGTACTTACATTACCTGAAAATAAACAATGAACAAAAGGCAGCTCTATCTTTTGTGTTTGTTGGCAAAAGCCACAAACCTGCAGAGTATCCAATGTGAATCTCACAAAGTACTTGTTTACAAAAATACAATATTGTTTATCCATTCTCATTTCATCATCAACTTGACCAAGCAAGGCTTGGCCTAGTGGTAAAGGTTTGACCTCATAACCTCAAGGTTATGGGATCAAACCCCACTAGGGGCCTTTGGGAGTGAGGATTTCCCCTATAATTCCCCCTCACTTCCAATGAGTCTGACCTGCAAAGCTGGCTGGAAATACCTGTGCGAGGTACCAGTGCAGTAGGGTCCTTCATCTTACCTTTAAAAAAAAAAAAAAATTCATCATCAACATAACTAACGAGATCTTGGTCTAATACTCCCTCTGTCCCTTAATACTCGCACCGCTTTTTTTTTCGGATCGTCCCTTAATACTTGCACCGCTTTTAAAATGGAAATTTTTATTAATATTATATTATTTCTCACACTTACCTACTACCCCACCTACACCCCTATTCTTTACAAAAAATTATTTAAAAGTTCACATCCTCCACTCACCACTCCCCCACCTCTTACACATTTCCCACTAACAATATTAAAAAATACCCCACTGTCAACCAACACCATTAAATTAATAAGTCAATTCAAATATAGTAAACTCCGCACCGGTCAAACCGGTGCGAGTATTAAGGGACGGAGGGAGTAGTTAAGAATCAGGGCATGTGTACGATATGTCTCAGTTTTAATCCCATTATCTCTATTTATAATTTGTATAAGTTAAGTTTAGTTCAATTCAATTAATTTCAGTTGTCTCAAAACAAAAAATGTTAAGTTTAGTTCAAACTCAGCCAGTTCAGTTCACTTCAAATTCAATTAGTTCGGTTCAATTCAAATTCAGTCAGTTTAATTCAGCACAAATTCCGTCAGTTTAGTTTAATTCAGCTCAAATTCAGTAAGTTCAATTCAATTCAAATTCAGTCAGTTTAATTCAACAAAAATTCCGCCAATTTAGTTTAATTCAGTTCAAATTCAACAAGTTCAATTCAACATTAAAGCTCAGAAAAACTGAACACATGAAAACAAAAAGTGTAAAAACTAATTTGATACGGAATATATACGTGTATTACGGACATAACACAAGGAAATAAGTTGTGGTTGGAGAGTGTATACAACTGTGGTCCAAAGTTCTCAAGGGATTATTCTTAGAAGATAAGGTCAACAATTATATAATCATGGTAGGTAGAGACTAGTATAATTGATTCACCTCAACATTAAGATTTAAGATACTCTTTACTTTACGTAATGTAATTGCATCTTTTGTCCCCACCACATTTTAAAAATTGGGTTAGTTCTAAATTATGGACTTAATTATGGATTAGTGGAAGTTTCCATGCAGCTAATTAAAACTTTTTTTTTTTCAAAAAAAAGTTTTAAGAAAAGACTTGGAATAGTATGAGAAAAGAAAATCTCAACAGAGTATGAAATTAAAGATTATACTAATAATCCTAGTACTTTGTATAATCAACCAATTTAATGATAGGAAAGTTGAATAAAAATGAAGTTGTGACCCAAGATTTTGACCCGTTCAAAGTTCAAACGGTGATGGAATTGTACTCCTTTTTGGGATTCAAGTCAAATTTTGATTTAGGCCTACTTACATCACTATCAAAACATAGTCAAATTTAGATTCATTTGAGGATAATTTTGTTCTTCATTTAGGTTCCTTTTTGGTAACATAGTAGTGTTGTTGTGGTCTTGCCGCATTTTTAATAGAAATATCTAACACTCAATATTCATAAGGAGTATGGAGTTTTTACATGAGTCTTTTCGCAGCTACAAGCCTACAACTGATCAAGACTCTCTCACTGAATAAGGTTGTAAATCACATCGATACAAAAAATATTCAATATATACTACGATCGTAACTTTGTTTAAATTGAAGTCTTTATTTAATTTACTCCTCACGTATTAGTTAGATTCAAATTTGTTTGTAAATATCGTGTTATTTTTCATCAATAAATTACTTTGTTATAAGAAAATCTAGATGGATTAATTACCTAGATTATGTTATGCTGTTATGAATGATGGATTCAGTTTCATTTTTTGTTGTAGAACGAGAAACTTCAAACTTCATCCAAACTCATTTTATGGATATGACAATTTTTCCGTACGTTTTAAAAAGTCAAGATAAGTGAAAAACATGTAAATACAACGAAAATCATTACTCATGGTCTCTATGTCATTCTTCATTCGACAACTTTTGTGTAAGACCGCCTTATCGGAAAGACCACTTTGATTGGTTAATTAATTAGTTCAACTGCTTAACTAATTTGTTTCATTGCTTAACTAACTAGTTCTAGTGCTTAACTAATTAGTTTCATTGCTTAACTAATTGATTTCAGTATTTAATAAATTAGTTTCAGTAATTAACTTATATGACACCAATGTGATATTTTACGTAAGACTGTCTTATATAAAATTTTGTATTCCTCGCTAGCGTTGTAATGTGTACTTCATAGTCCATACATGACAACTCTAGTTAGCTTATGAAATGAAGTACAATTTATACACATGTCTATTTTATGAAGAGTTAGAAACGAATATATATACGGAATAGTGGAAAAGTGGGTGGGAGCATGTTAAGTTTTTGCGGCTTTACATTTTCGGCAAAATTATTAAGCACCAATATTGGCATATTGCAAGTTTGTAACACTCACTTCACTTGTTCAAATTCACACAACTAACACTTTTCTGCCCCACAAAAAAAGGCAAGGATAAAGGATATCTCCGTATTTGTTTAATTAAAGTGTCACGCTTTTCTTTTAATTTCTTATCTTTATTAGGACAACCCAAAGCTGAATTTGCTGATGTGTTTTGGAAAAAAAGATGCACTAATGTTTATTCATGATCATATAAAAATCTTTATTCACAAATGTCATGGCATCCACGTAGTAATCTCACAAAGCAATCCTATACTCTCTCCGTCTCTTAAAAAAAAAATTATATCATTGTAACTTTTTGGATCAAATTTTTTAAAAAATTACCACGAATTCTTATTATCAGAAAATAATATAGTCACATGGAATATTGTTAAGATTCGTTTTAATATATATTTTTGAAATATCAATTTTTATAATTTACACGCGTACATAATTAGATATATTTACGTTTTAAATTGTATTTTTAAAAGAGTGAAAAGTAATATAGGATAATCTTTTAGGGACGGAGGGAGTACTGAATTCACATTGTACCCATGGACTTACAAAGTATTTCCTTCGTCCCTTATTGTATGTTCCATGTATCGAAATTGTTCTTATTAAGAGTTCAAGTTATGTCACATTCACCTTATTTCCACTTATTTCAGGAAAAATAAGTTCAGATAAGATAAGTTCAGGAAAAATAAGGGTTGAGCAAATATAATTTAGGCCTTGTTCTTTTTGACTTTTTTGCAGTTCAGTTCAGTTCAGCTCCATTAAGTTCGGTTCAGTTCGGTTCAGTTCAGCTCCATTAAGTTCGGTTCAGTTCAGTTCAGTTCAGCTCCATTAAGTTCAGTTCAGTTCAGTTCAGCCAAATAAAGTTCAGAAGAACAAGGCCTTATAACTAAAATAAATTTTGACAAGTTCAAATAATTTCAAATAAATTCAGATAAGTTTAAGAAAAATAAGTGATAATCAATAGAACACACCCTTAACTGTGTGAAATTGAAAAAAAACTAAAATGATAGGACCAAATGTTTTAAGCTTCATTATTGGCCTTGTGTTTTGGCTTCGTCTACAAAGTACAAACTAATATTCCAATTACTTGATATACAATTTGATACTTACTCCGATACTTATTCCAACTTGTTCACATTTGCCGCAACTTTATAGAAACAGAATAATTGTCCGGTGTATAAGTTGCACTAATTGTCCCACATCAAAACAGAATCAAGGAAGATGATTATCACAAGATTAAACCAATGCATCCAAATGTCTCCTGTCTTTGATTGTGGGTCATGTTAGAGCCAAAATTTCGAATTGGACGGTACAAACATGATCCAAGTCTTACATTACGTTGTGGTTTTTAGAATTAAAAATTATGCGTATAAGCGTATTGGTAAGATGTTTGATATTGGCAATTTAGTATGCTGCTCTGTTGGCTTATCTTAAAACATGTTTGATTTTCCAAAAGTCGAAAGAAATGAGGTGTCTGATGTCAACAATGATGTTATGGAGCTTTCACGGAATAGACCAGATTCCTGCATGTACCTGGATTGATTACTAGTAAGTTGTCATCTTCGATGTAGAGTTTCTTGATGTTGAGTCTGATGGCTTTTTGAACCCCTCGATGGAGGATAATGGCTTCTACTATAAAATATTTTTTTTGGGTGCAAATGAGCCACATGAGGGGGAATGAGAATCGATCTCATGATCACCTAGAACCGAGATGGAAGCTCTAACCAACTAAGCCATCCCTCACTCTCACTATAAATGTTTGTGAATGACTAATATTATGACTCATTGCCTTATAGTAGTTATTGTTTTTTTTCTTCTTTTGACATTCTGTAGTAGTTATTGTTGAGCCAGAGAGTTGTGCATCTTTGGTAATTTTAACATTTACTCCATATAAGATTTTTGAAGGAGTCGGAATCTACCTCGTGCTTTTTTCGTATTTAGATGTGTCTCTCTAATATCTACCATACTTTAGTACGGAGAAAGTGATTAATCAATAAATTAATTGTGGTTGATGTCGTACACATGTTAATATTGTTACGGCTCTTTGAGTTAGTCAACTTTTAGATTGTGAAAGAAACTCCAACATTGGAAACGACATTGACCATGATTTTGTCTTAATAATATGAACGTAATTAATGCATAAAGGTGATAGTTGTATAAAATAGCGAAAGGGAACAAACAAGCTAGGAAAAAAGCAAAAAACATCCCAATAATTTGACTTCAAACATTCACGATTTTGAAGCAGAAGACCACTGTACTGGCGGCAAACTGACTCTTTCTCCCCTCTTCCTATTTTTCAACAATTACGGAGTACGTTCTCCTTTCAAATTAATACGAATACGAATACGAATACGAATACAAAATATTTCGTATTGGGGGAAAATAGGTGATATTAGACTCTGTTCTTTTCACCTTGCACTTATTGCTTATTAAATTAGACTAGCCTAAAAAGTCAAAGTAAAAAGCACTTACAGAGAACAATCAGATCATACCAGGTTAGAACAAGTCGTACCAAAAAATAGATAAATCATACCAGACCAAGTGAGGAGAACAAGGCGTAATATGTTTGTGCGTGTTTAGAAATATTTGTGTATATTACATGAAAATGAATGAATTAATGGTGATATATTTATTTTTTTGTGCGAGAGAAAAAAAAAACAAAGGTTTGAGATAGAGTGTGGTAAAAATGAAAGATGAACAATAAAGAATTAGTGATCATATGTCAAAAGAAGATATTTTTGCGACTATTCAGAAACGGAGGGAGTATAACTTTGTAAGAATTCAAAAGAACATTACTTTCTATTACTCCCTTTGTATTTATTTAAGGGATACAGTTGACTTTTCCGGCCGTATTTATTTAAGAGATACACTTGCCATTTTTAGTAACTTATAAACCCCATAATCTAATTAAATAATTTATATACACCCCACCCCCACCCCTTAAAATGACATGGTTCCCACTTGTTTTACTTATTAAAATATTTACCCAACCTCACTTGTTTTATTACTTTCACTACAAGAATTTGTATCTTTAACGACAACCTAATTACGACGAATCAAAAATCCAGTCGCAAAAGCCTTTTTGCGACATGTCTAACAACCAAACAAAGACGGGAACAACCGTCGCAAATGTCTTTTACGACGGATTAACGACGGGATTTTCTATTAACGACGACCCTCTTTTATGACGGGTTCGCGACAGGAAACCCCGTCGTTAATCAACGATTATTGGCCTTTCGGGACGGGATTTTCCGTCGTTAATGGTACAATTTCTTGCAGTGTTTATTTCACTTAATTATTCTTCTTATTACCCGTGCCAGGCCAAATGTATCTTTTAAATAAATACGGAGGGAGTATAATAGATAGAGAAAAGTTAACGACGAGATTTTCCATTTACGACGACCCTCTTTTATGACGGGTTCACGACAGGAAATCCCGTCGTTAATCAACGATTATTGACCTTTAGCGACGGGATTTCCCATCGTTAATGGTACAATTTCTTGTAGTGTATATACCCGTACTTGAAATCGTACACGTATCTTTTTGTGGGCATATATTAGACGTAATTTTTTTTTCCTTCGTATATATTACTCTGTATAAGTAATGAAATTCATAAATACGAGTATTACGTACTCCGTAGAAAGTAGGAATTCAATACAGGTATACAAATACAGTGATACTCCGTATATACAGCGCATGACAACCAAAATCCCGTTGTTGCTAGGCGTACGTATACGACGATGCTTCACGAATCGTATTCTTTTGTTTGCGGAATAATCGCGCAATCAAAATACCTTTTTATATCAATTAATTTCCAACCATATTTCATTATTCACGACAACATTTTACATCCCATGGTCAGAAACATTTTAACACACTCATCCAAATCTCAAAGTTGTTGTTAACTTTTGTGTGTGTTTTCTCTCATTAAATGCTCTTTGCCTAAACTTATGGTCTACAATTCTACATGCATCTTCCTCCTATAGTCATATCCACTTTCCCTTTTCAGCATAAAAACATTATTAGGAATTTTTTGAAACATTAATTTATTTGAGGATAATGTATCTTAAATATAAGCACTCAAGGATGTAGTACAAGGGTTGCATGTAAACATTAAATATATTTTCTTAAATTAATGTGATAATGTCTTTCTACACCTAATTTCTTTATAATTGTATGGGTATTACCTTTTGTAACAAAAGGTAACTAGTTTTGGAGCCCGTTTAAAAAACGGGCAATTATATAGCGTTTGTTAAACCATTTATTAAAGTGTTAATTTTATTGAACGCTTGTGATTTTAGTTAGAGTATATGATTTATTTAGAGGTGATCAAATTTTTTAGTTGAAAAAATATATAAATTATGGGGAATTAATATTAAGTGTTAAAGAGGAAGATGATGTAGTAAAGGTTGAATATGAATTTAATGGTGAATCTATGTTGGATGAGGAAAATGAAGTGAAAGATGTGTTGAAGTTGTGAAATGGTTCGTATAACAAACAACAACATGAATATTTTTTTAAAAAAACAAAATAATAATAATAATAATAAAAAATCCATGGATGAAAGAAGGAGGCGACACGTGTCATCTAACAAAAAAATCCATGGATGAAAGAAGGAGGTGACACGTGTCATTTAATCATGTATGGTTGTTCTTTTTATAGACTATGTATAGATACGGAGTACCATTAAGGCTATGTTTGGTTGAGTGTAAAACATTTTCAGTGTAAAATGATTTTCATGGAAAACAATTTACAATGGATAACACAATTCCAAAATTAGTTTTCCGTTATTTGGTTCCATGTAAAATAAAATGATGAAACGAAAGAAAAATGAAAGGGAAAAAATAAGCAGATAGTGAGAGGAGTGTACAAGAGAGATAAGGAAAATTAAGTAAAACAGGATAATTGGATTTTCATCATTGGGAGAGCAATTTCACTCCCAAGGAAAATGGTTTTACACTCCTTTGCAAACCAAACAGCTTAAAATTAAAAATAAAGGAAAATCATTTTTCAGGGAAATATTTTACCCCCTACCAAACAAAGCCTAATTCAAAACGTGTGGAGTATTTTCGTTAATTTTTTAACTAGCTATGTCAACTCACATCAAGAAGAATTAGAGCAAGACCTAGAGACAAAACCTTATCTAGTTAGTGTATCTACGGGGTACATAGTACTATTGATACTTTTACATGTTACGAAGTACGTACTACTCCATCTGTTCATGAATAATTGTAACAGTTTGATTTTTACACTACTTATACATGAATTTCGACCAAACTTTCTTACTCCACTAATCTATAAAAATCAAATGTTATTGTGTAATATGTTGTTGGATTAATCTTAATATATACTTTTCAAATATCATTTTTTAAAAGTTTTACTAATACATGCAGAGTAATTTCATATAATTACGGTTAATTAAACTAGTGTCTTAACAAGAGTATCAGTCAAACTGTTACTAGTACTAATTCTTAATTTTGTCTGGATTATTTGACCTACTCCATAGTTTATACAGTAGTAAGATCACTTAGATGGCACTTCAGTAGTCTCAGTAGAGTGTAGACAATGCAAAACTTTTGTAAGAGCAGCTATAATTGTACTATACTGTCAAAATTTGCATGTCCAATCCATAGATAGAATCTTTTAATTAATTAATTAATTAATTACTTTAAAGTACATTTCGAATCTATTTTTCTGTAGACAATGCAAACATGAAATATCCACTGGTCAATTTAGTACAACGACGGAGTATTTACTTTTTTTCAATTTTTCCTAACTTCAGTTTTCACATCATATTTATGGATACGTCTTTGTTTGCTAATTATACCTTGAATACTGACTAATGTTGATGTTGACATGAGTTTAAACTTACTAATTAAATCAACTTATCCTCTAATTTAAAGAAGAAAATGACATCAACAACCACTTGTTTATGTGGTTAACTTAAAACTATAAACTTTTAATTAGTTCATAGTAGAGCCAGTTTTAGGAGTATTGATCATCTTAAATCGGTAATCTAATCGCACATGATTAACATGCTTTAATTAAACCAGCCTTGCACCCTTGTTTTTTTTTCTCCATTCAAGATTCAATACTCTGTCTACTTGCATTTGGCTATATTAATCTGTTGAACAAGTTAGTTAATAGGGATGAGGACATTTTGAGTCGATATTCGGCCATAAAAGTTGGGACAATAAAGGATTAAAGAAAAGTTGTGACCTTTTAATCCATATTGCTTATAATTAGGACTGCTAATCTCTATTCTATGTTTATTTTACAAGGGAATATGAGATAACTTGGTGTCTATGTAAAGACTAAAATCCCCTCATTAAATAACTACTTAAATTGCAATATCTCTATTATATCTCTAGTACACAAGCTAACTCTCCAGCACTTTGATGTCTACGTAAAATATCAATAATAACTTTGCTTAATTTTTAATTAAAATGTTGATGTATTTGTAGAATGTTGCAATATGCTGAGTAGTTGTATATAAAACATGATTCGAAATATAATATACCGAATCCTAGTACCTAATATGTCAACTTTCATAATTCATTCTATTTTTTTTTTTTTTTAAATACTTAAGTTGCAATTAGATGAGTATGATTAGACGACTAATAAGCATGATTATTGACATATTCTCTAAATATTTTTAATCGAAAGTATATACTTTTATGTTAGTAAAATACTCCGTAATACGGTGTGGATAGAAATAAGTAGTGGTCAACGAAGAAGAAAATAGAAGAAAAAAAATGGAAGAATTGAATTAGTCAATCAAACATGTGATTAAAAAATGTGTCACTGTTTACAAATATAATTATTTGATTAGTTGCACTGATTTTTGTTTGTGGACATAATGATTATATGTTGGTATTTTTTGCCCTATAACCGACGGTTTCAATCATGTTTATGTGTCAAATGTTTAATTAATCACCCTAATTATTACTCCCTCCGTTTCTAAATAAGTGTCACTTTTCTATAAATGACGTTTCCTGTCCACTTTTCATTTTTGAACGTACATTTTTCTCACTTTTCCATACAATTTTCCCATACATTTTTCCCGCTTTTCCATACACCTTTACTACTTTTCCATACACTTTTCCCATTTTTCCATACACTTTTCCCATTTCAATGGTGTGTTCGGCAGTAGCATTTGAAGCAGAGGGTAATATTTTGACCTAATCAATACGCTACTTGTAAATTTTGTAAGTGTTTGGCAATGTAACAGTTAGCGGTAAATGTAGCGGTTGGATAGCTTTTGTCAAACGTTAAAATTATTATTCTTTAAGATAGCGGATAGTGTTTGACAAATTTAGAGTAAAGTTTAAAGCTTTTATTTTATTTTACAATATCAACCGCTACTTTTACCGAACACTCACATTAGTTATCCGCTACAATGACAGTTAAACGTTACCCTCCGCTACTCAACCGCTACCGCTACTGTAACCATTACCCGCTACTCAACCGCTAATCGCTAATTTTTTCGAACATGGCATAAATATGTTTACATGATAGTAGCTTGCCAACCTTCCATACTATAGTTCGAGTACAAAATAAGAAAAGATTTAATACTTTTGGGGGGGTTTTAAAGTTTTACCATAATTTGTTGATGAATTGGTGAGAAAACAGTTACATGAGAGATTTATGGGTGACCTAGCTAATCATAAGAAATCTACACGTCGCATAATACGTTGATGGGTAAATTAACAATGATTTCTACCTAATCCTACTAGAATAATGACTTTGTATGTTGTACTTTGTAAACATTTTTTTGCCATAACAATGTTGTACCCCGTGTACATTAATGTCCTTCTATTACTTCTTATAGAAAAAGATGAATAGTCGAGGTCAGTAGATTTGAGCTAGGTTATATAATGTGGATTTGTGGATAACTTAATAAGTTTCGGTAAGAGTCGAGTCGAGTCAACTTTGAGTTATCGATATTTAGCTTTTGTGGAAACTATAGTACGAAGTAGTTCATTTTGTAACTATGGAGTATTCCCCTGTCCGGCTGTCCCTTCTTTAATTGCGACATACAGAGTAGTCAAAATTCATTTATTAAGAATTAAGTGTAAAATGTGCACATGGATTGATAAAGTGGGTTCACGAGGAGATGGATAAAGATAGAACAAGTGAAAAAACATACTTCATATTATTTAAGGTATAAAACAGTGTTAAAGAGGCACTCCAAATAGGAAAATGAGCGATATAAAAGGAACAAAGGGAGTACGTTTTATTTCAGTAAAGTAAATGTGGGAGTAGTTCGGGTCCATTTAAGTTAAAGATTGTTTCCTACATACAAGAAATTCATGCTAAGTCAGTTTTGCCTAGAGCTGGCAAACATGTCATGTCAGGTCATGTTCGTGTTTGCCGTCGTGTCGATTTCGTGTTGTTTATAAAATTTATCAACACTATCTAAAAAGTAAAATAATTACATAATATGACAAATTAATCTAAACGGACGTGTTTGGGTTGGTTTCGTGTCTTGCGTGTCAGTTTCGTGTTTTCTCTTAGTATCTTCGTGCTTGTGTCATGCCAGTTTCGATCGTAGTGTCATGTCGTGTCATAGACTGCCAACTTATATCGTGCCGACTTCGATCGTCTTGTCGTGTCGTGTCAGAGACCGTCATCTTTAGTCAATTTACCGGATATTCTGATTAGTAATAGCTCAAACAAAATTTGTTCACATGCCATACTCGAGGGGCATTTTGGGAATTGGACATTATAGTGTACAAAACAAGGGGAAACGAGGTGAAACGCGTTTCAAGGGGTCGGCAAATGGGTTCGGTTTAACCACCTAACAACCACCCACTTTTATTTTTCTTTTTTAATTTTATTTCCCATTCACACACTTCAATTTTTGTTTCCATTAATAATAATTCCCCTTTAATTCGTAATTTAGGATACTAATCCCATATTATACCTCCATTAAACCCAAACATTAATTTTGGAATATAAAACTATAAATTCTACTTCTCTCTCTTCTTTTTCCGCTTTCCTAATCTTTCCCCCTTCCTATTCATTCATTTCTTTCTCCCACTGTTTTCTCTCTCCTCTGTTCCTAACTCTTCTCCTTTTTTTTTCTCTCTCTCTCCTCCACCGGCTAACTACCTTTTCCGGTTGCCGGAGAACCGAAAAACATCTCCGGTGATAATTCTCTCTCCGCTTCTCCACCTTTCCCGCCTTTTCTCTTTTTTTTTTTGACAAAAAAGGAAAAAAGAAAGGTTTCGGATCTTTGCATAATTTTGCATGAATTCGTTGAGTGTGGTGGTGGTTGAGTAGAATGTGGGTGACGAAGAAGGCTATGTTATCGTAGAATGTCGAGATCGTGATCTAGGGTTTGGTGTAATTTCGCTTTTCTTCCGATTTTTTCTTCCTTTTTTTAATACAAAATTTTACTTGTTTTCTGGTGGAGAAGACGACGGAGACCAACGGCAAAAAACCGCGGAATGAGATGGTACTGTTTTTCTCCCTAATTTATTTCATCTAATTTTCGCCTTGTTTCAATTAATTTTTTGGTGTGCATTACTCTATACGGAGTATCATGTAAGATAACTGTAGATCTTAATTGAATGTATTGCGTGATCTTATCATCATAGATATGCTATTTTGGAAGGAATTTAGAATAAAATCTGTTTCTATTGAGGGATGTACTTTGTGATTATGTCATTTTTTTTTTTTGGGTTTGTGAATTGTAAAAAGGTGTAGATTGACTTTGAAGACTTGGGTTGAATTTTTGTTGCTGAAAATTTTATTTCTATTTTTAGTGGCTGCCCAAATTTGTTTTGCATGAAGGGGTCAAACTTTTTGTTTTGGTCTTGAAATTGACTTGTGTGCTTCATAATTGGTGGGTTCCAATTTTTGTTGAAATCCGTTGATTTGTTCAATTATTGGGAAATTAACTCCGTTTGAATCAGTAACAGTTCTTCAACCTTTATGAAATTCTGTGCTGGTATGTCACTTGTAAACGGAGAAGTTTTGAATTGAACCGTAATGTGTTTATCCTATGCATTTTGTGGTGGTGTTGCATTGTACAATTTACTTGACTGCGTTTTCGAGGGTGTTTCTGATTGAAGGGAAGGGGGTCGCGGGATACTACTAGCTCTTTCTTGGAGTTGTATTTGTTGTATTGGCCGGACCAAGATTCTGGCAGCTTGTGAGGCATTCTCCGGCATACTGGAAGTATCTGAATCTGTTCAATCACTTTGTTAGAATTAGGGGGTATACAGTTTCGTAGATAAGTCCCTCAGCATGGTTATCAGTTGGATTTCATGTTCATTTAGTAGCTTTTGGCCATCTGCTGTGCAAATTATTTTCTGTTTAACCAGTTATTATGATCAACTGTTCTCCCTATGCCAACGATCCTATAAATGCAGAAACCTACTCTGTCTCATCAATAACTTTTCATACACTACGATATACTCCGTACAAATTTAACGCAAGGGCTATGCTGCGGAATCATTTTTGTGACATCGATGAATTATGTGTTTTTGGTCTTGCTGAATGTAAACAACCACAAGCTAGGAATATTTTTTGAGCTAAGGTGAAGTGTAGCCACTATTTCATCCTTATATGCTCAAGGCAACTAGCTATATGGGCAATTTGGATCATAGGCCCGCCATTAGGTGCCGCAAGGCCTGCAATTGCTAACTTTGCTTGTGCATGCGCGGTAGTTATAAAACTTGGTGATAATCCATGGTTGGGAGCTTGGTATCTTTACTTCCATGTTATATTGGCAAGGTCCTTCCGGTTATTTGTTTATATGATTTAAGTTTTTAAAAGACCATTCTGGAGTAGTAATTGTTAACTGTTTTTGTTACTCTTATTTCCTTTGCTTCTCATCTGTTTACTTTGTCATGCAATTTATTGCTTTTTCAGGTGGAAGGGAGGGGTTGTTTGTCGAAAGAGGCTAAAAATAATGGTTTAGAGATTCTGAAGCAGAAAAGGCTTCAGCGAATCAAGTCAGAAACAGGAGTACAGGGCACCAGTAATATGATTGCCAGAAGTGGAGGAGATGGTTTGAGAGCTTCAGCATCATGTGGCACAAGGATACATGGTAGCGCTTTTAGCTCCAGTGCTGCTTCAAATGGAAAGAAGAGTTTTCCAAAGCGCAAGGTGGAGAAGTTAAGTATGTCTGACTTAGATTGGATTGATAAAATCCCAGAGTGTCCTGTATACTGTCCAACAAAGGTTGAATTCGAGGATCCATTGGTTTATTTGCAAAGTATAGCACCTGAAGCATCCAAATACGGTAACTAGCTTTGTCAAATTTATGTATTATGTGGTCGGAGTATCTTTTCTGTATCCTTTTGTATTATGCAATTTTATTGTTAATAGATTACAGCGTCGTGTTTTGTCAAATCAACTAGTGCATTTATGTGTAAAAATCTCGACAATGTGTCATATCTATGAAGTGATATTTTGATACTGCCTCTGCTTTGATATTCTAATTGGTTATAGGGTTAACCTTTGCAGGTATTTGCAAGATTGTTTCCCCTATAAATGCTTCTGTCCCTGCCGGGGTTGTATTGATGAAGGAGAAAGTGGGTTTCAGATTTACGACTAGGGTACAACCAGTTCGCCTTGCTGAGTGGGACACTGATGACAAGGTTACCTTTTTCATGAGTGGAAGGTGATTTTCCATTCCCTGACAATATGGCATGACGAAAATAACATAATGAAGAAAATGTTATAACTTTCCTCATACTGACTGCAACAATATTTTTTCCCCAGAAATTATACGTTCCGTGAATTTGAGAAATTGGCAAACAAGGAATTTTCACGCAGATACTGTAGCACTGGATGTCTTCCTGCTTCTTACCTGGAAAAAGAATTTTGGCACGAAATAGCCTGTGGAAAGACGGAAACTGTTGAGTATGCATGTGATGTTGATGGAAGTGCCTTTTCCTCTTCCCCAAATGATGAACTTGGAAGAAGCAAATGGAACTTGAAGGTGTTTACTTGTACTCAATTATACTATTCAGTACATTTTGAGCTGATGATTTACATACTCCATATGGCAAGTTGTTTGATTGTTATAACAATAATTGCAATAACTTCGCTGCAGTTTTTAAAATCTAAGGTTCAACTATAGCTTTCGTAACTTGGCATTTGCCTCAGAGTTCTCATCTATTTAGGAACAGAAGGAGAAGAAAGGATAATCACTGTTTCAATCTGAACAGTTCGTGTTTTGTTACCTTTGAATATGTTGTACATTTTATATATACTATATCTGGAGTGAGAAAGAAGTATGTTCGGTGCAGTGGTTGATGCCTATGAAATGTAATAGTGGCAATTCTTGAACACAATGTATCTAACTGAGCTAACTCTTAAAGGGCGGTGGTAGTTCAATCTTCTAACAATTCAACATGTTAATGTATTGAGTGTTTTTATAGCCCCTCTGGTGTATGCTACGTGAAGGAGGTAGATTAAATACATACATTACTATACTGGTTCGGCAAATATTCTGGTCGTTAAACATAGAACATTTGATATTTGCTGTGATATTAAAAGAATTTCCCCTTATACATGTTTTATCCTTGGTATCCTATCTTTATCTGCATGTGACATGGATATATTTTCAAATAATCTATGGAATGTTTTTTTTGGCTACAAGTGTTTAGCTGAACTTTTTGTTGGATTTCATGAATAGATTATGATCATGTTTTATTATTTTAGCCTCATGCTGCATTCCTGCACCTGCGGGCTTTAGTTAAAATAGGTTAGCGTGTTTCTTGTAATGTAAACCCGATGGCAACTATTACTATATGTCATCCATGTTACTATTTTCATGGTTTTTATGTGCTTTTATCGTTGCCTGCTGTTTGTTCCACATGTAGCTGCTTACGTAAAAGTACCTTTTCGTTTATTGTGGCTTCAGGAACTCTCTCGGCTCTCCGAATCTGTTTTGCGGCTTCTGGAAACATCTATTCCGGTATACAGAACTATCTCCTTTAAATTATGCCACATTTGGGTTTTTTTAAGGAGGCCTTTTTAAGTTTGATGCATTTTCACAGGGAGTGACTGATCCTATGCTTTACATAGGAATGCTTTTCAGTATGTTTGCCTGGCATGTTGAAGATCATTATCTGTACAGGTACATATCATACTCCGATATTAGTTTGAAGAATATATATTTTTAAGTCAAGCTTGTTAGTGGTAATTCTTATTTCGTTTGCACCTCTTGCTCTGATGACAGTATTAATTATCAGCATTGTGGGGCCGCTAAAACTTGGTACGGGATACCTGGCAGTGCAGCTTTGCAGTTTGAGAAGGTTGTGCGAGAGCAAGTATATAATAAGGATATTTTGTCAACTGATGGAGAAGATGGAGCATTTGATGTCTTGTTGGGAAAAACAACTTTATTTCCCCCGAGTATCTTGTTAGAGCATGGTGTACCAGTCTACAAGGCTGTGCAAAAGCCGGGAGAATTTATAATCACTTTCCCCAGGGCATACCATGCTGGATTTAGCCATGGTAAGATGAATATCTTAATTCTTTTATGTTCCCTGCATAATTTTTCCGTAGTCAACTGGTATTTTATTTCTGAAGTAATACGAGGAGTCTGTATCTCACCGATGAATGCATATCAGAATTCTCTTGTTTTCCACATAGTATATGAACTAAATAGAGGAAATTAAGATTGAAGATAAACCTTGGAAAGTTTTTGACTTAGCACAGGGTGTTTTTGAATGGATATTTTATCTGTTTTGATCAAATGAAGTTGTTTCAGATGGACAACCTGAATAATTGTCAATTTCTTTTGTAATCTTGACAGCTATCATTTGTTTTTCAAGTTTGCTTTTATCGGTTTCTTAAAAATAAATTTAAATTAATAAATGTGCCAAGTTCAAATGCTTTATTTTCAAGTATACTAGTAAGCCATTCCTTCAAAAAAAAAGGTATACATTCATATTAGGTTTTGTTTTGATGTACTCAAAGTAAGACTCGCTTTCACTGTGGTTATAACTTCTTTGCATTGGAAACCTCTGCTGTGTGGTGTTAAGTTTTGTGTATTCTGTGTTATTGCTAAATAGCACGAAGCCTCAGTTTATTCATTCTTTATTCCACTTTATCTGAAAATTTGTACATATGCAACATTGATCACCATAATAAACGTTTAGATGTTATCCATTTGCAGGTTTTAACTGTGGTGAAGCTGTTAACTTCGCGATTGGAGACTGGTTTCCTTTAGGAGCGGCGGCAAGTCGGCGTTATTCTTTTCTTAATAGGATTCCTCTACTACCACATGAGGAGCTTCTGTGCAAGGAAGCAATGAATTTGTATAGATATCCTGAACCTGAAAATCCAAATCATACTACTTACAATTTGACATCTCAACTCTCAGTCAAGGCTTCTTTTGTACGACTTATGAGATTCCAGCATCGTGCCCGTTGGTCTTTAATACGATCAAACCTCTGCACAGATGTTTCCATGGATGCTTATGGAACAATATTATGCAGTCAATGCAAACGCGACTGTTATATTGGCTTTGTCAGTTGCGGCTGCTTGTTGCATTCTGTGTGCCTTCGTCATGGTATGTATAGTTCTAAGGCTTATACTTTTTGTTGATAAATGGAATTACTTTTGAGTTTTGAGACTTTTATGTAACTGGATCTTATTTTAATTCACTGTAGACATGAGTTCGTTAGTTTTCCCTTGCGGTGGTGGTGGTTGCACACTAGTTATAAGGAACGATCTTCCTGAACTGGAAAATGCAGCAAAGAAGTTTGAGCTGGATAAGGAATTAGTGGAAGAGCTCCAACAGCCTATGGGAAATGAAGATTTGCTTTCTCTTTCCACTATTTTCCCTGTTGAAGAGGATGATTATTTTCCATTTTGTGATATAAATTTAGAGGTTGGCAACTTGTCAGAAACTCCGCTTTCTTTTGCTGCTTCAACCCTCTGTTCTTTTCGAGATAATGATTTCACTCATGCAAGCAATGTAAGATTTTCTACTGTCTAAAAGATCATGTATTTCTTTTAAAACTCCATATCTTGACACGGTGTACTAATTCACTTTTGGTACAGGACTGTTCTAACTCAAATATAGTTGATTGCAATGACGATATATCTCATCAGTCATGCCAGTCTTCTTTATCAAATTTGTCGTACAACGAATTCATGAGTTCAGATCAGGGTAATCAGAATTTACTGGAAACTATCCCCGATGTGGATCACTGCAGTGATGATTCTGATTCAGAGATATTTAGGGTTAAACGTCGATCTGCTTTGAAGGTAGTGAGAAAAGGTGTTATTGGCGAGATCAAGTCAGATCATGCTAAACATCAGGTATGACCGAGATTACGGGCTGCCTCGTTAATCCTTAAGCTTTCAGTTTGTCTTTGTGGTCTGACAAAATTAATTTCCTTCCTTTTCTTTCAGTATTTTTCTATCTCAGTTTACATCACATATTTAACTATATCTGGGGATTTCTATAAGATCTGAGTAGACTATATGGGTTCAGTGGCTATTTTTTTTTAAAAATATATTTTTTATATTTTGATATTAGCTTGCTGATGTATGAGTCGTATGACCTTCTTTTGTACCCCATTTTGTCTTATGAAGCCTTGATTTAACCACGCTCAAGTTACTTCCCTTTGAACATTGATTTAACAGCCATCGAAATTTTCCAGTATGGGACTAGGAAATTGGTAAATTTGATAGTTTGGTAAATCGGTAAATTGGTAAATTTTCCAATATGGGACTAGGAAATTGGTAAATTGGTAAATTTTCCAATGGGACTATTGGTAAACTATGAAGGGTGATGGGATTTCTGTATGGATCTCTGGTTCCCTGGATTTGACCTTGGTTCTTCAAATTATAATACGAAGTACTTACCTTGGTAACTGTTGGAAATAACCTGTTCTATCTGTTTAGATTTTGCCCTTTTGTTTTTGGTACATTTTCAATGGTCTACTAAAAGTTGAAACAAGTTGATTTTGGTACTGCTAGGGAAAACTGCTGCCTTATTAATGTTTCTGGTTTTTCCATGCTGAAATAAATATTCAACTGTTTGTGACATTCATTATTTCTTGTATAATTTCAGGGGCTAAAAAGATTGAAAAAATTTCAGCGAGAAGGAAGATTTGGTGACACAATTCCTGTTAATTACAGTGAATCCAATAATAAGAAGGTGGTCGTTATGAAAGATAGGCGATCCATACCTCCAATATCAATCAAAGTAAAAAGGACTCCTGGAAAGATAACAACAACAACAACCGAAACGGAATCACTTCCCTTAGAAAGAGCGCCAAAACGTCTACGAGTTAAAGGTCCTACATTTCTCGGGTCAGAAAACAGGTTAGATTAACCCATAAACCCATAAATAACCCCATAACCAGATAGATTACTGGAGGCCCAAAATTAGTTAGTCAAACCTTTGGTAATCTCTGATTATTCTTTTTCTAACGGGTCAAAAGCTCCTAACTACATTGAAAAGTAGTACAGAAATTCGATTTATGGAAGCAGTGAAGACTTGAAATTCGATTAACCATGGCTAGTAGAAGACTTGAAATTCTTTTGTGCAGGCCTCAAAAATGGGGCAAATCGCACCAGTTTCGTTGTTATTAAACGGGTTCTTTTGCTGGAGTGTTTTAATGTCTTTGGTGGGAGAACCTTTTTTCTGCATCTGGGAAAATATAGAATGTGGGTTTACTGTAAATCCTTTTTTTTCACTTTGTTTTTAACCAATTCTATTATTGTGAGGACAATGAGGTATTTCCTCAGTCTTCATGTTTTACTCGGGTAGTTTTTTTTTTCTTTTGTTCTGTCTTTGTTTGTTAACATGAGTCTGCTGCTTCTAATTAGGGTTCTTTAAATTCTTTTTGTAGCTACAGCTGATTGAAAGTTGTAACCTTCTGACTATATTAATACACAACATGCAAAGAAAAGCTCTCCTTTTCCCGTTCTCTCTCTCTCTTTCGTATCGTGTTATTTTTACTTATAATTCGTCGTCGTTATAGGGAGAAATGGTTGTGCTGTTTTATGACATTTTTACTTATCAGGCTGTATAAACTATTGTTAGGGTCAGTTGATTTAATTTACTACTCCCTCCGTCCCGGAATACTTGACCTGTTTTCCTTATCGGGCCGTCCCTTAATACTTGACCTGTTTCTAAAAATGGAAATATTCTAACAATATTATATTATTTCTCACTCCACCCCTATTAACCCACCTACCCCCTACTCCATACAAAAAATAATTAAAAATTCAACCCCTACTCTCCCCCAACCCCACCTCTTAACCCACCTCCCACTAACTACATTAAAATAATACCCCACTATCAACTACTACCTATTAAATTAAATAAGTCAATTCAAATCCCTTAAACTCTGTGCCGGTCAAACCGGGTCGAGTATTCCGGGACGGAGGGAGTAGTTGCATTACTTGAAAAGAGGTTTACCAATTCTGACAAGTATTGAATCCGATTACAGCAACTTTTGTGAAAGACCGCTTTATCGGAAAGAACACTTTGATTGGTTAACTAATTAGTTTCAGTGATCATATAACTTATATGACACCAATGTGGTCTTTTGTGTTAGACCGCCTTATACAAAAATTTGTAATCCGACTATAACCCACTCAAACTGAACCAGAATTTTGATGACTTGAATAACAGAACCAAATTCAAGTTGTCCACTCGGTTAAGGAAATGGGCTTGGCCGCTTGGGCTAGCAGGTTTGTCTAGTCGGATTCTGTCTAGTCGTCTACATCATTTGCCGGTCCAAAAACGATATGTCATTGCCCTCTTCGAAAGTGGATTGCTCCAACTTTTTTTTACTATGCAACTATTATAATCAAATCAATATGTTAAATAGGACGGAGCCTCAGTTTATAAATTTTACTACGCAGTTAACAACATACCGGAGTATTTGCTTTTTACCCGTTTGACTCAAACTGAAATATTCGAAATAATGGTCATACTTGAAAAGAGGTCCTTATTCAAGATTCAAATTATACAAAAGTCATCAAAATTCAGGTTCAGTTGTTAGTTACTCCATACAAGTTCAAACTCAATTCGATACATATATTTTGGTTATTAGTTAATATTATCAACAAAATTATAAAAGGTTCAATCAGTAGTTCAGTACTAACCCATACATTATGAAGTACATTTGAGTGGGCTATACTCGGATTCAGTAATGGAACCAAATTCCAGTGGCCCATTTGGTAAGGACATGGGCTTGGGCTTGGGCTTGGGCTTGCAGGCCTATTGTATTTAATACTTGTAAGACCAACATAAATTTAGACTGCTTTTGGATCATGGACTCATGGTCATGGTGAACACTAGGTTATGTATCTTAAATATATTATGGCCATGTGAATGTCAACTAGTTTAATTGGTTTAAATTGGTAAAGTCTTAAGGGTGGTAACCAAGACCTAAGATCGAATTTCGTCTAGTTATTTACACTATTTGTCGGCTTGTTGTTTGTGGCTCTCTCTATAGAGAAAATAATATGTTATGGACCTGCCTGGGGGCGGATTTCTCAAGCTTTTATTTACTATGCAATTATTATGATCAAATCGATTAATACAATGAGCTTGTCAAATAAGTTAATACAATATGCTACCACTAGCTTCCATATAGGCTCTGTTTGATACGGTGTAAAACGTTTTCATGGAAAAAGATTTTCCCTTTTCAATCATTTTACGTTGTTTGGTTGGACCAAGGGATGAAAAACAATTTTCTATAACTCCCTCAAAAGTGGAAAAAGTTTTTCCATTTGAAAGGAGGGAAATCACTTTTCTACCTTTCTTCCTTAACCCCCTCTTCCTTTTTCCCCTCAATCTTCACCATCTTCTCCCATTTTCTTTTAAGAAACTAAACAAACGAAAACTAGTTTGGAATTGTGTTTTCTTTTGGAAAATATTTTTCATGGAAAATCATTTTACACTGGAAAGTTTTACACCAAAACAAATAGAGCCATAGTACAATTATCTTATATTTTTCCGAATTTCGACGGAGGAGGTTAGTTGGTTACTAGCCGAACCATACCTCGAACCTTGCCTTTTAGCCCTTGCTCAAGAGTCAAGGCTAGACTATTAGACCATGGTCGACTTTTGTACGAGCATGTGTATTGGGCTTTGACCGGCCCATTCTTAACTTTTCCCATATATTCTTGGTGGTATTCTTCTTATGGATACATAGTAACATAAACCTTATTTAGTCTCGATCATTTAGAAAGAATAAATAAAAAGTTTATAATAAGTTAGTGAATTGTTGCATGTTTTATGCTTATGATCAAAATATGTTGAAAATGGTGGGTCTCAAAATCTTTGACGAATGAGAATGAAATATATTTGTGGTTTTGAAGTGATAGATTATATGCTTCACAACCATATGATACCCTTTGCTAACCTTGACAGAAGCACCACATTCTTATTTCATTGGATTATCATATTTCTACCCATTAATTTTACCTAATTATTTATATATTTTCTTGTCTTTTTGTGGGTCCAAAATGTCCTTTTAACCTTTCTTTGGAATAAAATAGGGGAAACTCAATGAAAATAAAAGTTAAGGAATTATTTAAAGTTATATATACAAGTAGTTTTATATATAAATAAAAAGATAATAAGTATTATTTTTGATGGTTTCCAATCAATCAATAATGGAGTATGTAATGTTAAACACAGAAAATCTGTTCCTTTCTTTCTTTGTTTCTTTAAGTCTTTATCATGCTTTTAGTTAGTTGATCAAACTACTTTTGACGTTTTTATTGCAATTCAGTCAGCCTAAGATTCATCATGTCTCATCCTTTTACATTCTTCTTCCTTATATTTAGTGACCATATCATATTTTTCTTTACTTCTTACTTGGACTATTATTGGAAATAATATAACCCTCTTTTTTTTAAAAAGATATTTTCGTACGTCGGCCTAAAAACCCATTTAATGTGACATGTCGAGTTTATGTCACACTTTGCACCCAACAATCAACAATGTAGTCTGTAGTGCAGATATGATAGAACCCTCTTTTTTTTAAAGATATTTTCGTACATCGGCCTAATAACATATTTAATGTGACATATCGAGTTTATGTCACACTTTGCACCCAACAATGTAGTCTGTAGTACAGATTACACTACAGACTCGCTTAAATTATGTTGTACGTGTATACATTTATGCGAAAAAAAAAAATCTATTGAATCCAAATATCACTACTCAATAGCTGAAAGAATTAATTAATATGGTTAGGTAGTTATAGGATTAATTAAAGAATTAAAACAAAGTAATGGAATAGCCTTTATGTTAGATGCATATCTAATTTTCCTGTCGTGCTCAAAGATTTGGACAATAGTGGATTACTCAAATTTGTTTACAATGGTAAGAAACTAAGAATGTTCGGTTTATATTTTTGTTTCACTTTGTCTCTTTTCTCTTTATATATTTTTGTTTCACTATGTATCCATTAATTACATGTTGCAATAATAAAAGAAAGGATGACATGAATTTATGAATTAATTCTTTTTCAACAAAAGTGACTTCAAATTCTTGGGCAGGTATTCTAATTTCTTGGTATTCTTCCTTTTCCACTTTATTATTTTCTTTCATTATTTTTTTCTTATTTATGACCAATGGGGAGTTTGTTTCTGACAAATGAAATTCCAAAGGTTAGATTTAGGAAGATATGCAACAATTAGAAACCATGTCTTTTTGAGGATGCTTAGACAAGACTTGTAGTGACTACCACCCTGCCAAATGGCCGATGCTTATGAAGGTAGCATCTTGATTATATGATATCAATCTTAAATATGTTCATGTGACTTGTTTGGTAGATGGTAATGTTATAACGGAAGTACGAAAAATTATAAAGAACGTAAATAAAGAATACAAAGATTTAACGTGGTTCATTAAACAATGTGTCAGCTACGTCTACAGGTAGAGAAGATGACCAACTGTCTGTTGATTCGGTAGTGATTGAGGTTGAACTTGGTAGCGAGAACACGCGTTCTCCCGCAACAATAATTGGGAGGGGATTGAAACCTATTTACTCAGAACTCGCCCCAAATTCGGATTATCCCTAAGGGTGAACCGGGTGGTAACATCATAAAAAACACAGGCAGAGAAGAGTGAAGTTTTATCGATTGAGAAATATATATATATAGTCTCTGGAAAGATGCAAAAAAACCCAAAAAATAGACCCAAAAAGATAACCTAATCTTGTTTCAAAATATGTGTATTATTTTCCATTTCAATAATTTTATCTACCTTTTAATATAATTCTTCCACCAAAACAATAAAGGGCAAAAAAATGGGTAGAAACAAAGAGGCCCAAAATAATAGCCCATATAATAGTGGGTGGGTTATGAGAAACATATTGACCCATTATACATTATGGCCATACTTTAAAGATGGTGACATAGCAATGGGTTGTATTATATTATTATATTATTATATTGAAAATATAATATTATTATATTAATAATATAATATTATTATAAAATTATTATATTTAAATTCAAAAATAGTAAAATATGGCACATTACTTTATCCTGTGGTTAGAGGGATGATTGATGAATATGGCAAGGTAATCAATCAATTTCATTACATTCCCACGCAAAATAAATCAAGAAAGTCACGTGACATACTCACGCTCCTACAAAAAAATGGTTCAAAAAGTCAATATTCCCTCAAAAAAACAATATTCCAGGAGCCCCATTTATATCATTGGAGCAAATTTTGGAACAAAATTTTTTAAGGTGCCCCAATGTCGGGGAAAAGTGTTAACTTAGAATTTACACTACTTCTTACTATTAATAATTAATTAATATTTAGTCAATTTTCAATTAATTTTTTTTAAATAATTTTGAAAGAAAAGGTTTCAACAATTACCTGAATTTTTATTTTATTATTATACATAATTCATTTATATTTATGATAGCTTTTTACAAATTTCTTTCTCATTTAATTTGGGTCTCTTTCTCATAAGTATTCATTTAGGTCATGTTGCAATCGTTTGCTTAATATATGAACAAGATGCCATTGTCTTGTCAAAATCATTAATTAATGAGGATTAGGGATAAATTTTGATTAAAAGCAACCTCACAAACTTTTCTTTTGTACTTAGACACCTCATAAGTTTGAAAAGATGCAATATATATTTCAAAGGAATAAATACAATTGGCCCTATCATCTATCCTTGTTAATAATCATTACTCTATATTAATTTCAGTTATACACGAAATATATATTTGTTATTTGCCAGTACTCGTAAATTTCTACTACTAGTCGTTATAGGACGAGTACAACAAATAGTGAAACTTGATAACGGTTGAAGCTCTAATTAAGAAAGATACACTTCGTAACATACTTTTCCTACTCCCTCCGTCCCTTAATACTCGACCTGTTTGGACTTTTTGTACTATTCACATAATTCATTTTGACCCTATTTTATTTCTAGTATATGAAAACAAATGTTAGTATATAATATACTGTTGGCTTCATCTTAATATATATTTTTCAAATATTACTATATTTATAAATTTTTATAATATGTAGTTAAAGAAATTAGTGGTTAAAGTTGTGCATTGACAAGCGTGACCGATCAAAACAGGTCGAGTATTAAGAGACGGAAGGAGTATTAAGTACTACATAGGATTTAAGCAACTTTTGTTGTAATGGAAAAAAAGACTTTCTAATCTTTTATACGTCAAAATTCATAAGGTAATTAAATCAACTACATGCATATATTCCCTTGTTAAGGTTTTGTGCATAATATTCAATTCGAGGTACATAGATGTTACCCCCCGTTTTTTTTTTGAAAAAAGTACATAAAAATTTCATCCAATTTAAAACTTGGAAGTTTTGAACACTAACTAATTAGTACCTATAACATACATACTCTTTCATATATATACGGCGCAACCCAACCGTAACCGTTGGTTTTCAAGTTTCTACTTTCGTGTAAAGTGTATGGTTAACCTAATAACAAAAGTTTCGTAAGGGGACTGGAGCAGGCTACCATAAAAGCAAACCTAACCCGGATTTGACTTAACTTAACCTAAACTTCGCCCGACTTACCCGGTTTATAGATCCAACTGCAAATCAGGAACATTAGTCGTGCAAAGAACCACACTAATTCTAGATTATAGCAATAAAGACAGAGAATTCAAGAAAATAAAAAATAGGGGACAAAAAAAGAGAGAAGAATAAAGAAAGATTAGTACAAAACGAAGACAAATGAGGATCGATTAACATTGTTGAAAGTTCCAAGTGTAATAAAATTCTGGTCCGGCCACCACCACTATCATAAGCTATGTTACCTGGACTCAATCAAATATTCGTAGCTGATATAACACTCGGAAATGGGTGCGGACGGCTCGATACTTCATTTTAGACCAAAATCATGCAACTTTATAAAGTAATTGTATCGAAAACTTGAACACGTACTTGTGTCCAATATGGATATCTGAATCATAGTAACATAGAACATAAGAATTAGAAGCTAATTATGAAACTTTTTTCACTGAATAGCCGCGTCAGACACTTACACACATAACCGTGTCTAATATGGACAGGGGCGGATCTTTGTTTGTGCTGGGGTGGGCCTGCCCCCCGACTGAAAATTTTTGTAGTGTATTTTTAGTTACGGCTCCCTCTAAAATTTGTGTATAATTGTATAATTATATAGTATATTGCTTAATTTTTTCTACCGGCCCCCTCGTAAAACTGTTCAAGGTCCGCCTGAACATCCTAGTTCGGGTAACGTAAAACATGGGAATTAGAAGCTAATTAACTAATTAAGTACTATAAGTAAATAGTACGTAGAATATAACATTAACCAAAAAGATTACTATACTAAACAATTAGGAGTAATTAATTAATCAAGGTACGTAATAATAAGATTCCTTATTCCAAACCTCGAAATATTATTTGCTTCGGTTTTACTCTAGTGTTAATAAAAGTTGGTTGTTCCAAGAGAAAGAAACTGACATTCAAGAGTATAGTAGTTGCATTGCATGGGTAAGATCTCCTTGTTTGTAGCGACATAATATGGATACTTCCAAACCAGATCAGCTAACATTATAAAATTAATTAAGCTAATTAAGTTTCTAATTAATAATAATAAATTAAATTCCTCAAAACATGTAAACATTTGAAGCAAAATTCTCAATACCGAGGAATGGTTGACATTCATAATATGACATACTACACCCTTGTTAATTAATTATATACTTTATACTATATACTCTAATAATTAATTAATTAATTAATTAATTAATTAGGTAGATTAATTAATATAGGTAGAATAATACAGTATAAAATTGGTGGCCTGAATTTGATTGAGATGGTGATCGAGTTAGATGGTGCCAAAGAACAGAAATTGTCAGTATCTTCTATTTCTGCTCCGTCTTAATCGCTGCACACAATCCCTTGTTTTCTTCTGATTTCTTTTGTTAATTAATTATGAGTAATTCTTAATTAATTAATTAATTAATTAACAACTAATTCATTCAAACATGCACATAAACACAAGCTATATGCTCGCCTTTCTGTCGGTATTATCCTATATTAAGTAGCTACTACTCGTACTATATTTTTATATTTTGATCAAGGTTTGTTTAATTTTTGTTTAATTTTTTTTTTTTGCAAATAATGATCAAATTACTTGAACATTACCAAAGATGTGGTTCAAGTTAGTGTCATTTGGAGTAGAACAAGTATGGGTGAATCACTGTCCTATAGAGATTTCACCTTATATTTTATTGGACATTTTGCCTTTTAATTAATGCATGCATTAGCTCGACTTTTACCTCAATAAAAAAAGATATGGTTAAAGTTATCCCGTTATGAAACTTTGTTTGAGCGATTATGATTTTCATAAACTTTTCTAAAGTCGCATTTTATGCATGTAATCTAAATAATAAGAATACTAATGTGTTTTCCTTGTGAGGAGGGTCGATCTGATTATACTTTTTCTTTTCTTTTTTCCTTATAAAAAAAATTTGTCATCCTACTTTTCCCCTCGGCTCCTTTTGGCATGTTACTAAAGCCAGATTAGTTACTACTCCGTACTACATATGGCAAGTGTTTATAAGGGTAAATTATCTCTTCCGAGTTCTGATAGAGGCCTTACTATATATAACCGGTCTTATATTTGGTGATAATAGAGCATATAAAGTGTTAGGACATAATCTTGGGAGAAAATCGTCCTAACTTTCGTGTACTTTTCCTTTAAAAATATAAAATAAAAAGTAGAGTATATAAAGTGTATATATACTTGTTTGAATTATTATTGGTAAGATAATATATAGTCCATGACAATTATTCCTTTTATTTCATTCTCTACAAAATAAAAGGTTGTTGAACAAGAAACATCCATGAAAATTCAAGAAAGCTCTTGGATTAAAGAACAAAAGTAGATGTATAGAGATTTGGGTCATTCTTTTGTTGACTTTTTAAGTCAACATATAAGACATACTTCATTTAAGGGTTTACGGGGGGATTAAATGGGCGGTAATTGGATTATGATGATGCATGTGAATATGTGATGTGGGGTTGTAGACTTGTAGTATTAGGTTTCTTAATTAACAAGGTCCTCAAACCTGCATACAAAATCATCAAGAAACTAATTCATACATAAGTTAAGGTACAATATTGAAAGAAACGATCATATTTTTGTTGTAAATTAAGGTACGGTCACTACAAGAATTTGTATCTTTAACGACAACTTAATTACGACGGGTTAAAAATCCCGTAGCAAAAACCTTTTGCGACGGGGCTAACTATTAAACAAAGACGGGAATAACCGTCGTAAATCTCTTTTACGACAGATTAACGACGAGATTTTCCATTAATGACGGCCCCCTTTTATGACGGATTCGCGACAGAATATCTCGTCATTAATCAACGATTATTGGCCTTTATTAACGGAATTTCCCGTCATTCATGGTACGATTTCTTGTAGTAGATATTGAGAGGAAACAAAATAAGGTTCCCCAACCCAAAAAAATAAAAGTAAATATATAATTATCCCTTATTTAATTTATATTTAATTATATGTAAAATAAATAAATAGACAAGTTACATAAAGGTGATAATGTGAGTTAGAAGCAAAAGCTTTATTGTCATCTGACTTTGGTATTCGAAAATCCGTGGTATGTCACCTTTTGTCATGCATCTTAATAAATACTAATGCCATTACCTATTCATAGTATTCGATCTATATACATCATGGAGTAATATCTACTCGATCGTACTAGTATTTTTAAGTCAAGGAATTGCATCATCTTTTCTTTTATTCCATAACTCTAGGTTTCATGAGATCCAGTTTCTTATAAGATCATAAATGAACTACTAAGCTATATTATATATAAAAAAAAAAGAAAAAAAAACAAACCTCACTCGCATTTTTAAATTGACATATCGAGCTGAGCTCATTTTAGATGATCGAGTTTGAGGTTGGGGTGTTACGTTTAACAATTGAGTTCAAAAGTCTACTTTCTCATATATAGGCCGAAATACATAATGAACGAGACTGAGTCACCGGGTGATCGGTTATCAATTTATTCAATAACACCTTTACACAAATAGCCAGAGATACTCTGTATATATCAATCTGCTAACAAATACTGCGTACAAAGATTTTTCAGGACCTGTAAAGAGTAGTCATCTTTCAAAGTACTCCGTAATAGTAGTTTTTAACTTATCCAAAATTGTTTACCTAGCTAGAATACATATGGTGGTCATATGTATGAAGAAGCTAGAGCCAACACAAATTACACACACCCCTAAAAAAAGTAGGATCACCCTACCAATGCATATTATAGGGGGGAATGGGGTGATATTGATAATGATGAGTTAGGTTAATAATAGTCAAACCTAAAAGAAAGTAGGTTTGGTTTATCCTTTTATATAATACTATAATTATATATAATACATGGTACAATCAACATTCAACACTGTCACTGTGGCTTATTTCCTCTTTATGTTAGACTTAAGGTTGTAATGTCATATCAATGTACGAGTATTATGTCTATCTATCTATATGTACACCCACGTAACTTTGTGTTTATGTTCAGTACTGTCAAAGAACAAGCTAGGAAGACTTCAAAGACGTACATATTAACATTTATTGGCTCAACTTTTCATCGAAATTGGGTACGTAAGTACTCCCTCCGTCCCGGAACACTCGACCCGGTTTGACCGGTACAGAGTTTAAGGAACTTGAATTGACTTATTTAATTTAATAGGTAGTAGTTGATAGTGGAGTATTATTTTAATGTAGTTAGTAGGAGGTGGGTTAAGAGGTGGGGTTGGGGGAGAGTAGGGGTTGAATTTTTTAATTATTTTTTGTATGGAGTAGGGGGTAGGTGGGTTAATAGGGATGGAGTGAGAAATAATATAATATTATTAGAATATTTCCATTTTTAGAAACAGGTCAAGTATTAAGGGACGGCCTGATAAAGAAAACAGGTCGAGTATTCCGGAACGGAGGGAGTAACGTAACATCGTAATACAAACATGAGTAAATTCCGTTATGAAGAACCTAGGTCCGAAAAAGTTCAAATTATATATTACACGATGTATCTTACGCGTGGTATATATGTTACTATATTAATTAGATGTTGAAAACAAGCTTAAATTATAATGGTAATTCGTGGTATGTTACTGTACTAACGTATGTATTTAGTTATTTAGTACGTAGTATGATAACTTCGTAGGACAAGAATGCAAATCGATCAAAAATTAATTACTTATTGAGATGGCGAATAGACTCGGATTTGAGACCTGTCTATATACCATATACAGGTCATCGGTCTTAATCCTAGCATAAAATTACATTGTTGTAGTTGTGGACTTTGATCAAACCTCAAGGTCAAATGCCTAAATGGCTAAATAGTTGTGGATTTCGATCTTTTTACTTAATAATTATAATTTAAAACATGGGTTAATAATGGTATATTCTCCTCGTCTTTGGTTACTTATTTATAACTATTTTTAGTCGATGTCATATTCTATTAAGTAATACAGGGTAATTTCTAACGTGCTTAAGTTAGAGTTGATCGATCTATATATACTTAAACCAATCATCAATATATTTTTGGGTGAGAACTATTATATATTTTTCTCCGTCCCTTTTTATAGTTTTGACTCACAAAGATTGAAATAAGATACCCATAAAAAACCGAGTCTAATATTCACCTTAATTACTTACCTTAGTTTGGAAATTAAAAGAAATTGTGAAAATTTGACATACTAAATTAAAAACCAAAACAAGAGTTGCAGCAAAATTAATGACGTTGGTTAATTGTCGGTATTACTTGCCCAGTTGCCCACTTATTGCCGGGTCGCCTAATCAAAACTGAGTTGTATCTTACCCAAATACCCGGATGGTAAAAAGAAAGTAAAGTAAAAGTGGGTTAGTTGGGTATTTGACTGTCTGTTAATTGAAAGTATAGAAATGTGGGACCCATATAGATTTTATCCCAAAAGGTGCATCATTGTTTCAAGGATTGAAAACCAATTAATCCATATAATAACGATTATTTAACTGTCAGACCACGTATCATATCACTTACCACGTATTTTCTATTCATCTTGATTTATATTTTGTACTCCGTATTATCTAATAGTTAAATAAGTGTAATTTAATGTTATGTTTTGTTCACTTTTTTCCCCTTATTTCAGTAAAAATAAACTCAAATAAGTTGAGATAATATAAATTCATGAAAAATAAGGGTCATCCACGTTTAATTATAACTAAAATAAGTTCAGATAATATAAGATCAAAAAAACAGGTGCATAGAACGCATTTTTAGACGGTATGAAAAAAACTTACTGTTAGATAATGCCTTGAATCGGTCAAGCCCCTTATCTGCAACGCCCCAACACGTGTATCTGTTATTCTGGACTAGGGTTATCTGTTTTGGGCCTATTTTCTGTGCTTTTTCGCATCTGTCTAGAGAGTACTATATAAATTCTTTAGGTCATAACATTGTCGTATTCTGTAATCTGTACTCCTCAAGATCAATAAAATTTTTCTCCCCTCTGCCTGTGGACGTAGCTAACACATTGTTAGTGAACCACGTTAAATCTCCGCGTTCTTTAATTACGTTATTTAATCTTTCGTTGCATCTGTTATAACACTTACGTATACCGTCTTAAGTTGAGTTCTATTCACCTGATTTTCAACTATTATTGATTATAATTAGTGTTGCGTAAGCATTGAATAGAAAAAAGGAAAAATGAAAAGCAAAGTAAAGGAAAGATGGAGCAAAGGTTACAAAGATCGATGCATGGTTAAAGGCATTAAAAGCTTCCTTATCATCTTTCAACTAAAAATAGTCTCCAATCTCCAATGTGCCCAAAGTTAATTACTTTTTCTTATCTTTTTGTCCTTTTTATTCTTATTTTCTTTTTGTTTTTCCAAGATGGTTTAAATGTCAAGAGGAATAAAATACATGGAATTGCACGAACATTAAGGCTTTTTCTTTCTTTTTTTTTATTTACTTTTTTAACCCACAATGAGCATAAAATCCCTTTATTTCAAGCTTTTTTACTACATGAATTTATGCCTTTCTTTAACCACAAATCTTTGTGGCTTTCATCTTTCTTTTTAGTATCAAACGTGCATGAGTCGGGCCATTTTTCCTTTTCATTTCTGAATTTTGAACTAGTTCCTTTTGCTTTTCTAGTCTTAATCTCATGTTATGAAATATAAGGTAGAACATATAAAAAAAATCGCGTAATAAAATCAGGGTGGTTTAGATTTAATAAACCTGACATAATTCAAATATCCTTTCAAAAGAAAGTTTTATAACATATTTTTAACTTCTATGAAACAAAAACCAACTAATTATTATAACCATTAAGACTAGTCTAGTTTGCATAGGATATTTTGGACACCTAAATGAGCTCAAACTTTGAGAACTTAATTACCATGGCTATTAAATTCATTATTCAACATATAGTGCCGCTAACTTCAAAGCCATGAACCACCCACTCCCTTTGCTAGACAAGAGTGTTAATGTAAGTGTAATTCGGACAATAGATCCTAATGTCACCCATAACAATAGAAAATACATTTTTTCTTTGGCATCACTTATTCAATTCTAAACACTCATGAACCAAACATCTCTCTTTTCCCAATATTAATAAGTTATTCAAATTTTATGTGTAGATATTGTACAACTTTTTATTAGTGAATTAAGTTTATTACGGAGTATTAAAAAAATTAAAAATTGATCATCCCATGTATATATTTCACGGGTGATTGCAGCAACATTTAGTTGTCGCAATCCTACGTGTCAGATTCTAAATGGTACATATAGGCGCTATATAGACCATACAACAACAACAACAACAACAACAAAGCCTTAGTCCCAAAATGATTTGGGGTCGGCTAACATGAATCGTCGTAGAATATCATCATTGTCAACAATCAAACAAAAAAGGAGCAAAAAGTAATAAGAAAAACAAGGAAGAGAAAGTGGAATTAATGAAAGTAAGAAAGGGAAAAATGTATATATATTATAGAAGAAATATTGTAAGAGATAATAAAAAAAAAGTAAAGTTTAAAATAAATGAATAAGTAAAATAAGTATATTTCAAAATAGCATGTAAATTAAAAAAATTAAAAGAATTCTAAAAATAAATAAAAATAAGAATAAGAATAAAAAAAAAAAAAAAAATAGAAAGAAACAAAAACATGAAAGCTGTATAAATCAACTGAAGTCATCAATGTATATTCTCTCCCTCCACATTGTCCTATCCAACGCCATATTTTCCTCAATCCCAAGAAAGCTCATATCGTGCTCAATCACCTTCCTCCAAGTTTTCTTAGGTCTGCGCTATATAGACCATGCGTTATCAAAATATTTTTACTGTCAATGCAATATTTGTACTATTAAAATATTAAGTCGATATAAAGAAGGAAACAAATATTTATTGTACTTATAATAAACTAGAATTTTTAGATTTTCCTAATTTTTTTTATAACAAGTATAATAGGTTAAATATTTTTATTTTTCAATTACATTCTGACACACAAGCATGACTGTCATCATTGTGACACGGCTTAAAGGTTGCGACCTTTATCATTTTCGATCTTTCACAAACTCCCATGCTCGATCACAACTACATATGTATGCAATGTAGATTTAGATGATTTAAAATGAGTAAGATACTCTGTATAAAGAATTGGTTTACATTCTGAATAGGCTAAGATAGGTCATACTCTTGAGAATAGTGGGTGAAGAATTAGAAAAAACTGCTCCTAAAAATCATAGTTAAAGGGGATCGAACCTATAACTTTAAGTATATTAGTATGTGATCAACCGAAGGACAATTGTCAAAGTCCGGAATTAGATTCAAAACTTCTATAGGGAATATAAATAAAATTTCATAAATGTAGCATTTAACTACCGTTATTTAGTGAGGAACAAAATTAATAAATAAGTAATATTTGTTTTGTTTTTTTCTTGAGATCTTAAAGTCTTCAAACACTTGCCACTTATATTAGTGTATCTATCCAACATATTTTTATGTAAGAATTGACCTAGGAATTTACATTACATGGAGTTTTCCATTTTATTAGCTGACTCCATTATAATACAGTATTCTTTATACGAAGTGTATAATAATAGTATAATAAAAAAATCAATTAAAATATAACTAGCAGTAGTAGTATAAGTTGAAAATTAATTGTTAGGTGTCCCACAAGGAAGTATTAAGACAATACGGACTAATTATTTACATTCCATACACATAGCATGTCGGTCCATGAATAACCCATTTAAAGAGGAAAATTCTTGGAATGCTTTCAAATCATTCAATTTATAATTACTACAACGAGAACTTTTTTTAACTTATTAGTGGTTTTTTTTTTTGTTTCCCTATTACTAATTTACATAATTGTATCTTTGAATTGGTTATCATACATTATTGTATGGTATTTCGCTAAACTTGTTAAGAATTATCTTCTACCTCGTATCAGGTATGACCTACGCTACAGACTTAACACGTAACACGTAAGGATTGTAATACTCAAGAAGGAATAATTTGATTCCATCATTTTCTAAACATTAATAACAATGTTGATCAATTACCAATACGGAATTGTCACTTACCATAACTATAACACACACCTTAACTTGAAGAATTAAAATATATTGAATTATTATATTCTCGATATAAGACACACTAACACGTCACGAAAGTATACGTGCGTGACGGGTTTTCTTAATCATGTTTCGAGTTTGTATGTAAATAATCGATTATACGGTAAAGATTCTCATGTATATAACCGATATATATGATGATACACGTAATCAGTTGTACAACGAAAAATCTCGTGTATATAGAATAATGTATAAAGTTAACCACGTATGTAATCGATTAAGAAAATAGTGTGTATGAACAATAAGAGGGGGTCCAAGTAATTAATGGATGAAAAGATATGGCCCGACCAAGGTTCCCTCAAATTGTATATAGTAGCCGGTTGTTGCATGTCCATAATCAAGAATATATCATTTTCAACTCTGATTTGTTGCTTTCATGTAATTTGCATACTCTATAGTAAAAACAATTACCAATGACGTACTCAACAATCGATTATTAAATTGATTTGTTCAATAATTTCTAACTTCAAACTTTTTACCGTGTTATATTATTACATAATAGCTCGAAACTTGAATCGAACTCTTTTTTTTTTTTTTTCTTTTTTTTTTGGTGTTAGCACCCGGTTCACCCTTAGGGTTAATCCGGATTCGGGGCAAGTTCTGTTTCAGTCCCCTCCCAATTGTTGTTGCGGGGGATCGAACACGGGTCCTCCCTACCAAATTCAGCCTCAATCACCACTGAACCAACAGACAATTGATTTTCGAACTCTTATTCGGAGTGGTAGTAGTATGAGCCAATTCAAACTAACCAGATTAAACTCGAGACTAGATCGGTATGTTATCAACCCTACTAAATTTGAAGTCGATATGCACACATTTTTATTTTATTTTAACCTTGAACTAAATGTATCTTACCTAATTTCCCTTAAATTAGTTAATGCTTAGCCTTAGAATCTACAATTTTGCATGGTTAGTTTTGACTAATTCCCAAATTTTACAAAAGGACTTGCTTTATTCAATCACTACCTAGTTTGCTAGCAACTACAAAGTACTGGATAGCTCAGTTGGTTAGAGCTTTCATTCCGGTTCCAGGTGATCCTGGGATCGATTCTCATCCCCGCCCTTGTGGCTCATTTGCACCAAAAAACACAAAGTACTTTTATTTATTAATTTTTAATACTGCGTACATGCAACAGTTTGACTTTATATTATACGTTATAATTAACACGCGTGGCGATTCGACGGACTACTTATTATATGGCCCATTTGTATAGCTCAAGAATACTACTCGATCGTATGAGATGAGTTAGCTAAAACACCACCAAATAAAGTAGACACCTCTCAAAATGGGCCCTCTTATGTAAATGAGGCCATGGCACTGTCTACTGCCCAAAACAAAACTCTCTTCAATTTATAAAATATTTATTAAAAAAAAAAAAAAAAAATTGAAAGAAAAAGGGTATAATTAAATTTTTAAAAAAAGTTAGGATATGGTACAAAAATTACCATTTATGCGACTATTAACATTGAAAATAACATGGCACAGAAAAAAGACTACTTTTGCTCTTGCCATCTTGCCAACTTTATATAATTCTCCGTATGTCTTTCATAAAAATAAAATATGCTTTTGATTTTGATTTTGATTTTGAACCCTCTTTTTATTAAAATTTTGCCTTTTCTTCTTTTGACTAAAGATATATGGAGAGTGAATTAAGTGTTTTTGAATTGTGTTGTCTATCACATTGTTAGAATATGATCGTTTGATGTTGATCAGATATGGGAAAATTATTGTCCTAAATATATACTTGTATTTTTTATTTTTATGTGAATGACACAAACATAAACAAATTACAAGTTAGCAAAGAAGATTCATTCACCAATAGGCCAAGACCTTGTTAATTAATACGAAGTACTCCGTATTGTTTATAGTATCATATTAGGATGGTTCGTTTAATAGAATCATGTTAGGATTTTTTTGCTTAATAGAATCATGTTAGGATTGTTCGTTTAATAGAATCATGTTAGGATTGTTCGTTTAATTAATAGAATCATGTTAGGATTGTTCGCTTAATGGAATCATATTAGGATTATTATTGATTTAGTATGCAGTACTCAGCTTTGCTGATTACGTGCTTTGTTTGTGTATGTTGATCATGACTATGCCTTATTGATCATGTTATTGTATTCTCGTATGTACTGATAGACATATCTTTTCTTGATTGATTAAAGTGTGTGTGATTTGTTACGATGATGAAATAATTGTAAAGTCTTGAATCAGTTTGTTGACAAAGCAGGCATGGAATAATGTAATTTGCCCCCCTATAATTAATGGGTCCCAGATTTGTCAACAACAATGTTAATTATTGTTCACAAATTAAATTAAATTAAATTAAAGCATAAAATATTTTGTAAATAGGAGTTGTATTTGAGCCTTTGATTTGGGATATCTATAGAATGGACTTGTCGTCTCTTTAGAATCTTGTTTCATTTTTCCAACCTTATTTTAATTTTCACACTTTCAATTGTCTGCTTATCTAGCTTCGATGTCATTTTGGACATTAACCATCCCTTATTTATACGAACTACTACTTATGATTAGTGACTACTACTAATTAAACAAAATCTATTTGAGATTATATTCAATAATGGATTTTGCAAATCACAATCATTTTTGTAAGAAAAGGGTTGTATTGTATAGCTATGCATTCACTAAATTTGTTTCGTAAAAACGGTTACACTTTACATTTTTTATTGTTAGATACTTGAGTTGAGAGTAGTTGTCCTATACTGACGTTAAAATAAAATAAAATAAAGAGGAATAACCAACATACGAAGTATGAATCTAGGGTCTACTATTCCGCATACTACCAATTGATTTTATAATGGAATAATGTTATTGTAGACTTATATAAAGTTCCAGTCTGCCAGACGAGTCTGGGTTGGGCTTGTGTTTAGCCCATTGGAATTTACCATGGTATCAGAAGATGTTGTGATTCTAAAAGGCTGAAACATTATCAGTCTCAAGAAAGAGAGAGTTCTTTATGAAGATTCCAAGATAGGATAATATGAAGATTTGTTTAGGACAAATAGTCCAACAACAAAAAAAAAGCTACTCTGTAACACATATGTGATTTAGAACTGCTCGTCCTACACGCCTAAAAAATAGGAACGTTTAACATATATGTCTATTGAGCTTCTTCACCTGTTAGGCTATTATCGGTTATTGGTTGATTAGAATGAGATCTGTAGGACTTAAATGTGATTAGACTCTCGAATGATATAGGATTGTATATTTGTGTAAAGTAATCACAAACTATATTTAACATGGCACATCTCCATGAAACGTGTCCATATAATGTGGTGGTTTACTACTGGTTTTATTGTAATAAAACTAAAAATCACTATAACATTTAAAAACAAGATTCCCATTGATGGATTAATATGAATTGCAACGTGTTGATGAGTATAACCGTACTTATATAGATAGGAGATCGCAATTTGATTTCAAGAGATGATAAATTGTAAAAAGGACAATTAAGTTAGTAGTTACTCGATGCAGCATTAAGATATACACAAACTATAATTTCTAATTAAGAATGATATGCCTATAATCACGTCTTATCACATCAAATTAAGTTTCCATATCTATCACTATTCATTAGAGCATATTTCCATCTTTGCTACGAATTCAGTTGAAGTGTTGCTTTTACAAGGTCATTGGTACTTGTTTTTACTCCAATATTTATTTATTTTATTAAAATCCAATAATCCTTTCACCAAAAGAATATTTAATATTCTCCCGTCCAACGTTTAATAGGCTACATTTGTATTTTGTGATAGATTGAGACAACCGATAAGTCATACGACTTGTACAAAGATAAAATAGATATGTAATAACAAATTCAGAGAAAAAACACAATCGGTATAACAAAAATAATTACGGAGTATTAGTTTACCTCTTAAAGCACAACTCAAACTTTACTGCTTTTAGCTTGACGCGAACAATGATTTTTGACATAGTCACATCTTTCCAACTTCCAAGTATAGCACTTCGCAATATGTAGACCAATTATCCCGATCAACGCGTTGATGACTAAGCTCGTAAAAATATATATCACTTTCCCAATTATTGAAACCCTAACAATATTTTTATCCATTGATGAAAATCGGGAAGCTGAAACCCCATAAAAATTTGGAACAACGAAAGAACAAAAACCTAAAGGAAAACAAGAAAGATGGCCGAAATAGTATGATTTTCCAAGCAAAATTTCAGTAAAGATTAATACTTATAATATTTACCTTTTTGGTAAATATTTCAGTAAAGATTAATTCTCTATTTGTTTCATATTGTTAGTTTGCAATACTTTTATAATTAATGGTCATATGTTTATTAATGAAAAATATTGAGTAATGGTAAAGTGTATACTTTGAGAGTTCTAAAAAGTAAACAAAAATGAAATATATAATAGAACACCGGTAAATCTGCTCCTATCAAATTGTTTGTCTCTCACTTATTTAACTATCGGCCTGTGTCTTACAAGATTAAGAAGGTGAAATGACATTTGATCGGACGATTAAGTAAGTATCTACCGTTCTTTTACACATGAAAGAACACGAAAATACCAAATTCCACAGACTAATCAGGATCAAAAAAAAGTCCAAACAATTATAGAGAACAATAAAAGGAAAGGTTTTGTAGTTTTCTTTAAAAAAAATGTAACGTATACTTAGTAGCATACACCTGATGTTGTTTTAATTGTTTCACTCTGACATACTATGTATCCAATATATGTATGTTATTATGTAAAATTTCATAATACCATGGTTTGAAATTTGTGTTGGTAAAAAAAAATGTGTCTTACCTGATTTGAAAAGTCAAAGCAAATCATGTTACATTCATAAACTCTTACCTCCTTTCCTTGCTACTTTTTGTTGTTGCAGTAACCAATTCGATAAAATATTATGGAATGAATAACCCGTAAGGTCAACCAAACATATTTCAAGTTTACAAAAATTCACAACTAGATCAAGGAGTATATAAGAGACTAAGAGTGTGTATATGTAGGCCTTGTTCTTCATTTTATTTGAACTAAAATGAACTTGACTAAACTGAGCTGATCGAAATAAAATGAATTGAATTAAGCTGATCGAATTGAATTGAATTGAATTGAACTAAACTGAACTGAACTTACTGACTAAATTGGATTGAACTGAACTAAACTAAACGAACTGAATTGAACTAAACTGGCTAAATTGAACTAAATTGGCTAAATTGAATTGAACTAAACTGAACTAAACTAAACGGACTGAATTGAACTAAACTGAACTAAGCTAAACGGACTGAATTGAACTAAACTGAACTAAGCTAAACAGACTGAATTGAACTAAACTGAACTAAACTTACTGAATTGAATTGACCTAAACTGATTGAATTGAACTAAACTGACTGAATTGAGTTGAACTAAACTGAACTGACCCGAGGAGGCAAGGAGTATGTAAGAGACTAAGAGTGTGTATGTGCATTGAGTGGGTTAGCTAGCAAAGGGCAAAGAGCAAAGGGTTAGTAAGACTTAATTTAGAATGTTGAGGGACAAAGGCACACGTCTTCTTCCTCACAAAGACAACCACAACAACAACAAAGAACAAGAAGAAAGAATGATAAAAGTGGGGAGTTGATAGTAAATTTGGACAAAAGTCTCTTTTATTTTAACTTTTTTCCTTTTTATTATCTTTTAAATATTATTTTTTAATTCTTTTTCTTTTCTTTTCTTTCCTCCTCCTTCCCCTTAGTCCTTTACCCCCACGTCCAAATAAAGCGACTTCTCTCATTTCTCCTTTCTCTTTCCCCCCCTTCTCTCTCTTCGTTAAGTTTCTCTCATCCTCCTCCATCTTTCTCAACTGTCATTTTCTCACATATACTTCACACAAAAGAAACTACCCCTTCTCTTATACCCCTCCCTTGTCCTCTCTATCTCCTTCGATCTTCAATCGATTCTTCTTCTTCTTCAACTATCAGAATTAGTCAATTTTGCTTCAATTTTAATTCGAAGAAGAACACATACTGAGTTCGCTACTGCATACTCATACATACTATTCGAACTTCTTAGATATTATTATTATTAGTTGAAGGGAGGGAGAGTGATTAGTGATTACTGATATAATTAAAAATTTTATTAGTTAGTTTAATTATAGTTAAAAATGGAGTTATTCCCAGCTCAACCAGATTTATCACTCCAAATCAGCCCTCCAAATGTTCCAAAACCCACTTCAACAATTTCAGCTTCATCAGATAATATGGATTTAGCCTTCTGGAAACGCGCTTCCGATAATTCCCTCAACACTCTCTCTAAACCCACCTCCGCCTTCGACCTCTCTTTATCCCACCCCGTGCCGCCTTCCTCCGCCGTCACAGGGACAAACCCCGCCTTCCTCCACCACTACCACCACCACCACAACAACCACCACCAACAACAGCAACAACAGCAACAACAACAACAACAACAACAGCTATATCAGCAACTACTACAACAACACCATATTAACTCCACCACTTGTAGCAGTGGTGGTGGATTGGGCTCAGAGTTGGGCTTTTCAAGGCCCATTAGAGGGATCCCAGTTTATCAAAACCCTCCACCTTCTTTCCCTTTTGCTCCACCGGGTTTACCACCACCGTTGGATTCCTCCACCGGGTCACCCGCATCAAATCACCATCATCATCATCATATTCCATACCAGTCGACACCGTCGTCTCATCATCATCACCACCACCATCAAGGGCTGATGAGATCGAGGTTTTTATCCAGGTTTCCGGCGAAACGTAGCATGCGGGCCCCACGGATGCGGTGGACTTCAACTCTTCACGCTCGTTTTGTTCATGCTGTTGAACTCCTAGGCGGCCATGAAAGTATAAATTCCATCTTCATCTTCTTCATCATCTTCATTACCTTCATCTTCATCTTCTTCTACATTCTATTTATTTTTTTGGATAATTTTTTTTTTTAATTTTCTTTTTTATGGAAATTAATAGGGGCGACACCGAAGTCAGTCCTTGAGCTCATGGATGTTAAAGATCTTACCTTGGCTCATGTCAAGTCTCACTTACAGGTAATCTTAATTTTCTTTTTATTTTTATTATAATTATTCTTAGTCTTACTAATTTATAAACCTAAAATCTAAATTTAATCAATTATTAAAAAAATTAGTTAAAAACAACACAGTTTATCTTGAAATAAATAAATTGTTTAATCATGTTTCAGCCTTTCAGGTCATTCCCAATTTTAGTTCATCATCAAATCTCATCACTTTTTTTTTAAAAAATAAATAAATTAGGGATTCAATTTCTTCAAATTGTAACTTATATTTAAAAGTTTTTTTTTTATTTGTCAAATTAGATCTGGGAAAAAAGGGGGGGGGGGGGGTTGGGTAAAAAAAGAAGTGAAGTAAGACTGATACACTATTATCAATTTATCATAGGAGTACATACATAAAAACAAAGCTTGGAATTATAATTAAATTTTTGTATTTTGGTTAAAAAAAATGGAAAAATTCTTGGGAAAATGCAAGTATGAGTGATATATTCTCTCTCTTCCTAGAGATGGGTGAAGAAAATAAATGGAATAATAGAGAAGAAAGTACAGGAACACCATCATTTCTCAATGATATCATGTTTCTTTCTAATCTTACTCTTCCATAAAAATAAAAATAAAATTAACCCTTCCCCTTGGTTTTCCCCCTAGTTTTTTTTTAACCATGGTTAAATTAATCCCCTACACTCTTATCCATACATCTAATCCCTGCACCCTCAACCAACCCCCCTTCTCCTTCCTGTACAGTACTTGCCTACGTATTCATGTCCCTCTTTTAATTCCCCATTTCCAAAACATTTAATTACAAATAATTTAGCTAATTAATTCACATTTTCTTTTTTCCTTTTTTATTATTTTTGGGTTTGTGTAGATGTATAGAACGGTGAAGACAACGGATAGAGCCGCTGCTTCTTCAGGTTTGACAACTTTTTTTTAATTTAATTTTATTAAAAAAAATAGTTGCATATGTTGTTTATAATGTGTATGAGTATGAATTTGATTTGGTGATTGGTTGTTTTGATTAAATGGAATGGTTGCAGGGCAAGGGGATGTGTATGAAAATGGTTCGTCGGGCGATACTTCGGACGACATGTTTGGGAATGTGCAAAGCACAAGAAGTTCAGAGCGACCGACTCTTCCATCACCAAATATGAACCAAGAAAAAGATTATAATTCTCATGGACTTTGGAGCAATTCTTCAAGGTTAATTCATTTTACTTTTCTTTGTTTTTTTTTTTTTTTTTTTTGTAAATGAGTGGCACTTAACTTATTAAGCATTTTCATATTGTAGGTTTAGTAAAAGGTATTGCATTTTACTAATCACAAATCATTCTCATAAGTCCTTTTAATTTAGATGTTCAAAAAGACTTATCAATGAGGGCATATGTAATGAATTAGGTGTTTGAAAAATATACAAATGTTTAATCAAACTAAAGATTAATACTTTAATACAAATTTACATAATTGTGAGTTGGGTAGTTGATCAATAGTTGTGCAAGTGTGTGTGAATATGTGCATGATAAGTAAAGAAGATTGAAATTCATACTACTTAAAACATACTAATGAGATTGTGATTGATTCTACGGATTCTTAAGCCGGAGTTGTGATGGATCATATGGAATTTTTAACACTTCAACCGAAAAGATGATTTCAGGTTGTCCACCTGAGTTTTCTTTCCTTATTAAAACAAAAAAATTGCAATCTTTGCCTTGGATTTACAAAAGAAAAACGCTTTCTATATAAATAGTTGTAAAGCCTTTAAAAGGTGGAAGAAAAATGATTTGAATGAGAATTTGTTCATGCAAGAGTTTGCATGAGTAACAAAGGAATATAAACTTGAAAAATAACAAGAATTGTGGAAGATATATATATCTCTTTCTTTGTGATTTTGTGGGCTCAAAAATAGGTCATTTTTTTTCTTGTTAAGTTATTTTGAACTCTATCATGGAGCCCGCGATGAGCAAATAAAGAAAGAACAACTCTTAATATAGGAACAAAAAGACCTTCAAATATTCCTTCATGGACCCTTTTTTATATATTTAATCTCATCCATCAATAATTATACTCTTTTAATCATGGACTAAATAACTAATTTCTGACTATAAAAAAAAAAAAAATTATGTCATTTTTTTGGTTTTATTTGATCTCTCAGTTTCGACATTCTACTGATAGAAATTATTTCCTTTTTATTTCTATTTGCAAACTCGAAATTTTGTAGTAGGGAAGCTTGGTTGCATAGTAAGCCAAAGGATTCTGGAGGAAACACCATGCAATGTCAATCTTCTATTGAGGTACATACTCTTAACTTTTACTTAAACTTTTATTTGTATATAGTACATTTTCTAATTTATAATTTGTCACACCAAATATAAATTACGCAAAAAGATAAATGGTGAATTTATAAAGTTAACTGGTTTTATGATCAAATATTTTGATTGTACAGTTTGACTTTCATCTGACCCTGCGCTGCGCTAAATAGCGAGAGTCTTGTGCACTGTTTGATAACTTTTGTAATACTTGTATGTAACTATGTAAATACACAAACCAAAAACAGTGAATTTGAAAGTTAGTATTCCGTACTCACTATGAAACATGAGAAACTATAGTAAAAATATTATTCCTGTGGGGAATATTGAGGGAATGTGCATGAAAAGAAAAGGAAGTTAAGCCATTAAAAGAAAGCTAAAGTTAAAGGAGGAAAAAAAAAGAGGGATTATTTTGTTACATTTTTTTTCATTTGTCCTTCCACCCCCTATATAATTTTTCCCTTTTTTCTACTGTAATTTTAATTATCTCATAAAAGTCACTGCTGCAAAGTTGAAAAAAAGAGAGAGAGAATTTTAGAAAAAGGACAAAGGCCTTTCAAAAGCTGTACAAGAGAGTGTCCTATGTCATTTGCCCTTCATTGGGGACATTTTTGTCATTTTACTTCCCAAGGAAACATGGCTTCTCGTGACCAAGAAAAAGCTCTGTTAAAAAGCCCCAAATTAAAAGAGCATCAATGATAAAGATGAACTAAAGCTAAATAAAAAAAATAAAAATTTTGACAAAGTTTTTATAAGTCAAAGGGGGTAGATTTATCGGAGTACTCCGTAATAAGTGTATTTACTTTCTTGATAAGGTTGACTTTTACCTCAAGTCCGAATACTTCTGTATCGTATTTCTGTAAATTACTGCGGGTAAAACCGAGTGAAATTGTTACGTTAATATACGACCCTTAATATGATGGTGGTGGTGGTGAAACATTAAAGAATGGTGTGGGAAAATTGTATGGCATAATGTAAAGTTGTCTAGCAACTAACGAGGAAGATTTTGATAAGGAGAATAATACTATTTTTAAGGAAAAAATAACAACTTTGAAGTTAAGCTTTTTAGCTAAGGTGCACATGAGACACTAAAACTCAGCAGGCTTTCTACATGTAAAAACTAAAAACATCCCTTTTTATTTTATTTTCTTTTTTATTTTCTAATTTTAAGTTTAATTAAAAGTCCTTTTTGTGACACCATTATATTCTTTTATTCTCTGAGTCCAATGTCCTTGGATTCTCATCCCCAAGCTTAGCTAAGCTAAGTCTCCAACCACATTTTATATGGTACTCATCATCATCGACTTCCTAAATCTTCTTTCTGTAAATTCCTTCTTTTTCTTCTTTTTATGTCAATTTTTATAGTATAACCTTTTTTTCCCTTTCTTAAGCTTGTTCAACAAGATATTCACATGATAAGATCTTGACTTGGAAGAGTTGCATTTTCGGAATTTACCTTTTTGTTTTATTATTTTCGAAAATTATATTTTTTTTCTTGGAGGTTTCAAGTCCTAATGTTGTAACTTGTGAAAGGTCCATAGCACGCCCTAACAGAATCAGGGGCGGAACCGAAATTATACATAAGTGGGGAAAACTTAACACACAAAACAAAAATAAAATTGAAAAAAAAAAACAAGTTCTTTCTTGGTAAAATTACCACTTGAGTTGTATTACACATGTAACTTATAATGCATAGTTATTATTTAAACATATCATGTAGGTCATGCTTTTATTGAAGAGTGTAAGATATGTGTGTATGATTTATTCTTGGAATTGAACTCAACCTCGTTTTGATTGTGGGAAATCCAAATTATATGGAGTGGTTTGATTTATTCATGTAACTTTTTTTAAGATTCTTGTTATGTTTGCCTTTGCTAACTCTATGAAGAGTATGTACCAACTATGATATTGTGACTATAAGTCTATAAAGATGATTCTCTTTAGTTACAAAACTATTACCAAATTTAGTTGTCACGTTACAAATATTTTTACTATCATATAATACATTTTTACCACACGTATAAATTACTAGTTTTAGCTTCTTATACAGAGTCCTTACGATACTTAAAAACGTATTTTGAATGCAGAAGGAGCTCGACCCGAAATGCTTAAGCTACGAGAGTTCATCAATCATATCAGGAGATCATCATCATCAAACAAGTCCAACAACAACAAAGCCAAATCTTGAGTTTACCTTAGGAAGGGCACTTTAACTTAAAAAAAAAAATTAGGTCTTCAAATATTTTTGGGAAAAAAAACATAATGATGATGATGATATGGTAATGATGATGAGTAAGAAGAAAGAAGAAGATGATGATGATGATGAAATGATTAAAAATCTAAGCTTGAGAATCAGGTACCCTCTGCCCTCTGGTTGAATTTTCAGAACCAGAAAAAGAAAAAGAAAAAGACAAAAGGAGACAAAAAAGACAGAAAGCAACAAAAGGAGCAAAGGATTTTCAAAAGGGTATAATAGTACTACTCATATGTATTTTGGGAGCATATGCTATGATCCATCCAAATCTAAAATTAATATTTTATTCCCCTACGTAAATATCCATAATCATAATCCTAATTGATTTTGTATGTTTTTGTTTTTTTTAAGTGAGATTTAGAGAGAGAAAGCAAGGTTAATTAGTTTATTAGTTTTTTTTTTTTTTGTTATGAATGAGTTACAAGAGTTTAATTAACTAGTAGTCGTGCTCGTAATTGCTATTGTATTACTTAATTTTCTTTAAAATATGAAGTGATCCTTGATAATTGTAACGGGTCTCTTTAACATTTTAAAGACGATGAGGGAAAGAAAATGAGAAATATTTATTTTGACAAATTAAAGAGAAGTTGTTGAGTTTTTATGTTTTATTATTTTAAAGTTTTTAGGGCTTTATTGTTCATTCCTTAGCTATGTGAGTAATGTGAGTGAGTATGTATGTCACATGCTCTACACTTTCCCAACAAAGGGAAAGTATGATTTATGAATGAAAATTTGAAAAGTGAATATGACAAAGGTGCTAAACATAAAGAACATAATTTATATTTTAGTACATCAAAAGTAAAAGTGATAGATTTTTATTCTCTTTAATTACTCAATCAACTTTGTGATGAATGCTTTCCATAATGGTTATACACTTATACTAGTCTTGGTTGTGCATGTTATGATTGTCTTTAAAGTACGTAGAGATAAATTAGAGTTCTATAGCGATTACTATAATTAATTAAAAGTGCTATCTAATTTTAGCAAATTGAAAACTTTAAGCAATTTGTATTTTGTTCAATACATTATTACACTCTCATTATTTCTTAGGGTGGTCGTACCAACTTGATTCGTTCTACATTCGATCTCGTCGTTGCTTAAGTCTGATATATTCTTATCCGCCAGACCAAGTACCATCGTCAATTAAACAAAAAACGAAGTTGTTAATTTAAGAAAACTAGTCTTATTCCGTACGTATCAAATCTTTTGGCCGGACCCTATTGAGAAAACGTACTCAAAAGATCGAATGAAAATACATTAATTGTTCAAAAAGGATTTAGATATTAAGTTTTATTGTAATTACCTTTCAGTAATTTAATTTAGGCAAATTTGCAAAAATTGACTTTTTATAACTCAAATTTTGCGAGAAAGGACCTTATATAATTTTTTTGTGAAATCACACCTTAATGTAAATTTTTTTGCGATAAAGGACCTAAGGAAAATTTCCGGCATTGACTGAGCTTTTCTGGCCATTGACTTGCACGTGAGCAGCATGTGTGGCTTAAGTTGGCTAAAGACACTGATTTTCCCGAGTTTTGAATTTTCAAACTTGATTTTTTTTTTTTCAACTTTGGGTTTTTAAAGCTTAGAATTTTGGAGGAAATTGGGTGTGGTTAGCAAAATAAAGCCATACATGCTTCTCACGTGCAAGTCAATGGCTGAAAAATCTGAGTGAATGCCGGAAACTTACTTTTGGTTGTCCTTCGCAAAAAAAATTAAATTAAGGTGTTATTTCACAAAAAAAATAATCTATAAGGTTCTTACTCGCAAAATTTGAATTATAAAAGATATTTTTTAGCAAATTTGCCTTTAATTTAACACAAAGTCTTGTAGGCTACATTAGCAGCATGGCGAGGCTATCTAATTAAGGGTACTGCAATTGGGTTTGACTTTTGAAACCATAATTATCAATTAGGAGGTTTTGCAGCATTGTCTCTGTCTGTGTACTGTTTGTTTACTAACTTCAAAAAGTTTCCCATTCCTTCAACTAAAACGAGTGTATAAGCTTTGACTTCAACACTTGTTATGTTTCGTTCAATTCAACTTAATTTATCTGAACTTATATTATCTGAATTTATCTGAATTTAACTAAAATTATTTAAACTTATTTGAATTTAACTGAATTTATCTGAAATTAACTGAACTTATCTGAATTAACTAAACTGAACTTCACTTATTTGAACTTATTTTATCTGAAATAAACTTGTTTTGACTGAAATGAACTTATATGTGCTTTAAAATATCTGAACAAAACTTATTTTTTCTGAACATACTATATATATGAACTTATCTGAAGTTAACTTAACTTATTTTATCTGAAATAAGTCAAAATAAGTCGAATGGAATAGAGCTTAACTCAAGATTGGGGAACTCCTATCCTGTCAAATATGTACGAGTAGAAGAGATACAATCTTTTACAGTAGGTAATCGGTGTAGTATTAGTGTACATGGCTTCTGATTTTATCCAACTACATAAGCTAGTTGACCATCCACACAAATGTCAAACACAAGATTCGGTTATTAACTTATTATACATTGGTTTATTTAGGAGAAGTATTTACTAAAGGTCAATCTTTAAAGAATTGGAGTACAAAAATTCCTTTTCAAAGAATAACATAAATATGGTAAACTTTGTGAAACGAACTAAAGGTTCTTTTGTGGTAGAGCTACAAAGTAATTAAAGAGTTGCACCCCACCCTCAACTAACCAAAACTTTTTTTTTTAATTTTATTTTTTTGGTTAAAGATGAGTTAAAAGTTACAGATTAGGAAATATATTGGTTATTATATCATATTAGCTCAGACCAGAAAAGATAAGAAAAAACAAAAAATATTCACATAAAACATTCAGACAAAATCATAACAGATCAGGTGAAGAGAACAAAGTCTAAATTGCACCCTCTCGCATTTCTTCTTTATATACCAATTGTTTGTTGGTTTAGTGGTGATTGAGGCTTAACTTGGTAGGGAGGCCCCCGTGTACGATCCCTGCAACAACAATTGGGAGGGGACTGGAACCTATCTATTCAGAACTCGTCCCGAATCGTGATTAGCCATAAGGGTGAACCAGACGGTACACACAAAAAAAAAACATTTCTCCCTTACACGGGGAAAATAAAATAACAATAAAAAAAACACCATTGATGATTAAAATACTTTCGGGTGCATCAAAGTGTATCTAATAATTTTAACATGAATTGTACTTGTTTTTACATGAATGATACTTCATTTTTTCCCTATTTTATCGTTTTATTGACTGATATGTGTTTGCAACACATATCAGATAGCCGTCTCGCCAACTTCACACCAGAGTGTACCTAATAATTTTCATAGGATACCGGATCTATCTAAAAAGAAGAAGAATAGTATTTGTAATTAAAGTTTGAAAAACCAAGTGTGTCTTGGCCTAATGGAAAGGATTCCACCTTCCAACCAAAAGGTTGGGGGTTCAATCCCCACTAGGGGCACTTTGAGGGAGGGTTTCCCCTTATCATTCCCCCCACTCTCAAAGTGTCTAGCCTGCTAACTCGGGCGGGTTGACCCGTGCGGGGTTCCGACCCGGTAGGGCTATTCATCTTACCTTGCAAAAAAAAAAAAAAAAAAATAAATAATAAATAAAAAAAAAAAGTTTGAAAAGAGTAGAAAAGAAAATTGCAGGTGTATTGATCGAGTATGAATTGTAAGTTAGCTCAAATTGCAATTAGTACGTTACGGGGACAGAGAGCTTCTTCTTTTCTTTACTTTCCCCGAAATCAGCTCTATCAGACCATTGTTGCGCCTTATTAAGAAATACGGAGTACTCTTTATTTTTATATACTCTTTTCTGATTTCTCATCCTTTTAACCTTTTGTACCCTTTACTTTTTTTTGGTGAGATACATTCATTACAATTATATTCCTTTACTTTTTTTGGTGAGATACATTCATTACAATTATATTATTATTATTATTATTATTATTATTATTATTATTATTATTATTCAAATGCCAACAAATTCAAAAAATTTACAAATAGTTAGTGGGAAGACGAGATACAAGAAATTATTATTATTATTATTATTATTATTATTATTATTATTATTATTGCTATTACTATTATTATTTATTTATTTATTTTTATAACTTTTAGACTATCCAAATTGTGTCTAGGCTTGACCATACGTAAGAAAGTACGTTATCATGCAAGATATTGATAGATTTGTATCGATATATATTTTCTAAGAACCCATTTTTTAATATAATTTTTGCTTATGATAATTCGAAAGGTTCAGAGTCAAAGAATGTATTAGAGAGCGTAAAGTCAACATGGTGCAATATTTAAAAAACGGGTCAATTATTATTATTATAACCCCGGTATGAGAAACACATACAATTTCTTTAATCCCTACAATATTTTAATCTTTATGGTGACAAATAGAATAATCGTTTCATACTAACTCCGTTTCATAAAGATCTTTACGGTTACTATTTGCACAAATATTAGGATAAAAGTAGAAAAGTTTGTTGAATATATTAAAATATGGATAAAGTAAGAGAAAATAAGTGGAAAAATATTGATGTTGTGGGATAAGAAAGGCGAAGTAGTAAATTTTCATGTCCAACAATAGATTAAAGCAAAGTGTAAAGAACATTGTGAAATGGACTAAAACGAAAAGTGTAAAGATCATTTTAAAACGATGGTAATAATTCATACTGTGTTTCTTTTCAATTATGGATACAACAAGGTTAGGGTTGTTTGCTCAACAAGTGCGTTATTCATCTATATAGACACGTAAATGTAGTTTTCTTCATCAATAAAAAGAAATTTTAAGAGTCATCCTTAATTGAAATGCTTAAATTACCCCCAATCTTCAATAGTAAATGAACACCTATAGCAATTGCAATTAAATTGTAGATTAAAAAAATGTTGGAATTATTGTAAAGAACACGAATTTTGAATAGATTATGAACACGAATTTTGAATAGAATATGACAACATTTATAAATGTAAGTAGGGTGCGATTTCTGCCCAAAATTCTCTTGTTTTCTGGTCAAACGTTCCTTTCTTCGAGTACGAAAATAGTGAAAATTGTCTTTGTTAATGAAATTATAAATAAAAGAGGATGAAATATTCAGGATTTTGATGTCATGTACTGTTCCAAGGTAGCAGCTGTATTGTGGTCCGACTTCATTAATTACTTGTTCATACTTTCCTTTTTATCAATGTCACCATCTCTCCTCAATCATACATATTTCAACCACACATTTATTTCTCTACTAATTGTTCCTTTCTTGATTTTTCTTTCTAATTTTACTTTATCGAAATGCAATTAATTAATCAAATCCATACAAGAAAAACCAGATCAGAATAGAAAAAACAAAAAGTAGTCATAGAAAATATTCAGATCACGCCAGATCAGACCAAACTAGACCACAAACTAGAAAAATCAGACGAGATTAGGTGAAAAGAATGAAATCACACTGTTAGCGGCATATCGGTTGTCCCACATTGTAAATAAAAGAAGGGAGAATTTCATAAGGTTTTGTTTTGCTTCTATTTAGTTTTTCCTTCTAGATTATAGTTCTTTCTTTGTTTTGGGGCCTCCCCTCTAGTGTGTAGTTCCTTTCTCATGCTCATTTCCTTTTCTAACAAATTTAACATACACGGTCATACGGAATATCTCTCGCGATAAAATGATAATTACACACAACGTTAGACCCTCTATCTGAAAAGTTGCATGTTCCAGCGTTATATACTTCACTGAAAATGTATAATCTATGTCGATATTTTTAAAGATCATGTTATAGTAAAAAAATACACCTTAAATAGCTAAAACATCAATTAGTAAATTGACAATGAAATATGTCATCTTTTTTATATGGTTGTTGAACCGACGTTTAACTTTGAAAATAGTCTATTGTTACTTTAAAAGAAAAGAATATTTACAACGTATTATTGTACTTTGAAAGAATGCAATTAATGTACAATTGTACACATATGCTTTCAACACTAAGGAATACTCCATAGTAAATTGAAAACAAAAATGTTGATGGGAATATGACTTCATATAGGCCCCAAAGAAGTAAAACCAAGCAAGATTGTTGATGAAATGACATTTAGGTGATCTCAAAAACAATGACGTGTCATATTGTAATTGGTCAAATAAGATTATACCACCCATGGTTATTCCCACAAACTAATTAAAATGTGAGAATTAAAATAAATGACAAAGATGTAACATATTACGTATACAACACATTTGGTTTGACACTATTGACGTCTTACATCGATCATTCTCATTCTAGAAAATGAAAGGTCTAACCCCCCTCAATTTTGTACGACGTTTTTGGATTTGTTTTTGGGGTACCCGTGAAAATAGCAATTCATGCATCCCTACACTACACGGCACTACTCTCACGTTTCCCACCAACATTTTTGGTAACTCTTATAACACCCAAAGAATGACTACTCTTTGTGATTTCCTCCATCCCAATACCATCCACTATTCACAATCACCATTAACACTTCAATCTTCAAAGCTTTATTTGGCTGAACTGAACTGAATGAAGTTGAACTGAACTGAACTGAACTGAACCGAATTTGGCTGAACTGAAATGAATGAAGCTGAGCTAAACTGAATGGAGTTGGACTGAACTAATTGAACAGAAATAAAGTCCAAAAGAACAAAGCCTAACATCCGCTACATGAACTAATCTAAGACCAGTTCGTAGTCCCCTACCACCGGCCATAAATTTCCTTTGTTGTAAGCCTGTCACTAACCAATTTCGAGTAATAGAAAATTAGACGGATATCACCACTTTAGATTTACAAGGATACTTAAACTTATGACAAAAATGTTACAAAACCCCCACATATTATTACTATGTATAATTTTTTTGTTTTTGAGTAATGATAAAGATCGCAAATCTATACTATATATTAAAAGGCGTTTAAAAGAAAGTTTATGTGACACGTGGCGCTCTTCTTATGGGTGGTTTGCTCAATGTAATCTTCATACACATTTAAAAAAAATATCAAACATGATTTGCATAAGGTTTGAACTCTTGACCTTGAGTTTAAACATTAAAGTCTTTACCACCAAGCTATTACATGTGTTCATGTTATCATTGCAAAAGGAAAATATAAGTAAATGTGAATGTCATTAATGTAGTAACCCGGGGCATCGCCCGGGCCCAAAAACTAGTTATAATAATTAAAATACGTTATAATTTTAACTCTCATTTTTCACACTAGTGCTATCCTCTGAATATTATTGATTTATACAAATATATATACTATGTATAAACTTATCTTTAGTTTAGTGGAAACATGATTTTCCAACTTACGTGTATTAGTGAATAATTTTATAAAAATAAAGAAGCAATAGATGGTGGGGGGAAAATATAAAACAAAGTGGTAGCTACTAATCATGACTACAATAATTGCTTAAAAAGTTACCATGCAGACGATTATAATTTCGACACGTGTCACTAGAGTACAAATTAATGTTTTTCTTTTTTAGAAAAAAAAAATGCTACTCGATCATAAGAATAAGATAGAGCGAGTACTCCATAGTTATTAATTCCATATTTTCTTCCTTCCTTCCCATTTCATTGTCCATTAATTCCATTCCATTCCATTCCATTCCATTCTTTCCCTGTCTCTTTCCCTTCATACTTTCCCACACCCCACCTGTCCACTTTCATGCTCCACGTAACCCCACGCGCCTTCATACAATCCCAAACATTATTTCATAAATACTTCCTCCGTCCCTTAATACTCGACCCGTTTTGACTTTTTGCACTATTCACATAATTCACTTTGACCCTATTTTATTTCTAGTGTATGAAAACAAATGTTAGTATATAATATATTGTTGGCTTCATCTTAATATATATTTTCAAAATATTAATATTTTTGTAAGTTTTTATAATATGTAGTTAAAGAAATTAGTGGTCAAAGTTGTACATTGACAAACGTGTCCGGTCAAAACAGGTCAAGTATTAAGGGACAGAGGGAGTATATATTATTACCGACGCAAATGATTTTTGATTTCAGGTCTCAAACTTGTACTGTAGATGAATTTTAATTTCAAGTCTCAAACTTGTACTGTAGATGAAATTTGATTTCAGGTCTCAAATATCAATCTAATATCCTTGTAAATTTTAACTTTGATAAACAATTTGGCATCAGTTACGGTCTTACGGAGTTAAGTAGAGCATTGTGGGACCCACTTTTTGATCAATTTGCTGCCGTTTTGAGATTTTTGAGAGTTTTTTCTCGTATTTACTGCTTGATTTCACTAAATATTTATCAAATTTATTGTAATCCTAGTATATATTGTCACAAAATCCGCCGCTGTTTGGATACGACCCCCAATATTATTAAAGTTAATGTATACGTATGACTAATTTATTTACCATTCCCCTTGTTTACCATGGATATATATGACAGAATATCTATTAAATTGCCTTTCATACGAACTTTCCTTTAACAAATACGCTCATGGTCCGTTTGGTAGACGGTAATAAATAATGGGAATGTGAATAAATTTAATAGTACCAATTGACTTGTTGATTCAGTGGTGATTGAGGCTGAACTTGTTAGGGAGGACCCCGTGTTCGATCTCCCGCAACAACAACATATTGGGAGGGGAATGGAATCTATCCACTCAAAACTCGCTCCGAATCCGGATTAGCCTTAAGAGTGAACCGGGTGGTACACCAAATTAAAAAAAAAATCTAAGTGTTATATGGCGAAAAAATAACATTGTGATATTTGGTAATGAAATTTTGTCTCAAATTTGGTGTCTTCTTCACAAAATTACATTCGCACATAATGCCACTTTCCCAAATGGTAATGGATGATGATGAATATTTATAAAGGAAAAAATATATTGAGTGCACTAGCGTTACTATGAAAATAAATTTTGATTTTCTTACAATAATTTACATACAAATTCACAATTTATAACCTGCTACCAAACAGGTCAGCACAGTAGACAAAGTGGGTAATAGGGAGGTCGTGTGTGAACATCACGCGCACTTATAAATGGTGTTTGAGCCAGCTAAGTAGGTAATAGGGGGTTCAATTATCTGCTTGCACCCTAGCTACCTATATTCATTGCTACGGTATAAAATTGACTGAGTATTTAATTAGTACAATGAAATTCTGCTTGTTTGTTATGTTGGCATGACTGACAAATTTTAAATGTAGCAATATTATGAGGGTTATATTACAATTACTCCTTATGTAGGGTCACCGATTGATAATTAGTTTGTAAAACCTAGGGCTTATCTCACAACCACTATGTTTTACGGTCCATTAATCAATCAATTGATGTCAATAAAGCCCTTAATAATGCGCCTAAAACTCTTATTACCTCCGTTTCAAAATAATATTTACAATTACTATTTACACAGATATTAAAACAAAAGAGAAAAAGTGTAAAAATATGGATAAATATAATAAAATATGAAAAGTAAGAGAAATACTTCGTAAAAGTTAAATAAAATCCGAATATTACGAGTACCCGATTTGGCCTGAAACACTACAAGAATTTGTATCTTCAACGACAACCTAATTAAGACCGGATAAAAATTCCGTAGCAAAATCTTTTTGCGACGGGGCTAACAACCAAACAAAGACAGGAACAACCGTCGCTAAAGTCTTTTATGACGGGTTGAGACGAGATTTTTCATTAACGACGGCCCACTTTTATGACGGGTTCGCGACAGGAAATCCCGTCATTAATCAATGATTATTGGCCTTTAGCGACGGTATTTCCCGTCGTTAATGATACAATTTTTTGTAGTAAAAATTACGGATTTTTCATGAAATACCCCCGAATTATGGCGTAATTCACCAAATGCCCCTCGACTTTCAGAAATTCACCAAATGCCCCTCACAAATGACTTAATACCCAAAATACCCTTACTAATGACGCGCCGTTAGTCCTCCGTTAGCCTAATTTTTAAATTCACCAAATACCCCTATTTTATTACTTATTTCATATAATACCCCTATTCTGAAACTTAATTCACCAAATACACATAACTTAAAATTACCCATTTTGATGCTCAGCGGCTAGTTTTTATGTTTGAAAATTAGCCGTTGTTTATTGTTTGCTTATAAAAACCCCTTTTCTGACTATTTATTGTAGTTTTTCTATTGTTTTGTTAATTTCATATCATTTTTGTCATGAGTTTTCTTTCAAAATCATCATCCACACCCATGAATCCACATATGTAAGAGTCCCAAACAATTTCTAATATTATGGGAGGAAATTTCCATCTGAGGCTCCGATACAACACTCAGTAAGTTTCAATTATGATCCAATAAGTTCAGGCCTCATCCAGTAAAGACAATGCACTTTAGCTGAGCAAAAGGCCAAAAAACTCCATTTTCAAAGGGATCTTATGTAAGTGAAGCTGAAGTAATTCAATCTAAAGCTAACACCTTAATTTTCTTATTGTCCGAATGGTAAAGAAACTAAGAAATCAAGTTCAATAACACATACATTTTTATCACAACCTCGATTTCAACTTGGATTCATGATGTGAAAATCTTGAGTTTGGAGGCAAATCTTTGTGCCAAGATTCATGTTTTTTCACTGGTTCATGAGCTTTGGAACATACCTTAGTTTCATTTTTTTTTCTTGTTCCCTCAAATCCAAAAATAGACATTTGTCCATAAATCTGACCATGTCAATAGGACCTAGCTCAAAAGAAAAGTGGGAAAACCTTTATGCCTCGACTGTAAGGTTGAGAGAAAGTTAGGAGATTGAAGAAAGATGTTTGGAGGCAGTAGAGACAGGAGACAAAAGGGAGTTAACGTTAAATATGTGGCATGGAAGCAATAGAAGCCGAGGTAGCTGGAACATATGCGTTAGAATAAAATTAATAAGAGCTTTATTTTTAATCTGTTTGCATATGTTAAAGATATTTCCCATATTGAAAAAGGAATACCTTCCGATTGCGTGGTAAATATAATTAATTGGTCACATAAAGAATAAGGTACAAAAGAAGTAGCTATTTTCTTGAAGAGTTGCGACGTTTTGAGGTGTTTTTAGGAGTGTTTTCTGTTTTAGTGTTGTACCGGAGCTTCAGATTGAGTGTTGTATCAGATATTCGGATGTCAAATTTTCTCTCATGATAACAAAATTTATTTGGGACTCTTACATATGTGGACTCATTGGGTGTGGATGATGATTTTGAAAGAAAACTCATGACAAAAATGATATGAAATTAACAAAATAATAGGAAAACTACAATAAACCGTCAGAAAAAGAGTATTTATAAGCAAACAATAAGCAACGGCTAATTTTCAAACACAAAAACTAGTCGTTGAGCATCAAAATGAGTAATTTTAAGTTATTGGTATTTGGTGAATTAAGTTTCTGAATAAGGGTATTTGGTGAAATAAGTATCAAAATAGGGGTATTTGGTGAATTTGAAAATTAGTTTAACGGAGGACTAACGGCGCATCATTAGTAAGGGTATTTTGGGTATTAAGTCATTTGTGAGGGGCATTTGATGAATTTCTGAAAGTCGAGGGGCATTTGGTGAATTACGCCAAAATTCGGGGGTATTTCATGAAAAATCCGTAAAAATTACCATAACAAACTAATTAACCTCAAAAGAATTGGACCAATTAAACTAAACTAAACACTAATTCCATAACTAACCTAAATCTAACCTTTAAATTTATCGTGTCTCCAAAGTACGTTGAGACAACACAATTTTAATTTTTTCCAATTTAATTAACATTATTTGTCTTTTAAGTCTTGATGTTTGCAACTTAAATACTCCTTAGTTGTAGTACGTATTAATTCAATATCAATTAAAACAGCGATATGTGCTCTCCACTTCAGAAAACAACTCAATATCATAAATTGTTGTTAAGTTTTGAAGCTTTGAATGTTGAGATTAAATGCTTATAAATTATTGAGTACAAAAATAAAACAAACGCAATAATTTTATACTTGATTGTATGTGTACGTGTCCGTGTGCTGTGTGCTGTGTGCACGTGGTTGTATTCTATCGACTGATAATCTTTAATTAATTATTAACCAACTTTCATTTGATCCAAAGAATTGAAGAATTATGCGAGTCTCATACCATTGATCGATTGTCCTATTTAACTTGCTACTCTATAGCTACCATTGCCTATACAAAAGAGGAGTTTTTTTTACCGAGATAACTTTTACCTAGATTTTTGTAACTTAACTAACTTTTTGTAACATTTGACGTTTTTTGTGATTAAATTTTATACAAGTATTATATAAAAAAATTGATAGATAAACAATTTAAAATTTTAAATGATTAATTTATACATTATTAGTGATTTTGAATGTTTTTTTTATATTAAAATGAAAAATATTATCACTAAAATATAGATAAAGTTTACATATGTGAAGGTAATTTTTAATCATTTTAAGTTAATTTTACTCTAGTGTATAATATTTATTGTACACCACTTGTAAATACTTCAGAATTTATCTTGCCTATAACGATATAGACATATTAAACCAACTGCAATTAAATATTGTAAAAAAAATCTAAATAATACATCTATTGAGAAATTCATATTTAGTCCTTGTAATTAATTACTCCCTCCGTATTTTTACCTTTTAATAAAATACGGAGGAAGTAACCATTGCCACGGTTCACCTTAGAAAAATAAGTAATGATTTGTTTAATTGTCAGTATCATCCTCGATTTGTATTGATTTAACTTATTTTTAGACTTAAACATGGCCTAATAAAGTTCACCAATTTTACAATCGTAACATATTAAAGCAACAAAACCTTGAGTGCTTTAAAAAGGGGAAAAAAAAGGAACAAAGGCATTGAGCATTTTCGTTTCGCCCAATTCCTTTAATATATATCCTCGTTGTTTTCATGGCTTTATTGTTATGAAATTATTAAAAAATCTACCAAAATATTTATTTTTTCATAAACCTAAAATAAAAATAAACATAAAAGTAAAACTCAAAAAAGAAAAAGTGGAGTTTATAAAAAGCTGTGACTAAACAAAGGTCAAGCTACCTTTAGTATTTGATTGTACAAATTCAGCTTTTATAATAGTCAAGCTAAGCTAAGCTCTTTGACAAATGCTTAGAGTTTTTGGAATGATTTTGGTGGTCCTCTTCAATACACACCTTCACTTGTTATAACAAACATGCAAATTAAATTATTAAGTTGCAAGAGTATGTTTATTGCTTTTGAATTTTTGACGTACTCATAAATCCTTTAACAAACACAACATGTTATTGTGCACGATTTTGTAAGAGGAGGTGTGAAACCAATAACTGGTTTAAGCCCACAATTTGAAAAGATTTAAAGTAGCTTTATTTTGGATAGTGAAAAATACTTTAAAATACATAAGACTCCGTTCTATTAGACGTATTTTGACTGAACTTATATTATCTGGAAAAAAAAAAAACTTATTTTTGTTGAACTTATATTCTCTGAACTTATCTGAAATTATCTGAACTTAACTGGACTTATTTTGTCTGAAATAAGTCATAATAAATCGAACAAAACAGAGACTAAGCATCAACATTTTAAATCCTCGCTCTTGGAGATATGTCTGTTACTGTTACTGATTTTTTCCTTAGAGTTACGGAGTACAAAACTTTTACCATCTTTAATATTACTATTCGAGTCATTTCACCAACAACAAATGTATTAGAAATAGAAACACCAAATGTTGACTTTTAATTATATTACTTCCTCTATTCTTTATTATATGACACAATGAGGTTTTAGACACTATTCACACAAATACCTTTGACTTCCTTTTGTGGTTTATACATAAGAAAAAATATAGTCGCATGGGGTCTTATTAGATTCGTATCAGTAAATATAATTTAAATATCAAATTTTTATAATTTTTTCCGATCCACAATTAGAGATATTAATGTTTGAAATCGTGCATTGGCAAATGTGCCTAAATAATTGTGTCATTTAAAAAAGAAAGGAAGAAGTATTACGTTCACTTATACAAACAGGATTACAGGACCATTTCAAAAAAAAGTTACTTATCAATAAATCAGGTAACTTTTTATGAGAATTGGCGATTTTCATAGGTGTATTAACCATTGGAAGAATCGAGATAACAGTAAAATCAGTAAAAAGAAATAAGATGAGGCAATCAAATTAAATGCATAGATTAAAAATGGAAAAGCAAAATGGATGGATTAATGAAAAAGACCTTAGCTTTGGAAAAAGACTGTAGCTTAGCTAGGGACAATTTAAAAGGATGAGTGCTACAAATCAGAGAATCACCACTCACTCACTCACTCACTCACTCACTCAGCATTCAATCCAAAACAAATTATATTTTAAAAAATTATATAAAAAAATTAAAAAAAAAAAAAAAAAAAAAAAAAAAAAAGAGGAGAGAGAAAGAGCAGAAACCTAGTGAAAGAGCTATGACTAAAGGCTATGATGAATATCAGATCAGAATGTCAAATTATTTAATAATCATTACACTATCATTCATTCTTTGGTCCAACCTTACTTTACACGTGTCTTCATCTTGTCGTATTGCTTTGGACTACCAACAAGGTTTTTCAGCCGTCAGATCGTCAATGCTAGTCCATCTGTTTTTGCAAAGGAGAAAATGACCTACGTACGTCCATTCTGACTTTTTATTTTTATTTTTATTTTTTACTGATTGGAAAATATATATAAAAAAAATTACAGTCTTGTTTTCACACAAATGTTGATAATATTATTTACAGTGGAGTTGAGTAGGTCGAGGACGTTGCATGAAAAAAGTTGTAAAGTAGCAAGAACAAAACTGGAGAAGGCCCCACTATGTTTAAAGTCGGACGTTACATAACTTGACCCATCTTTCTTGTTTTACCATCTGGATATTATCCGTATTCAAACATGCATGTATGATTTGTATTCCACACAAAACATATACCGATATACACATGCAGTACGGAATACTATATAAAGCTAGTATAATCGACACAGGTTGGTGGAGAATTGATCTTGTGAATTAAAGGTTACAGATCGAGTCGAACATCAACTGTAGAATGTTTAGGAGTGATTCAAGTATACACTCGCGTAGCTTATAACAAAAACTTTACACAAAGTATACCTTGATAAGTTGATAGAGATGGGATCACTAGCTCTAATGTAATACATTTTCTACAAATAAAATTTACCTTGGATTCGTATACTCTCTTCGTATCGCAATAACTGACATGCTCATTTGGTCGTGCAGTTTAAGAAAATACTTCCTCCGTCTCTAATACTCGGCCCGATTTCACCGGTATCGAATTTTAGACAATTTAATTGACTTATTAATTTATTAAGTGATAGTTGATAGTGATGTGTTTCTTTTTAATACAGTTAGGTATACGAAAAACGAAGTTTTTGAGATGGTGGGATGTGGGATATATAACAAAATAATTAAGAAATCTAGCTAAATATATAACGCTGTAATGGCCATATCTACAAAGATCGCAGCATATAAGTAAGTATATAACCCCTTGATTTTATAAATATTAAAATACAAGAGGTAGAAATAGAAGTAAAATATAATAAGGTGAGTCAAGGAAAAAGGGGGAGTTGACTGAGTTTGACGCATAATAAGGCGAGATTCTCGCGCGATGGCAAAAACAGTATTCCGTATTTATTCTTCTTCCTCCTCCTTAAGGTAAGGAGAGTCGCAGAATCCCTTTAAACCCAACAAAAGGCATATATATTATTATCCAATTTAATATTAATACTATACTTAGTAGAGTAATACTATGAATTTAATTTAATATACGGAGTATGGTTTTAATTAGACCTGATAAAAATCGGCCCGATCCGAAAATATTGGGTCTTGAACAAGATTTTGTGACCCGTAAACCCGATTTTATCAGAACCTGGCCGAACCCGTTTTGGGCCCGACCGTTTGAAAAGCACTGTATTTATAGTAATAAATGAGATAATGAGAGTAAGCATAATAAACACGTTCTTTTTACTATTGTTGTGTGTAATATGATTTTAATTTGAATTATACGTCATTTTATGGTTAAATTGACTAAATATAAACTTGTGTAAGAAAATTCGTTGATTTGTGCCCATATTTTGTATATTTATCACCTAAATTAATGAAAATATAATGCGTGTTTTAAAATCTCTCAAACCCTTAGGTCTACCTGAACCCGAAAGTTCTGGGTCGTGAACAAGCATTTGTGAATCCATACCCGAAAATACTTTTTTTACAACCCGACCCGACCGGCCCTGTTTTGACAGGTCTAATTTTAATAATAGGATTCACACGTGTCAATGGACGTGACATATCATGGCTAATTTTAATTTGTTTAGTACGTACTATTAATACACAAGTAGTATGCATGTCAGTATTAAAATAAAATAAAAAAACAATTAAAAAAAAAAGGGAGTGGTCACTGAGAATGGAGAAAGAGGAGGGGGCAAAGTGTCAGTGAGTATAAAACCCAATTACGAATTTAGAGGAGAGAGAAAATAAAGGGCACAGAAATCGAGCAAATCATTTTGGAATCCATTGCTTTATGATTGACTCTCCCCTTTCGATCATCTCTCACTATGGAGTATGGAGTTTGTACGTACACTTCCTTGTTTCTCTATCAATGGTGCCGTTTACTAACTGTCACGGACTATATATGTACGGGGGTAATTAGGTACCACGAATATTTTATAGGACACAATAACTAGCTAATGTAATGGCTTTTGAGTATTCATATACGTTAACCACACATTTAATCAGGGTCGGGCATGATTATATTAATATATATGCATAATACGGAGGAGTGTGTTTCGTACCTGTTAATTACGTTACACATTTACTTTATCGTATAAGACATATATATGATTCAAAACTCGATTGGTGTCTTTTAATTTAAAGCTAGTACCAAAACTACAACGTTCTAAAAGTTGTTACTATTTTTAGATAGCCATAGGACACGTTATTGTGCATATCATATATACGGGGTACAAATGTAAGAGTACACCTATCAAAAACCGACCCAACCTAAAAACTCCATACTAAAGAACCGAATCGAAGAACCAAAATGATTGTATAAAATGAGTAATGCATTAAAGTTGTGCTTGACAACTATGAAGAATCACCCTAGATAATTTGACTATGTTTTGTTCTTTTCACCTTATTTTTATTGCTTATTGGATAAATACTCCCTTCGTTCCAGATTAGTTGTTACACTTTCCTTTTCCGTCCGTTCCAGATTAGTTGTTACACTTCTAAATTATGAATGAACCCACAATTATTATATTGTCTCTCTCTCCCCACTAAATTTTTTTTGTCATCACATCCTCTCTCATTTAATTAAAAAAAAAATAAAAAAATACCCCACTAACTCTTATCACATTTTTTTTTATAATTAAAATAGCAATTGATAACCAAACAACCACTTATCACCTAAAACTTTGTGCAAAGGTAAATGCAACGACTAAATTGGGACGGTGGGATTATCAGAAAAAAGAAAGAAAAAAAACAATCATGTGAAACAATCAAACCAGACCAGAAACTAGCTAGATAAATCAGACCAAATCAGGTGAAGATCGAGAACAGGGCCTAACCCGGCTCGATGGGACAAGTGTAGGTAGGAGTTAAGAGGGGCAAAATGGTAAACACATAATATGTGCATGGGTTAAATTGGTAAGGGCATGAATGTGGAAAAATGTATGGGGATGAGGAGCCAAAAATGAATACGACCATACTGTCCCTTATGAAGGGCAGTCCTGTCATTGTCAGCCTCCGTCCCGGCATTTAAGGTCACCTCCCGAGAATTTCTCCCTCGTCTCACACTTTGTTGTTACTATTATACTCTTTTTACCTTTCTTTCATTCTCATTTCTCGATCTTAATTCCAACTCTCTTCTTCTTGTACTCATTCTTTTGCCCAACTGGCTCAGTTTTGTCTTTCAACTTTGGGGTTTTACTTGTCTTTTCCTTTACCTAATTTACTACTCACTATTAACTAATCTTACACCTTCTTATTTAACTTCATTTTTTAATTTTTAACCACTAATCCACTATTAGGTATAAACACTATAAAAATTTGTATCTTTTATGACAACCTAATAACGACGGGTAAAAATCCCGTCGCAAAAGGGCTTTTGCGACGGGGATAACAAACCAACAAATACGGGAACAACCGTCGCAAATGTCTTTTACGACAGGTTAACGACGGTCCCCTTTTATGACGGGTTCGCGACGGAAAATCCCGTCGTTAATCAACAATTATTGACCTTTAGCGACGGAATTTCCCGTCGTTAATAGTACACTTTCTTGTAGTGAAAGTCAATCGTGTACCGGTCTATTGGTTAAGATTAAAGGACTGTGTACGATTAGTTATATTTTGCCTGTTTTATTTTCCACACCTTTCCCCTCAAAGTGACAGAAAAACTGTGGAATTCCGTGGAAAACAAAATTAAAGAAGTGAAATATATGAGATATTTCAATTTCCCCAGTTTTCCATAATAATTAGCCAAACAAATTAAAATTTGACATTTCTACATATTTGTTCATATTTGCTTTTCTACAGATTTCCATAGTTTTACTTTTCCTCACATTTTCAAATTCACTTCATTTTTCACCCATTTAATGGAAATCGGCAATAGACAAATGAAATTTCCAAGGATTGTTTCATGAATAGTTTCATTCCACTCGATCAATAATTACATTAATATTGTAGTGCAATTGAATAATTAGAAGGTGTAGATGATTGAACCACTCTCCTTTTGATAAAAGATGTGAATAGTTAGCCTTTAACACTAACTTTGTTGATCAAATTATTGGAACGTACAATCTGACATTATTACTATTAACTCTAATTTTACCATTGACAGTGAATAAAAACTTGACTACTAAGGGACAATTATATACTCATTATTTGCTAACTTCCATATCTTCTATCTTTACACGAATCTGATCATTTTGCTTTTACAAAAGTGAATTTAGGGGAAGAATAAAAAGTGAATTTCATAGTACATTAAAACTATACATTATTTTGTTTCTTTTTCCTGATTTTGATATGTTAATGCTTCAGAGAATTACCCTAAATCTTAAATCACTGAATATACGATTTTCTTTCCTTTTCTTTTAAGGGTACATCAACGGGTAATTCAGAGTATACTAGACTCTGACTAATTCAGATCTGAGTCAAATTAGGCCTCAATTAGGAGGAAGTTCTCCCGGTATACATTAATTCCCTAGGCTCGAACTTGATGATCCAATCACTAGGTGGTGTATATGCTTTCTTTCATTTCAACATATACTACAAGAATCTATATCTTTAACGACAACCTAATTATGATGGGTCAAAAATCTCGTCGTAAAAGCCTTTTTGCGACGGGGCTAACTATTAAACAAAGACGGGAACAACCGTCGCAAATGTCTTTTTACGACAGATTAACGACATGATTTTACATTAATACTTTAATAGTGGCCCCCTTTTATGACGGGTTCACGACATGATCTATCCCGTCATTAATCAACGATTATTGGCCTTTAGTGATGGAATTTTCCGTCGTTATATATATATACTGATCATACTATACATATAAAAAGCTTAATTTGTTTTTTTTACCTTACTAGTTAAGCAGGAATTTCTTTACCTTTTTTGTGTAAAGAATATGTAAAGTCTCCAACTCTCCACTTGCAAAGTTAAGTCACAAATAAAGAGAATATAATTACCCTGTCCAAAAAAAAACACACAATATTAATTGTTATCACTTTAAATAATGCATGGATTATTAAATTTTCACATATATCGTTACTTAAATTATGGTGATAAAGTAGAAATTACAAAAAAATAAAAATAAAATGGGAACATGTTTTAATTTTGGAAAAACATTCCATTCTTTAAATATAATGCATTCGGATGATATGACAATTGCATATGAATTGATGAGGAACATTATCATCACGTATTCACGTAAAATGGTTAAAAACAAAATGTACTTAATCATAACCAACGTGTATAAACCAAAAGATCCATTCTACTTTAGCAAATCATGACCTCCTAATTAAAGCTTGGTTTTGCATTAAGATACCACCACCTATATTTTTCTTCAAATGATACTTATCATGTAAACTTCATACGGACTAATGTACTACCTTTCTCCACCTTTCACTACAAGAAATTGTACTATTAATGATGGGAATTAATGATGGGAAATCCCGTCACTAAAATCCAATAATTGTTGATTAACGACGGGATTTTCCGTCGTGAACTCGTCATAAAAGGGGTCGTTGTTAATGGAAAATCCCATCATTAACCCGTCGTAAAAGACATTTGCGACGGTTGTTCCCGTCTTTGTTGGATTGTTATCCCCGTCGCAAAAGCCCTTTTGCAACGGAATTTTTACCCATCGTTATTAGGCTGTCATAAAATATACAAATTCTTGTAGTGTTTGTTTCTTTTTCTTGGGATTTTAGATTGAAAATTCCCATATGAGAAGTGATTATAATTTAGTAAATTCCTTACGTAAAAGAAATTATGGAGTAACAACCCGTAACAATTAAGATTTGTTCAGTGATAGCGTTTAAGATTGTGGTAACCTTTTACCTTGTAGAATTTATAAGGTTGGGTAATTAATTAAGATAGTGGTTTAGATAACGATTAGCGGTAGATGCATGTAGCGGTTGAGTAGCTTTTTTTTCAACATACGAAGTATAACACAAGGTGATTAGTAGGGTTTGATCAAATTACAATAACGTTTTAAACACTATACTGCATATAACTTTATTGTATTGTACAATCTCAACCAATAGCTTTTCCTAGCGATCATACTATAAACAACTATTTTGACAGCTAATTGTTACTCGCTACTAGTTCACCACTATGACAACTATCCACTAATACTTCACCGTTAAAAGCTACCCGCTAATGTTAATTTGTCCAAGAAGACCTTGATATAAATGATCAAACCAAGTGATTTAGACTTGAGTTTATATATTGGGAGATGTTGGTGTCAAGTTGTCAACCAATATTGACTACCAGCTAAAATCATTGACCAATAGAAAAGAAAATTCTTTATTCTCATATGATTCATTTAATTTTATAAAAAGATAAAGTCTTTTTCTTGTTTGTTAGAAAAGTCCTATTCTCAAAAGGTACTAAAACCATTGTATTTAAACTTGGTGAAAGTTTTATAGCCAAAAAGGTATACTTTGATAATGATACTCCTTAGTCCTAAGCTAACAAACTGAAACCACCCACCAAATCACTTCACTTCATAAATGTGTAGACCAAACAAATAAATGATCCATCCTTTTTATTATTATTATTATTATTTATAAATTTTCGTATATTATATTGTAACAACCTTTATATTATACAAAGTATTAATTTGTTTATACAATAATAGCATTGAAATTAACAACAATCCATCAACTTCCTTTAAGTCCTTAAAAAAGAAAGACGATCAAACATCAAAGTGATCAAAATCTCATTGCAAAATATGGTAAAAAATTCGAGTTTAACTTCTCAAAACCTATTGATTGTTCTTTAATTCTAGAAAAAAATAGAAATAAAATTTAAAATAAAAAAAAATTTGAGTCCAACATAAATTCAGAAAACTGATGCAAACTTTTCTGACACAATTTTTTTCAACCATATGTCTCTTTTGAAGCTTTATTTTTTAATTGAAATTAACTTTTATCAAAGGAAAGTTGGGTCTGAAATTTGAATGATTCATTCATTATTACCTGCTTTTAATGGGCTTTGGTGGAAGGCATTGATGTGACAAATCTGTATAGCATTTTCTCTGTAGTGGTATGTTACGACTACTATCAGTTTTTGCCCTACTCATTTTACCCCCCTCTTATATCAATGTTGAAATTTACACCTTCGTTTTTTGTTTTGTTTTTTTTAATTATTTTTTTATTTTTTAAAATTGTACCAATTAGTGGCGAATCCTGGACACTTTTGCATGAGGATCAGTAGAATAATTAAACAATATACGTAGTGTAATTTATACAATTATAAACAAATTTTAGGGGAGCCGTAGATAAAAATACGTTACAAATTTTCCGTCTGGGGTGGCAGGCCCAACCGAGCCATTTAGAACATTTTCATTGACACTAATTGTTATGCTATTCGCACACTCTTATACGGTGAATATAGTACTTCCTCCGTTCCGGAAATATCGCACCATTTGTTTTTTACACTATTCACACTACGACTTCAGCCATTTTTTGGGATCTGTACGTAAGGAAATTTTTGTCGTGTGAGGTCATGTTAGATTCGTATCAATATAATTTTCTAAATATTATTTTTTAATAATTTTACTTGCACACCATTTGAGATATTAAGAGTCAAAGTAATAGTTAGAGGAGTAAAAGTCAATCATGGTGCGATATTTACGGAACGAAAAAGTATAACATTTTATAATTTAATGTAAAGGAAAATACAGGCATGTGAACTCTTGTTAGATTCATCTCGAAATATAGTACTTCCTCCGTCCCAGATTAGTTGTTACACTTTCCTTTTTCGTCCATCCCAGATTAGTTGTTACACTTCTAAATTAGGAATGATCCCACAATTATTATATTGTCTCTCTCTTCCCACTAAAACTTTTTTGGTTCCCACACCCTCTCTAATTCAATTAAAAAAATACCCCACTAACTCCTATCACATCTATTTTTTCAATAAAATAACAATTGATAACCAAACAATCACTTATCACCTAAAACTTTGTGCAAAGGTAAGTGTAACAACTAATCTGGGACGGAGGAAGTATATATAATTTCAAAGTATCTTCGTATTTGAAACCTCAAAATGATGCAATTACTCCGTATTAAAAAAAAGGAGGAATAATTTGCAGTGGGCCCTTACTATCACATACAAAGTGACTTGTTCTTTGGACATCCATCTATTCAGAGTATGTAGTTTGCTACATGGACCCTATGTTTCATTGCTTGAATGTGTGATCCTATATACTATTCCACAAATAATAACGGTGCATGTATTGTGTTTTACAGAACTAAGGTAAGAAAATTTTGTCAAAAACAAAATAGTAAAAAAAAAAGAAAAAAAAAAAGAAAAAAAAGTTAAGAAAAATAGGAACATAGCCCTGTATACATCTAATACATCTCAAAACACAAAATAGAGTATACGTCTTTAGTCTTTACAACATACAATAATATCTAACTATATAATTGAAATAATAACAACTTTATTAGCAAATTAATTGTCAAATTAGCTTATCATATTACATAATATTTTTAAACTAATTAACTTTCTAGCTAGTTTGTATTTCAATGACGAGCTAATTTATCAAATTAGTTTGATATTTAAATGGGTCAACTTTTACAATTATCCGTTTAATTTTAATCATTGCTTAAATCACTATTGGTCAACCTTTTCCCAAGCAAATTAGGTTGCCCAAACCAATTTATTAAAATCACCTCATTGGTTAAGATAGTAGCTTGAAATTTTTGCGGATTGCTGGCAAATTTCTAACTCTAACCATTAAAGTTGCTATAAGATGTTCAACGTTAGTAGTCCAATCCGACATTAGGTTTATTTCACGATAAGTATATACTCCGTATATTAGAGGAATCTACTACGTTACGTTATGTGAGGTCCCACACATACACGTATATTATATACACCATATGTTATGTGCAGTGTTTTCAGAGCAATCTAAGAATAGTGTAAAATTTCTCCCCTTGTTAATAATTAACTTATGTGCAGTTTGATAAAAGTTTAAATCATATGGTCGATAATAATAGTATAGAAATAAGAGAAGATAGAAAAGGAAAACAAAATCAAAATCCAATGCGATTGAGACTTGAGAGTTTACTGAATATGTAGATGGAGCCAAATTTATAGAAATTGAAATTGATGTGTCTATATATTTATATAACTTATTCATTTTTTTTTTTTTTTGACATGGTTTATTTATTCATTTCAAAGCCTTATATAATTGGAGTTTGTCACTATAGACTTCCAATTTTAGGCTAAGGCGATTTGAAATGGTTAGTTTGTTATATATGCGTAGTACGTCTTAGAATGTGGCGCTTTGTATAAAGCTTTGTTCTGTTCAACTTATTTTGACTTATGTTAGATAAATAAGCTCAATTACGTACAAATAAGGTCGATTAAGTTTTAAAAAATAAGTTTGCAGATATTTTTACACATAAACAAATATTTCAGATAAAATAAATTCAGGATAAATAAATGTTAATTTAGGTCAAAGTCCATTACCTACTAATGGCATAATTGTTGTTTGTTTTTGGATGCACTAGTAGGTTGATGCTCTCAAGAATGAATTGTTGACGTACTTAAATTTATATGTGTGAATTGTGATAGTACAATACTCCTTCTGTCCCTAAAAGATTGCTCCATTTAACATAAATAAATGTTTTGTTTTGTTTGTTCCATATCTTATTTGGTTTGTTATTCTCACATATCTTGTAGCACGTGCTGGTTCTTGTAGCATGTACATATAAATTTATTAATTTAGTACTCCGCATGTGTTAGTTTTTGTAGCATGTACAAATAACGCCGCCTGCATAAGAAGTACCTTAAACGACGGATGGTATTCAAGTTGTGTCGTTAATATATAAAAGTATAATAACTACGTGCCCGGTTATTCCTTTCGATCTTTTACCCTAGACTGTAGTTTTTACCCCCCTCACAAACACCAATGTCTGGTTTTCTCTCTCTAATACTAGAATCAATACACGCCATCTACATAAGAAGTACCTTAAATGATGGATGATATTCAAGTTTAAAGTTTTGTTGTTAATCCGTAAAAGTATAAGAATTACGTGACCGGTTACTCCTTTCAATCTTTTACCCTAGACTTTTTAATTTTTACCCCCCTTCACAAACACCCATGTCTGATTTTCCCTCTCTAATACTAGAATCAATATGTGTCATTAAGTATGACAAAAACACGTACAACTGCCTACTGCATGGTAGACTATAGATACAGTAACATATCGAATAATCAATTGTTTTATTCTTGGTAAATTAATTCAATTAATTAATAGAAATTGACTTGATATACTATGGCCATAATTAAGGACTTTTAAGAGTTATTATTACTGTATATAAATTGCCAACTAATAACCTATAAAGTGTGTTTTGTTTTGACTCCTTCAGTTTAAATAGTGTATCAAATGTAGGATAGTTGTACAACACTAATGGGCTATGGGCCTGTGGGCCTGTGGGCTGTGATTCGTGTTGGGTTATTGGGATGGTGATGGCCCTGAGACTGAATTGTAACGCAGGACATATTTATTGGGCTGCATCCTTGGGCTTTAATTCAAAGTTGTTGTGTTTCAGTTCAATATAGCCTACATTACCTGTTGGGCTCGTTTTGTATTTTCAAATTAACTTGGCCCATATTTTGTTTCCTTACATTTCGGTGTGAATGGGCCATAAGGGCTTTTATTTGGTGCTGCCAAGCAAATACGTATCCAGGATCGTTGTAGGCTGAAAATAGTCTAATTGGAGAATTCCTAACCTTTTATATATAGAGTTTGTTTTAGTATGTTTAGTTTGTGGATTTATCTAGATGTGGTTCGTTGGTAGAGTTTTTGTGGGGGTAAATTCAGATGCATCGACTGAAAATCATCCTCGCGGCTACAATAAATGTTTCGACCCTCTCTCTAGAAAGACTATATATTTCAACATTATAGATAGAAGATGTTCTACAGTATAAGATCTATTCAACGGTCATAATTTTGATGAAGTGATGCTTTTTTGGATTCAATTTATCATGTTTTTTTTTTAAATTTATATTTTTCTTCTAGATGTCTTATCAGATAATTAATTAATTAATTTTCTCATGTATGTATGGAACCCATGTCGGTTAAACAGGTCTAGTTAGTGGGTTAGACCTTGACTTATAGGCTTTTAACAAGTCCATTAAATTTGAACTATCATGAGTCATACCTAGCCCGCACAAATGTATTCGGGCCTTGGTGATGACTTGGCACAAGGAGTCCTTGGTGCCTGGTGGGTTTCATTTGGGCCGTTGTTTCCGGGCTGACAATTAAGCTCAAAACCACACCCACTTTGACTATTATCTATGATTTAAAGTAGTTTTGAGGGGGAAAATATAATCATATGCGATCTTGTTGGATTCACCCAATATATTTTTCATATGCGCAAATAAGACATAAAGAAAATATATATTATAAATGGGGTTGGATAAATTCGAATATGAGACTTATCGTACACAGACCCTCAATCTTAACCATTAGGCCAAGATTTAATCGGGAATTTGTTTTAATATAAATTTGCAAAATATCAACATTTTATAATTTAAAAGAGACAGTTCTCTCAAAGACTTACATTGACCATTGCGATTTAGAAGGTGGACCATGGTATGGTCCTCCTTAAGAACATTAGTATATAGTTAAAAGAACATCTGGTTACGTAAAAAGAACATGTATATATATATTTTTTTATTATTTTTAATTAATTGTGATTTTTTATAACAAAAAAGTAACACATTATATTGCATGTTCTTTTGTCGTAGTGTCATGTTCTTTTGTTTATGCGCATGTGTTCTTTTGGTGTACATGGTGCACCATGCTCTATGTGCACCATGGTCCATAGTCCACGGATTGCATTGACCATTGAGTAACCATTATTTCAAAATAGAAGGACTACTACGCCCTCCATACCTTTTCAATGCCCGTGTTTAATGCCACGACAAATAAAAAAATGGACGGATGAAGTATTTTTTTATAATCCCGATCCTCTGTCCCAAATCCGTGTCCCGTTTACTATTCCAACTCTATAAAATTAGAATAATTTCAATGGATTCAAATAAATTATTCACGTTTTGACTCATATACACACTATATCACCATAATATATGTCATTTGTAAAGTGATTAATTCTATTTTCATTTTATCCTGAAAATGAGGTTTTTTTTTTACCCATTAAACATCTTTTACATAAATAAAAAGAAAGATCACACAATCTTTCAAGCCTCTAAAAATTCAATATTATTCTAATAAAGTAGAGGATCAAAATACCACTATTGAAAATGGTACGTGAGAAGCTAGGGACGATAATAATACCTAGACGGAAAGGAAACATTCCCCACCAAAAAAGGTTGTTAATTGTCACCCTTCTTAAAAGGATAACCTAAGATAATTTATGGGTTTGTTATTACACCATATCTTTGACAAAATGTCTTCAATCTTTCAAGACCATCTTCAAGAGCTTTTGGCTCCAAAGCAAAAGTAATCCTCAACCAATTCTTTGCTCCCATAGTCACACCTATTCAACAAAAACAAATGTTAAGTACGCGCATGTAGGGGTGTTCATCGGTCCAAACTCGGACCATACCGGACCGACTTGGACCAGAGATCAAATTTTTTGATAATTCAAGATCCGAAGATCGTACCGATTATGCTTGGACCGAACGCGGACCGGACCAAAAAAATCGGTCTAAAATCCTGACCGGACCGGTTGTAGACCTATTTCTATATATTTTTTTTTATATAAAAACTATGGTTAAAAAAGAAATATATATATATATATATATATATATATATATATATATATATATATATATATATATATATATATATATATATATATATATATATATATATAACTATTTGTTTGAGGCCGTTCTTGGAAGCTAAAATAAAATATATCACTATATCGTAATATTTACAACATATTAAAGGAGAGAATTAAATTTTTATATAGGTTATATTCTATTTTATTAAGGAAAAATCGATCATGTCCAAAATTGGATTTTGAACTGGACCGGACTGAAAACCGAAAATTGATGTTTCTCGACCCGAAGACCAGACCGATTGCCTTCGGTCCGGTACGATCCGGTCGGGTCCGGTATGAGTCGGTCCGATCTGGTCCATTTTTTCGGTCCGGACCAATATTGGTCAGCATTTACCGACTAACAAAATAGTCGGTAATTTTACGACTACTTAAGTAGTCGGTAATATTTCGACTATTTGTAGTCGTTAAAGTAGTCGTAAATTGTTAGCGACTACTTTTTAGTCGGAATTTGGCCAATTTCCGACCAGAATATTATCGACAACCCTTTTCCGACCATTTTTAGTCGGTAAAGTTTTTAGCGACCAAAAACGCTCTTTTTCCGACTACATTTTGCGGTCGGAATTTTGTTATTTTTTTGTAGTGAATGTTTGCACACCCCAACACGTATGAATCCATTTTACATTCATTCCAATATACTTCTGTCCCTAATAACATTATTAACATGACAACTAATTTAAGATGGAAAGAGTTGTGTGAATTGTGAAATTTTCTTACCTGGTAGGATAATCATCTTTTCTTCTTTAGCGAGCTTAATGCAAAAATCAATGTCGTCAATAATACCATTTAGTTTTGACAAATCGAGTTTAACCTACAACATGTCACGATACACATAATTAAACAACATAAAATCATCAAAATTAGTGAAAATTATTCAGTAATTAAACTTCTAATTATGATCAATATCGAGTTAATTAGGTTCCTTACCATCACGAACATGGAACCTTCGGGTTTGTGAGGGCACATAAGGCAAGGAATCTCCTTGAGTTTGTCGTAACAAATGTCCGCATCTTGCCTTAGAATATTGATTACTCTTGAAAAGAATTCCTCACTTGTTTTTTCAAGGATTTGAGGAACCGCACCCTAAAAATTAATTGTGTCACGTTTTAAATGTGTAGAAATATAATTTAAAATAACGTAATTTTAATTTAGCTACTTGTATACTTACGTGTGTTAAAAATATGAAATGGTTACTAAAAATAGAAATCAGTTGAAGAGTGGGCCTAACCTGAATGAAGGTAGCAGGATCAGCAGAAATGCTTGCAATACGTTTAATGCTTTCCATAACCTAATACAACCATTACCAAATACATGAGTTTTAAGTATATTGTACTTACTATATTTAGAAACTTACCACAATTCTCAATTGTGACAAGGTTCATTTGTAACAACCACTAAAAGTAGTTAATTGCTAGATGATCACGTATGTACCCCCATACTTTTGCAAGATCCCACAAGTATCATTGACATAAATTAAATATGTTTTTTCTTATGTATTGTAAATAATTTATAAGATTCTCTTTGATTGTAAACAGTGTCAGGATTCTAAATTGGAACATCATTATATAACAGAAGGAATAGTTAATTGCTAAACGGTCACGTACCCCATACTTTTGCAAGATCCCATGAGTATCATTTGTGACAAGCCAACCGAGGCGCCACCCGGGAACTATCCATCGCTTGGATAACGAACCAACGGTGATGACCGGAACAATGGATCCAAACACACCCATCGGTATAAATGGGTTGCTTCCGAAGGTTAGGTGACCATAAACTTCGTCACTAATCACCAAAATACCGAGTTTTTTTGCAACTTCTGCCACCTACGAAAGAAAGGTTTAGCAAGCAATTTAAAGACATACGTATACTTAGAAATAAAAAAAGTTTGTTACAATAACACCACGTCCAATTAGTAGAAGGTACACCCGCTTGCATGTAGCTTTACATGTAACTGTGTCATTTGTATTTTAAATCAATCTAAAAACACATTTTTATTGTTTAAAAACCCATTTTTACAAAAAAAAAACACAATATGTTTTAAAAGCACATATGATTAAGTACTCGTACAACACAAACACTAAAATAAAAAGAACTTTTTGAAAAAAATGTACTACGTATGTGTTTTTAAACTGTAAAAAATTGGTTTTAACCCTGTTACATCACGTTATATGTGTTACTGTAACAAAATATATTTTGGGCTAACATAACAAGTCACTTTTGAAAATAATACCTTTTGCAAATGGCTATACGTGAAAACGTTACCACAAGGGTTTCCAGGGTTTATAATAACCATAGCGACAGTATTGACATCAGCAAGAGCTTCAATAGCATCGAGATCAACTTCCCATCCATTTTCGGGAAGAAGATCAAAGTGACGTGTTTCAAGCCCGATATGACCCGAAAAAACCTCGTAATACGGGTAACCGGGTGAAGGTAGCAATATATTAGCACCAGGAGAAGCAAGTGAAGAAAGTGCAATATCAATTGCTTGAGTACAACCTAGTGTAAGGACTACATCATTTGAGGTAAGTTGATAGGGGAGATCACGAGAAAGGTATTCTGCCACAGCCCTATTCATCATCAACAACAACAACAACAACAAAAATTGAGTACAAAAATCAAATCAAATCAAATCAAATCAAATCAAATCAAGATCACAAGAAATTAATGCAAAATTAAATGTGAGAATTTTGTAGTGTTGAGAAATAGTTGGATTAGTCAAGAATAGTCAGCATAGAATTAGGAGGGACCAAAAAAGAAAGTTATTGTAAACTGGTCCCTATTTTAAGCATCAGGAATGACAAGATCTCTGACATTCTTTCATAATATATTGTGTACCGTGTAGAACACTCCATCTATTGATCTTAAGAACATGTGACAAATGGTCAATGGTCAATAGCTAATGGATATACGAGTACGGATTACTTGACAAGTACTCGTAACGGTCACCAGTACCAACTATGGACGGTTAACTTTTAACGCAAAAGTTGAGTAATATAGAACGGAGTACTCCGTTCCCCACAATGGTTAATAGAGATTAGAGACCCACCCAAGTTTGGTGGTCCACGATTCAATCGATGTTAGAATCGGATAAATATGAGAGTGTTTCAAGACGATCTTCTAGCAAACCCGTTTAATCTTTTCGAATTTTGATTCATAGTGTGAGGTTCAAAAGAAAAGAAAAATACTTGTAATGATTACACATTTACACCATGGATATCTTGTTAACTAATTACGACGAGGTGGTTTGTTCAAATATAATTTTAAAATAATACAATAGCAGAAAAGTTGAAAGAAGAACGGTATAAAAGGCGATTTTTTACATAAGGTAGATGAAAATGCACATTTTAAAAGTATGTATATACTCCACTTTCTTGATGTCGATCAAGAATGAAAAAGAATCTGGTACAACATTTCTTGAATTGGAAAAATGTTCATAATTCTTGTTGTGGCTTAGTTAATTATGGTTCTAATTTCTAACTCAAACTTGCATTTAAATGTGAATTGATTCTCCACCAATGAGAATTAGCTAGTTATCTTATTTGAAATTTTGATAGGTAGTATGCCATTAATGACACATAGTACATATTGGACCATTGTAGTTATTTCATTAGGCCATTTTGTTCTACATCTTTTATTCCCTTCTCTAACCTTCCGTTGCTCATTGTTCTCATGACTCATGAGTGTGCTTAAACTACTAAGACCAAGCCTTATGTGTCTTGCAATGGACAATTGCAGGAATATACCCTGTGTGGACTAAGAATAATGATATATGCAGCTCTTAGGGTTACAAATAAGCATTTCATATACTTCCTAAATTGTAACTAATTTAGGAGTACATGACAAAATCACGCACCAATCAGCTTAACTAATGCTTGAAAAAGTAAATATTTCGTTTTAACCTCCTATATGTATCCCTTAGGGCACAATCGCGCGCAAATATATATAGATCTAAACTACCTTATATCTTATTTGTCCGACCTATAATCCTATCTCATTGTGATATCTTCTCTAAATTATCCTAAAACCATTGATTGGCTTAATATACATGTACCCCTCTTACAATAGTTCAAATCTTTTTATTTTATTTGGGGTTGATTTACTTATTTCTCAACGTGTTGACAATACAATCACTAAACAATGTAAGATTGACAAGTAAAAAACAAGGGGACACATTCAAAGTAGTTTCCTAGGAATTCAAAAGTTGTTTTTTGACAAAATCTTTCACCTACTCATGAAATCAAATTAGAGTTGTTCTACACTTCTACTACGTACGTCATCAAATCAAAACAGAAAACAAAACAACATGGAGCACAACAAGGGAATAATTTACCTATTATTTCATGAAAATGTATGAGATTCGAACTCAAGACCTACTTCCTCTATTTCAAAAAAAATTGCAACACTTTGACTAACACGTTTTTCGAGGTATAACTTTGACCATAATTATCTCTAATTATCTTGTTCTAAAAAATCTTAAAATTTAATGTTATGAAAGTACATAACGAGATCAATTCAACGATATTTTACTTGATAACATTTGCTTTTAATAGATCAGTAAAATATATAGTCAAAGTTGATACTCCGTATATGAATAGTGGCAAAACTAAAAGTGTTGCGATTTTTTTTTGAAACCGAGGAATTATTAATTTTCACGAAAATGTATGTTATTATGCAATTATCTTGTACGGAGTACGTAGTAATTTATTCTTGGATTCTCAATTAAAGGGTTAACCGGATTTGTTTTCCTTATATAAAAAAAACAGGGGAAAATAGAGGGATGAGGAAACATACTTTCTTGCCGGAGGAAGGCCGACGGCGGTGCCGTATGAGTTGAACTGGCCGGAGCTAAGGGCGTCGACGACGGCGGTTTCGGCGTTCCGGCAAGTGCGAAAACAGGGGAAAATAGAAGGATCACCATGTGCAAGAGCAAGCATTGGTCTTTGATCAAGTGGGTCCAAATTCTCCATAATCATAGTTCTAGCTTCCCGCACCGTTACACCTCTACTTGGTTTTTTAAGAGTAGCATTATCAGATTCCATTTTACCATTGTTGTTGTTGTTGATTATGTTGTTGTTGTTGGTGGTGGTGGTGGCGGCGGTGGCGGCGGTGGCGGCAGGCTCAATCCCTTTGAACCTCCAATTTTTGTTGACCCCGTTAAGTTTAGCTCCACCGTTTTCCATTTGGTTATCTCTTTTTTTGTTTAGTGTTTACTAGTTTGTAATGTTGTCTTTCAGCCGATGTGTCTCCCTTTTTATAGAAAAAAAAAATTCCAAATCTTTTCACCGAAAAAGAAAATAGAAAACTCCAAATCTTTTATTCTAATCCTAAATTAAATTGAGTAACTCAAATCAGAATATTCTTATTTAAAGATGGTTATCCTAAATACTTCTTTTTAAAAAAAAAAAATTGTAGGAGGAAATCGAACATGAGATCTATTGTACACAGCCCCTCAATCTTAACCACTACACCAATACATTATTGGTCGTATTCCGAAACATTTTGACCAGTATATTTGTTAATATATACTTGAATAAGCATTAAAAAATAATAAGACAACACGTTTCACCTAAATATTTAGATCAGACTAGTTAACTTTTTATCTTTATCGACTCTTTTTGTGTTGGTAAATAAAAATCTACCAACAGTTTTTTTTATAAGAATTTCTCTTGTTTTAGTGGATTTATTATACTACCTCCGTTTTATAAAGTTCTTTACCGTTATTATTTGCACGGACTCCAATGCAATATTTAACTACTAATATATCCAATTTCGTATGTGAAAAATTATAAAAAGTTGATATTCTGAAAATACATACCGAGAACAATCTAACAAGATTTTACATGTAACGTTTTGATGTATATAATAGTGAAAATTTACGATCAAAGTTTTCATGTTTTGGACACGTATTCCAAAGCGTAAAGAACGTTCAGAAACGGATGAAGTATATATCAATATACAAATGGCGGATTGAATAAATAGGAAAAAGTTTTGATTTTTTTTTTTTTTTTTTTTTTAAAAAAAAAACGTGTTTGGTTGTTGTAAAGGTGAGCAAACTTGAGAGGAAATCTCAAATGGTACATTTTGCGTGAGTTGTTTCTAAATAAAGATAATGGTATTTCCATATTTACCCGATACGAAGTACTTTTCCATTTATGTTGAGTACAATTTTACGGAGTATTCACAAAAACTCTGAGTATCTTCTACAGTTCTACGGAGTATATTCTCTCATTTATATTGATATTTTTTTTTTAACAATGGCAAATCAAATAATTAGGTTCATTCATATCAATTAATTTTGCTTTTATGATTTTGAAAGTCGAATGATTTAGGATTGAATCATGAAATAAAATCAGTCATACCTCTATTAATCATGATAATAATGTTTATATTTTTTGTTTTTGATTTTCTAAAAATCAAAAAACTAGAAACAAAAATAATATCAAAGCTGGCCGTTAAGGTTTATGGATTTCTCTATTTTTACTTTTGCACCTTAGTCTTCCCTTTGTATTTTAACCAAAAATGAGTAAAAGTTACAACTCTCTCCACTTAAAACTGAATAAAAAGCTAAATAAACTAGTAACGTGATAAATGAATATCGAGCTGAGTAAACGCAATATCTTATTTAAAGAGAATAGTATAAGAAATTAAGAAAGACATGGTCAAAACAATTGGACTACATGTATAGATTATATGTGTAAGTTACTATCAAGTTAGGTGTACAATGTTGCCGAGTGCATGCCACTTAGGAATTGTGATTTCGTTACTTGGTAGTCCATGCCGCCCTTTAGACCAAGACAAATATTATGAGCTTATATGACCCAATTAGTCATTCCTCATTATACATGCATATTGCATAAGACCCTAAGTTTGACAAATCTAACCTTATCTTCATGATCACATTAGTACTTATATACGTGATGCATTGATGACTGTTTATAAATGAATATTTTGATTTTATATTTTTAGTTTGAAGTAAGCTTGACAAATCTACCGTTATCTTCGTGAACATATACCTTTTCTCGATCTCTTTCTACTTTCTCTCTCTATCTCTCTTACTATACTGCGATATTAATTTGGGCGTTAGAGGTTCTAGATTCAAAGAGGCCGAAGTTTGACACTTAATTTTAAGTTGTACAATGTAGGAAAGCTAGTATTGGTGTTAGAACCTTAGTTTTCATGACAACTTACACCAAAAGAGTTAGATGTATCCTACCAATTCAACTAAGCCTATGTTCTGTTCGACTTATTTTGACTTATTTCAGACAAAATAAGTTTAAATAATTTCAGATAAGTTCATATAATAAAAGTTAGCAAAATAGCTTTTTTTTAAAGATTTTTTTACACACAAATAAGTTTGTTTCGGACGAAATATTTTTTTTCAGATAAAATAAGTCCAGTTAAGTTTAGATAAGTTCAGTTAAGTTCAGATAATATTAGTTCAGTCAAAATAAGTCCAATAGAATGAAGCCTAACAACTACTACTCGCAACTTCTGGCACCTCCTGCTCGCAACTAATTTGGGCGTAAAATAATACAGGCCAGGGATGCCTCGTCATTAAGAGATAGACCTAGTCCATTTAACAAGTCAAAAGGAGTTTCTACCTTAAACGCATATGACAATTTACTCTTTTCGTCCATCAATTAGGAACATTCAGTTGTGTTGTATGGAAAGGCTATGCGTCAACAACGTCAAATTTGATTTGGATAATAAACAAATATAGTGTTGGGGTACCTGTCATAGCTTAGGTTGTACACTTGAACTATGTAGTTGAGTTTGAGTCTTCAAAAAATCCTCGTTGTATTAACGCAACAAAACAGCTAATTACACCATTAATTATAAATTACTCCAATAACAAGAATACTTAATCATATAATCCGGATTCAACGCCACCGTTGTTGATGCCTTGATGGCAACACCAAGATGTATTGAATTGAGTAATAGATTGGGTTAACAACATTAATTAATTTGCGTTTGTTCCAACATTAATATACTTAGGATATACACGTAGGGAAGTAAGTTTAAGGATTAAAGAATTGGGATTGGGGAATAAAAGTAGGAATTGGTGATTGAAATTTGAATAAAATGCAAATTCTTCAAATTAGATTGAAGGGGATTTGATCCGTATAAAATAAGGTAAATGTTAGCATTGAAAATTTGTATTACATGAGATGGAAACGAGGTCATTAAAATAGGGATTGAGTAAGGTCAATTCAGCTCGATCATTTCCGGGTACAAAATTATACTCGGTAGGAGTTTATTCATGTTAGGTCGGGTTATTAGGTAAATTTTTTTTCGGGTAAAAAGTTGGTTAAAGGATTTTGAGTACATTTTAGATTTCGAGCTGAGTTGTGTTCGGGCACCCGTGGGACCCACTTCTAAACAAGGAAATTATATACCTTCCACAACTTTACTACAAAAATATCCCGGCGACAATACTTACCCGAACTTCTCTGGAAATCTCGGAGCCCAAGCTCAGGCCCAATGGTTCACCACAATTGGTACACAACTGTATCAACAATGTCATCTCAAATCACACATTCACACATTCACACATTCATACAAATACTCCATAGCTCCATCACTTTTGAGGAATTCAATTCTTCCTGTACGTTCTCTCTCAATACGTGTAACACCTAACTGACTTGAGCGCGGAGAAAGATTTTCAGGAACACCCATGAAGTAGCTCACTTTGTTGAACTTATATATAGGTAATAAGTCGCTCAAAATTAGTACGTTGGTCACCCACTCGGACAAACTCCCCAATCTACTTATTTATTGCGGAAACAAATTAGTTTTTCCAAGACTCAAAAGTATATGGAAAAAAAAATCTCGAAATGGTAAGAAAATAAATGCCCAAGAGTTAAAACAAAATTAGCTTTACAATTTTGGTCTTGTTTTAACCAAACTAGTTTCTGGTTTCATGGAACACACATGTTACTCTATTTGTGAACGTAAAAGTAAAAAAAAATGTGTGAACAAAATGAAGCATGAACTATTGCAAGGGGTTATAAAAAAATTTTGAAGAAAAAAAATTTTTAACCAAAAAAAAAAACCATTGCAAAAATTAATAAATCAAGCATAAAATAACAGAATGAGATCATACTAACAACCCGGTTTGTCAGATCAGGGGATGTAGCTCAGATGGTAGAGCGCTCGCTTAGCATGCGAGAGGTACGGGGATCGATACCCCGCATCTCCATTCTTAATGATTTTATCAATTTTTTACGGAGTATCTTCATACTTTACCTTTGAATATGTTACGATCATATATGCACCAATTCGAAGATTTTTGGACAGAAATTGGTGAATAAATGAACACAAAAACTTACATCGACACTAATGTTGAATCAAAGAGTTTTATTGAGCTTGGCTAATGTGTGTAACTTTTTGTGAAGAAGAGGTCTACGGGTCTCTCGCCATTACAAATAGTGGGATGATATATATTTGTATTGATAGCTCTTACTTTTGAATCTTTTACTCCGTAATATTTGTCATATTAAGGGTGTTTTCTCTTCAACTTATCTGAACTTATCTAAATTTATCGACTTGTAAGACCTTATTAGAACTTATGCGATTTTATAGGACCTTATTGAAACTTATCTGAACTTATTGGGTGTTTTCTCTTCAATGAGTTCAGATAAGTTCAGATAAGTTCCAATAAGTTCAGATAAGTTCAGATAAGTTCGATTTTTGTCATATTAAGGGTGTTTTCTCTTCAATGAAAATATAATGCGCGTTTTAAAATCTCTCAACCCGTTGGGTCGACCCGAACCCAAAAGTTCCGGGTCTTGAACAAGCATTTGTAAACCCGAACCCGAAAGTGACCGACCCGATCTAACCCGAACCCGAAAATAATTTTTTACAACCCGACCCGACCGACCCGTTTGACAGGTCCAATTAGGAGGAATTTGATCATGATTAATTAGTTTATTTTCTTTCCCAACTTCCCATGGGCCCACTTCATTCTTCCCTTTTTTTTTTGCTCTGTGCAAATTATGAAGGACGGAGTACAGTATATTTTTATTATTATTATTATTATATTTTCTTATTTGTGAATTTTTAAGAAAAATTATGCCATAATTCTTCTTATAGGGGGCCTATATTATATTGTTAGCACAGGGCCCCTATATCGGTTGGGCCGGGCCTGATCACATTAATTATTTGGTGGCGCTTGTGTAACTTAACTAGTCTTATGATATGTTCTATGAACGGGATTTGTATTGAGTTTGGTTCTTGGATAGGGTTTATGTGTTTTGATTTTTGTTGTTGTTGTTGTTAAGGTAAATCATAAACTCAGGATGAGCATAATTTTGTTGTGCTGAACTTGTTGGGAGCGTTTTTTCGCATATCTGATATGTGTGGAAACACACATATCAACTAAAAGACAAATAGCTAAAAGACAAAAAAGGAAGTACCATTCATGTAAAAAAAGTACCATTTTGTAAAAAAAAAATACCATTCTGTAAAAAAAAGTACCATTTGTGTTTAGAAAAGTACCATTTAATTTTTTTTTTTGTCCTTTTTCCTATTTTGTCTTATGTTCTGATATGTATTTGCCCATACATATCAGATATGTATTTGTACTTCCTCGAACTTGTTTGCCTTATTCAGCATGGATTCCGTTGAAATTCCTACAATTGAATTAATTTTGTGATGTGGAATTGGTTTTGACTTTTGAGAGATAGAGTTGTTAAGTCAGGTTTATTTATAGTTAGAGTAGGTTTGGGATATGAGAGGTTGGTGGTTTATTTTAAAAAGATGAATAACTTCCCTGCAATATCTTTTCACTTGTTGAATTTTGAGAAATTGATTATAATTAATTAGTACTAATGGATTAATAATAATTGATCAATCACTAATTTTACTCGTTAATTGAGATATAAGGAGTTGGTGGTTTGTTGTAAGGATTGAAGGTGTCTGGTGTCATGTATTCATTCTCCAATTGCACGGGGTAGAATTTAGAGAGATTGGTTGATTATATGTATTAATGAAGTAATAATTGGTAATCACAAATTTTGCTCAATAATTCATCGTTAATCATTCATCCAAGTTAAAAAAAAATCACTCAAATTTTTATGAGTTGCGTAACTGACGGTTGAAAAAGTAAGTTGTACGGGATGCCCTACCGGAATGCCGACAGGCTACCCTTATGTGCTAGAATGGTCAAAAGGGCCATCTAGAGACATCTTATCCCAGTCGGCACTTAAGCCTAATCAGGTCCAGTCGGCCTAATTAGGAAGAGCAACCACGTAATTCTATAAGGGGT